>NW_020897689.1:26380557-27045166 GCF_003984885.1 Neopelma chrysocephalum
TGTAATCAGGAATGCTTTTGCTTGCTTTGATGAAGAAGCAACAGGTACGTGGGTGAAACTCAGCTGCTTGGCAGGGGTTGGTTTGAGGTTTTTTATGTTGTTTATTTAGGTTTCTAAATAGTATGCTGATTTTTGCACCTTTATAAATGAAGTAATCCTAGATAGCATATTCTATCAAGTAATGAGAATTTGGCTTATTACTGAGTGAGAGTAAAAGCTTTCTGGCTGTTCTGTGTCGGTTCTGTGGGCTAGTAGTAATGTTCTTCTGTGAGGCTTTGAAGAAGAATATTTTAACTGGGCAGTGTGTATGTTCCTCAAAGTGCAAAACAAGATGTATTTGCTATAAGATGAGGAATTCAAATTGGTAATGTGTGATTTTCTATGGCATTGAAAAGGTAACAGTGTGAAGTCTGTCATACCTCTGCAGTAGGTCTGAGATGCATCTGAATTCTTCAGTGTTTAATATTTTAAGACAGGCTGTCCAGATTTCTTAAACTCCTTTGAACTCTCGTCACTCTGAGTGTACTTTATGGCTCTGATAACAAATGTCATGTGCAGTGCCCTCACCCGCAGATGTTTGTTTTCAGCTTGCAGGAAGGGCTGTAACTTTAGTGGTCTAAAGATAAAAACCGGGTGGGGTCTAGAAGGTAGAAATGACAAATGGGACTGACTTGCATAGCAAAATGAGGGGAAAAAGGAAAACACAGAGCTCAGTTTTACTACATTAAACTTTCAAGGTTGTGCCTGTAATCTTGAGGTTAAAGTTTATGCTTTTATTTATTTATTCATGGAGGCTAAGATTCCTGAGAAGCGTATAGTAACTGGGGATGAATCCATGGGCAATTGTGTGGAATTACAGAGTATCAGCGCTTTGATATATTGTGCACTTGTCTTAGGAGTATGTTGAAATTATGTAGCCTCTGTACTAGAGATGTCACTACACCTATAACTTTCCTCACAACTGTCCACCGCAATATTTTAAGTTAGCCTGTGGATATATGCTCTGAACCTTTCAAAGGATATTATTCTGTTTCAAACAGCTATTTTCAGTCTGTGTATTTTAGCACCTTTTGCCTTTTCAAAGAGCATCCCCTTCCTGCTGAGGTGTAGGTAAACAGGCTTTCTGTTGGTAAGGCCTTTTCAAATGTTAATCGACTTCCTCCCTCTCAAGGGAAATCTCTTTACCATCTCCTAGAGAAGGAAGTTCTGTTAGTAGGTTAATTATTTTCTCTCCACAGGTAGTCTGACTCACTGTGCTACAGCAGGTTTTTTTTGTGTGCACCAAAACAAGAGCCTATGAATAATGATATAAAGAAAATGGTTGTGCTACCAGTTCTTTTGAACAGGAACTTTCTATGTCTATGTAAACAATAAGTTACTAGTTCGGGCACCCATGTACTGATAAGATTGATTTTATTATCTTTCAACTCTGTGTGGTAAATGTTTTAGTCTAGTCCTATGATGATTTGAGGATAATGGTTCCACAGTCTGTTTTATGTCTTATGCCATCCTCAAATTTTAACCAGGAAACATGTGATATAGTTAATCTGTTTTATTGGTTTTTGTTATTCTGTTTTTATTGATTTGTTTCATAATAGTTAAAATGCACTCTTCAAAATAACGTGTGAGGTATTTGTAGAACCCATGTTATATTTACCCTTTATTCATTTTATTCTCAGATTGGCTTCTGATCAGTTTGTTCCTTTTAAAAATGTACAAAAGCCTTTTCAGCGATATCAACCTTTTTTCTTTTACTTTTTTTTTTTTTCATTTCATGGTGTCCAGATGTGTGTTTGTTATGGGCCAGATTTTCTAGCTCAACATCAGTGTAGGTCTTTTGAAAAAGAGTAATACAAATCAGATCCTACTGATGAGGATACTTGTTGCGTTTTACTTATGTTTCCTACAGTGCCAATCTAGTTGGGTATGTTGCTTCAGCATTACTATTGTGTGTAGTACTATGGAATTGGTATAAAATTTGTATCAGTCCGCATTTGGAATGGGTTTTGTCTGCTCTTTGATCCTGCATTGTCATCTGTTTTGTGCTGCCTGCAACAGGCTGAATCTGAAGTTTTGCTTCATTTATTTGTTACTCCCCATCTACACTGAAGCTGTGTGGGAGGGAGAGTGGGAGTCCCGTTTGCTTTACAATTTGTTGCTTCTAAAACTTTTAGTGTATTCCTAGTCTGGCAGCCCAGTTCAGTGTTTAAACTCCTAGCTATTCAGACAGGAGCAATTAAGTCCTTGAGGCAGCACCAAAGGCCTTGCATTCTTTGAATACTAATCCTTATGTCATCTCTCATCACCACTTGGTCTCTGTAGGATTGCTGAAACAGTCTAATCTGTTTGGCTGCTTTTTCCTCTTCTTTACACAAAGAACTCCAATATTTGACCTGATTAAGATGGGCCCAGCTAACCGAACATTCTCCCTGTTTTTGAAGTAGGAGATAGCTGCTAGCCTTCTTGATTTGGAGTCAGTATCCAAAGGCTGGTCTACACTGGAATATGATACTGTTTTCATTAGCATATGCTGAAACATGTTTTTGTTTCCCTTCCCTGCAGCGCCACGGTGCTAATTTGTCATGCTCATTGACTGCTTTTTGGTCCCCTGATTCCCTGTTTGGTTTTGTCTCTCTAATGAACTCTCGTTTGCTTAAGTTATTCATCTCTCTTTCCAAAGCAGAACTTTTTTATCACATTCTAATTGAATATACATCAGTTGATGTGGATGTCTACATATGATTTCCAGCTGTTCCACAGAGTTTACATGTCTTCTTTTTGGAACATATTTCTACCTCCTCTGTTCTGTTATTGATATTTCTCCAACTACAGTTCAATAACCAATTTCTTTCTCAAATGAAGCAACTATTGTGCTTATAAAGACATGGCTGGTCTTATTTCAGCATTTAGCAGTTATTGCATTCTACCATCTACCATTTGTTATGCACATTCCTTTTTTCACCTCTAAATTTTCCTGGAATTACTTGGCAACTGGTGGTTCTGCCCACCTCTTGAAATGGAATTAGCAGGAGATACCTAGAAACTGCTCATTTTTATATCTTCGTAAATTTCCTCAAAAATCGTATGCTAATATTTTAGCATAAAGTAAATAGTATCTCCTACCTTTTTTTTTTTTTAACTGGGTTCTCCACCTTTACCTCTCCACAGTAAACATACTTCCTCCCTCCTGAGCTAACTTGTTCAGTCCTGTCTGAAAGTCTTTTCTGTTATAAACTCCCTGGACGCTCGCCAGGATTTCACTGTATCCACGTAAACTGCCTCCAGCAACGCTGTTGTGCATCAGCAAAGAGCCAAATGGTGGTTATTTACTCTCAAGAGGAAACTAGTTTATAGAGGATGTGCAAATATATCTAATTAAGTCAAGAAAAATATAATTCGTTTAAGAGAACTGCTTGTGTAATGAAGACTAGCAGTGACAAGAACTTGTTTTTCCACTTTGAGCCGTTGAAGATCAGGAAATGGAAATAGGTGTTATTATATTACAGCAGGTCAGGCCCTGTTTTCAAAAATCTGTATGAAATGCATAAAACTTCCCTCCCTTTCCCCTTGCAGTCAAGGGATTACTTTAGAATGCAATTAAGAAAATATTTTGTGCTCTCGGTGCAAATGCTTATGCTGTGTTAGTTAATTGCATGTCTGTCCTGCTGCTTTTGGAGACCCAGCTAAGAAACCCGGTTTCCCTTTTGTGTCTCTCTGTATGTCTCATTCCAGGGTTCATCCAGGAAGACTACCTGCGGGAGCTGCTGACGACAATGGGAGACAGGTTCACGGATGAAGAGGTGGATGAGTTGTACAGAGAGGCACCCATCGACAAAAAGGGGAATTTCAACTACATCGAGTTCACACGCATCCTGAAACATGGAGCAAAAGACAAGGATGACTGAGCAAATCCATGCATACCTGCAGATAGCTGCTTTTTTTTTTCCCTATTAATTTTATTTCTCAGGATCTGTTTTTTTCTTTTTTTTTTTTTTCTTGTTGGGACCTTTTGCATACATTTTTAGCATTCCAGCTTTTTCCTCTATGGCTCAGGCACACCTGCACCTTTGTAATAAGACTGGAAATGGGCAGGGAGAGAGGATGGCTTACAGTGATAGAGGTTGAGGGACAAAGATCAGGGAGTGTGGAGGCCCAAGTAAAATGTCAGTGCTACTCATCCTAGCTGGATTAATTTTACATTTTTAATGGTAACTTTTCAAATAAACCATTGCTCTATTAAGTACATAGTTAATATTTTCATGCTAGAAGTGGACTGTTTATCTAATGATATGTGTAAATACTTTTGCAACTGTATGCAGTCATGTTGTTACCTATTTTTGCCTTAAAAATGATGCATAAGTCACTTAAGCATACTGATGTTTGTACTGAGTACTTTGCCTGCTACTGTGAGCACACACAATGAAGAAGAAATTCCCATCCTTCAAATTTTAGTGTATTGTAGATTAATCATTCTGTCCAAGACTTGCACATTAAACACTTTAAATCTTATTATGCAATTCAGTGTCTATTTTACCACCTCAGTGCCTCCATTTCTCGACACTGAGTACTATATTAATGCCACTTTTAAAAAACTTATAACGTAAATCCTAGTGTTTTCTTTAAAGCAAGATGTCATATGTGGGTAGAGTTGCTTGAGTGATGCTTCTTACCAGATCTGGGGGGCTGCCAATATTGCATTAATTACGTTTCATTGCAACCATTTAGTATTTTCCTTCTTTTATCTTCCTATCTTTTTTTTCAAAACACAGTGAGAACAGGGCTGGATGAAGAAGGAAGCTGTGCTGTCTTTATCTTTTTTGTTTTCTGTATCAAAATGTTATTCTTGGTTTCCAAATGAAACAATATACACTATATTTTTAAGAGTGCTGAGAGCGGTGCTTTGGGTGTGTGAGATGGAGGCATGCCTTTTTGTTCCATTTCTCATAATCGTATCCTCTAGTTCTTGTGGTGCGGATCACAAAGCAGATTTGCTACAGTATTCTGAAGCAACTTTGCCATAATCTGAATGCTAGTGGTTCTGAGTTTTTTTGGTTTTGAGAGAAATGGTGATCAGAGCTGCTTCTAACACTTCTAGGAACTACGCTGTTAATCCCTTCAGAATTTACATTATAAAATTGAGACATTTGGCTGAGAGGTTTTGCTGTTTCTTAGTAAGCTGCTATTGTGAACTTAACTTTTAATAAATGTCATTAGAGGACAGTGATTAAAGCTGTGAAGTTCCTGCTCTACCTCTGTCCCAGGGAGATTTGCAAAGGAATGGGAGCTGTGCACAAAAAAATGATCTAGTGCTGATGGCAGTAGGCCTGTAAGAAGAATATGGAAGTCGCTGAAAACTAGAGAGGAGGAAAAGGTTCAAAACGGATCTAGAAGATGACCTCCAAATGCTTCATAAATGTTTTCTCTCAGTTGCTGCTTTTTTACGGAAAAAGATATCTACGTTTAGAGAGGGCAGAAATTAAAAACTCGAACAAGAACTGTTGTAAACTATGAGTGAAACCAACTTTGATGCGGCTGAAGGAGGTGAAGTCGTCCCGCCACCGCCTGGGGCCAGCCCCCCACCGGCATGTCCGCAGGGCCTCCGGGCTTTTCCCGAGTGGAGCGGGAGGGAGCTTGAGGCCATACCCGGAGCCATCAGCAGGTGGCAGCACAGCTCCTGGCACTAACGCAGCCGGAGGGCGAGCGGCTCTCAACGCAAATTTTTGCTGATTTTTTGTTTGTTTGTTTGGGGTCTTTTAAGTCCCGAAGAGCTCGTTTGGTGTAGCGAACACAGGGGAGAATATGCTCCGTTCCCACAGAAGCCCCCTCGCTCCTGCCTCGACATGGGCTAATGCCGTCAGGATTTTTCACATTGCAGGTTTTGCACACAGTGAATTTTTGGCTCTTTAATCAATTTCGTTTGTTACAGAAAAGAGTAAAACGAGGCCTCTGCAAGCCGTTGTTACAGGCCTACATGTACAAACACACATGTGGCATATGTTTGGAAAAGATTGGGTTTCAAAAGGACTTATGCCCTTCCTTGTAACTCAAACCAGAGACGCTGCTCGTGCATTTCATTCCTCGGTATCCCAGTCAGCGCTCTTCTTGTTTTGTTAAGATTAGCTTTGAAAAAACTACCCTAAATTCAAATTTATATGTTTGCAAAACTTTGTTTACATATGAAAGCCTAAAACCTGTGATATAAGCTAAACTGCTGAGTGAGGCAGCTGGTATTTACCTACAGCAATAAATGCCAATTGTTAAACCTCAGTGCTTGCTTATGGGTGAGAGTTGTGTTGCTGTATAGCAACGCCTATATGACACTTGTCTTGTAATGATAAACTATAGTTCACTAATGCTATTGTTCTTAGCCTTGCCTTTGGGAGAATCTTTGTTTTGCTCTCAAGTTTAGTGGCATTCAATGCTCCATAAAAACATGTCAGAGAGAATGATAAAAATGGACTCATAGTGGGTAATTCATAGGCCTGGGATTTCTCTTGTGAAGAAATTTTAAACCTCTGCTCAGCTCTGATGCAGAGGGTGCCTTAGAGTCTGTGTCTGCCTGGAACCAGAAACACTGGTTTTGTAGACTAATTGCAGTTCTTAGTCCTGGCAAAATCAGTCTCAGTAAGAGCCACACAGAATTTTCAAGTGTTCTCACTGCAGTGGATCAGCAGAATTTGAAGGCATTTGTCGTGGGATGTCTTTCTCCTTTTATTTTTATTATTAATTCAGTTGTTTTGTAGCTAGGTCACTTCAGCGGAGGGTGAGAACAATGTGGCCTTGAATCCCCTAAGCTAGAAGGGAGAATTAAAAGTAGGTCTGCAACATTCAGGCTGAATGTTAAACCACTGAACAATTGAATAAGGGAGGGTGGAACCATCACAGGCAGCTGTGTTTCTTACTGTGCCTTTTTTGCTTTTTTTTTTTGCCTTTTTTTTTTTTTTCTGGCAAATGAAGGAGCTTAGGCAGTAATTCCAGCAGAAGGAATAAAAGAGATCAATTCTGCCTGAAGACTCTTTCCTGCTCTTCAAGGTGAAGCTCCCAAAAGCTATGACTCACATATGGGGTTGGGATGCTTGTTTCCTGTGGTTGCAGAGGCAACAGAGCTGAACCCTCCATGAGTTTTAGCTTATAAACCGTTTCCTCTCCAGGACTGCTTGTGAGAAGCAGTGCCTCACCAGGGAACTGTCTCACACATCCTGTATCTGGCTTAACACCCCCCACGCAAACTCCCGTCAGTGTAGGTAATAACTTGTAAAGGTTCTCACCGCCTTTACACTGATTGAATGTCGTGTGCTGTAAGCTGCTGTGGCTCAGCACCTGATTATCCTTCAGCAACTCAGCTGTCTCTGTACCAGGGCAGTCATTTTCTGAGCTGTGCTGTCCCTGCTTGTGAATTACACCCCTAACTCCGGTAGAAAGGGCAGTGGTGACTCCTTACTTCCTCTTCAGTATTTCTTGTTGATGAGATTCAGCAGATCCTTACTCAATATGCTTGTTTTAATAGTTACTAATTTTAGAGCCTAATTCCCCCGGATGGGGAGAGAGCAGCATCTGTCAGTCTGGCAGGCACGCCTCACTGTGAATAGTACCAATGATGTCAAGCATTCTTCCCTGCCATCTAGATACCAAGTAGCAGCTATTTAATACAGCAACATCCAAATGTCAAATAGAACGGTGCTTGGTCTAAAAACTGCGGGAGTCTGAAGAGAATTCCTGTCACCAGGGTGGTAGTGTCTAAATCCTAGGCACTTGGTCTGACCTTTGCAGACGGTTTCCTAGCGGCAGGCATGGCTCATACTGCGATTCAAATAACCTTAGCTAACTGCTGACTCATCTGTAGTTCCACTCGGTGCGTCCCACTGCTTAAGTATAAAAATTGTCTCAGTAGCATTCATTAGCTGTGAAAGGCAAACCTAACTAGAGTTCCTATGTAATCATCATGAGATCAGAAGTGTCATGCAAACTGAGTATTTAAAAACATAAAAAAGCGTTCACAAGACTTCAATAGGGATGCATACCAGTCACAGCAGGCTTCTTTCAGTGAGTAGGTAAGACTTGCAAATTCAAGATACTTGCAGCTGGAAACTTCCTTTTCAAATAACTGCAGGTCACTGTGACATTGGAAATGGTTGCAAAAAGCTACAGTGAGACCACAATCATGGCACGCTGCACCACCCCTCCTGCCCTCCCCTCCCCGCCCCACCAACACATACACAAGATTTCCTGGGAAATCTACTCAGCTTCATGCCCCACAGCCCTAGCAAGCTTCAAAGCTACGGGGCTGGAGTTAGTTAAAAGGAGAGTTGACAAGTTTCATGTTAGCAAGATAAGCTCCTGAAGTTCGTGATACATTTTTGGAAGAGAATTAAATGGAACAAAATTACTTGTAGCTAGTGCTTGCCTGTTTCGTTCTTTTACTGATTCAGGGGATAAGGTATTGTATCTTTATTAGAAACTGAGATATATGTTGTGCAAAACACAAGTTATAACACTATTATTGCTATCCTGTTAGCAAAGACAGGAACTTGGCCATGAATCTAAACCCTTCTACTTTGCCTGCTCTCCTTATCTGCTAATTAAAAAAATATTAATAAAAAGGTAGCAATGCAATTTTCAATTGTCAGAAGACAACATTTCTTTCAGACTTTGACTTTTTTTGTAATTAAATGAACGTGACCTTATAACAACTAACAATAAGTAGTTTCTCCACTCTGACAAGTCTAGGTAGGCAAACTGTTGTTTACTGGTGCTTTTTAGCACATTCACCTATTCCACAGCCTCTGCCCAGGTGAGACAGAGAACAGCAACACTGTTACAACTGTATTTGGGGATG
Source organism: Neopelma chrysocephalum (assembly GCF_003984885.1). Classification (NCBI taxonomy): domain Eukaryota; kingdom Metazoa; phylum Chordata; class Aves; order Passeriformes; family Pipridae; genus Neopelma; species Neopelma chrysocephalum. Next base: position 26,389,394 of record NW_020897689.1, read on the forward strand.
CCCCACTAATTGCAGACCTAAGAGGAAGGAGGAGTCATCAAACTTGTACAAAAGGATGAGTAAAGAATACACTGCAAAAATGCAGAACTCTGATTGGAAGATGACTAGGGACTACCTGAACCCCCAAAGAGGAGGATAAACTGGTGCCATGAAGTGCAAATTATAACTATGCAATAAGCGGAAATCCCATCTGATAACAGCTAATGCTGAATTTGGAAGCAAGTTGCAATGTGGATGAGACAGCAATCAGAAGACAGTGATGAGGCTTGTAGGAAGTACTTGGCTTTACTCTGTTTCTGTTGCAAAGCATGCAGCTTGCTGCCCCTGAAATTTTCTGCCCCAAGCTCTGGACACAGATTTTGGGTGGCTGAGTAGCCATCTAAACTAATGAAGATTAAAATACCAGAAAGATAAGATAGGGGCTGAGGCACTCAAGTATTTCCTGATGCAGCTGAGCAGAGATATGACTCCCTAGTTGAGATACCAGTAGTCAGCCTTCTCCAGAGGCTGGACACCAATGCCTGGTCAACAATTTATGTAGCCCCATACTTTGGCAGCCGACAGCAGCTTTTTCAGGGTTCTGTTTCCTATCTGATGTTTGAATCTGTCTCCTCTCTTCCCATCCTTAATGCAAGCACTTGAATGCCTTCCACGTGTCAGGGGCCTGCATCTACCCTTTCTGTTACAAGCCTTACATACACATGATGAAGGGTTAAGACCTTCAAGAAAGAAAGGCATTCCCTTCCCTATTTTGTGTACCACACCTTGGGCCTCACTTTGAGATAAGATCCAAAGCAACTAATAAGTTGTAAGGCAGGCTTTGCAAATTTTGATGAGCAAAAATTCATGCACCGCCAGGATTAAAGAGTATTTCAGTGGCAGCTTTGAAAATGCTGTACCTCAGACATTTCAGGTTCTTGGGTGAAAGTGCAGATCGGATTCTTGTGCACACCTCTGGATGCAGAACACGTGACAAAACTGTCATCTGAGGGCAGTGGGTGAGTGTGCTAGGAGAACAGGAGATTCTTCTGGCTGATGCTCTTAATAGTGATGCCTGGAAGATCTTATCCTATGCCAGATTTTCAGGGCTGGTAATTATGCCTCTTCCACTGCTGATTTTAAGAATTGCTAAGAAAGAGTAAGGATCAAACAAAGGGGTTCTGGCTGCTTATTTTTGCATGGCTTTCCCCACTTGAAGGGTACTTTACACCTGGGTGATTGACTGGATTATTCTTGCCCAGGACAGATTTAGTGCTCACACACACCCTTTGCAGGAATGTTTTTGTTACCTACTGGTGTTTTTTTAAGTGACTATAAAGGCAAGGAAAGCATTTGGGAGATGCTGTTACTATGAATGGGTTAGGGTGTGTTTATTTTAGTTATTTCTTCTCCTTCCAATCCCTTCATGCCTTCTTTAAGCCTATTCACAGACTGTGCTTCTACAGGCAAATTGTACTGAATTCACTGAGGCTCACCTAAAAAGGCCATTTCAGCAACATTATGCAAGCTTCCAATATTTACTTTACATACCAATACATAATTCTGGCTCATTCCTTGACTCCCTTTTTCTTAGCTTTGGGGTGTGGGATGAGTTCTTTTTTTTTTTAAGGTACAGTTTGCTTGAGTTTCAGCCTCTAATCACTATTACATTAATGACTTACCTATACAGTTTGCCCCATTTTCTCTCTGTGGCATCTGAAATTTTCATTTGGTGTATTTCCTTGCATTTCTCTGCTATATGCTGCTGATGTCAGTCATCTGTGACATCTGGGCATGTTCTTACATGGTGCACAAAGGTTCATTCCAAGCTTTTGTTCCCAAAAGCCAAGGAAAAAAGCACTGTATAAAATCTGTTTAGAACAGAAGTTGGTTGGGGACAAGAAGTTTTATCCCTGAAAATAAAAGCAATGTGGCATGAAGGTATTTGTAATATGGGTTTCTTTTAATGAATCTTAGCCACTTAGTTAACTGAAGACATTAAATTGGTCTTTCCCTAAAGTAAGTAATTAACTTTCAACACGGAAAATTAAATTGCTTAAGATTATTACACAGCTATCTGAACAATACTTCTAGTGTCTTGTTGCTTTTATTGCTTTTTTTGCCCCTGGCATTTTGTATGTAATCATCCAGACACCATGAGACATATTGATTAAATAATTTGGGCCCCTTTGCACAGTACAATCTTGTTTTATATAATCTTATGCAATATGTTATTACTGTAGCTAAGTACTGAGTAAGAACAGAGTTAAGAGAGAAACTTTGGGCAATGTCAGTCTATTCTATCATCCACAGCCAGAAGTAGTTTGGACTCCTAAAGTAAGCTATATCTTATATACATAGGAAAAAGACTGACTCCTGAGTTGACTTTAGTAGATGTTTTGATATTAGCCTAAGCATATTTCCTCTTACTACAAAACCTGTCTGAAGAGCAACTTCTGTGCCAATGCTCCCAGGGCTCTAGAGAGGTGAACAGGTCTCTCTCCATGTTTGTACAATGTCGAGCAAAATGGGGGTTGGGGGGTGTGTGTGAAAATATAATTTCATAAGGCACTTCCATAATAAAAATAATGAGCATTTTTTCAGTAGATGTAACAAAAGCTATGTTTAAACAGCTTCCACTGGGCCGTCTCTAATTCATAGGAACAACAGTTTCACCTCTGGCTTTGGCTAGTCTGGTTTAGCAGCTTTCTGCTAGCAATGTTGTAGATAACAAGTGGCAACCAAAATATCTCAAGGCTGCTTTATCCTATCTTATCCCCCAGCCTAATGACAAAAGAAGACAATTGGACCTTGTTTGCTAACTACATGTTGTGCTTTATCTTTCATTTTGGCTTATGTTGTCATCATGTTGCTAATCATCATTTTGTGACACTCTCTGCACAGCTCCCCCACTGCAACATGGGCATGGTATCACAAAAGAGCAAACACAAGCGTTGGCACCTGTTGACAACTGTTGTTTAGAGGGAAGTTTTTCCTTTTGCCAGCCAGTGAAATATCAGAACTCCAGGCCACTAAATAAATGCTATTATCTTCATCTGGGCACCATATGGTTTGCGTGCTCTGACTGTAGATGAGCCACAGCCCTCCAAGCAGTCAGCTGAGAGACCTAGCTTTCAGCCTCAGTAGCTATCTGCTTTAGCAGCAGTAAGGATTCCACAGTGGTGTGCTGTTAAGAGAATCAGGAAAAGCCTCTCATAAAGTACCAGAAGGATTCAGTTCCCTCGTAGAAGTGCTGAAGTTTCTGCTGACCCTTCCAGGCATGGATGAATAAGTAACCTAGCTGTTTAACATCACTTGCTCTGCACAGCCTACAGATCTGCACCCTGGGGTATCTGCAGCTCTGATGCTGTCTCTGAGAACTGATCTTGTACTCAAGCGACCAAAACTGTGGCTTAAATGACCTCATCTCATCTCAATCTCATCTCATCTTATCTCATGCAGCTTTTATCATATCTTGCAAAAGAAGTCCACTCTACATTGGAGTCTTGCTTTGGCACCATGCTTGAATGGACAGAACCAACACGTGCATAGCTGGAGGTGACTGGGTTAAATGTGTCAACAGGCTGAGTCCTTTCATGAAGAGAAAGAGGAAATGAGGTCTGAATTCCTAGAGTAGCACAAATTAGTGAGCTACTAAGAGCTCCCAGAGAAGTTCCCAGAGAGCCTCACACTTAACCCAGGTAATTATAGCTGCAGGTGGCTATACGCATGAATCATGTAGGTGAAAGTAGTGCTGAAGACACAGCAAGACTGGTTTTATAAGCCTAGGAACTCAGCTCAACTATTAGTCCACTATTTTATTTACCTTACTGGCAAGACACCCTCAATCCTTGCACTAAAAGCTAGCCAGAGTACAGTATGCTATTGCCATTTAAAACACCCAGGACTGGGACTAGATGTATTGGCCCAACCCTAGCCTACATCCATGCAATTAATCCAGTACACATACATGTCTGACAGGGAAATTTTGGCTCTGTGCCTGCAACTCACTTTTTAACAAGTGAAGATCTGTTTCAATCCTAAAGGGTTACAAAGGCACTTCTGGTTTTGAGAACATGACATAACTATGGTAACAAATGACTTCATCATCTACCAATAATGTCTACCAAGCATGTCACACAGGTTTAGCAAAGGAACTTAAAACTTTAAGATTTCATAGTGAACTTAGGCTTCAAACTCTTTAGAGAGTGAACTGCACTTTTCTTGTCCTACCTGCTTAGATGCCTGATTGTCTGATCTTTTAATTTACTTTTTTTTAATAGACGACTCATAACATATCTAATGTTCTAGGCTGAGCTGAACAGCTTCATTGTTATTTCCAACCTAAAGCCACATTTAGTTTACCATATGATGATGTCTATGGGCCTAAATTGTGTCCTGCTCCTTCACAGCCTGAGTCCAGTAATATGCTGAACATGTTTAGCATGGGTGGACACCATGGAGTTAAGCACAAACTCAGGGCCATCTCACACAAAATCATGACTGATGAGACTCAGGACTTTTGTACCTCAGCTTAGTATCTAGAGCTTACATATGGCAAGTAGAGACCTGGGTGCAATTTCCTTTTGAACCTGAGAAGGCTCAAGCATCTTAAAGCAGAAGCTGTCCTACAATGAGACCTTTTTCTACTCTTCCAGTTGAAGCTGGACTTTTAAAGGATTGTCGGATTCACAGGAGGACAATGGAAGACACAAAGAGCCAGCATATGTGCCCAGCTCTGTAACTCAGAAGTTTCTGAAGCACTTGGGCTCCTTCAGTGTGAGGCCCAAATCAGTTCATCTGTTTTATTCAAAGCAAAAAATTCCTTATAAGAAGCCAGGCCTGCATTCTCTCCTGAAAAGTATCCTTATTGAACTGTAAAAGTGGGTTCAGAATTATATTCTTTTTTCCACTTTCTTTTCCACTTTGTACATACCCTTATTATTGGCATTTCTTTTTGTCCAATTAAGAGACTTCCCTTCCTAGTTTGATGGTTGATACCAGTCTCATTTTTGAATATAAAAATTTTTCTTTTTATGACTATAGTACTGGTGAACTGCAGACGCAAACTGGGTGTTGGGACTTCATTTGCTGCATTAGTCATTATGGCAATTCCTAACATAGGATCTGAGTTATTCAGCATTATTGAATTTTAAATATGTCCTACTTCAAGGAATACATTATTCTAATTTGTGAACGTCTGGTGTACAAATAGAGGTTAGGATGAGATGCCATCCAAAGGGACCTTGACAGGCTTGAGAGGTGGGTCTGGAAGAATCTCAAGAAGTTCAACAAGGCCAAGTGCAAGGTCCTGCACCTAGGTCAATCCCAGGACAAATACAGGCTGGGGACTGAATGAATTGAGAGCAGCCCTAAGGAGACAGACATGGAGTTTTTGTTGACAAGAAGCTCAACATGATCAGGCAATGTGCACTTGCAGCCCAGAAAGCCAACCATAATCTGGGCTGCATCAAAAGCAGCACGGCCAGCAGGTCGAGGGAGGTGATTCTCCACCTTTACCCTGATCTCGTGTGACACCACCTGGAGTGTTGCATCCAGCTCTGGGGTCCTCAGCACAGGAAAGACATGGACATGTTGGAGCAGGTTCAGAGGAGGATCATGAAGACGATCAGAGGCCAGGAACACCTCCTGTGAAGACAGGCTGAGAGAGCTGGGGTTGTTCAGCTTGGAGAAGAGAATGCTCTGGGGATACCTCACTGCAGTTTTCCAGTACCTAAAGGGGGCCTACAGGAAAGCCAGAGAGGGACTTTTTATAGGACAAGGGGGAATAGCTTTAAATTGAGAGTAGTTTAGATGAGATATTAGGATGAAATTCTTTACTGTGAGGTGGTGATACATTGGAAGAGGTTGCGAGAGAAGTCTCATCCCTGAAAGTATTCAGGCCAGCAACCTGGTCCAGTGGAAGGTGTCCCTGCCCCATGGCACTCGTGTATCTCTCAGAAGAGCCACAGTCCAAGCATACCAACACACAGGACGTCATGTCTTTAAGTAACGCAGCTTTTCCATGCATGGGTTTTCCCTGCCCTCAGCTTCCCAGCCAGAGTGTCTCTCTGGTACAACATTAATTTGAGAGAGGGACACTTTCAATGCACTCCCACTGTATCAATATATCATAACGGAGAATGATAGGACAATGGCCAAGCCCTGTAGGGAAGGGAGTGTACAGGTGCCTGAGTGAGTGAAGTCATACATTCACCCTGTTCTATTTTTTCCAGGTGTGGTTCTTAGGATTTTTAACATTGCAGTAGCTTCTCTGTCAATGTTTTTACAGTGTACTGTGGGAGAATTCATCTGTCCTACCCCAGGTCCTGGCAGAAGTAGCATGGGTATAGCGAGTCATGAAAGTGAACTGGCTCTGGCTCCACATTTGTGGTTCCACTGGTGGCAAGGCATTGACCCAGTGGTATTGAGCCTATTCCACATTCCAGATAGGTCCAACCTCAGCTGCCTGACCCAGGCAGCCCTTTGCATATCTGCTGCATCCCAAAACATCCTGCTCCTAGTTTGGTGCTATGCAAGTCAGCACGTTCCCCTTCCCCTGGCACACTTCTACACAACCCTGCCTCTTCTCAGCTTTCTAAGACAATTTTGGTGATATCAGCCCATGCCATGCTCCTCTCCTTTCTAGTTCCAGTTCCTATCTAAACTCTTGTGAATCCACAGACCGGCACAAGACAATCTGTTCACAGCTTCTGATCTAGTCCAAGCATTCAGAATAGACCCAGTTGAAATACTTGTTGGTGCAAGCTGACATAGAATCATAGAATTGTTAAGGTTGAAAGAGACCTCTGAGGCTCCAACCATTAACCCAGCACTGCCATATTCATCAATAAACCATGTCCCAAAGTGCCAAACTCACACATTTTTTGAACACTTCCAGGGAAGGTGATTCTACCAGCCCATTCCAATGCCTGACCACCTTTTCAGTGAAGAATCTTTTCCTAGTATCCAACTTAACCTCCCCTGGCGGGTATGTCCTCTTGTCCTATCTTGTTACCTGGGAGAAAAGGCCAACCCCACCTCGCTACAGCCTACTTTCGGATAGTTGTAGAGAGTGATAAGGTCTCCCCTGGAGCCTCCTTTTCATGATTGCAGAGGAGAAAGAATTAGGACCAAACATCACAGTCTGATATGACATTTTTGGGCTTCCATGGAAAAGAAGTTAGAGTACTAAAAGGGAATCACTATGGACTAAGGGAAGCAGGAAAGATGTCAGTATAACTAGTACATAAGCAATAATTAGTACACAAGGCAGTACCAAGTTCAAAAACACAAAAAACTATCAAGACAAAGGAAAGCACTAGTAATAGTGTGTCATGGTTTAGGAATGGTACTCCTGCTAAAACCATGGGCTGCTTCCCCTCCACCTCGTCACCTGGAGGCACAAAAGAACAATTTGACATAAGAACAATTTACTGGAAACAGCAATGAGATAAGAAAACAAGCAGTAACAGCAACAATATTAATAACAAAAGGTATAAGAAAAGAAATTATTCATATGGGGAAAAAAAATCCCCCATAACAGACAATACTGGATGGCTCCTTCTGCCATGTTTTCTCAACAGAAGGAACCCCTTCTCCCAGAAGAGAGTCTCTATCCCCTGTGGTAGGGGCAATGACATGAGGTGGTATAGAACAAACCTCCATGTCCTAGCTCTACCCCTTCCCAGCTACTGCAAAAAATTAATCCTGTTTTGTTCAGAACAGCACACAGTGTAATTAATTACCTACTGTGAAATACTAATAAAGGTTAAGATTAGTTTCAACTGTATTTCGTGAAAACCCTAAAAAGATGAAAAAAAGATGCTTTCATGATTTGCTTGCTAAAAAGGGAGCTTTTGAGATTCAACAGGAAGCTGTTGGACTGTCAACATGAAAGGAATGGTAGATCAGAAGAAAGTGCAGAGGGGTTCCAACTACAGAGCAAGCTCATGAATTCTGTGCAATGGCAATAATAGTGATGATGGAGAGCCCAGACCAAATGCTACAGAGGGTTTTTTTAACTGATGCAAAGGCATAGGTGTCTACTGGTACGAGTCAGAAGGCGGCAAACTAGTAATAGTAGTAAAAGTTGGTGGGGGGTTTTTGAAGGAAGGAGAGATTTTAATAAAAAGATCAAAATTCTTTGCATGTGACTCAGGAAAAAGGCCAAATGGGAAAGACAAGCTGAGTAGAGAGATAAAAGTTACTGGTATTGAAAAGGGAATTGGGATTATTAGTGTCTTCTGATAGCAGTGAATGACAGAGATTAGTGTGCTGCTGAGAGCAGTGGAGAGTAGTGTGGCATTAGTATATCTGACAGATGAGGAAAGCTATTATCTTTATATTTTCTACTTGAGAATCTGAAGTTACTTTATGCTGTGATACCTTGAGGCGTGGAGAAAGTTTCTGGTCTTGAAAGGAGATACCAACAGGCCAAGTATAATTGTTCACGTCTATAATGGCTACAGAGAAAGGTTAGCAAGGGATTGAACAAGATGGTGAAACCTGGCTGAAATAGGAACAGTATGTTCAGAAAGGCACTGGCTGACCATTTTCTGAGTGGTGAGATGATGGAAAAACATACAAAACAAAGGAGCATCAGGTAGGTGAGCCCAAGAGCGGTTTTGGGAGACAAGGAAGACGATCATTTCCAGCAAGGGCAAGAACAGAACTGACTCTATTGGAGCGCAATCAGACTGAGACACAAGAAACCACAAAGGAAAATTCAGATCAAACCACATGTCAGTTCCACTGATTTGCTTCACTAAGAAGTTTACTTAATATTTCAAGTGAAAATCAAGACTTTGCATTTATTCCAGTCCTCTGTGGTCAGCTTTAGCAACGTATCCCCAGAACTCTGACAGCCATTTTAAAGAAACAACAGGTAACTTCCTGGAAACCAGAAGTTCTGCTATTCATATGGCTGGGACAATCCATTCAGATGCATATACAACTAACATGCACAGAAAATAAACTAACACCATCAAGTTAAAATTTTACTGTCTTCTGTGCCCCCTGATTTTTCTACCTAAAAAACAGGTGTATAGATCAAGACTCCTCTTTTCCTTCTAATGAGCACTGTCCTTGTGTGCTGCCCTCAATACAGAGGATGGAGACTAGGAGAACTAAAGGCAGAGATGTGTGGGGAAGGAGGGCATTATCAACAGAAGGGTGCTAGCAAAAGAAGAGAGAGAGGGATGGATGGAAACGCTCATGGAGCTCATGGTTTGGCTCTCCAAGAGGCAACAGCCATGATCAGCAGCGCTGCACAGGGCACAGGCCCAGGGGAGGGACCAGGCATGCACAGCACATGGGTTGTGGCCAGGGTAGGTGGATTTGGAACCAGCCACAAACTCCTGCAACTGGTGAGAGAAGGTGACAGACTTATGTGGAAGGGATGACACTGCCCTGTTTCTAATTTTTTCTCACTTTGCCTCTTGAATTTTTGAAGCAGTGTGTCATCCTTACTCATGCAGATTCATTCTTATTGTGGAAGTGACTCTACAGATTTCAATTCAGATGTTAACTGCATGGACACAAATGTGTCATACAGAGCAGTTAAAGGCAAAATTGTGACCCAAAAGAGGCGGGATAAATATTTTGCACACCAAATAGTTTCCTTTGTATAGGTTTTATTGAGAAAGGCTGTGTGGCAACATCATGACATGACCAAGACCAGGACTTTGGGCTGGTTAGCACTTTGTTGTCATCCTGCTTGGGTTTTCAGAAGCAGAGAGACCTAACATAGCGGGGCTTCAACAGAATTCCTCCTCCTTCCTTAGTGGCTGAGCCCCCCATGAGCTCTGCTGGCTCCTCGCTCCCTTTCACATTCCAAATAAGAATAGGATTCATCCTGAGAGAAAATTAGTTATGTAGGCTGCTATTGCTGCCCTTCAGAGAAGGAAACAACCTAGAAAGCCTCATAGAAGCTGAGATTAAAACTGAGGAGTTTCTGGCTCAGAGCCCTCTGGGGGTTATAGCACTCTTTCTGATTAGAAAGAAAAACATTTAATTTACATTGAAATAGTTTTGGCAAGAACAGGGAAAAAACATGCTATATGATGGATGTGGTTTTGATTATGCTCTGAAAGTTTGGCTGACTGGAGCAGTAGCAGCAAAATAGTTTGCTGTTTAAGCTATCCCGCCCCAACTTAAAATAAGGCTTTTCTGCTTAGCCAAATATTAAAATGACATTTCACTACAAGTTTGGTCATCTCCCAAAGCTGCTCTCTCTTTACTGAGAAAACTTTTGACCTGCACATTAAAAATATGATGGGTAAAACTAATCTTGATCAATCACTCATGGATCATGTCCTCCTGTTTATTCAGATGTTAATCTAGTATCTTTTCCTTTTCTCATTACAACCATAACTTTAACAGCAGACTTGCATTTAATGCTACATGAGCTCTTTAATGGTGACTGATAAATATAAAAAGAGAAAGAAAAATTATTTTTCCATGTAATTATTGCACAGCACTACTGCTGCAACAAGCACTCTGTGTTAGAATGTGTGCTGCAAAAGCCATATAGCTGAAATTACTTGCAGATCTCCATTTTAAACTCCACCTTCACATATTTGAGATGTCCCATTTGTGGTCTGAGTCCAAAGGAGAAATATTTCTCTTCCTTTTGTTTAAAAGTTATTTCTATCTCAGACCTGAAAGTATTTTGCTGCTGTCAGTGTTCCTGCTGTTCTTTAATCTATGGATGTTGTGGATGACAGCCTGGACAGAACTGTAGTATACGATGTATTCTTGTGATGATCTCTGAACTTTAGAAAAAGGACTGGCAAAATGGGGGGCCTGGACTGTTCCTATCTGGTCAGGATATGAGCAAAGAGTTTTCCCTTTTTATTTGCATCCTCATCCTGAGGGTTGGGTTTCTTAGTCATTCTCTTACACAGGCACCATGAAAAACATGCTATTTACCAAATCACTATGACTCATTAAGTCCCTTCAGTTCAAGGTCTCATCTATTATATATCTGACAAATCTCACTGGAGTCCTATTTCATGGCATAGGTAAAAGCTCCTCTTTCATTACAAGTCACAACCATGGCAATAATCCAGTTGCAAGATTTGGCAAACTGAATCTCCTGATAAAATTGACACGACCTTATGAGTACATATTTGCATCTCCAAATCAGAGACAATAATGTACAAGGTAAATATTAATGTTGCTGAATGCACTGGACAGCAAAGGCCAAGGTACTGAACACAGGATTTACTTCTCTTTCCACAGACATCTAGTTTAAAAACATAGAGAACCAAGGTAATCTTTAATGCATCCAGCACTCCTGGGCAAAACTTCTTTAATATATTACATTACCATTCTACTAAACTAGCATTCTGAACCCAGGCAAACATTTCTTCCACAACCTTTATTTAAAGGTTTTCCATCAAAATCCTGTTGGTGGTGGGCAGATAATTATCTTTCTAGGGAGATTATGGTTTTTTAATAAAACCAAAGTTTTTTCACACAGAATTGAAAATTAAAACAGCCACATCATATTTGTTACTCAGGAAACACACCTGATTAAACAGGAATCTGTATATTGTGATTGCCACTTGAAGCAGAGAACCATGGAATGGCTTGGGTGTGAAGGGACCTTTGAAGGTAGAATCAGAAATGCTAAGATTGTAAAATACCTTCATGGTCATCAACTCCAACCATCAACCTAGTACCACCACCACGTTCACCATTAAACCATGCCCTCAAGTGCCACATCCACATATTTTTTTCAGGGATGGTGACTATCACCTCCCTGGGCAGCCTGTTCCAATGCTTTACAATCCTTTCCACGAAAATAATTTTTTTCTAATATCAAATATAAACCTTCCCAGGTCATCTAGTCCAAGCCCCTCTAGCGAGCAGGGACATCTTCAACTTTCTTATCTGAGGATGCCCTGCACCCAGTATACCAGGACACACTAAAACAGAAGTACTCTTCTGTGTGGAGCCTGAGCTCTCTTTTGGTGTTGCCTCATGGACCTGCTAGCATAGTCCTCACATTGCCTAAACTACCCTCCCTTCCATAGTCAGATAAGGCAAAGTGGTCACAAGCTTCACCTTGCACCCTGAAGGCTGATGCCTTGAGTACTGGGGAAGACCTGAGTCTGGGAAACTGAGAACAGAGAACTCAAGGGAACTGAGGCCTTGAATCTGTTGCAATGCCACAGGACTGGACTTATGTCACAAACTGCTGATGAAGTTGCTTTCATTGGTGGAGCTGGGTATGTTGGGAAGACGGGACACACGTCTCAAATGAGGTGCTGCTGAATTTGTTGTTTTGGCTGCCCCAGTAGAACCTCTTACATCATCACTGCATGCAAAGCATCCCACCAGGGAAGGTAAGACCTTTCATACTCACCAGGCCAAACACCCAGTGCAGAGCAGAGCCATATGCCTATAACACCTGTCATGCTCACATGGAATCAACAGTTCAGGCCCCTGTTATTCTCTCCCCGCTCTGGCAGGAGAAGAAAATTCTCCCTGTTGAGATGCCACTGTGCTTTGCCCTTCTCACAGGGGAGAAACCATTTACAAGACCATTACTTCTGGTGGAGGAGATCCCAGTGGGCCAAACGTAGGGGAAGCCCTGACTAGGTAGGTTTCTGCCAGACCTGCTCCCTCTACCATGCAGTACAGACCCTCCTTCAGCCAGGCTGCATGTGAGGTGTTCCCAGGAGGCTGTCCTGGATCTAGCAGAGCCACAGACCTCTCCCCAGAGGTCTGCAGAGCAGGGGTGGAACACTGCTTGTAAGGTTTTGCCTTGCACGCAAGAGGCTTGCTGTTCGTTCAAGACAATATCATCCCCCCTTCCCCAAACATCTTCCCCAGCAACACCCAACCTTGCTGCCTACCACCAGGAAAGCTGTCCCTGCTCAGAGGCAGTGACACTAAGACCCTTCCCAAAGACTGCAACTACAGACATGACCCCTGTCTGCACATACTGCAAACTGAGGGTGCTGTAGGGCCCTTTGAAGTTGCAGCTGAAAACTGTGTTGGCTTTGCCTTGCAACTGAGACGACTGATGTACTACAGCAGTTTGGTTCCACAATCCCACTGCTTGAGAGTGCTGTGAGAAGGAAGGTGCAGATGTGCAGTCCGCTTGCAAGCCTTTGTGGTAGAAACTGTGATAAATTAATGTGTAAACACATCAAGGAGCAGCATGCAGCACCTTTCCAAAAGAGTAACTGAACTGATTTATTTTCACACATAATCATGTATCCTAACTCTATCCTAAGTCTACTCTGCTGTTGCTGAGACAAGAAAAAAACCTCCCAAACTCAAATCATTAAATCAGGCCTAAACATCAACCATACTTTTTTTCAAAACATCTGGTGGAAAAAAGACAAGTAGAGAAAACATGCAATATTTGTCAGCATAAACTGAAATAAGCACTGAAAAGAGAATTGTGGAGAAATACGTTATAATTACTACGGTTTAGGCCACATCCTGATTTCACATCCTGGTTTAATTCAGCACATCTGAAACAATGCCATTAAATCTACTTTGCATTTACCCCAAGTAACTGAGCAAATGAGAACCTGGAATTAAATTGAACTAGATGCTAAATTAATAGTTAAACTTAGTAGTACAGATAAAAGTATAATCCTGAAAACTTCTTCCCCTTCCTTCACGTCACGTTAAACATATCCAGACAATGAAACTATTGCGCAGTTGGGCAGTTCCTTAGTTACAGGAACATAGTTTTCGGATGCATCAAAGGTTTGTGTTTTGAATCTTTAGGGGTTACTTATCTAGTAGCAAACTGAATTGTAGCAGTTGTTTTTTCTCTAGAGAATTCTGTGCAGCTCTTGGATCTATCAGGTTATATTGCTCCATGTAGCAAACAAATACTGCCTGGTGGTTTTCTCCAAAAGGTTGCTGAGCTTCACACTGCCTGCCAAGACTGGAATAAAGCAATTGCTTTACTGAACTTCTGTCTATGCTGCAAAGCCTATCTATTTTCCTGACTTTCAGAGTCTATGAAAATGCTCCTGAAAGCAAAAAACCTCAACTGCTAAATCCCTCCTTTTGGAGAAGAAAGGGTAGGGTAGTGTCCCACAAGCTCACTGTGATTATATCTATAGTTGAAATGTATTCTTTTATCTAGTCACATTTTCAAATGAGTCAAAAAGCATCTAGGAACAAGAATAAGTGTATCTTTCTCAGGAACAAGAACCTAAAAGTCTACAAATAGTTATTTAGATCTGTTTATTCCCTAAGAAACTCAGATACTTTCATGAATACTTCAAGGGCCATTTTACATTTTTTGATTCTCATTCAAAAATGACAATACTGGGACACACATAACTAATCCATTCCTGTATCACTAATAACATATAAACATGAAGTCACAACATCAAGTGATACTAGATGACTAACACCACTATAAGCACTATAGATTTCTGCAAAAGCTGCTTTCTAACTCTGCATATTGGTACACCTTCATGATTTGATGTCTGCAAACCTATCCTAGCATCACTCCATAGGTATGGCACTGAGTGAAGCAAACTCCTGAAGTCCCAAAGCAGAAACCTTCAGCCAGGCTCTTCGCTATAGCACGTTCAGTAGGACAACTGGAGCCTGCAGGTCATCTCTGAACATCCCTAAGCTATACACAGTGTTCACAAAATCCAAACCAAGACTTCTTTTTTCCTGTATGTTTGGCACTTAGCTTCTCATATTAGCTTAGTGGTTAGAGTATTTACAGCTACCATGGAAGATCATGTTTCAGGCCCTGAAAATGGAATTTAACCCAGGGGTCTGTAACTCTGTGTAACACAGGCTGTTGGGTAAGTCTCTATTAGGTAAACTGTTTAAATAACTTTATATAGTTTTGTATAACTAACTACACAACCATTAAAGCACAGAAATGAACTGCGCTCAGTGACAACATAGCTGAGTGAGAGAGGAAGCAATTCTCTCTCTCTGACTTGATAAATATTTAGTTACAAGAGACTGGAAGAGTTCTCTTACAGAGTATGCAGGAATCCAGTAGCTGGAACATTCATTCTCTTGGGATGTGTGTCACTTCATGACTAAGCAGCATGTGCTTGTTCTAGCTAGTAACTGGCATTACCTCTGAATGACTTGTCATATTTAAAGATCATGGTTTTTAAAAGAAGTTTCCACACTGTGGTGGGGAAAGAACTCCAGAAGAGAATGAGGACAGAGAGAGAAAGATTATAACTTTAAATCTTACAGAGGATTTGAACAGTCCTCATGATACTGGAAATCACAGCTCTTTCAGCTCCCTCCTGTTTGCACAGCCAGCACAACATAGTGACTTGGAAAAACAGCAATCCTTCCAAAACAGTTTTGAAATGCAAGAGCAAGACTAGCTAACCTACTCACTGGTGGAGGGACCCAATGGTCAGAATTGAAATTGAAAAAAAAATATAGTGGACTGAAGACAAAGAACATATTTCTTAACAGTAACCTAGACAAACGTGAAATTGAATCCTTGACAAAGAGTTAACTAAGTGGTGTGGGTGAAATCTTCAAAACTGAAACTCCCTGGAATCTTACAGTGTTTGAATTTGAGCAGAGGAAACCAGCAAAGATGGTCTGAAAACATAAAAGTTTCTAACAACCACCTTAATTTTACTTTCCTTTCTCCTGCAATGCTGGAGATAAACTCCTGAAACAATTAATTCTTCCTCTGGAAAATATCAAAATCAGTTTTACCCAATTTTAGCTCTTCTAAAATCATAGCATTTTCAATATGATCTCTAGGTCACAGATCAAGGAGAAAATGATGTGCTGCACAAAGGCATGTTCGACCCAGGCCCCTGGATCACTGATTTGCATCAAGTGACCTGTGGGTGAGACTTGATCACAAGGCATTGGAAATGGTACTAAGCACAATGTAAACAGTTTTCTGTAAACAAACACATGTGGATACAAATAAACATGAGGGCTAGGGGGTGATGATAGCAGTCAGTTTAGTGGTATTTTTAATTTGGTTGCAATGGGGTAAATCATTCCAGCAACACTACACAAAACCTGTGTCCTACCAGGGTGAGATCTGACATGACTCAGCATTCCCTAGCCTGTTCCTTCCATGTCGGACAGCAGGCAGGAGTTGGTGTACACACTGTTCAGTTTCCCACTTGGTATGAATGAAGAAACAGGACGTAGAGTGCAAGCATATCATTGCATGTATTCATTCCTTAAAGTAAATTCAGGCCAAGCTTTCCTTGGACAGAGTCAGAGTTAGGGATTAAGCCAGGGCTGACTGCCCAGTCAAACAAATGCCATTTACAAAGCTAGACTTTGCACTTCAGTGAATGCAGAGATAACCAGCACTAAGAACTCAAGTCACTGGTCCCAAAATACTTTTAAAATTGCATAATCACTCTTTCTAACAGGGCAACTAGATCTAGCCAAACTTTCTTCATTTAATCCAGTGTTTTGAAAGCAAACGATACTGGCACCAAAGAAGAATTATTACAGGTTTTAATTCCTTTAGCAGGGCAGTTCCACCTCAGGATCCTGGCTGAATTATGACACTTTGCAGCATGCTGCAGCAACACGGTAGGTGGTTGCTTTTAGCTTATCAAAAGGAGACAGAATAATTTAGCTTAAAGCTTTCTCCTGGAGGTTCATGCTAACACACTTTACCTTACACTTCCTATAGCCTAGCAGCACATATGCAGTGGCTGTTGCCACAACACAGCTGACACACGATAACTCTTTGAGGAAAGAAACTCAAATGCGTTGCCTTTACCTAGATCTCTGAACTCTTGACTATTACAAAAAACACTTCTCAGAAAAATTAATGTAGTTATTTTCCATAAAAAATTTCCCTTTTTATCCTCTCCTCCTACCTTTTTCTTTCTTAAATGGTGAAATAAAGGTTCATGAAGAAAGTACTCATTTGTTGGAAATTGGGGCATGATCATTATAGCCTTATCGTAATGCTTTAGCACTGAGTTTATATGTCTATGTCTGCAAAGGCATTTTGTTAATTAGAGAAAAAGGGTGTGATTCTTGACAAACCTGAGCTTTGGCAGCTAATTCATTATCTTAGTAGCAGATACTGAAAGGGCTGCTTTATAATTAAGCTCCAGCAGTATCTCAATACTATCGCTGAGAGGTGAAGCTACACAGAACAAGGGAAGGCTACAACCAATTTCAAGGTCTTCCCACATGCAAGAACCTAATTCTTCTGCTTCAAAGGATAAAAATTGTGAGTAATATTTTCACTGATATCAAAGCTAACCTCATGATAAAATACTATCAGATTGAGAACAGGTCCAATGCATTCCTCAGAGCTCATTACACAGGACATACGTCCCCTCTTAGTAAGGCACTAAGTAAGAACATACAGTACCTAAATATAGGCTCTGTAATGTTAACATTTGGATTCAACTTCCCCATTAGTATCTATATCTTCCATTCTTAAAGGAGGATCATGACTTGCCCACAATAACATAGCAATAACATGAGAACTTGTAATGAACCACAGCATCACATTGTTTTCATTCCATGAATGCAGCAAGACTAGAAGTGCCCGCAAGTTGCTGTGGAAGACAACACAACTTTTGCTATTCTGAAAATCAAGATTATTTACGCCATTAAGAGCTGCAGAATCAAAGATTGATACAATTCTTCGGTGATATCTAAGGTAGAGGCCCCAGACCCAGGATAACAGCTAACTTCCCAAAAGAGTCAGCTGAATCCAAAGCAAACCATCTTTAAACCATCTGGGTCACTGTTTCTAGCTCTGGATCAACATTGCTCGTACCCAGGCCCAAGTTCCTCATGTAGAGCCTTTCCTGAATCACACTACTTCCTGACCTGGCTATCACAGAGCTTTGAACTGCAGCTTTGTATATCCATGATTCCCCTTTTGTACTCAGTTATTATCTTATATTTTTTCAGAACTCCTCCTAAATGTAATTCTAGTTCAACACCTACAGGCACTATCGCACATACACAAAAAACCCCCCCAACCTAAAACACGTCGTACTTAGGCTCAGCAAAGGAATTTCTCAACCAGTTGTTTTATTATTAAGAAGCGCTACAGAGTCCGAGAGTCCTGTAAAGCTTGGCCTTGCCTCCACAGAAGTCCACGTTTTGTCAGTGTTTCAAGCCAGTTAAATATTTTCCTCCTTCTTGTCTCCTCAAGTGCCCCTGTTCACAGAGAATCCAGGTCTGCCTCCCACCTGTCTCTTGGCCAGGCAAGCTCCCCCTCCATTTTTTATGTGCTTCTGCTGAGAAGCAGCACGCCTGTCAGCCATGCTGGTTCCCTTCTGTAAAACAAAGTAAAACATAAAAATTAAAAATAAAAATAAAAATCCAGAGCTCCCCACTTCAAGGGTCAGTTGTTCTGAGTTTGCAGTTCAGCAGTTCTGAAGATGAACAAAAACCGTCCCACCATGGCTGTTCTCTAAGACATCTAAACATTTTTTTGAGGAAAACAGCTCACAATTCAAAATTAAGGTCTTAATGCACTCTACATTTTGGAGAGTGCAAAATTCTCCAGCAGAATGATGATAGAAATCTGCCAAACAGAGATTATGATGCTGATGCAGAAAACATAAATCTTTGCAAAATATATAATTTTGTATTTATAACACTTTTTTTGCCCCGGTGCATATAACCATATGTGGAGACATAAATGTGTTATACAGATTAGACTCTCCGGGGACAAAAAGGAAATTCTAGGACATAAGGTTATATTGCTCACAATCTCGACTGAAGAAGTGCTAATTAATGAATTATTCTCACTGGACAGGCAGCTTTCAAGGGTCCTGTTTTCATATCCATAAATCAGATTTTGTTAGAAAGCAAACTGACCAGTGACAGTTGCAGCAAAAATCCAAGAGCTGTTTTTCCCCTAAGATATATTCTTCCAAAGTCTGCACAGTGCTGGATGCAGGTCTCTTATTTTTCACTAAAACCAAATCACTCGTACCTCTAATAATTTTGGTACAGACCATGAAGAGCTTTTTAGTCCAATTATAGTTGGACAGAAATGTAAGCTTTCAGGACAAGCTGAGGTTATCACTTCAGATACTTTAAAAGATGAATGTACAACCTGACCTGAACCAAACTTCAAAGTCAGTGAAGGCCAAGGGAAGATAAAAAGAAAAATGAAAAATATTTCAGCAATTACTTAGCACTGATATTTCAGTAGCAGAGAAACAATGTGTACATAGTTTAGAAGAAGCCTCCATGCCTCTGATTAAATAACCTGATACATTAAAAAACCTCAACAACTAACCCCAAAACTACGAAATATAATATTGCTTTACATTCTGATTCATTATTTTCATGTTACAGGATAAATAGCAGTAACAACTGTGTTTCTTATAACACAAATGTTCTTCAAATAAATAATAGCAAGAAAGAAATAGTAGCATGGGGAAGAAAGGGGGGAGAAGGAGGGAAAATTAATTTTCCACCCTACCTAAAGACCTACCGAGCTATATAAACACAGAGCAGGGAGGGGAGAGAGGCAACTTCTTTCCTAAATCCATGAAATTTACCACAATTATCTGTATGGACTCATTTATATCCGTCTCTGCAGAATTTTACTACTTCAAAATAATATAATATTTCCTAAAAGAATTACCCAAGTTACTCATGAAAGGCTAGAGAATTCTGAGGCCTCCCAAACCTATCGTTCACAGTAACAGCTAAAAGAATTCGAAAGACATGACTAAAGATTTAAGTGGCACATGGGAATCCATGCCAGAACTCCCCTCCTATTGGTTTACTGCCTCCCACTCCTTCTCCTGTTGCAATCTTTGCATCTGCACTGGGTTTTCAGATGATCGTTCTACAGATGGTTAAAAATGACTACAAGGTTAGATACCACTAGGAGTGTGGTCAAAACATCTGATTTTATGTTTTTGGCCCAACAAAGGCTCTACCATGCCCAAGGGATTAGTTAACTAGTTAACTAGCAAATCTGTTCATGGAATAGTAATGACAAAGTACTATTTCAAACCGATCATTAGAAGTGAGTTCATGATCTCAGGATGGTTGTGGATGTAAAGTGGCATTACATCATTTGCCCTCACTGTTGACACGGGGGCTTTTGGTACACATTAGGCAGACAGCACCTGCCTCATTAGAATTCAGATATGTAAGTCATTACTACGTCAGCTCCCCTGATATACTAATCAAGGAAGCCACAACTCAGATAAGATTAGGCTTTTTTTTTTTTTTTTTTATCTAGAGCATCCATCTGACTCAGAGGAGGACCAGGTAGCACAATAACAAAAAGAAGTTCAAGTCTTGTCTCTGCAGCAGATGGTATATTCACTACCACTTGCAAAACCATTCCAGTAAACCATAACTTGCTCATATTAGTGAAGGTACACCAGCAGAGATATCACTGACTTACAAGTGACAACAGGTAGTGAACTCACAATCACATGAGCACCCACATTATCTGACCATCTAAAGTAAAACCTCCCATGTTCAATTCCTAGGTCAAGTAAAACATGCACCCACAAACTCTCTGAGGCATCCAAATACATTCTGGCTTCTGATACAGTTATCTTGGTAGTGAATCTGCAAACCACACACCCCAAAACCAGGGACTCTCATCACTCCCTGCTCCTGTCTCAAAGACTTTCTGCACACCATCTCCTCCCTCTATTCCGCAGAGGCTGGGGAGCGCTTTATAGTTTTTCGGCCTTTAGCCCTTCGCTAAGGCCCAAGTGGCAAGCAGAGGTGTCACCATTGCTCTGTCTACCCAATGAAGCACTTTCTTATGCGACCCTATATAACCACTTGTATGTCTGTAGGTAACACAGTGAGCACCATTTCGTTGCTACAGCATGACTGTATGCAGAGTATGATTGTATACAGTATGATTGTAGCAAAGCTGCCTGGTTGGCTGCCATCCTGCCAGATAGCAATTCCCAGAAAGCACAGTAAGTTAACATGAAGTCAAAGTATGCATACCAAAACAGCACAAAGTAATCTTGTGAGCTTGGTCATATCTGTGGGAATATAAATGGCATTATGTTAACTGGAGAGAATCTTTTCCCCAGTGTTTGCCCAGCAGTAAGAAGTGTTCTGGTTTTATGAATATGGCAAGACCACTGCTAGTTCCCTGTGCTTCAGTATTAGATATGAGAGTCAGCTCCCTTGATTCTTAATCTCCCTATTCTAATGACAGCTATTCTTGTATTTTAGATATATTTCAAGTGTTTTGTAAATTATTCAGTGGAATTATTGCAATTTGATACTGCAAATACCAGAAAACACCTAAAATCAGGTTAAACTCTTAGGTCTGGACACCAGTGTTTATGTTGTGTCTTCATGGCTGGATGTAATTTTTTTTTCAAGCTATAACTGCTGTGTTCAACTGCTGTTGTCAAAACAGGATCATCAACTTTACAAGTTTTGATAGCTATGAAAGGATGATTTAGTAAATTGGGAGTCAGAGATCAATACCTGTCCTGTCCTCAGAGTAAGTATATGGAAATCATGATACCACTGAATTAAGTAAGGATATCTAAAAAAATCCTCTTGTGTTTTGTCAAGCAACATGAGAAGCTGAACACCTTACTTCCTTGCAAATATTCACTCCTCTTAATTTTAAGATCCATCAAAATTATCCCTTTGGCACTCTCAAGAGAGGAAGGATTTCCTCCATTCTCAGCTCCAAAGCAAGACGCAAAACCACGCAGCTCTGAGAGCTCCTGCATTGCCAGCACCAGAGGTTCATTGACACTTTCTGACTTGGATATTACAGTTAGTTTTAATGTTTCATAACCATATCCTCTTTGATCTGCAAGTCTCCCATAGGCAGTTCTGTGCATTGAATTCATAGGAACAGCCACTGTTTCAACTAGTTTAAGAGAGAAATGATTTCCATCACTTATTCAAAATAAAAAATAAATACCTCCAACAATATAGTTGAAGGCATTGTTCCATTATCAGCAATTGAAATAAAAGCCTTGTCATTAGTTACCCATTGTTTAAATTCCACTGGTGAGCTACCAAAAAAAGAAGAGGAAGACTGCTGAATGTATCTCTAGAAATTGAACTCTGACTAGGGACAGACAAGCCAAGCTATTGGTTTAACATCTTTGCACAAAACTAACTTCACCAAGACAAATATTTGTTTTGGTGTGGTGGATTTATTTGGTTGGTTGGTTTAGGTTGTTTGTTGATTGATTGTTTTCAGAGAGAAATCAGGAAGACATCAGATTTGGTGTTACTAAGTCACTCATTATCTGTGCAATCACCGTAGTTATGCACATGAGTTTGTAACTGAAAGCATCCCAGCTCTGGCTTTAATAATACAAATGATCCATCAAACCTTTAAAAGGCCCAAATAGTTCCCCAGGGAGTAAAATGTTCTTCATATTTACCTGCAGCTTTTTGTCTCATGTTTCTGATATCCCATTATCAACTAAGATATGAGCTCTCACCGCCTTTTCTCTTGTGCTTGGGGCATTCAAAATTTCTCCCTTGTGGGTTTGCCACTAAGAACACAACTGAACTGTCAAAGACTTCCCTTCTGTGGAGCAATTCACGGTCTTTATCCACCTATTCATTTTCAGCGGGAACAAAGCACCTTTAAGGCTTTTGAATTCTGTAAAATTTACCTGAAACTGTCCTACAACTTCTAAAGTTACTGAGGAACCCAGGGAAACCAGCAGACAAGGGCAACACAACTGTGTAAACCTCCTTTACCTAGGAAACCTGGCTAAAATTCCTGACCTTGATCTTCTATAATGTCATGATTGTAACATTTCAAGGTTCATTCAGTGCCAACAGCTACCCCTTGCTGCCTGCTCCTTAGAGGAGAAGCAATCATTTGTCCCTAAGAAGAAGCTCCATGTTAAAGCAGCAGCTGGCAGCACTACCTCTGCCCAGACACTCTGAAGACTTTGCCCTGTTTTCTGACCAAGCCTCAGGGGTATAACTTCCCCGAGATAGGCCAT
The DNA here is from genome assembly GCF_003984885.1 of Neopelma chrysocephalum. Lineage (NCBI taxonomy): Eukaryota > Metazoa > Chordata > Aves > Passeriformes > Pipridae > Neopelma > Neopelma chrysocephalum. The sequence goes on from NW_020897689.1 coordinate 26,412,304, forward strand.
GGAGACAGAGCACGCTAAGCTTTTTGGTTTCATCTCTATTCAAATTCCACGAAGCCCATAGCTCCTGCTGCTTTCTAGGTTTTGAACAAGAGCAGCATACATTACCAAAGAACACATGTCCAGACAATCCAGAATCAGCTCTGAATTATTGCATCTGTAGGGACAGGTTTTTCCCTATCCCTCTGCCCCCCTTCTATTGAAATCCCCTAGCTCCAGTGGCATTAGATGATGTTTCAAAACAGCATTAGGCACACTCAAGGCCCATCCAAAAAAAAAAAAAAATGTACTGCCGTGATTTACAATGCATCAGGCAGCGACTGGTATAACTGGCTCCCCTGAGAGCTCTTTTGAAGTGTATATGAGTCAACAGACTGACAGCAAAGCACAATATGCCATCACCAGGCATTCATGGGCAGACTCACTGTTTCTTCTGCTGCACATCTCATTCTCCTGACTCCAGTATATCTCTTTTATATCTCCCTCTGGCTCTGTCAGTGCAAGTTACACTTTATTAATTTGCTGATCAGGTCCATTCACATTGCAGAACTTAAATTAAGGAGAAGTGCAGCATTTTTGAATGCTAGCAGAACTACAAGTTATAGCTCCTTGCCTCAGTGAAGTTCATGGAAGTTTTTCCATAAATCTGAATGAGGTCGAAGTCTCACTTCCAAACTCTAAGACCATCTGAACCCCAAGTGTGACTGCTTGAGTAATGCTGAGCCCCTCATTTGTCCACGCAGTCTGCAATCCCAGGTGGCCTTCTGTTTATCTATCTCCACAAACACCTGCTTGCCTTGCTGCTGCCTTAAACTGCTCCTGACACTGGGCCACCAACAAGTCTTATCTTATTTGTACTGAATTTTACACTTTTGAAGTATAATGGATATTTCTGACAGGGACACTGTATTTCTGAAAAAACAGTTAATAAATTGTTTGGCCACTTGAGAGAAAGTGTATTGCTGCAAATAATCATCAGCATGACTTTCTTAGCAGTTGTCATGCAAAATATGGTGTTATGTGGACATGAAAGTCTAAAGCCGGTTTGAGAGTGAAAGGTAGTATGACTATATTAGTGTGGTGTTGCATCAACACTAAGCCTTACACCTCACTAGTTAGTGGAGAAGGAATGCCACAATGACAAGATCCTACTGTTACCAGTGCTCAGAGTTAATTTAGCATGGCATGTGTTACTTGGGCAGGACTTAAATTTTGGCCAGTCTACAGAGAACTTTTACAGAGGCTTATCATTTCCCAGCAGACGTCGGCACAACACGCACACCAGAATGATCATTTCTGCTAGGCATTCCGTTCACTAAGCCTTCCAAAAATAACAGTGTCGCTGCATTTGAAAAATAGTATCTTCCATCTGCACATGTATTATTATTATTATTAGTGTAGAAAGACAACAAGGAACATAAATAAAATAACTAACAGCATTGTGTGCATATTTACACACACAGATATACAGATGTATGCAAACAGTGCTTAATGTTCTCTGCTTTGTATTTTCTTCTAAGATTTACGTCAACGGTGAAGTTGCGGAGAGGTTACTATATTGTATATATATATATATATATTCAGAAGCACATATGTATTTGTAAGCCCAGGACATATCCATACATACAGAATAGAACATCAGTCTGAAGTGCTCTGTATATTAACAAAAGGCAGCAAAAAATATTAAATAAATGCACTCCATGTTATTATTCTTTTCCTTTTAGTTTGGTAAGATCAATAATCATGTTTTCATACCAAGACTCTAGATACATTATTATATATAGGTTATATTATTACTACGAAATAAAGCAAGAAACAGTACAGCACTGTAAGAAAGCAGCAGTTTTCTCTCAGTATTTTATCTCCACAGCATAGAACAAGCTTTATTTAAACTTCTGCATTTAACTAAATACTGTGTAAAAGAATCATTTAACACTCTTATTCAGAATGCATAATAGCTGTCAGTTTTAATCTTTATACAATGTAAAGCTATTCCACTTCTAAAAACCAAACAATTTGAAAAATCATATTTTGGCAGATGACACTTACTGTCACCAGATTATTTACCAAACAATGAGTACTGTCTCTTACGTAATCCTTCTCTCCGTCTCTCTCAAGTATGTGGTTTGTGTTCAAGAATCAGATAAAAACCCTTCAGTTTATAGTGGGAAAAAAAAGAAAAAAAAAAGAGGAGGGCAAAATGTATTTCAGCATTTCAGAGCTCTGTAATTGGAACACAGACTGCAAGCCTATGCATTGAATAAACTCCCCCCCTTTGTTCCCCAAATCTTCCAAACTCTCAGTGAGGGTAAGTACTGACTGCCACTTTGGCCCTAGTTTTCATGTCTGTTTCAGTGCTGTACATCTCATACAGTGTAGAGCCTATCCAGTTGTCACTGTCGACAATAAGGTTCTTTATTCTGGAAGGAGAAATGAGATTCACCAGGAGCAGCTACTGCTCTACTGCCCTCCTGAGCATACCTGCTCATGGCAACGTGGCTCCTGTTACCCACATGACATAATCACAGCAGGGCATTCTGTATTTTAGCATGAGTCGGGCATATTATGTCAACCAACTATGTCGACTAGGTAGGTATAGGTTAATAACTTGACAGTATACAGTTATATAGTGCTTTGTGTCCACTACAGTTTACTGCAAACTACACGATTTATCTAGTATTAAACCTGGCAGCAGTTTCTTTCTAGAGAAACGAGTGAGAGCACATTCATTGGTACAATATCAGTTAGCTTTCAGTTAACAAGTCAAAAATACGGGGGTTTTGAAACTTTAAACATTTTCATTTCACATTTAAGGCTACAAGGTTCTGCCTTCAAAGGGGAAGTTAGTCTTAAACTAGCATGATTTAAGAATACAAATGCTAACCTTGCAGCTTGCAGCCAGAACATGCAGCTTGCCTGGATTTTGTGGCTGCAGGCACAATCACTTGCAAGAGATTGAAACAGATGCCACAGGTAAAACAATTAGCACCTTGTAAAGTTGTAAACAACACAAAGACTGAAAGTCATTCGTACTGGCTGTGGCCTTCTGTTACACTTTTCAGGACTAACCAGTTAATCAAACAGTTCCACACCTAAGGTTTATCTCTGAACAGCTGAAGTCAGATAAATCATGAGACTGTTAGCATTCAGGTGATTCAATTCCAGTTCCTCAGGAGACTAGACTTGTCACATTTTGTTACACTTCATGAGGGATACAGAGGTGGAGCCGGTAGAAGACATTGTAATATTTGCTGGTATTAGGATGGTACTTCTTACTATGCCTCTTAACTGCAATGGAAGGAGGAAAAACAGATCTTAGCATCTTAATAGTTAATGGATAAATATATGATTAACAGCTGTGTAAAAACTTCATCTTGCTTCATAAAGATGAAGTTTGTTCATCTAGTTTCACTTCTTCCTTAAGTGTCTCGATGACCCTTCTTACCAAGACATGAAATCTCCACATTTTAAGTGTAGGCTGCTAATGTACTCACTTTACACTCAGGATCCAAGCTCAACAACTTGTACCTTCAGTGTCCCAGAATGCATTACCACAATTTCCCTGAGCTCCCGAGGCAGTATTCCCCGCCCCATTTCTCTGAAGGAACAATGTGGCTCTGCCTACTGCAGGACAAAGAATGATTAGCTATGACTCTTATCACCTAGCTATTTATGCAGGCCACAGAGCACCCACGAAGAATGTCCCCATGACTTCTGGTATTTGAGATGTTTATGTTTAAAGACTCACAAAGATGATCAAGATCATGAAGACTATTACAAAATACTTACATGAAGGACAGCTTCAGCATTTACACCCTAAAAACATCTGAATGCCCAAAGCCTACAAAAGCCAATGCTTAGAATACACGCACTTTTAGTGACTGCCTGCCATAATGCCATTCACTTTACATAACTTCGAATAGTGTGAGAAGCCTTAAGTGTTGTCACAGAACTTATACTGTTCCCAAGAGGACATTCACAGGGCTACTGTGTTTTGAGATTCATGAACCTTCATGTTTATTTTTGGATATTCTGAAAGCTTACTTGGTGATAGGTTGCCTTAGGCCTTCATGAAACAAACTGGTTGTTTCCAGCTGCTTATGGACTACCCAGAACACACAAATCCTTAAGTTTCATATTCAAAAAAATCTAGTCCTGGGGATGCTACTGGTTTACCCTTCACCAACAGGTCACAGTTAAAAACAAACAAACAAACAAACTGAAAACTACAATTCTGTAGGCTGCATCCAAACAGAAGGCTGTCATAAGAAGTGCTGGGCTTGATGATCACGTGTAGGAAGACAACACTACAAAGAGAGCAGAAAGCTTCATGGAGACTCAAAAAGGTCAGGAACAGAGAACACAGACAGTATGCATTCCTGTTTCTCTCTGCTGCCCAATTCTCCTTTGTCTGCAAACCTACAGGTTCTGGGTTTTAAAATCAAGCATTGACACCTGACTTATTTTCCCTAGTACAAAAGTATTGAGGATGAGAGAGCAGAAGCCTGCATCCAATTGATGTGATCCACCCAAAAAACCAAGAATGAAATGATGAAATTAATTACATTAGACTGTCACTCTTGTTTTCTCTTAATATTCACACTCGGATGGGCCACGTGCAGGTTTAGTGATCCTTCTTTGGTGCCCTAAATCATAACTGCAGGCAGGCAGTCCCAAATCATCCCAACATGCATTTGCCTTGAGAACACCTGGGCCTCAGGCTACGTCTAGGATTTTATAGATAGGTAGCCAACACCCACTACCTGTCACTTTAAAAACCTTACACAACTTCTTCAGCAGTGGAAGCTTAACTCTTTTTAGTCATCAAACACCAACACATCGTTTTCACAGCTCCACCCAGGTGAAAAGATCAGCTCTTTTCACTTTTACTATCACTTGTGAGACAAATGCAGTAGTACCTAATTCTGCAAATTTGCTACTTTAGGCTGAGCCTCTCAAGCAGGCACTGAATCGCTGAACCTTTTCAGCTGAGTACTATGTACATAAATGCTCAGTAACAGCTTACTTGTATGTTCAATTGATGAAGCTGTGTCATAAGGCTGTAAATTTGACTGGTCACTCAGAACCTCTGTAGCACATCATAATACTGAAAGAATATTCTGTTTGCACTTAAAATCACAGAATGGTTTGGGTTGAAATGGACCTTAGGTATCATCTGTTTTCAAGTCCCCTGCCATGGGCACAGACATCTTCCATTAGACCAGGTTGCTCAAAGTCCCATCCAACCTGGCTTTGACCACTTCCCAGGATGGGGTATCCATAACTTCTCTACGCAATCCATTAACTGTGTCTCACCACAGGCATTTTGAAGAATTTCTTCCTAATATCTAATCTAAGCTTGCTCTTTTTCAGTTTAAAGCCATTCTGCCTTGCCCCATCACTCACTACATGCCCTTACCAAAAGTCCCTCTCCAGCTCTCTTGTAGGTCCCCTCTAGGTACTGAAAGGTTGCTCTAAGGTCTCCCTGGAGCCTTCTCTTCTCCAGGCTGAACAATCCCAACTCTCTCAGCCTGTCTTCACAGGAGTGGTGTTCCAGTCCTCTCAACATCTTCATAGCCTTCTTCTGGACTGGCTCAGACAGCCCATGTCTTTCCTGTGCTCAGGCCCCCAGAGCTGGATGCAGTACTCCAGGTAGGGATCTCACCAGAGCAGAGTAGACTGGTAAAATCACAGTGCTGGCCGCACTTTTTTTGATGCGGCCTAGGATACAGTTGGCTTTCTAGGCTGCAAGCACACAAGGCCAGCTCATGTCCAGCCTCTCATCCACCAGCATCCCTGAGTCTTTCTTCACAGGGTTGCTCTCAATCCCTTCATCTCCCAGCCTGAATTGATACGGGATGTTGCCTTGACCGAGGTGCAGGACCTTGCACTTGGCCTTGTTGAACCTCATAAGGTTCCCTAAAGCCCACTCCTTGAGCTTGTCCAGGTCTTTCTGGATGACATCCTTTCAGATATGCTGACTGCACCACTCAGTTTGGTGTTGTCCGTCAACTTGCTGAGGGTGCACTTGAACCCAGAGTCTGTGTCATTGATGAAGACATTAAAAAGCACTGGTCCCACTACAGACCCGAGGGACCACCACTCGTCACTGATGTCCATCAGAACACTGAGCTACTGACCGTGTAAATATGTGACAATGACAGCTAACTTAGAATAACATCAGCATTAATTTTAAATTGTGTAACACTGAAGATTAATAAAACAACCACAGCAGCAAAAATAACCCAGTGGATGCAAAACCTATAGATGCACAAATCAGACAACTTTGAAAACAAAGCTCCCGGAATATATTCAGAACAGTCATGGTACAGACAGCAGTGAAACCTTTTCTAAATTCAGTATACAGTATTTAACTGTGGCCTGTCACAAAATTCTACTACTTTTTAATTAGTCTGAATTCTTTTCAATCTTTGTTGAACGTGAGGTTATATATCTGAGTAGTTTTTTCTGTACTTTTATACTTCATAAGTAACATCCACATTTATATTCTGCTAAGAAGGCATGGAAATTCTGCACTCCCAGAAAGCATTCTTATTTCCCACATAAATCTTCCACCTTAATGACAGGAAACGGTGATGGGGTATCTTTACCAAAAATCTTCTATTTCCCAAAGTATTAAGATGTGGTACCATCACTTCCTTAGTTCACAGGTAAACAAGGATTCCAAGTTAGGTTTTGATTCTAAAGTAATTATGTCATTTATTCTTATACTGGATAATATTTAGTGTAATAATATGTAATATAATTCACTCACTACCATCGCGTTTTTTGTCCTTCTGCAAGTCAAATTTAACCTTGTCTTGTAAGGACAGAAATAACTTCAGAGACAATGTTTCTGAAATACAATTCTTAAAAAACAAAGCAAGCTTTCAGTGTAGACTCAACCAAACAAATATTTGGCTGACCATTTAAGTAATTTTGTTTAGCATTGACTAAACAGAATAAAAGTGCCCAGATACAGCTATTAAGAAAGGGTTATTTCATTTTCAATTAACATTCTACCCTGAAAAAAATATCAGCTATGAAGTGTAGATATCTCTTAGGCTTTGTTTTTGCTTCTTTATACAGTGATTTTTGAGCAGTTAGCTCTAGTTGGCTGATACAGAACCTTTTGAGGAGATAGACAATCTAGTTTTTAGTTAGACAAAGTCAGCTAAGCAAGGTCACTCTTGTTTTCAGTGCCTTGCAGTTCTCGCCTCCTGCCTTGTCTTCAGTATGCAATAAGCAGTCTGTGGTAAAAGCAAGTTAGGCATCCCACAATTAAAACAAAACCCCTTAAACTCACATATTTTTTTGGTCAGCCATACCTGCTTTACCTGCCTAACTTCCTACAGATAAGCAAAACCTGATTGCATAAATGGCAAAACTGCACCCACAGTTTCGAATTTCAGGAAAGAAGGATCTGTCTCCTTGCATGCCCAAGTTCTTGAGCTGAGACTGTAAACGATCATGCCATTTGTAATGCTGATTTTGATACACCCACTTGCATGCCACAAAAGAAAACAGAGCCAGAGCACCCCCTCTTAGATAAGAGGACAGAGCAGTTATGAGATATGCCTGTGCTAGACAGAAATTATAATTTCTGCATAACTGAAAGGAATACACAAGATCTGTTCCTTATCAAAACTGTACTTTTATTTTAAGTTAAAACCTGAAGGGGAAGACTGTAACTCCAAGCAAGATTAAACCTACAATTCACTTTTTATCTTTAATTTTACACAGGGGTTTGACTTCAAATTATGGAAACAAAATTGCATTTGCATTAATGCAAGTTTTACAAACCACTCTCCAGAGTAAGCTACACAGCTTTTAGTCTCAGAGTGGAAGTGATTACACCACTTATGAAGTTTCTGCATTGTCTTATAATCATAAGTAACATTACTGAATATACTTAAGTTGTCTCTACAGTAATAATTCTATTTCCATATCCTTATATGCTGAGGCACAGACACGTGGGAGGTCCCGGTGGAGATGAGGGAGCAATGCAGTGGCACGGGGAAGAGCTGAAGGAGGCCCCAGAGAGAGAGAGCGCTCCAACCTGCTAAAGAAGTCATCCTTGCTCCTCTTTGCCAATAACTGTGTGAAAACCCCAGTGGCAAGCACAGATCACTCCAGCAGCTGATCCTCATCAGGAATGGTAAGTACTGCCCATTACCTTGAGTCCATACTAGAATCCATGCTGAGAACCAAAAGCTTGCAAACATGATGCTCTACCGGTCAGGAATCATGATGATTCTATGTAAAGAATTCCTGGGGCTTTTGCTCGTTTGATCTTTGATAACCACAAGAATGTGCACAGAAAACAAGTGAAAAGCATGTTCAAGTTGCAGTCTATCATGGAGAAGTTCTGAAATTTTAGTATTATCTTTATGACTTTGATTGCACAAAGGTGGCAAAGTGAGCTTTGGCAAAGAGAGCACAGCTGGTTGGTATAATTTATTCAGATTTCAAAAAGGTTTTTGACAAAGTTCCATGCATGGAGCTACTACAGAAACGAAGATATTGCTAGGGAAAAAAGGCAAACAAGTGTCATGGATGACTATCTGGTTGGAGCAAGTGAATCAAGTGTAAGATTAAATGTTTTAGGGTTTAGGTTTTTTTTATTATGACAAAAGGTTGACAGCAGGGTCCTTCTGTGTCCTATACTCAGTCTATTGTTCTTTAATATAATAACTCAGACCACTGAGAGAGGGAGAGATAGGAAGAGGTAAAAAACAGTAATATGCCAGAATCTGTAGATATCAAAAATGTATTTAGGAGAAAGGGAGATTGAAAGTAAGTTCAATGCAACTTCTGCTACATGAATGAACAGTGCGATAACAAAAGATTCACCACCGAGATGAATATGAAACTGTGCATAAGAGAAACTTCAAACAAGCTATATAACCTCCAAAGCTGATAGAGCCCCATGCTCAGTATGTAGCAGCAGCCAAAGATACTGCATAACATGCTGGATTCCATAAAAAAACAAGTCACAGAGTACTATCAAATCCATATATGTTGTAATTGGAGGCATAACATTGCTTAGAATACCACATGCAGCATAAGTCACCTTTACTGAAAAACAGAATATTGTAGCATTAAATAGAATTGGGAGAGAACCAAGGCACTGAGCAAAAGTTGGAAGTAATTCTCATAGGAAAAGGGTGAAAAATTTTCTGTCAAAAAGCAGTCATACTCAAATTATATAAAATAATGAATAGTACAGAGAAGGTAAACATGAATTTATGGGTTTTTTTTGGTCTTAAAGCACAAGATAATATTAAATTAAATAGATAAGGAAAAAATAAAAAAAAATGCATTTTTATGTAATTCACAACTCAACATACTACTCTGCCACTCGCTGCCATTAGAGTTTTAATGCTATGAAGATATTAAACTTTATACCAGTATAAAGACTACACACCTAGATCAGTAACAAAATCTGAAGACCTATTAAACTATTGCTCTAGTACTTATATTGAACTGTTAAAGATTTGGATACTTGTGGGAAAGCATTACCTCACATCTGCCTTCTGTAGCCTTTCCTCTTCCTCTGATACACTGAAACTAGTCAACATCATGGATAAGAAAAGGTGAAGAAGAATACCTGTGACCAACAGTAGCGATTCCTGTTTTCCCATGCACAGGGCAGATTTATTCACTGGAAGTTGTTTGTGGCATTGCGTTGCTCTTATTGCCATAGGCGTGACCTGCTCAACTGTGTTCTACCTAATTCTGTTCTGACTACAATTTAATAAATTTTCTCATAAACATTTCAATGGCATCTAAGTATTCCATAAAGATTAATGGATTTATTTTTATAACATCGTGGGAGGGGATGCTATCTGGTTTTTAAATGGCAAACTGGAATAAAAAGACTGAGATAACAAAGATCCACAAGCCTGATTTGCCTAGGTCCTGTCTTCCCAGAGTACTTCCTTCAATAGTTTCTATGCCCAAAATGCAGCCTTGCCTTCAACAGTTAAGCAAACACAGACCCAGGACCTCAAAGCAAAGCACTTGTAAAATAAGAAACACATCATTAGTCATGCAAGATATCACATGTGGCAATGTGACAAGGCAGAAACTTGCATACAACACCACAGTACACTGATAAGCCTACAGACAATCATGGAGCAAATAAAAATCCAGCCCCTACAGTTTTTTTTTTAATTTCCCTCCCTTCTTGGCATCCAGTTTTACAAATACTTACAGCATGTCTATGGAGATGGGTCCAGACAGAGCTGAACTTGCTCTGACTAAACCAAGCTGTTTAAACCTGTTGGTATAGATATATCTTGATGCACGTGTCTACCACTACTTACACAAGGAGCCGCACAGATGCCAAAGAGGCTCGTTGTGAAGCAGCGTGAACTGCTTCTGAGATACGATTATTAGTGCTGCTGTAGTTCCAGCAGATTAAGTAATACTAAAAACACAACCTCACCAACATGTGAAGGGAAAAGATAAACTGCAAAAATTACATATTGTCTTCCATACTATCTACTTCTGCTTGCAAGTAGAAGCCAATACTAACACTCATCATCAATTTATGGGCCACCAGATTACGGCATTTGTTGTAAAACCAAGTTGTTCATCAGAGTTGAGCTCAGGCAAACCACCTGCCCTCCTTGTTACAGCCTTGTTTCAGGTGTGTCAAAGCTTTACTAACAGAAAGTTGTGGGGGTTTTATCCACCCTAATGCCACGAATATGTATCAAGAGTCTTCAAGTGGTAAATGCAGTCAGAATTTGTTGACAGACCTGAGGTACTGCCTCAGGCAACAACTGCAATGGAAACTGCACAAACCCAATTTCTTGTCTTTCCCAGTGGTCCTACGTCTGAGTATATCCCTCCATACTCACACCCACGAACTAAGTTAGTTCAAAACAATGACTTTTCATGCACTTTATACCAGGGCAGCTAGGAATGAACAGCCACTGGTCCACCACCTGCTCCTACCAGCTAAACAGCTGCCACACAAAGTCAAAATCGATCTTTTCCTAGGATCCTTTAAAAAAATTCCTGGGAAGCCACATTGCAGCAGAGCTAGAAAGGCTGTTTCTACAGCTCTCAAAAAAAAAAAAAAAAAAAAAAAGAGAGAGAGAGAGAAAGAAAAAGAAAGCTGAATATAAAACTTTGCTTTTTTCCCTTTATAAAAGTGACCTTGCCAAAGAAGGGAGGAAAAAGTCAACCCAAACTTTAAAAAAGGAAGAAATAAAGAAGGAAAGGCAGAAAAGGGAGAGAGCTAGTTTCACAGATTTGCCAGTGGTTCCAAGGACAATGAACAGGCGTGAGGCGGCTCTGGCGGCACGGAGAAAAGGAAATCTCTTCGAATCCTTGACGTGTCTTTTGTTTAACTTCCCCTAATTGCTTTTTTGGCGTGACCAAAAAAGCCCGGACGGTCTGAACAACCAGTTCGAGGAGCCAGCCCTCACAGCTGGGAAGCTGGGCTTTTCCACAACAAAAACAAAACAGTAAAAAAACCAAAATAAAGCCATACGGCGGCGTGCGCGCACAACTCCCGCCCCCGAGCCACCAGTCCCTCGGGGGCACAGTTAGTGTGAAAACGCCCGCCCCCAGCGAGCCTCGTCCCCCCGACTACGGAGCTGTGGCACCCCTGGACACAACCGACGGGTGACGCGGGCACGTCGGCGGGAATGGGGTGGGAAGGGCGGGCGAAAGGCGCTCGGTCGGCGGGTAATGGCCCGGATCGCGCCACCGCCGGCGGGACCTCGGTCCGCGCCGCACAACCTCTCGCCTGGCGCGGCGCTGGCCCGCGACACCGTGAGTGAGTGAGTGAGTGAGTCAGTCAGTCAGTGTGCCGTGCCCGGCTCGCCTCACTGACCTACAGGCGCACTCGCCATGGAGCGGCCACCAGCCCCAAGGGTCACCCATCCCGGAGCGAGTGGCCAGCCTCGGGCTGACACCAGCTCCTTGTTAACTGACGTGACTCACCAGCTGCCCTTCCCCCCCCCGCCCGGGATGTAACAGCTGTTTTATCTCCCGCTGTAATTACGCCACATAAAAATAGTTACAAGGTACTTGGGGGAGGGTTTGCTGTTAAAACGCTGTTGCTTCCCCTGGTACAGCGAGCGCGGGTTTGTGCGGGTGCCCGCACCGCCGGGAGCGGAGGGTAGTGTGCAGCGAGTGATCCCTGCTCTGCCGTAGGAATCGATTATTTCATCAGCCGTTTAAGGCGCCCGTTGCTCACTCCCCGCGCCTGCCCGGCCGGGAATAACTCCGCACGTGGCGGTGCGGGAGTGACACAAACACGCTTCCGTGGAATCAGCAACGCCGCAGCCACACGCCTGTTTCGAGGCGAGGCGGCTTCTTTTACTTTCCACGGCGAAACCTTCGCCCGTGACGCTTCAGCACGCGGCTGGGCGTCCTGCACTTTGGAGCAGGGGCACCTGGCTTTGTCAGGCGGGCGGCGGGGGGGGAGGGGGGGAACGGGAGCAGCTGCCGAGGCCGTCGGTGTCCGGGGAGGGCTCTCCCCTCCGCGACGCTCGGAGGGAAGCTGGAGCGAGCTGCTGGTTGGTCCCGCGTTTCCCATACCGGAGGAAAATAAACTGTTGCTGTGCAGCGCGTGCTCGCCCGAAAGGGATGAGTCAAGCTGTGAGACTTCTCTCTTTTACAGCTACGAGCATGTGCCGCAGCAAAACCTATCGCGCGGGCGGGGGGAGTGGAGGGGGAGAAAAACAACCTTTTACGAACTGATGTAAAAATAACCGCAGAAATGGGGCTCGCCTTCCCCGCGGGGGCAGGAGGTGGCCAGCACCGGCCAACCAGGGCTCTCTCAGCACCACTGGGGATGGGGGGGGAACAGCCTCCACTCGGCAGCCGGAATGGGGGCGCCGGTCTTTGGAAGGCTCTTTTCCTTCCCCTGCCGTACGAACTCTTCTTTCTTCTCCCCTATTCACGCGAAGGAGTGGGTGGTTCGTCCGGCAGCAACAGGAGGAGGCCAGTCAAGGGCAGCTGTCACAATCTCCCCCCACCGCCTCTTCCTTCTCCTCCTTCCCAGTTTAATGATCAAACGTCTGCTTGGAAGAAAGGCGAGGGAGCGGGAAGCACGCAGAGCTCCCCCCGCCGCCGCTGTTGTGTGTGCATGAGCGAGCGGGTACGGGCGGACACCCCCCCGCTCCGGCCGGTCCCTCCCCTCCCGGCCTGCTGGGGCTCTGTCAGACGGGAGGGGAGGGAGGAGAGAGGAGGAGGAGGCAGCCGCCGCGAGTGCCAGTGCAGCGCTCGGTTACTCTCCCGTACTCACTGCGGGGAGGTGGGGGAGGGCGGGCGCTGTGTACCTTTTTCTCCCGTGCCTTTCCTCACTTTAACAGGCCAGGGCCAATCGCCGGCAGAAGGGAACAAAGGGAAGGGGGGAGGGAAGCCCACCCCGGCCACACCAGAAAGCCCCCGGGGAGGCAGAACCCTACGGCTCCCGCTGACAGCAGCGCGGCCCCGGACCGGGTGCCTGGCTCCGCGGCGGTGCTGCTTCTTTCTTCGTCGACCTTCTCCTTCTCCTTGCCGAGCTTAAAGGGGGAGCAGCGTCCGGCGAAGGGAGAGAAACTTGGGTCGGTGCGTGGGGTGTCCTGCGATCGGCTCGGTCCTCGCGATCAAGATGAAAAGTAAAAAAGGTAGTTGTGATGGGGCGCCGGGACAAAGCGGGGTGCCCCGAGCACCTGCCCGGGGTGGAAACGGGAAGGGGGGCTGTCGCTAAGTCAGGCGGAGTCTCTTTACCTTCTAGGCCATTTTGTCCCCCGTGGCCCCCCACCACCCCCTGGCCTGGCTCCCGTGGAAGACTGCAGTGGATGCTCCGCTCCCAGACAAAACATGCGGGGCTGTTGTTTGGAGGCGGTCGCCTCTCCGCGCTGCTGGCTCTCTGTCAGAAACATGTCCAGCCGCCCGCCTCGTGCCTCCTCCGCCAAGTTTTGTTCTCTACCCCTCCGCCAAGCCTCTTCCCCCCGTCCTCTCGTAAAACACTTTTAAACGGTTTTCCGCACCAAGCCCTGCCGTCCCGGTGTGTGGGGACGAGGGTGCAGGTCGTTTTCCCAACTTGGGGCGAGGAAAGCGGGGCTGTCCGGCAACTCTTTGTTCGCGGGCACGGCATCTTGGGGTTGGGGGGTGGGCATCGGCGGGAGGGCTTCAAACCCCCTCCACGCCCTCGGCCGCCTTGATTTGTTGAAAGTTGATGCCTTTTCCATCCCTTTTATCCCTTAAAACGGGACGAAACAAAAAGTACAAAAGTTTTGACACAAGGTTGAAAGGAGAAAGACTTTTTTTTTCCTTATAAGCATAAGGCTCTTTAAGTTTTCTTTCTTTGTTCACTTCTAAACTGACAAACTTTACAGTTAGAGGATCGTTACTCATTGCGCTCGTGGTGCTTTTAAGTGCCTTTAAATTAGTCCTTGGCCACAAAGACGCGGAACGTGCTTTCGGATTTAACGCTCCTACGCTGGCTGGGAAGAAGTTCACAGGAAAGCAGTGTCTGTTCAGTTGCGATTTGCCAGTCGGTGGTGTGGTTGAAGGGTGTTTTGCATTCAAAGACCATTAAATGCTCCGAAGTGGAGGGTTAGTGGGGAGCAGTGCGCATGTTCAGTACTCCAGAGTTGTGCTGTTTTCCCCCTGCTACGCATTCCTGCGGCTCTGTAGTAGGGCAGCCTCCTCGCTCATTGTTAATATCCTCGGAGCAATTAATGCATATGTAGTTCGTGAAATCATTGGGCTGCTGCAGACATGATGTGTACTAATATGGTTTGTAGCCTTCGTCAAAAGTTTTTTTGGACGTGCCACTCGGCTAAGAGGAGCGCACACAAAAGGGAACTGAGCCACAAAGGCGAAGTTTAAAGAGCGGGCAGGGTGGTGTTGGGGAGCGCAGCGTCCCGTGGGAGCGGAGTGGGGCTTGATCCCGGTCACAGCCTGGGCTGCACGCCGAGCTCGGCCCCCTGCGCACAGAGACAGTGGCAGCGCTGGCTTTTAAATGTTTCCGTCGTCTTAGGCAGGTTGAGATTCTTGACCCTATTGGGAGCAGTTTGTGGCTTTTCGCGTCCATCCCCTCCCCCCCCTTTTTTTTTATAGTTTCACTGAATTAATTTAGCCCAGTTATTTTTAGGACATTCCTATGCTCCCTATTTGCACAGCAGTGGTGAGCTGGTTTCCTGTCTGCTGTTGCTTCCATTGTTCAGACTTCTCTCCCCGAGGGCAGCTGCTGGTTGGTGAAATACCAAACTCCCTGCACTTTCAACTGTTGTTCTTGCCACCCCCGAAATAAATGCGTGTAGAAAACGCTGACGTAGTTTCTAGGTATGCATGTGTAGGGCTTTGTGTGTGAGAGTGTGTGTGTGTAAGCTCTGCTTTGAGGATTGCAAATCCTGGGCTGAAACAATGGAAACAATGAAAGGTGACAGGCGGGAGGGAGAACTTTTGAGAGGGGCCGTGGGCCTGGGGTTTGCGTGGCACAAATTCAAAGGTGGGGAGACAAAGACGGAAACTTTAAAAGATGTTAGGGCTGGGGTGCCTTTGTTTTAATAAAAGTTGGGCTTGTAGTTATTTGTGATCTGGCATTCGAGGCTCATTCAGGAAGTTTCAAAGAGTGACTTTATTACAGATTTCTTGCTTGCACTCCTAGCAAAATCCCATTTAAAAGCAAAAAAAGTATGGTACAGCCAAGTCTGGCTGGTTTAGAAGCAATAGAGTGCAAGCTGTGAAGTGCAGAGAAAAAATAAGCTAGTTCCTAAATTACAAAACTTATTCAGAGGAAAGAGGTTTTTTTTCTCTGGAAATTCCCTTCTACATCCTTGTAGTTCTTTGTTACTTATGAATAATTTTAAACCTTTATTTTTGTTGTTGGTGTTTAAACTCACATTAAATTTTTATTAGTTTTTTTGGTATGTGTGTTGGGTTTTTAATTTTTTGTGTGTTTGAGTGTGGTGTGTTTTTCTTGTTGGTAGGTTTTGATGGGCTTTTTGTTTGTTTTTGTGCCCCTTTTTTAAGCTAACAGGCTGTGGATTAAAACCCCGAGGACTCTTCTATGGATAGTTTCATTTACAAATAATAACGTGATAGCAATCACACTGAACCTACTCGGCTTGTTAATTAGCTGATTTAGAACACAGTCTCGCAAAGGCACAGGCATGTGCTCAAGTTTATACATGTGAAGAATCTTACTGCACTTGGTTCCAACAGGATCGGGGCCTTAGATGGGAACTGGTTCTGTTTATCAGTGCTCGTAAAAAAATCTGATTTAAGATATTCAGAGAACCCAAAGGGGTGGGAGGTTTTCTTTAAGGTGATTTTTGTCCATCCCTTCTTTGGAGGGCAGAGATTGTTCCTTGTGGCATACTTTGTCCTCTTTTGAATAACAATTGGCTTCTGCCACTTCCTCAGTGAAGCTCTTCCTCGACACAATGGGATAGTTGTTTTTTGGTGTGGGTTTTTTTTTCACTGATACTCAACCTAAATTTTTCATTTGCTTAACTTCCATTTTATTTGTCTCAGTCTCTCTAAATACTTTGTCCTCCCTCTCAAAGTATTTCAGTATGCCTTTTTAAGTGGCAGTAGTTTATTTTGAAATCAGCTTTAGTCATCACTGTACTTTTACTCAAGTTGTTTCAAGCTGTTAACTAACGTTTGGGTGTTGAGCCTAGACTGGAGATCCTAGGTGTAATCTTCCCCGAGCTGATTACGGGAGGACCTGTAAAGTCTTTTGGCTGTGATACAACGCAACAGTGCATTCAATCATGTATATGACTTCAGCTGGGAAGCCAGGAGGATAAAGTGATTGATAAAGAAGAGATGCTGATCATGTAGTCCTTAAGTCATTAATAGTGTGGACTGGTTATTTAAGTAGCTATGGTGGAAGTGGAGGACTGGGATTTTATGTGGTTTCTCAGACCTCTCTACAAATAAACTCGTGCTGCTTTAATTTAGTCCTACTAAAGCAGGGTTTTTTTGTTTGGATTAAATGTATTTAGGAGGAGACAAAAAATAATGTGGCCCTAGCCTGCTTTTAATACAAAATAAATTAGTAGGTCAGCTGGGGCTACTCATAGTGTCCACAGGCCTTTATTCTGGGTGTAAATAACAGTAAGCCAATGGTCCAGTCGTGGAGCCTGGCCAGCAGCCTTTTCAGTTGGGCCCTGTTAAAACAGGAAACCAGCAGCGAATAGGCTGATTACTAACAAGACGGAAAAACAAAGCTGGGTTGTAATCAGCAGGAATGCTTTAATGAAAACAGAGCCTTGACACCAACAATGTGGCTCCTGCTCTAGTAAAAAATATCAGCTGGGGTAGTGCGAGATTTCTAGCCATGACTTCCTGTTGCTGCTAACTCTGAACCGCGCTGGAGAGATCTGCCACGAGTTCAAAGGGCTGATCAGCTATTTAAATGAGCTCATTTGAATGAGCAGAACTTGTACTACACTGGGTTTCCTGCTTAACCAAAACCTGCTTTGTGTCACTAACTTACTGTGTCAATTAATATGACACACTAAGCAAGCGGGTCAAAGGGCTGGCTCTGCTGGTGACTCATTTCTCTTTAGTTAGGTTACGGTTAGTCAGATGGCAACTTTTACTTTAGCAAAAGATCTTGTTTGCAAAAGAGAGAAACGTTTTTATATTGCTGGCTTTCAGACAGTATCTTGCCACACTTTTTTTAAGGTGAAATAGAGCAGCAGTTCTAGAAGAGGTTTTACTCTCATGTCAGTTTTCTGAAATTCAGGAGTCTTTTAGTTGTGTGGTAGACCTTGGAAAGGTTACTCCAGATGGGGTAGTGTGTGTCTGGAGTACTTTTTGTTATGCCATGTAAATATGGCTTGCTACCCATTAGACACTTAACTTTCTCATGTGAGTAGTTTCTTTGGCTTCTCTTCCTTCTTGTTTCCATCCCTTGCTGTTTGCCTCTCCCTGTTTTCCAAGGTCTTGCCTTACTGCCTTTTATATTTAAAAACAAACAAAAAACCCAACCCACTGAAGTGCTGCAACACTTCTGGTTTCTGACAAACAAGAACAGTGCACTTCACAACATTGTCTGAATAGCATAGGCTAGTTTTAGCTAGTTTTTAAATTCAATTTTAAAGGGATGAGCTGCTTTGCAGAGCTGTCCTGTTGTCTGTGCAGGATCTTTGTTCCCAGAAATGCTTCTCATGGCTCCAGGAACCCATGGTACAAGGCAGGTTTTCAGTTTAGGTGGCAAGTGTGACAGCACTTTCCACGAAGCTATGGCAAATACAAAGCGGTTTGCTCGGAATCATTTTAAAGCAAACTTGACATACTTTCTACATGGATTAAGAACCTGTTTACATAATTTGGAGTTTATCTTGTGTTGGCTATTTAAATATTGTCCTATTGTTCCTGTTCCATGACTGGATAATTTATGTGGCTAATCAGCAGATGAAAAATTTGGTATGTGAGTTTGGTGGTTGTCGGTTACATAAATCAGCAATTGGGAGAATGAAAACAATACCAAGTAAGTTACTGAAGTAACTATGCCAGACAGACTGTAGATTGATCATCCTGTTCGGAATGCTTGTGTATCAAAACTATGTGTTGCAAATTGGACAACTTAAACTAAATTTAAGGATGTTGGAGCTATTCAGAAATAGGGGAAGGAAAGAACAATTTACCGTGTCAGCTTTGGCTGAAGTTTGAAAGTGTGAGGAAAGGTCCTTCTCTGCTTTCCTCCCTACCATCCTGCCGAGTATTAAGGAAAACTTGCACATGTACAGCTTCTTTCTTTCTGTGGTGCTGGGGTTTTTGGTGATTGATTTTTTTTTTTTAAAGGACATTAATTCCTTCTGTGTCTTTACTTGTGGGTATAACAATAGCTTTATATAATTTTATATTGTCACAGGAACACTTTTTGTATTTCAGGGCTTATTTTGTTTCCTTAAATAGAATTTTTTAATTATGGGTGGTTGCCCATATAAAATTTTACTTTTGACATTTATCTGGCTTTTACTATTAAGAGTTTTAGTTTTGATGTTACAAATGAGCAAGTTTCTTCCTCCCCACCCTCTCACCCTCCAAATCTAAGTTCAAAAGACATAAGGATTAAGGGCTTGTTTTCCTCCTATAGTTCCTAAAGAATGCTTCTGAAGGACAGTGTAAGTTCACTTGAGATTAGCATTAATTTGTACTAGTTGAACATGGGTAACATCTTATGTAAGATTCCCAAAATTTCTGGTGAATTTAACCTGGTGAGTTTTTAAAGCCTAGTTTTGTTGTATTTTACAGTACTAATGACTTGAGTATCCTACCAAAGGAGTAGAATTGTAGCCTTCCTAACTGTTGAATACTAGCTTGTTTGTTTGCTTTACGTACCATATCTTCATGTTGCTAGTAGTGTGGTGTATGTATAAAGGGTTAATCAGATTTTAAAATCTCCTCTTCCTTTGTGTTGATTAGACCAGGTATGCAGTTAACTTGTAAGTTCAGAGGCTTTGTAGTGAGCATAGCACAGAACACATTTCCATAGATTAAAATTTGAGATGAAAACCACGAAGTTGAAAAAATTATCAGGATGGTTTTAAAACAGATCCACCTAAACATTAAATGATCATGGTTTTTTGATACAGAATGCAATTAAATTAGAGTCCATTTTCTGTTAAACTGGTGGACTTTTAGGCACCTGATTCTTTCCTTTTCTTGCACTTTTTTTCCTTCATAAGTGAAAATTCCCTTTGCGGGGCAGGGCAGATACAATTTTTCCCTTTCTTCTTCCCTTCTTCCATTAGTTTTTATTAATAGATATAATTATTCATTTATAAAATCTACAAGCTATCTCTCCCAGGAGGGAAGCATCAGCATGCTAAGAAGTAATTTAATAACCCATTGCTTGAGTTGTGTGTTCTTAAGTTCTTCCTTTCTTCGTTATTGACCTTTTGCCCAGACACTGGATCGTTATCCTTGAAGAAAAGTGTAGGATGCATACCATAGCAAGCAAATTTGGACAATATTGGCATTAGATAGAAGCTATCTGATAACGTGCAGCAGATAAAAGGTTGCCAGGGGAACAAGGAAATGAAGGTTTGCAGAGAAGAATTCCTTTAGGAACAGATCATTGGTGCTACTTTTTGTTCAGCTGACAGAAAAGCTACAGCATGACAAGTTACACTGCAGGACGAATCTCCAGTATAAGAGCCTATACCCTCATTTGTAGTGAAGACAGTTTATATAAAATGTCTGTACCATACAATGCTGGAGCTGAATAGTTTATGAATATAGGAGGCTGATTGTTCTTATCTTGTAATTGTAGGTGTAGTTGCAATATCAGGCAGTGAAACGGAGGATGATGACACTATGGATGTCCCACTGGATCTTTCCTCATCTGCTGGCTCAGGCAAACGGAGGAGACGTGGCAACCTGCCCAAGGAATCTGTGCAGATTCTTCGGGACTGGCTGTATGAGCACCGCTACAATGCTTATCCTTCAGAGCAAGAAAAAGCGCTGTTATCCCGACAAACACACCTTTCCACACTACAGGTATTTAAAAAAGTAGTTCTCTCTTCAAAAGGAGCTGTTTTCTGTTTTAATTTACCTATGGTCTACTCGTGGATATAAACGTTTACACTGCATGTGAGATTTCCTATTTATTGTTACTGTCCTGCTGATGGCACTTGTAAGGAGAGATACAGATTGATTGTGTGTTACAATGATCTTTGTTTATTGGGATAAAATTATTTTTCTGGGAGAACAGACAGTTACGAATTTGAGCATGCATGCTAATTTCTTGGGGAATCGTGTCCCAAAAGACATAAAATGTCTGTACAAGGTAATTTATTGTGAGAGGAAGGTATTTATTTGTCAACAGAGGTTTTATGGTGATAGATATGCAGCTTAACATATAACTCTTTGCTTCTAAAACTGCAACTTGAGGCTCGTTCCTGTAGAACATGCACATATATAATTATGTGTATGATGATTTCCATTAAGATCAGTGGAACAACCTATATGGGATACAGCTACTCAAGTGTGTTAGTTCAGGTATGGTGAGGGTTTTGTGTGGTTACTTGGTATTCTCATCCTGGGATGCCACTGGCATCTGTGAGGTCCCTTGGATGCATCATTCTCATCTTCTGTGATCATCTTTGGTGGAATAGCTGTTGACTTTCGCCCCTTGTGGGAAAGGTGGCTGCATGAGAAGTTGGGTAAACCTGGGTTTGGTTTTGAGAGGTGCTAAATAGAGAGCAATCTTGTTGACCTCTGGGCTTTATTTTTCCATATTAATTAATTAGTAGAAATTTTGTAATTGTCTATAAAGTAAGATTTCCTTAATATAACATCATAAAGAAAACTTCCTTTATGTAGTAAACAGAAAAAAGACATTGAACTATAAACTATCCTGTATTGCCCAGGAAACTGGTTTGATATTTAAACAAGGACAAACTTAAATGAGGTAATTCATGTTATGTCTGTCGACACAGTCAGTTGAACAAGGAAAATCAGTAACTACTGGAGGGAGGAGTGGCTCTCTTCAGAGAGAAAAAGTTTTCCTGTTGTTAATTAACCTGAGCTAGGGAACAATAGCCAATAGGTTAATGTGTGTGCACAGAGTTAAAAGCTAACCCATCAGTTTGGGTTTCTCAAAGCCTTCAGATGTCCAGGGGCTTTCTGTAACAGGAGCAGGGAGTCAGCGGTACAGCCAGGACAAGGGAAGGGCCTTTGCCAGGCGTGTCAGAACTTGTCAGTAGGTCTCTCTTTTGTTGTGCAGTGAAGGAAACTGCTTGGAGGGATTAATTAACCCAGTGGCTCTAATGGCACATAGTTGGAAATGAATGAAGGTAGAAATTAAGATGTCATTTTATTCCCAGGTCTGCAACTGGTTTATCAATGCACGCCGCAGGCTCTTACCTGACATGTTGAGGAAGGATGGCAAAGACCCAAATCAGTTCACTATCTCGCGGCGAGGGACCAAGCTTCCCGAGGGCAGCCTGATGGAGTCTGCCATCAGCACAAAAAACTACATTCCCCTGCTGGAGGAGACTGCCTTCCTTCCCGCTGCTGCACCGCTTGGCAAGACTGTGTCCTCTTCCAAGCCAGCTTCCCCAGGATCAGTCCTGGCTCGGCCGTCGGTGATTTGCCACACGACTGTGACTGCGTTCAAAGATGCCCCTTTCCACTTTTGCCAGCCAGCTGATGTAGGCCAGACCACGGACCTGCAGCAGCCCCCAGCCGGCAGCTTCACAGACAACCCCCTTGCCTGCCATGAGGACGCGTCTAAACTAGGACCTGGTGCAAACGCACAAAGTGGGCTCTTTAACACTCCTCCTCCAACACCACCAGACCTTAACCAGGATTTTAGTGGATTTCAGCTACTGGTGGATGTTGCACTCAAAAGGGCGGCAGAAATGGAGTTGCAGGCGAAACTTATGGCCTAAATCCCCTTCCTTCTCCTTCCCCGTTTTGTTTTACCAGGCAGGGATCTAACAGCTGTGTGGTTATTGCCACCCACACAATATCAAAAGACTTCACTGCATTATTATTATTTTTTTTATTAATCTTATTTGCACAAGGGGATTGCTGAAATGAAGCTTCCTGTCACTGAGATGGTCTTCAGTGGAATACGGTCATTCCAAGAATTATAAACTTAAAGCTACTGTAGAAAGAAAGGATTGTGTGTTTTGTTTTTTTTTTTTAATGT
Source organism: Neopelma chrysocephalum (assembly GCF_003984885.1). Taxonomy (NCBI): domain Eukaryota; kingdom Metazoa; phylum Chordata; class Aves; order Passeriformes; family Pipridae; genus Neopelma; species Neopelma chrysocephalum. The sequence goes on from NW_020897689.1 coordinate 26,434,937, forward strand.
TTTCTTTGTAGGTTTTTCATAATGTGAGATGGTTCCCAAGATCATGTGATTTGTTTTTGTTTCTTTCAGACTGTGCAATATCTAGTAATGATATAGAGTCTTCTTATCATTCCCATGTGGAACGGAATATACCGACATGCTGTTTAAATTTTCAATTTTTTTAACAATACAAACTTTGGATGATCATGCTTTTTTCCCATAATGTAATAAAATATTTTCTTTAAAAATTGTGTATACGGAGTATTTTGTTGCATACGAGCTTTGCAGAAAACACAGCTTACCCTTGAAATAAATGGTAGAAATATTTTTGAGCTCATGCTGACTTTGTTTGGTTTAGACAGCTATGCTAGCCGTTGTTGTTAACTAGATGTTAAAAGAATGCTGAAAAGTAGGCCAGAAGTACCTGTGTTCTGGTATGTTGAAATTTTTTAAGGGGCCCAAGGGAGCTGTGTAGGCAATTGACTGAATTTCAGAGGGTTATCTTAGGCCCCTCTAAGAGTTCCAGCTTTTGGGTTCTAGAAGTACTTAAGGGCTGGGAAATGTGATGGTCCATGGGGAAGATTTCATGAAGATGAAATGAAGAGACCAGAAGAGGGGTTGGGGCAAGTGTTCTTTGGACGTCTTTGTGATGCAGGTCATAGACATGACTGGTGACACATTTTGATGGGGGAGGGCAAGGACTTTCTACCCTTACTCTTCTTGGACTAGCAATGACAAGGTTTTTACTCAGTAATTCTAGCAAATTGAAATAAAGTAGACTGTATTGTGTTGAAATCTGAGTTCTGGGAAGCCAGGTCTTTGTGAGATGCTTAAACAGGTGGTTGTCTCAGATGTAGAAGAGGTCCCTGTTGTATTGGGGTGTATTTTTTTGCCAACAGAATCTGTATTACCTTTCAGAAAAGGACTTTGCTATCAAAATGACTTATTACTGAAAAATGTGAAGACTTGCAGCTCACATTTCAACTTACTTGAATGTCAGTCGCCCACCCTTATCCTTCCAACAACAGTGAAATAAGAGACCTCCAGGGTAAAAAATTGGTTCTGGCTAATCCTTAAAAACAAACCATTTGTCTATTTGGGAGGTTGGGGGAGGGCTTTGTGGAGCAGGAGAGTTGATGAATTTAAGGATATCATGAGTAGAAGAGGACTGCAATATCCAGACTGCAATGTGTATGCATTCTGTTTTGCTGTGGCCTTTGCATTTTTTTTTTTTTGTGTGTGTCTGAAATACTTTGTTTTCTGGAGTGCTCTTTGGAATTCTGAACTTCTGCCTTCCTTTAACCTTCAAGTTTAAAATCAAAATGGCAAATAGTAAACAGTGGCTTACTCATGTCTACATCAGCTTCAGTAACACAGAGTCATCCTAATATACTCTATGAATATAGGATTCTTTTTTTTTAAATACTATGGAAATTAAGCTGGAAAAGAATTTTGAACATAGAGATGGCTGTATACTCTGCCTTGAAGGAATTGAATGTGAGTACAGAAAGAGCCTTGTGTATTATCTCTCTGGACACACTGTATTTGATACTTATAAGCTATCTTTCCTGGGGATACCTATGTATGTACTGTTAGGTTAGGTTTCTTTAATGCTTAATTATATAATGAAATGAAAGTATACTTCTTTGTGACTGAGGTAAATGTTGAGGGAAAAGTTGGTCAATAGACATGCTTTTTTGGCACAGGTGATTTATCTCAAGGGGTGCTAGAGACCCTAAGCTGAATGTTATTTTTGATAAAGGTTTGGGAGACGCTTCCTTGTTCTTTCCTGTCCTTGCAGGAAGGAACTTTATTGCAACACTCCTTACACCCATGATGAAGGAAAAGCAGCCTCACACAAATGTTTGAATTGTTTGACATTTTCCTCTTTAGTTTTCTTTTTTCAGAGCATTTTGCTGGTGTGCTGTGGGGTAGAGGAAACGTGGGGCACTTGGATCATTAAAGGGCATTTTCAGAGAACTTTACTCTTCTTTACTCTACCCTTTAAAATAAAAAAAATGTCAGCAAGTTTAGAAAGAAAAAAAAATGCTTTGCTGGCTGAGCTGACCAGTTCTGTAATTCCACTATAGCAGCTGCAGTACTGAAAATGAAAAGAGGATGAGGAAGAAAGCTGTTGCCTTTCAGGTTAACAGTTTTCATTGAAAGTAAAAGCCTATGGTGTCTGCTGTTTTTATCTACTGTTACGCCACACAAAATGGTGTTAGTGTAAATGAGCACCAAAGTCCTGTCTGTGTGATGAGCACTGCATTTCCATTTTGCTGACTGACTTATCCTGGGAACTTCGCTTGTGACCAGTTTTGCTTGAGGCCAGTTATATACTTTTTAAGTTATTACTTACGTTAAGGTTACACCTAGAAGTTCGGCTGTAGTCATAAGTGAGACGCCGTTGGCTGAGTAGCACCTGACACACTGTGTAAAGCTTTTCCTTACCCTGAGGTGTTATTTAACTTGGAGGAAGAAAATGACTCATTGAGTACCCACTAAAATGTATCAAAAGGGAGTTTCTGCTTTCCTGAAATCTATAACACTGATAGTTTTGGTGCAGGCTATTGAACTTTGCCTGAGCAGAAACCTGAAGTAACTTCAGATAAAATTATCAAAGGTAGGTAGATGTAGGGCATTGGGTGGAGCTAGGATCCAGAACTGAGCAGGAATCCTAGTAACAAACCAAAGGCTTCACGTGCTGGCTGTACATCCCTGATAGAGCAAAGGAAAAGTTTTATTTCCAAAACTTGTTTTACCATGGAAAAGAAAAGAAGGATAAAGAAACAATGAGACAACATGGACAGTTTTGCTGTTCTTGAAGCAATGATAAACCTTATTGCAAAGCAGCTTTGTTAAAACCTGACCTCTGACTGAAAACTCACGCTTTGGCTACTCTGAAGCTGTGTGTTATTGGAGACTGTGTGGCCAGCCGGGGCGTCAGCGAGCTAAGAGGTATGACAAATTCATGCCAGGGAAAACAGCTCACACGCAGACTTCATCAACCTTGTTTTCATGGCTTTTGTGTCTTGTAAACAAGTTGTGGCAGCTGCATGTGATAAATCTGCACAGAGCGAAAATAATTACAATAGGGAGGGAATCTTGAACCAGGCGTCGCTGCCTGCTTTCACAGGGGCCAGGGGGTGGTGTCTCACTGCCTGTTGGTGGGGGTGGCTTGTGGTATCCCACGTCTCCCAGCTTCTGCCATGAGGTCAGTGTACATGTCTATAAAACTGTTGAAGCTGTAACAGCTGGCCTCGTGCAATGGGGGAGGGAAGGGGTGCAAGGACAGCTGGAAGCTGGGCTAACTTGGACAGCTGAAAGCTGGGCTAACTTGCACAGCTTCAACCTCCAGGGCAATGCCAGCTCTGCTACCAGAAGGATGCTGCTGCCCAGGCAGAGTGGGGGGCAGGCAATAACTACATTGGAGAAGGGGTGGCAGGAGCAAGTAAGCAGAAACCAGTGAGAGAGAGTGTGGGTGGTGAGGAATAATCAGTTTTCCCCTTGGAGATGAGGTAAAGCTGCAGTGGGAAGCCCAGCCTGTAGAAGGTGCAGTGCAGCTGGGAGCCCAGGTGCACCATGACCCTGTTCAGTGTCACTCATACACCTTTGGTATTTAGGCCATTTGCAGTTAACTGTGTCCTGCCTGTCAAAGTCTATTTTTGTTTTTCTTGTAGCACTCACACAGTTTTTTTAGTAACCTTTGGAGTACTTCATACTTCTAAAACTAACTCATTTGGGTTTTCTTTTTTCTTCCTCGACTTGGCATCTTGCAGTTGTCAACTTCCTGCCTGGCTTTTCCCCAGTAGGGATTACTGGCATGAATACTGCTCATGTTCACTTTTCAGGACATTACTTGTTTTAAGTGTCTTATTCACCAACTGCTGGAGTTGTTATGTCTCTATCCTGTTTCACTGGTTCAGCGGGCTCTTCTCCCATGAGTTCCAATGTTGAGACTGAAGGGGAAGAGATTAGATTAGCCACTCACTCTAGCAAAATGTCACTTAAAGCTGTTGCTGTTCCAGACATAATAATTGCACCCACGTGTGCTGTATGTGGTTCAGTGTCTATTCCAGTCCCTATCATGGCAATGTGTGCCTGGAGTTCTCCACGCACAGAAAATTACATAAACCAGTGCTAGCTACGCTACAAAGTGAAAACTCAGGCTGCTTTCTCCATCTACATTTTGCATGCATTCGTGCTGACAGCTCAAAGCCATTTTGCTCACCTTTCACTGTTATTCCTTAAAACTCCCTGTTCTTTATAAAGCTGAGGCATCAAGTCTGGAACTAAAATTAGCAGGTATCTCAAGTCTTGCTACACAGGCTTGCAGGTAGGGTAGCTTCCACCAATAGGTAGACTTCACAGCCCTTTGTAGTGCTGTGATACCACCTCACTGTGCAATATGAATCACAGTTCCTGAAAGTGATGCAGACATGTCAGTCACATCTGCTCCCCAGCTAATCCCTGTTCCACTGGATAGCAGGGTTTCTGCCAAATTCCGTGTGTTTCTACTGACAAACAAGGTGTTGATCTTTCAGCTGCTTACAGTGATGTGTAATAAACCTTCAAAGATGTACAGAGGTAGCAGTGCTTTGAATTAGTGACTTAACTGGGGGGGGGGAGGAGAGGCACAGGTGGCAGCTTGTGAGTTGAATGAGTGGACATGTCAATTATCTAACCTGGTTATTCTTGGACAGCTGCTCTGGGACCACAGACCAGCGCTGTGGCTACTTTCTCTAATTGCAGCCTAGGGCATGCCTGCCCTGGATGCTGAGCCCTGTCTCTAGGTGTGTAACAACATGACGCTCTCAGAGCAAAGAACCCTTGTCTGGGCATATGTAAACCCTGCACGTGGTTTTTGTTATGAGCCTTTCATCACATAATTTAGCTGCCAGTGAAGAGGATTGACCAGACTACAGTGAGAGCAGGTCAGTCCCAGTGCTGTGGAGTTTGCAGTAGTTATATATGTTTCCATGGTTTCTCCGAGTCTTTCCCTCTCTGCATCGCGTCCATGCTGCAGGGGAAATACTGTCCTGGAGCTCTTCAGTCGGTAACATTTCACAAATTGGCAGGATTCAGCTTCTTTCTGAGAATATTCATTTTTATCAATAGTAGTACAGAAAAAATTCCCAACTGTGAGACCTGTAGTTTTACTAGTATAGTAAAATACACAGAAAATGTTTGATCCTGCCTTTGAAGTCCCTACAGCCTGTTAGCTGTTTGGGAAATCATGTGTCATACACTTCATACTTGCTTCTGCTTCCTTCTTCAAATCAAACACTTAGGGCCTTGAGCAGCTTACATTAGGGATAAACCATTTGGTTTCTTTAACTGATGTGTCTTATCTAGTTTCAGCATAAACCAAGTGTTCTTTGCTATCTCAATGTTGCCTCTGGTGTCCTAGCTCTTTTGCCAGAGCAAAGTTGTTTTCTCCTGACTGGCAAATAGATTTTAGTGCTTGGCTGGGGGCTTTCAGCCTTTTGATCTCTCCTTTAGAAGCTGTTGATGGAGAAGACAGTTTTCATTGTTGTTTGCCACCAGCTTATAGATTTTACCGAGACCCCTGGTGGCCTAGTGGTTAGCGTGCAGGACTTTCACTGCTGCAACCACAGGTTCAAATCCCGGTCTCCTGGCCTGATGGAGGTCGTTAGCCCTGTGTGGCCATCCATCTATGAGAAGGACACTCTAAACAAACCTACGTCCTGAGGACCTCACTGCCATTGTCCAAGCTTGCTTGGCCCCGGCAGATGAACCTTAGGATTAAAGGGTGGGCTCAGTTCAGCGCAGGCTGTGTCTCACCTAAAAAATCCATTGCGCAGGCTGGAAAGGTAAAAGACCTTTCCCCAAATCTTTGTTCGCGAAGATGGGCCATTATTTATTATATATTTATTATTATAGATTTTACCAGGACACACATACACAGACACACATATATATATGTGAATTATATAAATGTGATAGATATATATATATATATATACACACACACCATATATTGCAGTAGGGATACTATGCATATCTCAGTCCTGGTATTTATATAAAAAATAAACAAAATCACTTGACCAATTGTGAGAAGAATATGATGTCCTCCAGCTTGTTTTTATGGATTTGTGTAGCTTCTCTTGGAAATTGTTCTGGAGCAGACACTTAACTAATGGTAAGGATCACAACAGTTTTGTAATTTTCCTGAGTAAGCATTCAGCTGTTTTGCCAGAGCCTGTAATTTCACTTCCTTTTCCAGCCTGCAATGTTCTGATTGCCTGACCTTGTGTCCAATGTCTTATTTTGTTTTGGTTTGTACTTCTAGTCTCATTCCTTGTTTGAACTCTCATTCCAACATCTCTCTCTCTGTTTGACTTGAGAGTGCTTACATAATATCATCCATGGTCCATTTAACTAGGTTACAGATATTTGACTAGTTTTGTACTGTTTTGAATCCCTGCTACCCCACTACACTAACCACAATAGCAGATCTTGCTCTGATGTAAACAGCTCAACTTCTGTTCATGAGAAAAAGCACATTTTCCCTGTGTAGATAGCTCAACTTTTTTCTGACTTCTGCTTTCTATGTTGTGATGGGGTAAGCCAAAGAGAGAAGCAATTAATAATAAAATCCATCAGGCATTTTCAAAAATGGAGAGATTCTTTTTAGTTTCAAGTTGGTGGTGTTGCTTTCAGCACACAGTTCTGGCTCTGCTGACACGATCCTTCCCCAGGTGAATGTCCCACCTGGTGAGGTGTGAAGCAGACATTCCTCTGCCAACCTCCACTAAAAGGTTAGTTCAGGTTATTGTATTAAATGCTACTTAGGCAGTTGCTGCTGTAACTCATTCTTCATGTTAAATTCAGCTGGCTTGCGTTCAGCCAAGGTATTTCCAGTGATGTGCTGCCAACTTTCTCCAAGGGCCTCCTCAAAAGTATTTCTTCCTTAGCTGGTGATACACAGAAAAAAAAGTCCTGTAAATATCTCCTTTTAGTGTATAGATTTTCATCTGCAAAATACATAATGTCTGTTGTAAAGATATCAGTCCCTGCATCTTTCCTTCTTCTACCAAATCAGGCCTCCTTGACCCCCTGCTACAGATGTGGTACTGTGTCCATGATACTTGGGGCAGGGTCCCAGTCACCCTCTGAAGGGAGAGTGGCATCCCATACCATCTCTTTGGACCCTAGAAGGAGGTGGTGGGTATGTGATCATGGGAGCAGTGGAAGTGGTACAGGTGGCCAGGCCAGAAGGGTGCTGGTGGTCTTGGGGAGGGCAGCATGTGAAGCCCGGCTGGGGAGGGTGTTGCAGCCAGCACCACTCTCTGAGTTTCCTCTGATGTGGCAATGTGAGTATAAATAAGCAGAAGGCATGGAGGGAGGTGGGGGGGGCGTGCATAATTTTCTCCCATATTTACACTGATAAGTGACACGTATTTCCACTCTGAAAAATCTAATTTCCTTTCCTTTCAATATGCAGTGATGAAGAAGCTCAGGTTTCCTTCCACAGGGTCAGAAGAGCAAGGAGGGGTGCATGGACCAGCTGATGCCTGTGTTGGCCAGACTCTCCCTGTCCGGCAGAAGTGACTCATCGGTGGCATGACCCAGCTGCTCTGTGAGCCTTGTTGAACTCAGGGGGAATTTGACTTCAGATCCTCTACTTCCTTGAAGATTTTTTAGTCCTTGCCTTACCCCCAGCCCTTTTATGCATTTGCTAGCCAGTCTGGGCTGAAGAAAGCTGCCCCAGATGCCTTTGTGGCACTGGTGGCTCCCTTAGGGTGTGGGGAACTGCCATTGCAGAGCTGGAGCTGCTTCCTCCACCTGGATCTCATTACATGCTGCTTCCTCTCCAGCTGCCAGGGGCCTGGACAGAGCACGGGGAGATCGCATGCAAGGTGCTTGTAAAACCTTCTGCCCTGTCTACCACTGAAGGAAGAGCTGGCTGAGCCTTCCTCCCTGCAGGACGAGCTTCCTGTCCTAGGAAATCCCTGCTGTAAGGCAGCCCAGAAGACCCACCTTGGGGATCTTAAACTGCAGCCAGTCAGCACTGGCTAGGTACAGGATGAGAGCTATGAGTTTTGAGAAAGCCTAATAAACCTTTTGATTATACATCAGAAAAAATAAATAATCCTGCCTGCTCCTCAGCTCTGTGGTTTGCCTAAACTTACTTCCCTGGGATACATTGGAGTTTGATCTTTGAGAAATGGTATCTAAAAAGCCCACATGTAAAAACTTAACTGTTCCAGCGATAGAATCATAATCTGCCTTTGATCCCATAAATTGTTGAACCACAACTCTATCCGTTGCCCAAGGACTGCAGGAAATGTACACAGGGTTATGCAAATCTCCAGGAGAGGGAATGTTTTGCAGGACTGCGGGGCAGGAGGAGGGGGGGAAGATGGCTCTTGCCGCAACTGTCAGTTTCTGGATTGCAGCTGAATAGTTTGGCAGTCCCTGCGCTCTCCTGTGTCACCCTGATGCCAGTTCCCACGGCTCCTACCCCTCTCTGCTCCCTGTCCAGTTGTGCAAGTCTAGAGTGACGAGGTTTTTCAGAGCTCTCCCTGTGTATGCTGGTGGCATTTACAAGCAGTCTGCAAGCTTGGACCTTCATCTGCGTTTTTCTCCAAACCACTACTGCGAGTGCAGTGTTCATGTTTCACCTCTAAATCCCTAAGGCTTTTGCTGGCTGGGGATATTTGCATGGGAGTCAGTGAATCTGATGGTAAGGTACAAAATAGCTTCTTCGGGAACCTTGAGGAGAGGTAAGTCTGCACCGGAGCCCAGTCAAGGCAGGACACAGCAACAACACAGCAGCGACACAGCCTGCAACTGGGGAGCTGTCAGGCAGAACTTTAATTTTGTGTAAAATGTGGATTTTCATCCTTTCCAGACTTGTAAGAGAATACTCAAACCCTCATAAAGAGGCAGATTGGGTGCAGTGTGGGAGTACATCCATCACCACATTCAAAACAATGGTGCTTTATATCTTAACCGTAGCTCAGGATAGCAGATCCTGTCAAAAAAAACCCCAAACAAACAGATCCCTTGATCCTTTCTCCATTCTTTCTTCTTTTTTTTCCTTTTGGTATGTAAGCTAAGTGACATGACACTGGACTTTGGTACTTCACCCGATTTATTTTAATTTGCATGTTGAAGGAAGATGTCAAAAGGGCAAGATGAGCCCACCCTCGACCAGCTGCCCTGGCAGGGCTCCCCTGGCAGGGCTCTGCTGGCAGCCATGCCCTGATGTCATGCTGTGCCAGGGAAGGCTGTGCTGCATCCAGTGCACAGCTCGTCCTTTTCTGTAAGCTGCCTGTGCCGTGCAGGTACAGCACTGTGCACACCAGAATGTGGGGCAGTGCTGCATCAGCTGGGCACGAGTTTGTTTTGCTGTTTCTGTTTGGTTTTTTCACCTCGATGATAATTCTTACCCAATGCGAGATCTCTGCTCTGTGTACTTTACTACTCCTTGTGATAATCAAAATCCGGCCCTGAACTTTTTCACTACAAAGGAAACAAGAACTTTGCCCTGTTGGCTGTTAATAGGGCATTCAACGATGCTGCAGCCTCTTCTCACATGCAAAAAAACCCAAAGTCTGCGGAAATCAATGTTATGCTGATGGCAGAACACTTAGTGTTTTTTCACCAGCGTGGGTGGAGATCAGGCTTTGACATGAGATTTCTGGAGTCAGCCTCCTCTTAAAAAAAAAGCGGGCACCCAACCAGTTGGTGGAAAAAAACCTTTAGACGCCAGGACCGCCAATAACGCGCTGTATAAGGCTCAAAGTGCAACCTGTGATGGGCAAGTGCTGAAACATTAACCAGACCTTGGGACACTGTCTGTAGTTGCCGCTTGGTGCCCACACCATTGCTCCTGGAAGCGGGAAATGAGGTCTGCACTATTATTAGTCCATGTGGAGAAAGGGCACAGTGGTGTTTGCACAGTGTGTACGGAAGTGCTGGCGACAGCCCCAAGGTGTTGTGTGTGGGGCAGCAATAAAAAGGCATGAGCTTCCCCATATGGGGAAGAGGGAGAGGCCGAGCGCTTAAATCCCAGTCTCTGGCTCTTGTTGAAGTGCTCTGATGAGCACTGCGGTGGTGGTGGTGGTGTGAAGTTGTCCTTCCACATTTACTCTCATGTTTGCAGGTATAGCCTGCCTCACGTGAAACCTCTGACTCTAAGCCTCCCCCTGTCCTCAAATGAGGTAAGACTGGTGGGAAGAACAAATATCATTTATGAAGTTGCAGGTTGCAATGTCAGGGGGAAAGGACAATGCTAGAGCTGCTTCTGGGCCCACACCTCAGATGGTTTGGATCTAAGTGGTGTTTCAGTGTTGTTTTCCTTTTAACACTGGTGAGGTGTCCTGGAGATCAGATGAGGAGATATGAGGAGCCAGAAAGCATTTCTGAGCGCATAAGTGTTGTAATCACATTACTGCTCCCTGAGCTCAGCTGACACAAGAGACAGGTAAACATCTCCCACTGCCCAGGTAGGTGACAGTATATAAATCTTCAGAACACCCTGAGGAATAACAAGTCTTTTGCAACTTTGTCTTTGAACTCTGAAGGAGTTATGCTTGCATGATGGATGACAGCAGCGGCCAGCCATACTCTGAGGGATAGTGCAGCTCCCAACTACCTTGCAGAGGTTTTATCCTCAGCTGGAGGAAGGGTATAGCCAAGCTGTGCATCATGCTGACACTTGCAGCTGTAGAAACTTGTTATTTCCTTTCCAAACATCAGCAGTTTCAGCAAGGCACTTGGCATCAGGCCAAAATCCATTCCTATAGTGTCTCTTTGTGCTATATACATGTGTAATGTTAACTTACCTGATTCCTGCTGTGGTTTCTCCACAACCACTGCCACATATATATATATCGTGTCTGTGTGGTGGCTTTGGGAGCAGCCTTTTCCATTAAGGCTTAGAATTTACCTGAGATTCTGTCCCCAGTTCAGGAGTAACAAGTAATGCTTTACCCTGCTCCTGCTGAATCATTCTTACCTGGCAAGAGTTTGGAAACTGTGAGATCATATTTTATTGTAGTATATTACAGCTGCAGAAAAGGTAGTGGATTCTGAGTTTATATCAAAAGACTAATTTTTGGTCAGGATGATAAAGTCTTTAGGTCTAGATCTTTGCCTTCACAGCTCTGTGTAAAGTAATTGCTCTAGTAGTGGCAAAAAAAAGGACATGCTCATTTACGGTGCTGTAAATCATACAAATAATTTCCAAAGACAAATTAAAAAAACATAACAGAGAGCTCTGGTGCAGGGCTCCTTCTTGGATTGTAAACACTGCAAGACAGAAATCATCAATATTTACATAGTATTCAGCCCAGCCCAGCTTCTCTGGTTGGGCCTTTGGAGGCACTAATAGTAGTATTAAATCATGCTGAATACCTTCTTACAATATTTACAATTTAACGATAACCAGTGTGTGTGCCCAACACTGTGGATTGTGACCATGCACCGCCGGAACCAGAAAACCCACGATCAGGCCAAGCGTTGCGATATGAGCCCTAGCTCTTCCCCCTACTTATCAGACATGCACTGTGGTGACCAGGACCCTTTATGGTGCTGCCAATATTCATCAGAAGCAACTTCTTGGAAGGAACAATTCAAGAGTAACTGTGTTACTGTGTGAGCTGTCACCAGTTGTGCCAAGGACTGTGGGTTGAAAAGTCAGGGCAGGAAAAGAAGCATTACAGATACCATTGCCACTGCCCTCTGGGCTTGCAGAAATGTGACACAGAGAAGAATTAGCCTTTTGCGGTTTCATGTTTCCTTGACCTTTTGAGAGGAATTAAAAAACAGATCCAACTTCTGCTCCCAGTTACAATGCTGAAAGTCCAGAGCAAATGTAATACCCTGGCTCCTGAGGTGCAAGAGCAGAATTTCATGTTGTCTATTAAAAAAATCAGAGGAGAGAGAGAGCTGAGGTGTAAAGATAATTGAACAAAAACGTGTGAGTTCAAAGCTAAACCTCCATCCCTGGTAAGTGTAATTATTGGTATTTGAGTGTAATTTTGGTGTTCAAGGAGATTCATTCAGCCTGCTCTGGTGTGATTTCTGTCTTGGCACCATGAGAGGTAAAGAGAAAACGTGCAACGCCCTCTTACCATGTGAGTGAGAGATGTGCCACAAGGGAAGGCTCCCGGACACCAGCACTGCAGCTGACAAACCCTGGCAGTGGCAACTATGGCTAACGTGTGTGGCAGGGATGCTGTGACAGCACCTGCAATCACACCACTTGACACTTGGGAAGGCCTTGAACCATTAGCATTAAGCTTACACATGCTACCTTGACATGAAAACAGTTCCAGTTAAAAATCATTTCAGAATTGTTATGTTGGCTTATGCAACTTTTGACAAACAAAATCCACTTGGATTACACTTGAATGAAAAAGTCTGCATGCTTCGAGAGGTTTTCTTTGTTTTGGCTTGGTTTCCTGGTTTTACTTCTCACCTTCCAATAAAAAACTTTTTAGCTCAGAGAGAGAGAAAATAGAGGAAATGAGTTGCTTCCTACCTGAAATCTCAGCATTGCCTGGCAGAAGCTGATTGACGGGAATCATTGGAGTGAATGCAGTACTGCACACAAGTAGCTTTTTTACAAGGACATGTCTGTTATGCAAAGGGTGGGAAACACGTGGAGTACACTGCAGTTTGCTAATGTATGGCTGGGTTCCCAGGTCCGTGTACATTCTTGCAGACAGGCTGCAGTTGTCATGATGCTATTGCCAGGAAAAACGTAAACAAAAGGAAACCTCTTGTCAGTTGAAACATAAGGTTAGTAATACAAAAGAGCACTTCTTAGGGTCCTTCAGACTGATACACACCATCTATTTGTCAAAGATGTTTTTTCTTGTATGTAGTCATACAGACTCATTGACGTAAGTCACCAGTTTTTACATTTTTTTTTTAATTGCAGCAGTATTTACTATGTGGTGAGTCAGGGCAGTGACCAAGGTCATAGGATTCTCTTGCAGAGGATCATGACTTAGAGTTCAGGTGTTTTAGACAAAGCTCTTCTGGGTTCACTTGAAGACTGACAAATGGACATATTTCCATTGAAGTTGCTAAAAGTTTGTCTTATGTATGCCTCCACTAAATTTTGTAGCTAGCAATTAGCCTGGGATGAAGTCTGGTTTCTCTTCCACCACTGCAAATGCAATTGTGTAACTCCACTAAAAATCCAAACCTGGTGTTTATGCTGGATTAAAACAGTAGTTAGCAACATGAAAACAGGAGTCACCCTTTCAAACTCTTCTTTCTCACTATGACAGCTTACTTCATGGAAGCAAGAGGCATCTGACCTGGATTACTTTTTGATTTTGTTATTTGTATTTAATCAACACCACATTCCCCCAGAGTTGTCATTGTTTCAATAGTGTGTAAGAAAGCCCTGCCCTGTGCAAGGCCTGCTGTTGCCCAGGGGCCTGCATCCCTCTGTCCTCAGCTAGTGGCATGATACTGCCCTGGTACTTCTGAGGCTTGCAAATAGCACAATGGAATTTGTTGGACTGTGGTTATGGTGGCACTGATGCACTGGGAAGGGATGTCACATATTTGGAAACTATTTACTGAAACGTTGCTCCAAGATGGGAAGGAATTTCTGCTTTCAGTTGTTGCTACAAGTTGTGATTTCACCCCAGTACCACAGCATGGCAAAATGCCATCTCAGTTTTGGTGCATCATTTGTGAGCTCTCTGACTCGTACCAATTTTTTTCCCTTTTGTTGTCAATTATTGAGTGGAGACATGAGGAATGACACATGCTTAAGTGCATCAGTTATCTCTATTTGCTTCCCCTTAGGCCTAGCTTAGCCATGGTTTACCAGAACAGTCTACAAAATGAAGAAATTTGTTTGTTTGTTTGTTTTCAGGTGATAGAAGTTTTCTTCCCAAGACTGGCAAAATGACTGGAGCACAGTGAGTTATTATTACGACCACTTATTTTAAAAAGAGAATTAAAAAGAACGTGCTGTAAGGTGACAAATAATACAGCTCAACTTGTGCAATGCATTAACTTCTCAGTGCTACTTATTTTGTGGAGCATGCACAGCAAAAGCAGGGATGATCACAGTTCTGAACACACACTCACAAAGTGATTCCAGATTGCAATTGTGAGCTCCCATAGTCAGTACAATAGGAAAAAATAAGACATAGTGTTTTAAGGACATGACTTTGATAATTCTAGTTAGAAGCCAGGGATAAGTGATGGGTTGGAGATTCCCACTGGGGAAATAGGTTAGTTACATTGGAATGGGTTACCCTTTACTATTCAACATCTTAGCTCCCCAGTTACCATCTCCAAATTAAAGTGTTTGCCTCAGCACATGGTTGTTTACGCAAGTGACTTATCTTACCTTGGTGAGACATTCGATACCCATAAAACATCCATCACACTCTGTCCTACTGCTTTTCTTTAACTCAAGATGAGGCCCTTCCCTCTCCCTGAACCTTTGAGAGCTTTGAAATGTGGCAGAGTGTTGCTGTCAGTGCAGCTCAGGGGCTGCGCAGTGGTTGCCTTCTCCGGGAGCTCTGCAGTGCTTCAGCATTTCCCCCTCTTTGAATAGAGGTGGCAAAATCGAGAATTGCTTCCATTCTGCTTGGCTGAAAATGAGGAAAATCTCGGCATCATTAACTATCTCCCTATCATGGAGATAGTTAAGTGAAGAGTCAATACAACGACGAAGGCCTCTGCATCAGGAGTTGCCCATAATAGGTGGTGGTAATGTCACAGCTGAGCTTGTTTTTTAATATAGCACTTTTTTTTCTCCTTTCATGTGTTAGCTTTTTTCCCTCTGGGTGGAGCCAAGCTAGGGAGGTGATGACTTACCTGCCACAGCTTGGTAGATTGCAATCTGGAACTGGCAGAGTGTTAACACAATGCTCCAGCAGAGCTTTTCTGTCTCTAATTTCAATGATTATGTTGTCACTGGATCAGTGAAGAGAACCATGAAAAACACAATTACCAGGAAACCCTGTTCCTTTCCTCACCCCTTTGTCTCACTGTGAATCGGGCATGTGACTTGCAGAGCAATAGAGGACCCGCTGTAATCACGCGCACTACCGAAAAGGGTGCTGCTGTCTGCCGATGGGACCCAAGCGTGGGAAAGCCTGACTGCTGGCTGGAAGGGCTGGTCACGTCATGTTTTGCAGCTGGCGTCCAAATGCATCCCAATGAATCAAGTGATAGCAGCTACCTTCTCCTGCCACAGTGGTGGCCAAGCAGACAGGCAGAAGAGGGACTGTAAAAGGCCCCCCGCTGCATACAAAAGCATGGGGAAGGGAAGCTATTGTGGATGAGCTTGCCATGACAGGACAGCAATGTTTTTTAGGTCACTGGCATAGCATCAGACTAAAGAGAAAGGGGTTGAGTGTGTTTCAACTGTGGGTGCTGGTCCCAGGTTTGCTCAGTGGAAGACCACTGGTGCATCATGACTATTGGGGCTGACCCAACCTCGTTATGTGATGCAGAGTTGAAAAAGAGAACTTCACTTGCTGACTGCAAATAATTTATAAACCTAAGACTTCAACAGCAAGTGCCCATAGCAGCAGAGCAGCCAATATTTTTATCATTAATTGCTATCAAAAATGCCAGCTCAAAGTAAACACCAACTCTGAACAGATCTGATAGGCGAGCATGCTCCAAACTGGCGGTTGAAATGAATTATTTGCCTATTGCGTGCTGCAAAAACAATGTCTTGCAGGAGAGAATAGACTTTGGCAAACAAACTGATATCGAGCTATGCTTGTGGGGAAGGCTCCTGATTTGATCTGGAAGGAAACATTGAGCTCAGATAGGGATAAAGTTTACCTTAAGCATGCATGAAAGGCAGGGCTGAACCATGGTTCAGGGTTCTTCATTAGTCTGCTGGAGAACAGCGTGAAACATAGCTGCTATTTTACTCCCTCTGAGCTATTCTCATTACAAAAATGTACAAGACACCTCAGAAAGGTTTTTAAATAATAAACCATTTTTCCCCCCACCCCTGGTGCATCCATTTATCAGTGACCATGAGCACATAAATACCAGCAGGTGAAGAAAAATCACTTCATCTTGGTGGTAAGCAGAAGTTCACCTGCCCAAAAGCCCCTAGCACAAGTCTTTGTCATCCTCCTGTGCTGAGGGTCTAAGCATGGGCAGACAGTCCATGGTGCAGCACTGACATGCTATTAACGTAACTATTAGGCTCTACAGACTGAATCAGGACCTGCTTAAGTACTGGTATAGACACGAACAACATAATCTAGGACATACTTCTATGTGATTTGGCGACTGTCTTTATTTCACGTAGTGGGAAAAACCCCATTTGGAAGCAGGATTCCACTGAAGGGAAAGTCAGCTATGCCTGCCAGGGATCTCTTTTGCCCCAAAAATTCAGACATCACTGGAGATAAGCAGAAGATGAAGGGAACCAGCGAGGGGAAAAATAAACAGGCTGGGGGTTTCTTGCCACATCTTTTGAAGTCACCAGCATAACTCCTGGCATCTTCAGCAGGGTTTGGCTGGGCTCCGTGCAGAAGTGCCTTTGAAGATTTTGCTAAGGCTCAAGGCCTTGATCACGGCAAGTTTTATGCCTGTGAGCAACTCTGTGCAGATGAGCACTTCCAGGGTGCTCAGCAGGATGCTTCGGATGAGACTTTGCGGGATTGGTCTTAAGCAATGAGAGCTTAAGAGAAACATTCTGCTTGTTGTGCTTTTATCCTTGACCACATCAAATGAAAAGTCTTGGCAGTTCTGCGAGAATGAATTTGCATTGAAAACCCACAGCTCTTACAAGCAGTGCATTAATTATTTTATTAATTTGCTCTTTTTACATTATGGGAAACATTCATCTATTTACATTTTCCTGTCCACACACAAACCAGATAGATAATCCTATGGAAACCCAATTGGTTAAGCCATAAAACCACTCTTCTCTGTCTAAAGGCTTTCAAATTTGTGTCTTTTGTTTCAAATCAAAAACATTTCTAAAATCACGTTTGGGAATGCAGGTAGGCCAGTGATTTACATTCCAGTAAATTAAAATATGCATTTGACCATTTCCCTAAAAAAAAAATACCCAAACCAAAAAACCCAATAAATTCACAAAGATACAGTTTAAATTAAAATGATAGTGCACATCAAAGCATTAAGGGAACACCAATAAATAAACTGAAATATATTACAAATAAATTATTTCTATTTACCTTTTCAAATATTAAAAATCTTTAATCCATTTCTTCATCTTTCTTTACAAAAAGATTATGAGAATTTTATGGAAACATCTGCAAAAAATATAATAAATACCTCTTTTTTTTTTTTTAAACTTTTGAAGCAGGAGACGAAACCAACCTTTTCTAAAATTTCCCCTAAGAAAAAAAACCAACCCAATAGTTTAGTCCCAAAGTGAAACAGAATATAGGCATTTTTAATATACACTGGGCAGGTTAGACTAAAAACAAATAGTTACAAATTATACTGAAACAGATGATGGAGCAAATATACTAGCATTAGTGCTGGTAAATGAGTCAAGTGGTTAACTAGTGGCATTCTAGGGGCAGAATTATTTTATTTTATATTTTCTCATGTTGGCAGTATTTTTAATATTTTGCTAAAAAACTAGGCTAACACCATAATAACCTTTCCAGTGCCAAATGAACTAACAAGCATTCAGCTAAGAATAAATTCATTTAAGATAGATACAAAAAATATTCTATGATATACATATACAATAATTTGTAATGTACAAGACTAGATAGTCTTTGCTTTTCTGCTCTTTTAGGGGGGAACTTGCTGGATATAAATTTCTGTAGCCACTTGTCAACCAAAGTCTTAACTCATCTTTCATAAAAGGTTCACGAAACTAAGTAAGTCTGCGACACAGTTGTGAATGTGGACTCTCACCTGGGTACTGCTTTGAATACTTCAGTACAAATGAGTTCCAAATAATTAGTACTTCTTATGACTATATATGCTCAAAAGTGGCAGTTGGCACTATTACGTACTGCAAACACGGTGATGTTTTGTTGCTGCTAAAAGTTAAATGCAGTGTTTCAAAACTAGCAAATACACTGGTATTCAAACACTTAGAGGGTCAAACCTTTCGAAGCTCCTGTAACACCAAGCACTCTAAGGTTACACTGGATTTCTGATCACTCTAGTTAAAAGTCTTTTATATATTAAATTATTAGCCCTTATCTTGTAAACCACAGCAGTAAATAGTTGTGCCCTGTTTATAAAGACATAGCTCAGATATCGATGGCTTTGAGAGGTAGCAAATTCTCTAGTGGTTTTAGTATGCTCTCATGAAAATACTTGGTGCCAGAACCTATTACCTCTCCTATTTTTTGAATAAAATTAAATTAGCACCTGGCTATGATGTTGTAGGAAAAGAAGCTGTCTGGCATGGTCTCGATGAATAGTTTTAGCAAGAGCTTAACTTTTCGATGACAATTTTCAATGCTTTTTAAGTGCAAGCTGCAGAATTACACCACACCTGCAGTGGGATTTTTCACTGGTTGGACTGTCCGTACAGGTTTAGCAGCTATGGGCACAGCCAGCCAGCACTGGTGTGTGGCAAGGGCTGCAACCTGTGCCCCTCCATGGGGGGGCTGTCCCTGTGCCTGTGCCCACTGGGAGCAGAAAGCAGCCTGCCTTCCTCTCCTGCGTACCCCTGCCCTGGCAGGCACAGGGTGAAGAGCATGTAGGGACCAGCAGAGTCCAGAAAGCCTTGCCTCGGGACTGTAAACACATTGAGGGCTGCACAGCACTCGTCTGCCCCCGATCAGTCCTGTCACCCAAACCAGCTCACGCTAATTCTGCTGTCAGCAGCACATGCCAGCTAGGCACGTGTGTGTGCGCACACACACTCACACGCACGCACGCACACAACTTGCTTTCAGCAACATGCCTGACATCGCTTTCCTAATGTTGGCACAAGAGAATCCAGTAGCAGTGTGGTTGGCATCGTCCCTCATCAGAGAAGCTGGAGGACAAGCCCCTGCCCCAGCCAGGGGTGGCTGGAGGGGACAGACACACAGGAGCTGACCTCTCAGGCTCCTCTCCAGCCCTATTATCTGCCATTTCCGCCCACTCTTAATGAGCTACTTGGGATGCATATTTTTCATGATTGCAAAACAATGGCAGAAGCCAGGCTCTGAAGGCTTGTCGTGAAAAATATTAAGTTCATATTGATCCCATAACTTGTGAAAAATAGTCTATTGTTCTTGTTCAAATGGGAACTCTATACTATTAAGAGGAGGCTGAATTAGAAATTTACTCCTAGATATGGATGGTTTGGTGATAAGCAGTCTGAACTGTAGCATACAACTGGCTGTGGATAGAGCAAAGCAAGCATGGCCTGAAAATGCATCAGGGGCTCCACGTACAGTAGTGTGGCTGGTGTCCGTGTGTGGCTGCGTGAACGTATGAGATTAGATGGTCCCACCGAGATTAAGACATCAACAAAACCAAGCTTTTTTTCTTTTTTTTTTCTTTTTTTTTTTTTAACCAATATAATCCGTACAATACAATACAAGAGGAATTGACAATACAGTACAATTTTAAAAATTCTTAATACTTGGACAAGAAAATCCTTCTTTTATCTCTTCAACTGTCATTACTTCTTATCTCCTTCCTTTTCACTCTTTTATTGCCTTTCAAAATAGATTATTTCCCTGGAAGATCGAATTTACAATCTTCTGCTGATTGAAATGTTTAAGTAGTGATTGATGAAATAAAAATGAGGCAGTTTGTGCAGCTGTGAGTGTGCAGGTATCTTTCCACAGGATCTTTTATATCCCTTGCCTGTGGAATATACTTCCATCTCACCTGTGGGATATACTTCCACTTTTTCACCTGCCAGAGCTGTGGGGTTTTTTTTTAATTCCCCGCCTCCCCACTCCCACCCCAGCCCCCTCCCCTTGTGTGACTCCTTAATTCAGGTGAGAAGATGTGATTCGGAGGTTTAGAATAAAGTGCGCCATCTGCTTTAAAAAAAACAGTAATAAAAAGAAGGGAATCCAAGTCATAGCTCCTTTCATCTTTTGTGAGGAAGACGGCAGAGTCCAAAAGGATCACCCTGCATGACTGAAATTTCCGAAGTTCCCTACAGTTTGATATTGCTGTACACTGGGTAACTGACTAGCTTTAGGTCAACTAAAGATCATGAGTAAGTTAAATGGAGCATTTACTGTACAGGTGCGCAGGTGTGTGGAAGTCTGAGTGCTGCGTTTATTTGTTTCAAACAGAAAAAAAAAAGGATCATACTCATTTACATGAGGCAAAGTGGCAGCATCAGTACATGTGACAAAGCATCGTGATGACATGGGCGAACCTTCAGAAAGCAAGGGTGATTAGAGGACATCTCTCGGAGGACCGACAACTACGCCACGGCAGTGGAGTTCACTGGGAGCATCGGGGCAGCTGCGTACAGAGAGAGGGGAGAGGGAGAGGAGGGAAGAGAGAGTGAGAGAGAGAAGAGGAGGTACAAATACTTCGTGGTGACCTTGAGCAGGAGCCTAGAGGGGCAGATTATACATGAGGCTTGTCTTGCCAGAGAGAGTCCTCCTGGTTGGATCCCTTCATAGCCTGGTCTGGGCTTCGGGGATGTATATCTCAATGCTTTCGGCGCTCTCGGTAGCTGAGTTCTGGCGGACCGATGCAGCGCGCTTGGCAGCCATCAGCCGTTTCCGGGCCTCTTGACGCTGCGAGCTTTCCAGAGAGCGTTCTCGTATGAGTGGCACCTGACCTTTCGATGGCTTCTTTGGCACTGGAGGAGGGACCCTTCTCTCCTGATCAAAGCAGAAGGTTAATGGCATTATACAGCTTCTCAGGGAAAGGTGGGAAAAACTAGGATACGTCAGTAGTTAGAACACACATTTTACCTAAGGTTTGTTAGCTCTTATCTGCCTTTCTGTCTTCAGTCAACTGGCTTTTGTGCTCAAGGGTTCATAAACATGGGGCAAGGGCAAAAGGGAGGGGAGGGCCGGCCGCCGTGCTACTTCTCCTCAGGGACGGTGCTACTGGGGCCGAGGCCCCCACCGCTAACCGCTTAGTGCCGGGGACTAGGAGAGAGACAGGCCTCCCCCCGCCAGTGCAGCCGGCAGGGAACGCTGCTCTCAGCAGAGAAACTCTAGAGAGCCCCAGCTCCTGGGCCACCCTCTTCTATGTGTGCATAATGCTAGGTGCTCTTGCAACACGGAGGTGCCATGGCTTTGGTGTTCCCAAATGCAGATGGGAACTAGCTGTCTGCAGCTGGTGCATCTGAATAAGTAGCTTTAAAAAAAACACCATATATTTATGTATCTATTTTGTAGCAGTTTAATGACTGCTCAAGAACCCACATTTTGGGTCTCACTGTGCAAGCTCACACACTCTAGCCTCCTGCTAAATAGACATGAAGATACAATCAGCTACAAATAGAAAAAACTGGTAGGAAAAACTTTAAATCATTAAGAGAACATGCATTAATCATCATGGTGGCAGCTAGCTCCAGATACGTGATCAACAAGGAGGACTTTAATGTATATCCTGGTGCATGTACACACACACACACACACACACACACACACACACATAGAAAAAAAAAGAAAAAAAAAAAGCCCAACAAAAAAAAACCCTTCAGAGAGGGATCTCTCCCGAAAAAGAAAAGTGTATTCAGGACTGAATTTCAGGCGGCCACAAAGACTTTGTCAAGTTAATTAGATTGTCTTTTAAGTTACATCCCCTTCCAACTGTGAACACGGTCTCTGAGTGAAGGGATTTTATCACACTACAAAGGTCCCATTCTGCCCTTTCGTTTTCTCTCATGCTGCTCACAACAGCTTCCATGGCTTGAAATATAAAGGTGCTTAGTTACACTTATTCATACTTTGCTTTTTCTCTCCATCCAAGGATTAATCTATGGTGCTTATAAAAGGCCCAATGGCAAAGGCCAAAGGCAAATATCAATTCCACAGAAAGTTCTTTTTTTTTTAGCCTTTAAGAAAGGTGATGATCTGTTTCATCTAAAATTATAGACAAATGCTCTTGAAACAGGAACACAGTGTAATTCTTTAAAATCTTTACCTTCCTACTGTAAAACCCTTTCTTCAGCACTACTTAACCCGTTATAGTCTTCTTTTTGTTGGAAACTCTTTGAAATGTTTTTCAGAAGCAAAGAAAAGGCACATTTTTTTTAAGGAAAGCTCTTGTTTCTTACTGCTGCAATTGCAAACACTCAGCCTACCCGCTTTACTGTAAAAGCTAATGAAAGACCATATACCAGCATTTCTGTGCATGCATGTTTGACGATTTTAACTTCCTTTTCTGATAGATACTGGAAAAAGAAAAAAAAGAAGATAAGAAAATGACTTGCCTTCAGTACCTTGGGCTAGGAAAACACATTCCCATTCATTCCCCTACAAAACACACTAGGTGTGCACAAATGGTGTGAACATGGCACTCCTAAGTCAGGAATGAGTATTTAGTCTTGATTGGAGGAGGAGGAATAGTGCTACCAGCACTGGCTTTACAAGCTTCCTGCTGCAAGATTAATGGGGTTTGATATTATTATGGTTATTTGTCCAAAAGAAAATACCGCTTTGGTCATCGGCAGCCAGCTGACCTGTAAGATTCCTGTCTGAGCCGCTGTACCTGTAAGTCATGTTCTCCTTCCTTCTGGTGATCCTACCTGTTGGCTGTATTCATTGCTATCAGACCAGCCACAGTGAAAATTCAGCCATCAAATTACATACCTATAGGAGCGCAACATTAGACCATTGATTCCTTTAGGAATGGGTCTGTGTTTTAAGGATTTTCTGAAACATTTGTGTATTTTGGCTCACCCAAGTGATGTTTGTCTTGAGGTGGATAGCGAGGAGAAAAAAAAGCAATGGTGCCAAATGAGAATGTAAAGTGAAATGTGGCTCACACTTGGAGATGTGGTAGTTTTTCATGGTGACAGAAGAAGACTACATTTACCCCCCCAAAAAAAAAGACCAAAGTTCCAGATGATTTTTATGCTACCCTGGATAAACAACACTACCAGCGAAGTGAACGTTTGTGAAATCATCCATTTAAAGAAAGCCCAAAATAAATAAAATATCAAACAAATGGACAAAAAAATGTAGTTCTTTCATGTAACATTTTGGAAGGCATATTTTTGATATTGCTCTGTTTGTAATCTGGCTACCAAAGTCAGCGATGGTTACAATGCTTCCCTAGTTTTTTCAGCAACACAACCTAGAACTCTTGCTGTATGCAATAATATGAACCGTAAATGTGATTTATTTAATTTTAAGAATCAATATATAAGGCAGTTCCTTCCAACGATTGATCGTCTAATATGATTAAATGTAAAGCTTAACAAAGTACCACATTCCCATTATCCGATTCACAAAGACAGATTTGGTTTAAAAATATGCCTGAAACATATTACAGATAATATCCCAGATGATTATTATGTAAACATTGTTATTACAATGAAATTAAGTTGATATGAGCTTCATTTCACATTTTTTAATGTCAACGCTGTAACACAGAGGCCTATTTAATCTGTCCAGTATTTGTGCAGGGTTTTAAATGAAGCATACAAAATCTACAGTGTTCTACCTTCTTGTCATGAGGATCCATCTGTTTCCAATTATTGGCCTTTAACTGATGAAGTTCATCAAATTTCATACTAATATTTTCTATGGACAACTGCAGCATATCCCAAAACCCTGCTAAATCCTGGGAAGTCGGCCGTGGATGTGCATTAGGATTCTGTGCAACAGAAGAAAAAAACATGTTGGCTTTAGTACTTCTTAATGTAAAACACTTGTGCAAATGGTTACGAATCTCACTAGCAAAGCACTTTCAGCAAATCCAAGCGAGTGGTAAGACACGGAGGGAGAAGCAGAGCAGAGCGCTACTTACTGTCAGGTTTATTTTAAGGAGCCTGGCTTGGTGTTGAGCTGCTGTGCCCCTGCAAGCAGCCTCTCACCGAAGGCACCAGCTACCCTCCTCAGACTAGGGGTAAAGTCCATGTGTCATGTCCCCTGTGGCAAGATCTGCCTAGGGATGTTCCTGGGCACAACTGGTGATAATCCTAACCGCACTGAAATTAAGTGCCAGCCTCCTCTTCACCTTCATGAGGAAGGATTCCCTGCCATGTTCACACTTGTAAAAAGACTGATACCTGTGCAAATGTACATTTGCTGCATGTGCAAATGATATACTGATGTGTGAACACTTTTTCCACCCTCTGAGATCCTAAGGTTTATAAAAATACACTATTTCAAGAAAACATTGTCTCATATACCTCAGGCCAATTTCTCTTTTTTCTTTTTTTTTTTTTTTTTTGGTAAAGAATAACCTGTGCAGGATGAAAAGCTCAGAAGAAAACATGCAGAAACACAGTAAACTCATTTTTACAGGTAGATTTTTGAGAAGAATGAAACTGGGACACAGGTGGGGAGCATAGCTTTGTGTCCCAAAGTACAGCAAACTCATCAGCCCAAGAGTATTGCTCAGAAGAGCATATCTGGATGGATAGCATCTTCAGCACAGGGTGGGCCAGAGGCTGGTGACCCACCACCTCTGAATACTTTTTGCATGCAGGAGGCATACATGAAACCATCCCTGCTCCATTGGCAAGGTTTGTATGAGGGAAGGCTGGATGCCTCTATAAGCTGGTTCTCAGTTGAAGCTCTTTAAATAAAATGAGATGTTGCATACACTCACTGCAAGTGCGTTTTTTCATAAATGCTGAGTACCTACACAAATCTGAGTCAGCAAGATTTCATGGGTGCTGTGGCCTCATCAAATTACATTGATATATTGTTATTAATTAATAAATAAATAAACTAGTAGTAGCACCTTGTATGATGTTTTACATGGCTCAAGTTTTACTCTGCCTTTAAGTTTTCTTCCTCACCAGAAGCAATAACCCAAAAGAGTCAGTTGCTTGCCTTATGAAATTTCTATTTGTGCTTTTCGCAGCCACACTGACAAAGGACTTTGATAGGATAATTATACCATCAAAGGAGCAATTAATGAAAACAATGAAGTATATATTTTAGATTCATAAGGAGACCAGAGATTACATTTGGATTCTTAGTTTTTCAGTGCTTGATGCTAGCAGCTTGCACTTTATTTACGAAGATGTTCAGTCAGAATGCTTTTTCAATTTTTGTATCAAGAATTGGAAGTCTTATTCAGACAGAGCCAATTTCTGTTGCATTTGTCCACTAAAGCAGATTTTAGTTCGGGGCTTGTTTCCCATGAACACATGGGAAAGCCCCACTCAGGAGATTTCTGATCCACCCTGAAAGACCTTAAGGTCTTTTTCCCCATCTGTATGCCCAGGAACTCGGGGGTCAAGGGACAGATCTTTGCTCCTCTGAAGTCAGTAGCAGAGCCACAGTGATAGTTCACCCAACGTTTTTTGCCTGTCATTATTTTAAGGCTCTCAAGCTATTGTGAAACTCATGCTGACTCTGACAAGTTTGAGTTACTCCTGAATTCATATCAAGGCCTTCACTGGAAAAACTGTCATGTTAGTCAAAAAATCAGTCTAGTTTACACAGAATTATTCACAGGGTTAGTAGAAGGCACACAACAATGTCTAGTAGAAAAATTACATACCAGGTTTTCTTCACAAAGTTCTCTGAACTGGTAAAATTTCTGGGCCATGAGAAGCTGGGCACTGCCAACTGCAGTTCGAATTTTCCCTAGAACTAAGAGAAAAAGAAAAGTAAGTCACCATGCTTTCTTTGCTATAGGCAACTAAAAGCACATAAAAAGAGAGGAGAAAGGTGCACAGTAGTTGATTCTGGCTTTCAAAAAGCATCTTATCTTTCAGTCACAGATTAGAGAGAAGCTGATAAATCTAAGGCCAGATCTCCACTAGGCAAAAATATGTAAAAAGTTGCTGCATCTTACTCTCATTCCCCCAGTGAGACGAGTTGTGTCCAGTTGCTAATCAAGAGCTTTTGCAGCCTCTATAGAAAGCTCACCAGAAACGTCACCAGTCGTCATCACTATGACCCAGGCTCAGGCTTTGAATATAAACCCAGCTCCCCACACAAGGACATGCAGCTCTCAAACCCTATTTGCTTCTACACCTCTCTTAGCAACTCAGGCCTTACTGCCAGGTGTAGCTGAGTGTTGCTACATTAGAGCCCCAGAAAGGGAACATTTAGTGCATGCCAATTAATCTCATTTGGACCTTCTAACTATTTTCCATGAGCACAATCTGAGGCTGCTTCTGCCTTTGAATTCAGATGCCCAGGGGAGCAATCACACCCTGGCTTCTCTTCCTTGATGGTGGATTGGAGGGAGGTGTCAGAGTCCTAGCCCAGCTCCTGCACTGTCTGTGGACTCCTTTGTACAGACAGCTGGGTACTTACTGCCCCTTTAGACTGACCAGAGTGCTGTGAAGGGCTGAAGTGAACCAGAAGACAGTCCACAGTAAATGCCTCTGAATAAAACAGAGGCTCATACTGTTTTGGTTGCATTCAACCTCACTGAAACATTGGGCTTTTACTGCTTCAAGGGGTAGTAGCTGGGAATATACTACCCATAACCTAGGCATGGACTGGTGCATTCAGAGACTTTCCCTGTGGCTTTGCTGAGTTCTGGTCCAGGGGGAGACTCTGTGTGTGCATGTTTGAATGTGTGTGTGTGTGTGTGTGTGTGTGTGTATACCTTTACGTGTGTGTACTGTACCTGTGTGTACATGTGTGTACCTCTGTGTGTGTACGTGAAAAAAGAAGCAAGAATGAAGAAATACAGCAGACAGACAGACATGGCCTCAGCTGGCAGTAGGACAGCGAATCCAGAAAAGAGAGTGTGAATTTGGGGACTGCTGAAAGAAAATTGATGCTGTGAGCAAGAAAACAGCTACTGGTTTGTTTGAGACTTTCAATGCTCAGGAAAAGAAAAATAAAACTATGCTATATTCTCTGCCTATAAATAAACTGGTTGGTATCATGGATTTATCTGGCTCCATCATTAATTTTCCCTCTTGGCTTAAGCAACTTATGATCCCCAATTTTCTGGTTAGCAACTGATTTAAAAATTAATTTAAATTATTTTTTAAAATTACCACTTCCTTAATGAAAAAACATGAATGGCAGCCACTGTGTCACAATTTTCACTATCATTCCTACTCAGAGATATTTGCATTGTCCCAGCCCTCAAATAAACGCAGCAACTTTTCCATGATAAACTTACAGCCTGGATATATTAGAGAGGTGAAGAAGGAATAGGAAAAACAAAGAGATGAAGTGGCCTGCTCCAGGTGAGTACATTGTTAGCAGAGCCCAGAAGAGATACTAAGCTGCCATCTTCTGCACCATCCTTTGGGCATGGTCACTTTTTGAATAAAAGCTAACACAGAATTAACAGAGCTCCACTGGGGAAATACTGATAAGTAGTTTGACTTACCACAGTGAAAAATAAATAAATAAATATACATATACTTAAATACATACGACTTTGCTATAACCTTCTAACAAAATTTTTAGGGTGTCATTGGTCCTGTGACTGGCTGTAGCGCTTGTGATCAGAATGCCATCATGCAGTGCTTGGTAAGAGAAAGGCCTTTCCAAGGGATTCACTTGTGAAGCCACATGCTAAGCAGACTGGCACAAAAACTCATGATAAACTGAAACCAGACACACAGTAATACAAAATCTCTGTTCTGCTCCTTCAAGGCAAATGGCTTTTCCTCAAGCAGCTTTAAAGCTCACTCTTAAGGCTGCTGAAGGAAAAGTGGGATGTGGAGTTCATTTATACTTCAGACATACAAAGAGGGGGGGAAAAGAAGGGGGAGGGAATAGAGAGTCTTTTCACATTTTTTTCAGAAACTATAGGAGAGAGCTCTGTGAACACACACAGAGCCCAGACTTTCATTTTGTTCCCAGAACTCGGCTCAGCACTGCCAGGAAATAGCCGTGAGCTGGAAGATTCACTAAGCAGAATATTTTCAGCATATTGCGCAGGGAGTTTTGCACACAACTCTCATTATTGTTAGCAAGGCTTGCGTGTCTAATTCTATGCGCACAGTGCTGAAAATGGACCCCTTGGTGTGTCTAGTCATTTATGCAACCCAATATGCAAACCACTCAACTGAAAGGACTTTTCAATAGTAGGAGGAGCTACTCCGGGAGCTTTCATGTGGTTCCCATTGTTATGAAAACTCTTCCCACTGAGTATATTTGGGAACAGCTGCCTCATCTGGAGCTCGGCCACTCTGATGCTTCCCAAGATCTGAGAAGGGGAGAAAAAACGGTCTCTTGACTTCTTGGGACAGAAATAAAGAGGATGAGGTGGGCTCTTTCTGGAGACCTGCACCAACTGAGCTGGAAATCACATCCCAAGCATGAAGAAATGTAAATACAACTTGTTGGTGATGGATGGGAATGTGCCTCTTTCTTTCAGGGGAGAAGAGCTTAATATTCAGAGATCCCAGCAGAGGGAAAAGGAAGTCCTTGTCCTTGGCTGCCTAGCGACTGGCTATTTGCCTAAAAACCATCATCCCAGCTGACTGCAGGATGCATGCTGATGCTGTTCTCTATTGTTGCCACTTCTGCTGTAGCTGCGGCTGTATCTAGTCAAGTGTCACTGAATCATCGCCCCTCAAAAGCAAGGGGTCTGTTAATGTGCAACTCGTCAACAACCAACTCTGTCACGGAACTTAGAGGGGAAAAGAAACCAAAAAACAAAGCATGCGAAAAGCTGAAAGGAATCGCTCCAGAAGGCACAAA
Organism: Neopelma chrysocephalum; assembly: GCF_003984885.1. NCBI lineage: Eukaryota > Metazoa > Chordata > Aves > Passeriformes > Pipridae > Neopelma > Neopelma chrysocephalum. Next base: position 26,463,628 of record NW_020897689.1, read on the forward strand.
GCCTTATCAATAGCCTAATTTTTGTTTCCAAAACCAAGTTGCTTTTAGTGTTTCAAGGCAGAGTGCTTACTCAGTCAAAACCTCCAGTGCCAAAGAGAAAGGCCAAGGTGTAGTGAAAAACTAAAAAGTAAAAATAGACTGATATTTTCTTAGAAGAAAAGCCTTCAAGGTTTGAAGCCAAATACCAAGAAATACATGGAATTGCAAAGATAATACTCAAAACATATCAGAAAAGAACTAGAGAAATTTTTAACAACTAGGGAGATGGGGTACAGGAGGGAAAACATAAACATTCAAGTTGATGTGTTCAGCTAATAGGATACAAAGAAAATGTATAAAACCAAGCAACAAAAAATCCTGACCCATGAAGATGCAATCATAATGGATTTAAACACCTATATAATGTTATTCATGTCTGTTTTCTATTCCATACAGGGCTATACAGCACACTCAGCACTGTCGGATCTGAATGCCTTCCAGTAATGCATTAAGCAACATTATTAACATCCATCATATGCTTTGCTGTCACCCCTTCCCCAGAGGGAGAAGTGTGTGTACTGCAGTGTTTTGTTTTTATAGTTTGAATTTTTCCTTTTTTTTTTCCTCCCTCCTTGCTTTGACCTCTCTTCCTTGTAAATCCCGTTCTCTCATGTGACAATTTTTAAAAAATAGGCAATTATGTCTATTCGGGAAGAACTGATTCAGTATAGCTATTTGAATGGAATTCAGCTATTGTGGAGTGCCTTGTCACTATTACTGTTCTTAACTAGAGGTCGCAGAATGTTTTTCTAGGATAGTCACATGCCAGTGAATTTCCTTGTGTCTCTAATCCCCCACCACATTCTTTTAAAACATTCTTAAAAATAGACTTGCACTACGTGCTGTTCAAGCAATAAGTTCTTGCTTGGGTCTAAGAATTGCATAGGACCTGCTCTGAAATTGTAGAGCTCTATGTATCTCCCCCCTCCATGTCTTCATAGGAGAAGAAATAAAACAACAAAAAAAAGAATTGTGAAACAAGCAAAAAATGGTGTTATTGTCATCTGCTCTACCTTGGAAGATGACTGTGTGTAACAAGAATAACAAAATATAAGAAAATAATGAAACCCACCTGAAGTCATGTGAAAAGTCATCACATAGAAGCCAGGGGAGTTTTGAGAAGGGGCAGCATTTTTTGGCCTTAAAACACCAACTGATGTATTTGCATTTCAACTTTGACAGGTCCCAGGTTCTAACAAGTGACAAAGGAGGCATTTTAGGACTGTGACTGTCAAAAGCCCTTAATGTGAAAACACCTGGTTGATAGGCAGGGCCCAGGCTAGGGAACAGAATACCAGGGACTTGCTCATTGCACCCAGGAGCAAGTGGCAGGAACAATAGCTGAAATTACAGGGACACAGCCTGACATTTGCGTTTCAGATGTTGGCTGGGCACTATGCATATGAAGCAATTCTGCCATAGAGCTGTCACAATCCATTTCCAAGCCAGGATGGACCAGCATTTTAGCCTATTCATGTTGGCAGACCTACATTTAAATAATGCCAAGCATGACAAAAGCCAGGAAATTCAAAGTTAAAGCTACTGCTCAGGTCTTAAGCTCAGCTATTAAGGAGAAAACAGCCAAATGGAACAAACTAGGGAAGGAGCAGTTCTTGCTTTGAGTCATATATACTTATAGGAGTGATCTCATTGAAATTAATAGGGCTGTCTAGATGAGCAAATGCTGTTCATTTGGATTAAAGCAGTTTCCATGTGTTCTCTGACTTCCTTGGCTTTTATTAGCACACAATGTTTTTTTTTTTCCCCCTAAATAGATCGTTTTCTTGCTTGCGGATTTCTCTTTTTGCCTTGCTGGCCTCTGGGCACTAGTAGGGCTTTCCTTGCTGGCTTTCCTTGGAGAAACCTTGTGTATGGAGAAGTCCCTTCGGCAGAGAAAAGAAAACCAAAACATGAAAAGGATGAGTTGGGCATATGGCCAAAGGCATGTAGCCAGGGAGATTTCAGCAGGCCTCAGCCACATGCCAGGCTGGTGACTGTCCTTCTGCAGGTCTGCCCCAGCTCACTGCAGGATGAGGTTGCCTTGCTCCTGAAGGTCAAGAGCCAAGATTGCTTGGGGAAGCTCTGCAGAGGAATGGCAAGTGGTTTTCCTTGCTTGTGGCTGAGAGTGAACTCACAGTCTCCTTTTCTTTTGCCATGCACAGCTATTACAAAAAATGTACCTTTTCCTTTACTTTTTTCTCTTGTGTTTAGCCTTTACTCCTTAAGCTTTCCTTTGAAACTATCAAAACAAACCAAAACAGCCGATAGTGCGTAAGCACTGCATAAATTGCCAGAACTGGCTGGATTTGCAGGGGCTCTGATCCTAAGCAGTGAGGTTCCTGCAGATTTGATGTCAACCTTTGTTCATGAACTAGCCCAGAGGACTATCATATGCATGCAAGAGAGTTATAATGGCATGTCTTGTCAGAGCCTTGTTTTTCTCTTTTGATTCTTCCTTGATTGGCCTGGTTTGCCTCACCACTAAACCCACATTACACCTGACTTGTGGTGAATCAGGCCCACAGTTTACTTCCGATGATTATCTTACAGATTGCAGCCACAGTACAACCCCATGTGGAAGAGAAACTTCTCAAGGGAGGGTTTGGGGGTGGCAAAATGAAACCCTCTGGTTCTTCCAAGAAGGTCAATGCCTCATGTGAAATTCAAACAACAGCAAAAAAATCCATCAAAAGCCAGGCTGAGGCCATAGGACTATGTTCTTGTGCCCACCACTGCTGGGAAAAGAAGCAGTCAGAGCTGTGCAGGGAGCCAGGTCTGTTGCTGCTAATTTTGTGTATAAATGGTTACAACAGGAGCCTGAGCCAAAAGTCACCAACAACAGTGGTGAGGCTCTATTTGAAATTTTGTCAGACGGTTGAGGAGAAAACAAAAAAAAGGTCAACAGTTGATTTCACTTGAGGCCTGATCCAAAGTGTCAATCAACTCTCACAAGGTGTTTAGCCTCAAATGCTACACATTTTTTTTTTTATGAGAACCCTAGAATTTGTAGCCAACTTCCCTGTAGCAGCAAAATAAACCGAAACCATATCAAGTATCCTAGTTTAAACTGTGAGTAGTATTCATCTGCCTGTCACACATGCCAAGGCTTTATCAGAAAATTATTTCAGATAAAACCAGAATATACTGTACAATAAATAATTCATGGTGGAAGGGAAGCCACATTTCTCTCTATATTGGCATTTCTTCGTGCAGCCACTGAACCACAGCTTGTTTTTATACAGAGCAGCAGACTCCATTTCCCAGCTAGAAACATTCAATCCCATCTGGTAGATTCATTCCCAGCTAGATAATACCCAACGTATCTATGTAACATACAAGCTACTGTCAAACAGCAGCGAGCCGTCTCCCCGAGACAGCTGTTTCGCACAAGGCCCGCATTGTCTGAAGGAAGCATGGATCGGTTTACGTGGAGCGCCGGGGGGATGAGCCCTCTGTCAGCTGCCATGGCATCGAGAAAACCTCGCTCATCACACGTTCTCGTTATTTTGTTATCTGGCCAAACACATGCTGGGGATGTCAGGTTGAAAACAAAGGATGCATTCCCTGCCCTGGTTATATTTCACTAGGAAAAGCAAAGCAAACACACCTCTTCTCCTCCTTTCCTCCCTCCCTTTAAAGTTTATAGATGTATGAAAAAGACTTATTTTGGGACAGGGTTTGTAACAACCAGGCTTTTGTTTCTGGCACTGCTGAGCAGGCAGAGTGGCCCTGGCCATATGTTTTTCCTTGGCACCAGGTAGAGCGAGGAGTGCTGAGCCGCGGCAGAAAGCCCCACGCAGCCTCTGTGGGAGGCAACTGACCCGTGCTGGAGCAGCCGACAGCGTCCCACCCAAATAAGTGCTTCTACAGTGACTACAAAACCCAGGTGACCCTTTTTCTCCTTCCACTTCCTGCAATCACAAGAAGTGCTGGTCAGAGAAGCGAAGAGGAGGAGTAATCTGCAGGACACATGCCATGTGCCCTGTAAGGAAGCATTGGGAATAGCCAGCCCAAACACTCTATCTTTCCCATAACTGGCTCCTCCCACTGACTGCTCAAAGAAGAGCTCCTTAAAACTATCATATATCAAAGACACCAAGAAATTGAGAGAAAATTCTGTACAGAGATATAGATGTTCTGCATCTATCAGCCTAGTAAAATTCACCCCATGTTCCTTTCCCCAAGATTAATAACTACTTTGGTGCACAAAAAAAAATATTTATAGGTTTTTCCAGTATTATCAGTTCACAGAATCATAGAATGACAGAATAGTTTGGGTCGGAGAAGACCTTTAAAGATCATCTATTTCCAGCCCCCACTGCCATAAGCAGGGACATCTTCCACTAGACCAGGTTGCTCAAAGCCCCATCCAACATGGCCTTGAACACCTCCAGGAATGGGGCATCCACAACTTCTTTGGGCAACCTGTTCCAGTGCCTCACCACTCTCATCACAGAATGTTTTCCTAATGTCCAGTCTTAGTCGTTACGGCAAAGAGAAAGCAATTGAGCTTTGTGGCTTAGATTTCTAAATATTGTGTATTTCCTACTTGTGTGTTCACACTTCTTCTTCAAGAATCTCATAGTTCATGAGGTTTATTTCTTGCATAGTAACAACAGAAACTCTTTTATTCTGATGTGTTCAAAGAGATTTTTGAATGTATTGAAGATGTAAATTAAAAATGAGATTCAAATATTCTAAAACTCGGGCAATGTGAATTTGCTTTGAAGGTCAAACCTTCTATATTTTTCCTTCAGAAGAAATTGTTAGCCTATTATATAGCAGAAATTTTGTAGAAATATGAAACCTTTACATATCTTAATGTTAAGGTTATCTCATACTTGCTGTTAGAAGTCAATTTCTAATTGCTTACAATAGTCACTATCTAGATCAAACTTTTTCATTCATTGGGTTGAATAGAAAGTTCCAGCAGAAGTAGCTTATGTATTTCTAAGAATGTAAGTTTTTTTTGCCAGTGTTAATTCCTTTCCTTTCATAAATCAAAAGCTTCACATCTCAAACAAATTCGAACATCTCTCTTCTTGAGAGAAAGGTTTAGAAATTTCGAAGAAGTAGTCCTGGAGCTGAAGTAGTAGTTTTTGCTTTGGTAGGAGCTAATCTGGGGGTCGTAAAATGTTACGTGTATATACAGGAAAATATGCTTAGGTGTGCCTAAATTATACAAAAACTGAATTCTCTATATGCAGCTGCTTCTTAGTGGTCTCTAGAAGTTCCTTGCCAGAATTTGAAAAAGCTTCATTCACAGAGAGCATGCTCCTTAGCTCACAGGTTTACCTATGTCCAAAATTTGACAGCTAGCAATAGTACTGTTCCTTGTAATGGAAGTAAATGGAAAAAACTTCCATTTTTACTGGGAGAAAAAAAATATGGACAGTGAAGCATATGTTCAGACCTTCTGCCCTAATGGGAGTGAATGAATAAGATGTGAGCTACTCAACCCTCAATCCTTCTTAGTAATGAAGGCTTATTAGACATTTCCATTACCTTACAGGTGGAACAATATTTCTAGCAGCAGTGACAACTGAGATGTAGTTTGCATGTGTGTGTTTTTTGACACACATAAGAGCTTGTTTCACTGGGACGATCAAAGTCAAATGAGAACTGCAAGGTAGATGAAGGGAGGCTGGAGAGTGGAAGACAGAGAACAACTTAGAAGCATAACTGAAATCTCTTTCAATTGGGACAAGCATCTAAATACTCTGATGTCAATCACCATCTGAAAAGGTAACTAAAATATGAATTTAATGAAAAGGAACTACAATCTGTTAAATTATATTCTAAGGATATGAGAAGTGATTTCAAATGGAAGATTTAAGAAACATTAATACTACAGAATCCCTAACCATGCTCTCCTAATTATCCATTGAACTATGCAATCCCAAAAGCTAATACCACTGGAGTTTCAGAAGTGCCGAGCATTTGCATTCCCTGTCAGCTTTAATAAGGATTATTGCATACATACATACAGTCCTTTTGAGAATCACAACCATAGTTTCATCAGCTAAATAAAAAAGGGCACAATACAGAATTCACTGGAGTGAATTTGACCTATATTAAATACTTTGCAGTTGAAATATTATTGTATGCAGTTACTTACTGTCCTCAGGTAAGTTGTTTTCACGTTCTTCTCTCTCCATCTGTTGGCACCAACCCTCCATACGATCTCTCTCTGCCTGAAGTAGCTTCAGAAACCAGTGGCCATCGCGTGGGCACACTGACCTTTGAACAGCTTCCAGAGGATCTTCAGTAATAGAGTCAATCCAGGGGTCAGGAGGAGGTAAAATTGATGGATCAAAATCTGTCTCAAAGTCATCATCCACTGCACATGCATGGTAATGGTTTCCTGACCCTTGTATGCTAACAGTAGAGGTGCTTGCATCTCGGGAAAATTGTCTTGATATTTGTCCAGAACATGTATTGTCCTCTTGAGGGTCGATTATTTCAAAGTTCTCATGGAAATCCAGGTCTGCTTGCACGGCTGTTGTTACACTGTTAGATCGTGTAAACCTGCGAAAGCTTTGGAGAGCACAAACAGAGCATGTTTAGAAAGCTTTTTCTAGGTAGCTCAGTGTGAAGGAATTATTCAGATTCCGCCACTCTTCTTAAAACTGGCAGTCACACCTGTCAGTGCTACACTCAGGTGTTTTTTTCTTGAAATGATCAGCATAAAATTTTTCTCATTGCAAGCAAACAAACAAGCATCTCTCTTTTTCCATGCAAGCTCACTGTTAATTGAGGCAAGTACCTCTAATTGTTGTGCAGTTTAACAAAGGCAGAGGCTAGCCCAAGAGGCAGCTAACACTGCCAGTAGCTCAGGATTTTAGGTTACTGATTAATGCAAAGTTAAAGGGGCCCAATTTTCAGAAGTGGTTTATCTTCCAATTTTTAAAACTCACACCTCTTTGAAGTTACACATCCAAACTCACAAGTCACATTTAAAAATCATACATATGAGAGTGAGTCTACTATCTAAAAAATATTATACATTCCATTTATTAAAAAAAAAAAGTGTTTTTAACTCAGATAAGTATTTTTATTGCTTCTTCATAATTAAGTATCTGCCATCTCACAATTTTAGTGCCCACTGCCAGCATTGAGACATTTTGGTTTTTTACATACAGTTTCAAAACGGTCTTCTCTATTCACCAAAGCTAGCATGCTGCCTCTGTCTATGTTACCCTCATTGTGGTGGCTGCTACCCTGTAGGTAGGTTCCTTTCACCTTGCATAGTTTCCCTGTGTTGGACCTTCTGAAGGCAGAGAACAAACCCTGAGTGTAAAGGCAAAAACAGGGGAGAGAGGAGGTTTGGGGATTTTGGTTTTTGGACAGGTTTTCTTTATATAAACAGCACTCCAATTTCTGCAGTCCAAGGCATCTGAGGTGAAGAGACTGACAGAGGAGGAACAGAGGGAAGTCTAAAGAGTGACAGATACTTAATGCTGTTGCAGGGGGTGGTAGAAAGAGCAGCAAATTGTGGTGGGAGACACCTGTCTTGCCCCATGATGAAAAAGAAGGTAGAATCACAAAGCAGTTAACATAGATGTTTCTTATATTAGTAATATTTAGGCTTCAGAATTAACACAGTTTTGAACTGAATAAGGACAGATTCCTACTGCTTCTTCTTACTCAGGATGCCTGTGCACTTATGCAGCTAATTTGTTCACAATCTCATATCTGCACTTGAAACTAGTGTTAGGACCCATTTCCCTGTGATGTTTTGGCTGTTTTGCCCTTGCCAGTTTTATTTTCATTTGAGGTCAAACAGCAATGAAAATGCTGAAGAGATGGTGGAGATGGAGACTGGGCATGATTTCTCTCCCTTTCTTTTATATATTCCACCTTCCACAGAAGAGCAATAGCTAATTAGACAAGTACAACTGACAGAAAAATTTCATCCAGTATATTTAGTTTGCATTTGGGGAGGGAGGAGGTGGAAGGATACTGAGGGAGAATTTAATGTCCTGTATACCTGGTGCATCCAGATAGCTCAGGAGGAGTGCAGCAGACTTCTAGGAGGACCGTAATAGGTCCTGCTGATAGAGGAAATTAATGGCTGTTGATCTGGGTCTTTGACAGGAGGAAAGCAAAGCAAAACAGGAGTTGAGAAGGGTTCTCCAATTAAAAAAAAAAAGCCAATTCCTCTGCAGAAGAAAGTTCAAATTAACTTCTCAGCCACACAAATTCCTGGAAAATTTTACTAATAGATTGGATACATATTTCTTTTTATAATGGCCTAGAATTCAAACATTTTATCATAGTGCCTGCTGCTTATGGTTCTTTTGAAACAGGTATTGTTAAAGAATGGAAAAGTCATAGTTATGCCACTGTAGTTGTGCACAATATGCACCAGCAAACTGAAAAGTATGGAGTGAGCATTTTCAGCTTGGTAGTATTTATCTTTTGGCAAGCAGAGAAAAACATTTTTCTAGGGACTGATATAGCAGAAAAAGTTAGAAAGAGAGGACAAGGATCATTGAAGAGATGGTATGATTTTCCTAGGAGAAAAGGTTTAGATGGTTGAAGAAGACTATGAGAGACCTGTGAAATCCTGACCAGGTGATGTTTCACTATTTCTCAGAGTGCAATAACTGTGGGGAGAAAAGCAGCCAGCTGCAAGGCTTAGAGGTCTAAAGATCTACATCTAGTGAAAGGAAGTACTTCTTCACACAATATGTAATTAAATTGTCACAGAATCCTGGGAAAAGCAAAGGTAAAAATAGGTTCAAAGAGAATCTGATCAAATTCACAGGAGATAGATCCAGGAAGAGCCATTACACAGATGTCATATCAGGCATAGGAAGTCCCTGAACAACAGAATACTAATTTGGGAATGTCTACTGGGAGAAGTAGTGTTTAATACACACCCTTTATACTTTACAGACACTCCTTTACACTTTTCCTAAGTATTTGCTACTGGCCCCTGGCAGAGAAAAGTTTTGGTTTTTTTTATACAGCAAATGTCTTGCTGGAGGCACTACATTTCAAGTCTTTCAAGGGTGTACTCTTACTGGGTTCAATATTAGCTAGTACCACCAAAACTGGACTCTGCTTAACAAATGAAACAGAATGACCTACTTTTTTTGCCTGTGTTTTATCTATATAATAGTATGCTACAGGCTTGCTTGACAGATTCTTGGCACTGGATTATGTAACCTGTCTTCAAAAGAAAAACAACTTGGCAATAGAATATAGCATCAGTTCAAAATTAAAAAAAAATATGTCCAAGGAAATGTATGTTGAATAAAATGGAAATGCAGGAAGGCACCCACTATCTGCCTGCCTCCAGCTCATCTATACAAAATGCCTAATAGTTGGTAATTTTAGCCTCTGACACAGCTTCCTCACTCATTTTCAGGATGTTTCACACTTTCAGAATACTGTCTGTGTCCCACATGAGCCTTTTTTTATTTGCACTCAGTTAAAGCTTCCTACTATAGGAATGCTGCTGAGGCTAATGCCTAAGTTTTCACTAATTCTACTACATAAAACATTCACAAGTCTACCAAAAAAAAAAAAAGTTGTCCTAAGTTGCTGGTAATTGTTAAAAACAAGGTTTGCTTCTTCCTTTGCTTTCAGGTTTGGCCCTTTTGTACTCAGTTGTGCCCTGCAGGCACAAGATGTAATAATTACAGCTTCAGAGAACTGCAGCAGCTATCTGGCCTAAGGTGCAGAAAGCCATGAAACCTCAGACTGGATAAACCAGTACGGAGAACAACAGAATGATGTGTTTTGAACAATAACAACACGGTCACTTGTTAGTATTCAAGTCTCAGCTTTTAAGTCTTCTTTTGCTTTCTTTTGCAAAACGTTTACAATTCAACTTAGAGAACTTATTTCAGTCCTAAAAGAAAGACTAAATCCAAAACCCCAGAAAAGATGCACGTTTCAAACCAAGTGACACATGGTGAATCTCAGAGGCACTTACATTAAATTCCGTCTGCCTTACTTTACCCGTTGGCTGTCCTCTTCTCAGCTGTGGGCTTCTCTGCTAAGGTTGCAGCTGCTGTCAGCAGAACAAAACAGACTGCAGAAGGAATTAGCAGATATGGTACCATGTCTTCTAATGGCCGGAACAATATTCCTGCTCCAACCCCACTCCCTACAGCAGTGTTCTTACTTCAGAAACTACCAGTGTTTCAGTATTCAAAAATACTTATGATGGCAAATCAAGTACAATTACCAGCTGATGGTACATCTAGAGCAATGAGCAAGACAATTTTGGGGGTGAGAATGTAATGGGGGGAGATATTGCGGCAGATAAGGTAAAATGCAAGAGAGACTAAAAGTGATTATAGATCTATGGGACTGAGAGCCCCTTGTTTAAGAAGGATGCATGCTAATGCATCCTGGCAGAATATATTATTTCTTTTTCTCTGGATCATTAGAACTGGTTGACTTCTAACTAGTTGATTTCTAACAATTCAATTATCTTCTGTAAGTGAGAAATTGAAGGTGGTCCTTTGAGGTCAAGAAGTCACAGGTAGAGAGAAAGGACAAACAGAAATGGACAGAAATGGAAGTGCCCTGAGATTCCACTGATCAGCTTCATTAGATATACATTTCAAAATTGCCCTGGAAGGGGTGGGTCATGTAAGGAAAGGGGAGGAATATTTTGGTTAGGGTTTTGTCAGCATCATGGTGAAGATCAGGTGAGAGATAAGATAGTAACAGCAGGAAGATCACAAGGTGAAAAGAACTGCATACCAATTTTTTTCCCAAGAGAAGGACTTGACAGGGGTACTCTATAAATGCTAGAAATCACAGAGCTGCAGTTAGGGAATGGGCATGAAAAAGATTATTGAGACCAGGCAGCATAAACAACTCATGATAAGATGAATAGCAGCGACTGATCCAGTTGTAATATGGTCAGGTAGCGGTAGGCACGCTTATCCTTTGAGCAGTACAAGAAGGGTAGGCGGACTGAGGCATTTGTCTTGGCAGGAAGCCCAGGTTACACAGAGTGAAGGGCCAATGAAAGGTCTGAGTCGAGAAGGAATATTGAAGAGAGAGCTTTCCTCTGAAGATGCTCTGTTTTTGCGTTACTTAGATCAAGAAATGGAGGTAAAACCTTTTGCTTATTTGGTCCAAGTAGAGAAGCAGGAACATTTAAAAGGACATGAGGAGGTAAGACTCCTTAGTGTAAGAATGACAGTTGTATGAGGTGAGGTAAAGGGGGAGGAAAGAGCAGGAAGCAAAGAAGAGGATTGAAAGTGTGGTAAGCTTTTGGTGCATTAGGGTTAGGCAAAGAGCTTTCTTATTTTGTAACAGTGCACTTAATAGCTTAGACTGGCAAGGAAACATGATCAATTTACTGTATTTATCCCTTCTGCAGTGTCATTCTTCTCATTTTATACTTATTTAATATTTCTGAAGACTGGTATATTTTTAAAAACATTAATTTCTCAAGGATTCAACTCAAAAAGGCTTTTTTAGGCTTTGCAGATGTTTTGGTGCGGGGGCAGTGAAGAATGCACTGTATTTACAATTCTGTTCCTGCAACAGATAATCAATATATTGTGCTCTGCTGTGTTTGGGAAAGAAAAGAATATAAGTGCCCAACTGTGATGATAAGCCCTCTGTGTCTTGAGTGCACTCATTTTCTAAGGATTAGGGGCTGTCCTTTATCAGCCGGTTCATTTCTGAAAGTCCATGATAGATTGCTTCTTGCCTGACTGCTCCAAACAGCAGCAAACTCAACTTTATCAGCAAGGAAACCCCCAAACACAGCTGTTAGAAAGTAATGCAGAAATATTGCTTTCTTAGGGAAGACTCTCACAGGCAAATCTTACGTTTTTCTCTGGAGCAATAAAAACTGCAGTAGAGAGAGGACTTTGGAAGTAAGGTATTTACAAACAGCCATTTCTTTCTTTCTTTGCGGGGAAGGGGAGGGTTGGGCTTTTGGGGTAGTTATTTCCTTTGTGCTCAGGCTGAAGTGAAATGGTCCTTCAGCATCTATTCTAGTGTGCTCATTTATCTGGTGCTGGAAGAGTTGCCGGTAAATGGGGCTAAGGTCTAACATAAAGAAATGTCTGTGAGCAAGAGATGTTTTAGCAGGTTAATGAGGAACTTGGTAACAGCCTAGCAGGGTCATTGCAAAATCACATTTCTTTTTGCTGAAATCACTTTAGCCTTTTAAAACCACAAGAAAATACTCTGATACTTGACAGGGAGATATGGTTGAATTGAAAACGGTGTAGATGATGTGTTATTTCTAAGTATTTTTAGCAGATGTAGGAAAAAAACAGTGTAAAAAAGGACATCTCCACTTGCTCCTGCAGTTGCGAGGCAGAGGAGAGAGAGGGTCCTAATTTTGTCAGCTCAGATTTGCTCCACCCAGATTTTCTCTGAAGAGATTTCAAGGGTGACTCTTTCCTCATTGACCACCGAGGCTTTTCCTACGACATGTCATGGTACAGAGAGTTATCAAGAAAATGGCTCCAGGATTGAAAAGTTTCACCATGCCCAAGTGGCTTGCAAAAAGCACGCAAAGACTCGGGTGGGTGCTTAGAGCCACAGCAACACTGGGCAGGCCTGTACATTCAGAGGCAGGGGGAGAGCCTGGCTTTTCTTCAGCCCCTAAGTCCAGTTTTTGGCAGGAATTAAAATCTGCAGTTGTGGTCAAGCACTCAAAAACTTTATGTGACCAGAAAGTGCTATGTCCAGTTATGCTGCCCTGCAATGTAACTGCAATTTGTTATCAGAAAGCTCTTTGTGCTTTTGTGACAACTGTTCTGTTTTCGTTTTTTTTTTAAATTTTTCTCAGACCATATTTGTTTACTGATTCATGGTATACTGCACACTGGAGAGAGAACTGAGTTTTGCAGGCTTGCTTTGCAATCTCAACATTTTTTTTGCAAGAGAGCAATTGTAATGCAGAGATGTCTGGGAGAGATACCTGAGTAAAAGCAATCAGTTTGGCTGTGCCACTTCACTGCTACATGCGGCTGATATTATTCTGCTGAAAAAGAAGGTAAACTTTTCCGCATAATTTCCATGCTGCTGCAGCCATCTCAAGACTAATACTCCAGTTGGAACACTGTCCACTGTTTAGGTAGATTTTCTGAGGAAAAAGAGCTTATTACAAGTGTATGTGGCACTTCTCTTCCAGTTCTCTCACTGGTCCTGAAAAATCCCCTCTGAGAAATAAGAGCTACAACATTTATAAGACTCAGCTTTTCAGCTGGGTGATCTAACAATTCATCCAGGAAGCAGGCTTATGTGGTCATGGGGTCAGAGGAACTAGGGCTCTTAAAAATTAGTTGTGACATAATTATTTACTTCAGAAAAACAGTATTAACTTTTACTCACCACTTCTCCTCCTCTACTTGAACTCCTATGGACTGGAACTTACTGGTTGCTTTATTTTCACCAGGTATGGTGGATTCTTCAGCACCATCAACCTCAAAAAAAACAGAACACGGCAGCTATTATAATGTATTTTAGCAGAAATGTCACCCAGCTACTTGCAGTTTCTATGGAGTACAACTACTGAGTGTCTGCACATAGAGCTTGTATCGTGAGTTCCTTCATCTAGTCAGATAGCTTGTCTGTGGTGTGCTCATTTCTGATGTTATTAGTGAATGTTCATAATTCTTGTTAATTAGTTCTGGTAAGTCAACATTCAGCTTGCAATATGCAGATGGAGTTTATTCAGTATTTTATGGAGGCTGGATGTTCACATTTGTCAGAGCACATCTCTGAGCAGCTGTAACTTCAGTTGCTGTGCTCCACCATTTGTCTGCTTTTACCTTCTAGTCTGTATGTGCAGGCATATGTGAACTCATGTCAAAATTATGTATTTATTTTGTTTAAATGTTAGTGCCTTGAATCAGAGCAGAGCTCTATCCTCCCCTTTTCCCTCACCTCATACAACTGTAATTCTCACACTAAGGAGACACCCTGTACAGACAAGATTTAAAGAAAGCAGATATGACTCTTAGGTGCATTTTCTTTACTCCTTCATCATGCAAACGGGTGTCCCCAGGAGCACAGGCAGGCACTTTATACCACATGTCCATCTCCATAAGGAGATTTATACCAATGGTATAAAGCTAAAATTTACCCACAGATGTGTCTTTGAGCAAAATAACAAAATTTTTGGGTCCAATCAGTGTAGTTGTTAATTCCCAATGCTATATATAACACCGTTAGTTATAAAAGAAAAAATTTCCAGCAAATAGAATTTTTGGGCCACAGCAGTGTCATGAAGTGATCTGTGGATCCACGCTGACCACGGGTGTACAAAATCTCCAGCTGTAGTTAGTGGCTGTTCCATCACTAAATAAGCTTCTTCTTGAGAGTCACTTGAACAGCCTATGCAGGAAAAGTGCTCAATGAGGGACAGGAGTTACAGAAGCTGTTCTCTGAAGTGAGGTACTTCCCTGATAGGAGGCTTCTGGGGAGATAACTACACCTTAAATCCCATAACTGGCAGAGTGAAGCAACTTTTTGATGGGAGGGTTTTTCTTTGTTAACTGTGCTTGTTTGCTAAACAGATTTACAGCAAAGGCTTGCAATGTCCTGCGAGTGACTGAGGGGTGCAGAGGACACTCATAGAGGTTCATCATAAGTGCACATTAGGTTTATTTGCTAGAGGAGGAAACAAACTAAGAATATGCCTCTGGCTAATGCAGCTTGACCTGCTCTACAGAGATGGGTCAAACTACAATTAAAGTGTGTACTTGGTCTGACTTCAGACTAAGCCTGAACCAGGCTCCCTTTACAGTCAGTGGAGAGAAACTGACTCTATACTGCCAGTCAGAGGACTGAAAGTGTACTTACCTACTTTAGGGCAGTTGTTTGTAAGAAAAGTTATTTCTGGCATCAACAGCTATCTTACGGTATTTCTACTCCCACACTGCCCCTTCAGCTGTACCAGCATGATTGCTTGTGCAATGATGCTGCAAAATGGATGAGACAGCATAGTGAAGTAGTTTTCTTTTATTTGTGAAGCCTGTCTGACTCTAAAAATTTCATTGATGGCCACAACTGTGAGGGTGGCACTGTACACAGGCAGGAATCCTGTAAGGCTGTATTGCTGCGGAAGGTTTTGCTTCATATAACCACAGCTTTAGGGATCTCCATTGGTTTGTACACAAAACCTATCCTGGCAGACTTTCATTTACCATCCCCAGAGAGCTTTCATGATTGTTTCATATGATTATATTGGTCACCTGTAAACTTAAAAGTTTAAGAGGGAGATTTTTGAAGGCTTGAACATGTGTTAGAGCTCTGTTTTCCTCAGATCTGAGGGAACTGAGGCCTCTATACCTTTCAGAAGCAGCATTTGTTACTTGCAACACTACCTTAAGAAGAGACAGCAGGGAGACGGTCTCTCAAGAACCATGATTCACATTACCGTTGTTCCTTTTGGCTTCTGCAAACATGGAAATTATTTCCTTGTACCCATTATTTTTCAGGGTGTTTCTCTGCTAAAGAGTCTTTGTTTCTTTGCTTGGTAAAGCAAGGGATTACAATAATAAAATGGC
This sequence comes from Neopelma chrysocephalum, assembly GCF_003984885.1. NCBI lineage: Eukaryota > Metazoa > Chordata > Aves > Passeriformes > Pipridae > Neopelma > Neopelma chrysocephalum. Next base: position 26,479,176 of record NW_020897689.1, read on the forward strand.
ACCTTTGTCTTGGCTGGGAATGTGAATAAGTAATAGAAGAGCTTTCCTCTATCCCTGTTCCACCTGGACCTTGCTCCTGTGTTTTAACACTGAATATCATCCCTTCTTTCAGAATATATCCAGAACAAACAGCTGTGAAACAGAAAAGGTCTACAACAAAGGCAGTGAACTGAACCCACAGGCAATAGTAATTATTCCTCTTCCAAGAAGAAGTAAGAGAAAAATCATAGCTTCTCCAGGAGCTGCCCCTGGAATGGCATACTTCAACAGAATACCTCTCATCTATCTCATCAGGCTGATACAGAGATTTCACAGCAAATTCTTAGGCTTTGTTAATCAGATAAGCCTGTCCAGGCACATAGTGCTGTGCTTACAACCACCTTCTTCAAGAAAAAAAACATCATGGCTTCTTGTGAAGGCTGATAAACTGTGGATTGCTATTCTATTTGCTTGGGATTCATCTCTCATCAAAACCTGTGTTGATTCTCAGTTGATTTTAAGTTCAAGCACTTTATTGCAAAAGCTAATCCTGCAAGCAGATAGTCGGGAGTCCTGTGAACATTTTTTTGTGGGGGGGAAGGGGGATGTATAGGAAAGATTAATTAAGAAAGCAGATTACATTGGTCTAGTTTATTTGCCCTTCTCCTTTCTGTAAACAGGAATGAACCTTGGCGGGGTTATTTTTCTTGTTTGTTTCCACTAGAGGTAAGAAAATGTAATTTTCTTTAACAAGGGCAAATCAGAAGGAACTTATCGTCTGCTCTTGAGGGTGAGATAGGAACAATGCTGCCTCATTCAAGTGGCTACCAGTCATTATGAAATGCATGAATAAGCAGCGACAATTAATTCAGTGAGGCTGGACAAAAATATTTTTTGGGTGATAGTGTAATGTAAATCATTGTTTTACACATTCCCTTTCAATGATTTAATTCATGCCTTTCTGACCCCCGCTGTGTTATGATTCATAGATTAGTGCTCATGTGTATAATTTAACAGAGCTGAATAACAAGCAGCAAGGAGACTTAAACAAATCCTTGCATCTGATGTTTTTATGATAAATTAGGAAAACATCATTAGTACCATGCAGAATGATTATGCTGATGCAATTTCTACATAGGTACCCGTCAGAACAAGTAGAAAAATACACAAAACATTGTATAATGAGCAGTAAAACAGATGTAGAAATCCAAAACAATGGCAGGCATATTATCCATGTCATGTACTATACCTGTATTCCAATAGATAAGCATCTGTTTTTCTTGAAGTGGTCCTTCTTCCTATCTTCTACTGCAACAGTGGCAATGGTTGTGGTGGTGGTGACTGTGGCAGTGTTGTTCCCTGCATGTTGACTTGCAGGGCCATGGATCTGTGCATTGGCAGCTTCGATAGCAGCTGTCAGCGCCTTCATACTATCCAAGCTTTCTGTGGAGTTGCTAAGTCCAGACTGACTGATGATATCTCCCCTCTGCCCATGCCCATCCATATATGCATCTTGGGCAGACTCTGTGCTGCTCTGGGCTGTGATGGAAATAAATGGTTTGGTGGTAGTTCTTGGTGGGACTGGAGGCGGTGTCTTCTTATAGGTGGTAATGCAGGATGACACTAGAAAAAACATATGAGAGTTCTTGATTTATTGATACTGCAGGGAAAATGGATGCAAATATGATATCAATGCATCAGTAAGCATGGACAGAGCAGAGATGAGGAGGAGTTTGAGAGCCAAAGAGCCCCCAAAAGCTCCAATCTAAGTGCCATGGAAATGCCTTGCCTATCAGGGTCTTCTAGTCCTCCTAACATGAGTAGCAGAATTGCCAGTAGAGAAAATAGAGAAAGAAAGTACCTATTTGCCAAGTTCCTCCTTGGTCTTTTTAGGATTATTTTCCTCAGTATATTTTCTCCTAACTGCTCTAAGTCCCGTGGGAACAAGTCCTCCCACCAAAATGTTTGACCTTCTCATGGCTCCCAAACAAGATTCACAAGGATAAGTCTCCAGCCACTTATCCTAGCTAAACTGTACTTCAATCAATTTTACTGCAATTATTTTTTGCCTCTCCACCCTGTCCTATTATACTTACCAAGCTTTTGCAGAATTTTAACTACATTTCTCTGATCAGAGAGAGATTCCCAAATCATCCTATCAAAGTTTGTTAACACTCACCATGCTTGGACTTGTGTATTTCTTTCTATAAAATGTCTCACTTGTTGCACAGACTTCTCAAATACTTTGAAATGCTTTGTAAGCTGTGGAGGACATATTTAAAAGAACATTTTGCCATGCTTAATTTCTCATCATAAATATAACATCAGTTCTAGGAAAAAAAAATCACTTGTTTTTACACATAGGAAATTAGTGTAATGAAGTCAACAGTTAAAACCTGTCAGTCATTGGGCCTACTTAAAGAAAAGTATAAATATAAATGTTTGCAACAAAAAAGGCTTTAATAAAACTTTATGAGAACTCTTCATATTTTGAAGGCCATGCTTTCTTTCTAAGTGCTGCTATATGGATTTAGAAGCTTAGCTTGAAGTTCTCAGGTTAAAAATTATTGTTCTGTGTACACAGAATTACATGCAGAAAGCACTACATAGAGATAAAAACATCTTCCTTTAAGGGTTAGTTGGCAGCTCTGCATTACTGAAGTCCTGGAATGCTTTCAAGTGAGGAAAGAAAGCCCATTAAGAACAAAAAAACAACCATGATATGCTCTATTTTTTAAGAAAATAAATGCAGGCATGAACCTGTGCAAAGTTCAGACACAAACATGTTAACATAAATTCTTATTAACAGTAATCATATGGCTAGAAATGATTCATCAGATCATTTTAATTGGCAGACGTCTATGCCACCCACATAAAAGGTAACTCTACTACAGCTGTTCTGCTGTCTCTTTGCACTGTATCTGCTTGTCGAGCCAGAAGCCATTATGGCATTAATTTGACTAGCTCAGATCCATATGCCTCATATCTCCCCATTGCTGTAGGAATACTTATAGTGTAAAAGGTGTTTCCAGGGCATGAAATCACACGAGATTTTTTTAAAGGACTCTAGTATAAGTTTCTGATAATGTGTCTGAACCCGTGTTAAACATGTTGAATGCTAATGGAAAAAGAGTGTTTCAGGTAGTGAGGGTTTTGAAACTATGATTCACTTCTGAAGAATCAAACAGAAACCACAGCATCCCTGAGAGAAGAAATGGCTAAAAATGGCCGTGTTAAATTTTAACTCCGGGGAATTGAATAGTTCATAGGGGTTAAAGGTGTTTTATAAAGTGCTTATGACAAGACCAGTATCTGGAACTAACAGAAAGCATGATCATAGTTTTGCAAAAGAGATCATGAATATTGTTCCATTCTTCATTGTTTTTGATGCTGCCAAAAAGCATTTGCTGTGACTGTACGTTCAGGTAAATCAGCTGCATTTGCTGCAGCACAAGTATGTACTCCAGGACTCATGGAGAATTATGGAGGCTGCTGCTTGGGTCATGATATCCCAGAAACACCCCAGGTGGTTTATGGTCTGGAGAACGTTCTCTGAGTGGTGGAAATACAAACTGAAATTCAGCACTGAGGAATTCAAAGTACATATATATGCATATATCCAGGTAACTCTTTGGGAAGCTGGTGCAAAACTTGTCTAATAGAGGTTTGTGCACAATGCTACTTTGCTATTCAGCAAAGTATAAATTGCACCGTTTAAAATATGCTAGGCAAGGTCACTGGGGAACTTCTGGGGACATGCCAGCACCTTCAAGACATCCCAGCAAGGCACAGGAGTATAATTTTTCCTACATAGCAGAGAGGGAAATGATAATGCAACACACTTGAAAGGGCTCTTAGGTAGGAAAGAGAGCATCAAAACCAACAAGATTGGTCCCCACATCACTGGGCATCCCCCACTAGAAAGGGAGCCAATAGCAACAGTTTATTGACAGCTACAATGCTCTCTGGACAAAGCAGTACAAATACAGAGTCACCTGATTACGATGTCTTTCATTTTGTTGGTAAATGTACTCAATGAGGAGTCTAATCCACACTGCAATGAAAGATGTTTGCACTCAGCTAATTAAATCTGAAGTTATTCTTAAGAGGGGGAGAGAATTGACAAGTCATATGGTGAAATTGTAAAGAGAAATAGCAAAACGTTCTCTTAACAAGTCAAAACAAATCCTCAGTTTCCTGGAGTCACGCAGCACATACTGTATAGCTCCAGAGAACCAGAGTGTGCAAGTCATAAAAGAACCCCAGGCACTTCATTACTGGAAATGATGTAAGCTCCTGCCGCTCCTCTGGAGAAACGACAACAAAACAATGTTGGGGCCGCTGCCGCTGTCGGAGGCAGCTGCACTCTAAACATTGGAGCTGACTGAGCCCTCTGAATGGCTGAAGCACAACAATGAAATGGATTTGGTGCACCACTTTTTCTTTCTCCATGTGATTTCAAGTACCTGGCAACTTGTGACATGGCCACCTGAAGGATCTGCAGCTGTTCAAGTGGCTACGGTATTTTAAATGCTAAGCCGCTTGAAAAATGAAATGAGTACTTCCACAGAAAATTGACAAAACCCTGGCATTCTCCTTGTCCGACCAAGAGAGCCTAAGCATTCAGATGGTGCAGGAAGTGCATATCATGTGGCATTCTGTCCCTGCGGGCAAAGAGGGGAAACTCATCTATCCAGCTTTCTTGCAGTAGAGACAGATTCCAAGGGCAAATACTGCAGGATCACACGACACATGAAAAAGTAGGAGAAATCCTCATGTCACACAGAGGGAACTTTCAAAGGGGTTTGCACATGGAAGTTAGTTTAATTCACATAAGGAAGTGAATTTAAAGGGCTGTATAAATTCCCTGATAAATATGTTCTTGGACATAGATCAAGGAGTGAAGTTCTGAACGGAAACTGATCTGACTGGAGAGTCAAGTCAAAGTAGTCTCGTGATGCAGTAAAATTGTTTAGACATGCTGTTACTCAGAAATACCTTTATCTGGAGAGTAAAAGTGTATATGAACCCTCATTTTGACACAGTATAGACTGGCTATTCTCATTATTTTCCAGAGCGCACATGCTGCTGGAGCAGGTACACATTCCTGTCCTAGGGCATATGCAAGGTTTAATGCAGAAACTAGTTAAGTCATGCACAAGAATCCTCAGATTCCCAAAGCACCTTGAATCAGGCCCACTGTTTCCAGCTGCATCAATCCACCAAGTTATGCTTTCCATTTCCTTTTGATCTTTATCCTATTTCTGTGGACTGCCTTTGGGTTACAGTTTAATCCCAAATACCTAGTGAAAAAAACACGTTCTCCAGATCAAAAAAAAAAAAAAGAAAAAGAGAAGAGCCACGGTGTTTCTTCTCCTAGCCAGTATTTCCAAACAACTAGCTCATGGGACAGGAATTTGGAACAGGGAGTGTCAACCACCCAGTTCAGAAGGAAGTCTAATGATAAAAAAAAATAATCCCAGATTGCATAATAATAAAGGCTTGAATTTGAATGTTTCATTGTAAGGGCCCTTCAGTTGTTTAAACATGCTCACTAGGGGAGATGAGCCCTTGGGAACAGCATGCAAACACAAATTTTTAACTCAGTGAATGGGTGCTCAGGAGAACCCCAAGGCAGATTAATATTTGTGAAATGATCAAATTCATGCAAGTACTTTGAACAACTTAAGTGATGAGACACAAAAGCAGTATCTTTCTAATTTGACAGTCTCATATAAACTTAGTTAAAATATACAAGAATAAATGAAAGTGCAAATTTAAAGTTAAGTAACATAATAGTGTTTCTTTTGAGAAAAAGGGCTAATTCTGTGGTTTAAAAGGACCAACACAGAATACAACTTTCTCAGCACAGGAAAGATGTGGACCTGTTGGAGTGGATCCAGAGGAGGTCCATGAAGACCGGCTGAGAAGAGAAAGCTCCAGGAAGGCCTCATTGAGGCTTCCAGTATTTTAAGGAGCCTTATAAAAAGAAGGGAGAGGGACTTTTTATACAGGCATGTAGTGACAGGACAAGGGGCAGTGGTTTTAAATGGAAAGAGGGCAGATTTAGATTAGATGCTAAGAAGTAATTAGTTACTCAGAGGGTGGTGAAGCACTGGAACAGGTTGTCCAGAGAGGTTGTGGATGTCCCATCCCTGGAAGTGTTCAAGGGCAAGTTAGATGAGGCCCTGAGTAACCTTGTCTAGTGGGTGAAATAGATGACTTTTAAGGTCGCTTTCAACCCAAACCATTCTATGATTCTGTGATTCTAACTTGTACACAAATAAGTATTAAGGTACAAAGCAGGAGTTCTTCCACTGCGCACAGATGGACCTCAGTGTCTTGATTTACTGTCTGTGAAATGAGTGTGGTAACAGCAGTGCCCTTGCATCTCACACAACTGCTACACAAACATGGATGTAGGGATCTCCCAGCAGACGTAAGCCTCAGAGCGGCAGCTCCTGATTTCAGAGGTGCAGTGCTTGATTTGGCTTGTTACACTCCAACAGAGATGTTATTCTCTTTACCATACACTCATTTCCTTATTTTGCTGAGGTTTGGGGGGACTGCTTGGAAGTAGGGTTTCAGATCCTGTATTGTTATTTTTACATGTAAAGAATTGGTATGAAAACAGAGCATGCATTATCTTAATAAAAAACTAAGCAGATGGCTTCTGAGGATGTAGTGATTTACTTTAACAAAACTGAAATAAAGACTTTTATAAGAAGTTTTAAACCACTCAAGGGAATAATACCACAGTGAGTTATGGATGTCATTATCCCAAATGAGAACTACTGAAATCTATGTACTACACCATCAGGAGTTCTGCCAAGGCCATGCTTTTTCCATAACTCCCTCACCACCAAGCCAGATAGCTTATTTGACAAAAGCCTAAGCTTCACTGGGTTAGGAAACAGGTATAACATATAACTAAAATCCTGTAGAAATTGATACCGAGTATTTAAACTATTTTTACTGCACACAGTAGGACAACAGATTTAATATCCCATGTACTCTGAGGTTTAAAGCCACTGCTGGTGACCTTTCCATAAGTCTGCACATTTTTGTTTGCAAGTAGGGGGCCTTCAGCTTCCCAGCTGGATACAGTGAAGGATCTCCTAAAGGTGCGGCTAAATATGGCTCCTCCTGCATCTCAAATGAATTGAGCTGGAAAATCTACATGTCCATAGTCAGTGGATGACAGGTGAATATTTCTCCAGTAGATTTTTTTTCTCCTTTTAATTTCTTTTGCTGGAAGCTGCTGATGCCAGTCAGAAGTTTAATTGCTATCCCAGGGAAGCTGAATTAGTGTGCAGAGAACAGGTGAGATAGCCAAAGGTGTCTGCTAAATGCAGTTTATTAGTAGGATATCACCACAAATTATGGATGCACAGAAAGAATTCAGGGCATGTAGGCTTCCTATGAGATCCACTTTACTCCTTGTACTACAGAGCCATAGCTGAACTTCTCTCTACATAAATCCAACAACCAGTACATTAATAGCACACAACTTAAGCAATTCAACTTTTTCAGATGAAAAGCCAGGAGTATATAAACAACGGAAACTCTGGAGAAAAGATTTCACATAAACTGAAAGTTATTACCCCAAATGGATCATTGATGGTTTATAAGAATTTACTCCCAAAACCTGTGATCTTTACTGGTGTCAAGCAATTAGCATCTGGCTCTATCTTTTCTGAAGACAGAGATAAAATAGGTAAGAATATGAACGCGTGAAAACCCCGGATTTCATTTCACTTCGTACATATGAACCACCTTTTCACACAGAGTGAGCAGTTGGAGGAGACAGCAGGAGCACTTGCTTTTGCCATTCCCTCACCAGTTAGGCTGAGAGAGAAGTTAGGAGTGAAACTTTTGGCCTTGCCCCTAAACTTTGGCTACCAGCGAAGCATCTGGAAAAACACCATCAAGAACTTCAGGGATGAGGATATGAGTCTGTTCTGGACACATGCTCTCCTAGACATTTGATGATTCAAAGTGCTTTAAAACAGTCATGGTAGAAGGTCTGTGATACAAAATATCAACCTCTACGTGCAATGAAACATGCTGAAGAAGAGGGGAAAAGAAAAAGAAAACAATACAGCAGAACGGTCTGTTTTACTAAGCATGTAATTATTTGTCATCTCTTTTCACCTGTACAGCATTATGTCTGAGAAAATCAGGGAAACACTGCTTGATCTATTGCTTAAACTAAGTCTAGCAAACAATTCAAATGCACTTTACCAAAACCTTCTTATTTCTCCCCATCTTGGAGCAGTAATGGAAAACAGGAGATGTTATAATTTTAGATAAAAAAAGGGTACTTAAAAGTATTTTATGTTTCAGAACTTATATGTCATAAAATCATCATGGTAAGAAATTAATAAGCTTTCTACCTCTCAGTACTTTCATTTTATAAACGGCATTTATGGAAAACAGAGGAAACCTTGTGAAATATGGTAGTTTATCCCATTTAGACCAAGAATGTGTAACAGTAAATAAATGTAATAATATGCAGCTTAATGCAGCTTAATTCTTTTCCCATATATTTTCCAGGAAGCAACTTCACTGGCACTTTGATATAACACTTTGTTAAGTGTTACTGCAGAACTCTAAAATTCCAGAATTTGCATTTTTTTCCCTCTGGCAATACTGTTAATAAAACAAAATGAGCATTTTCTTTTTTAATATGGAGTTCTGCTAACCAAATACAGACACATATATGTAAACAGCTCTTTAAGTAAAAACACAGTGCAAGAACCAAAACCTGGATTTTCAGAAACACAAGGGTTTGAACTCTCTGCAAGTATCTAGCCACCTTAGCTGGGACATGTATTTAAAAATTTTCAAATTCGAGCATACTCTGAAAAACTAATCTCTTTTTTTTTTTCTTTGCCTACCAAAGAATGGTCAAAAATAAAGACTTTGTCTACAAGTGCACATTGTAAGTTCCTTGGGCTAACCTTGAAAACCTGTCTCTTGTTTACATTTCTAAATTGTATTTGGATTCTTGAAAACCTGACCCAAACTGTGAATACACAACCTAATTTACAGACTATATCAGCAGCTCTTCCAATATGCCAAAAGTGAGTGTGCCACAGTGGAGTCCACACTTGCCACTCTGTCTGGGCATATCACAGTAGGTGCTATTTCTTGAAATTACCATGTAATATTTGTAACTATTGGTGCTGGCATCTTAATACACTCTTGTATCTATGGTTTCCCGTCAGCTACAGATGGAATAGTTAATATCTGAGCAGCCAATACATAGGAGACTTAAATCCCAGAGATACATGAGGGCAGATGTATGGTCAGAAGCAAGCCCACAGGTAAATAAAGAACTCCTGAAGCAAGTACTGTATGTCCTGCCTCCTTCACAGTTTGTTAAGAAGCACTGCATTTTGTCCTTCCTAAGCCTCTGCTGCCAATATCTCATGCTCCCATGGTGGCAGTGGTGACAATGTAATTTTAGCAGCTGATCACTTTAGGAGGAGCTTGTCAAAATTTGATCGAGAAACTGGAGGTTGAAATTGTGCAACTATCGTCACAGAGGAGGTTGGACTAAAGAATAATTAGGATTCTCCTCTTCTAAATCCACGAATCCCAGAAACTAACCTGTGAACGTAAAGGAGACTTCAGCAAGCCAATTACCTCTGAGTAATCTGATCATGTAGCATTTAAGTTAGCTAGGTATTAACATTGCATCACTCTTTTCAACATTACAACAAGGATTTTTTTTAAGCCCTTCATTGCAGCTAACTTTCAAAACACAGCATTTGGCTGGGGTATTGGCATTTAAAGTGGGATTTCTGTATGGAGAAAAAATTACTCTAAAAGTTGTTCCCTCTTCCTCAATTGGGAAATGTACCTTCTTTGTTTGGTGCTGATGTTAGCAAGAAAACAAGTTTCTACTGGTTTTTACTCCCAGTGGTTTTCTGAATACTTAATAAACTTAAGGTAGGGTAAGCAGAATTCTGTATTATTGCACACATTGGCACCAAGCTGGTCTCATAGAATTTGATTAGTGATATATCTAAATTGGCTTAGAAATTAATTAGTTTAAATTGCTGCAAACCCACCCCTGATGTGGACACATTTAGAAGTGGATATGTCTTTTTAAAAACTTAAAATGAGTAGGAAATAAGAGTGATTCCCTAAAATAATTTACCAAATTGAAATTAACTGTATCAGTTCAATGATTTTAAACTAATTTCCCTTCATGCCATGGTGTGCAAACAAGCGGTACATTGTTATTAGTTATATTCCTTTGAATCCAGTGAAAATTGTCTAGGTATGATTAAACCCAGTAACAATTTGTGAAATTTAGTTTTCTGGGTCAAAATCAGTTCTTGGGGTTGCGGTATTTAGGGTTATTTTTAAACAGCCAGTACTGCATTTTTCAGCACACTTATCGCTTTTGGGGTGTTCCAATCCAAGTAGGAATGTCAAAAACAAGCAAGTCATTCTCGTGTACTTCCTAAAGAAAACCAAACCAAAACCAAAAGCAAGAGCCACTTGCAGCAGGAAAAAGGAAGGGAAGAAGGAATATTACTACTAGATCTGTGCTCTGGGCTGAACAGTGACTTGTCACCTGAGCGAGAGAATTATGACCCAGCTCAAAAGTTCTGCCCCTGCTGATAAGGTTATCAGATGACCTGCAAAAAGTCACATGTCAGAGCAGATCCTCTAGTGCTGTGGGGGAAAATTCAATCCTTTCTTAAAGGAGGAGGAAATGTGGACAAAGGGTTTACACAAGAACTTATCTTTGGCCCAATTTCAGGTAATATAGCAAAACCGACTCAAGCTTGAGGATGTTGACATTTTTCTTGAGTTAAGTGGAAAAAATTAAATCGTTTGGTGAACAATATATGTGGAAAATGTATTTGAAATACATATTTGTGTTGAGAGGAATTAAAATCTACACCAAAACCTGATTTCTATCTTCTCATTTTACATTCAAATGGACAAGTTTCGTCCTTGGTCAGGGACAGGTTTGAGGTCACTGTGAGTGACCTCATCCTTTTAGCTATTTGCTTGTTTTTATGACAAGAGTCCTATTTAATAATGCAACAAATCAGCTGAAAATACTGTCTTGGTGTGAAAAATTCCTAATTATCACACCAAGTGCCCTGAGCACAAAAAATACTGACATTTAATTTACAGTCACTATAGTGTACAGATAAGAGCGTCCCAATAAATCTGAGCATTAAAATCATTCATTGTTGGGAGTCCAGAACTAGCATCCAGAAGACATTTCGACAAAGAAAGATGGTAGCCCAGGTATGCATGAAAGAGGACAGACCAGTCTTGTGTGGCTTTTAAGCAAGGTTTGAGTGAAAGACATTGTAATTTCTTTCCACGTATTTCCCCATTTATTAAAGAAATGCCTCTAAACCAGACCTGGAGGAACACAGATTCACAGTTTGCAGGAGATGTCAGACACAAACCCCCATGACTTCCTCGGAGACACCAGCTGCGTGCCTGATCATAATACAACAGCTTTTCCCCCCTATTTTTAATTTGTTTCTTTTTTACGAAAAAAAATCATTCTAGTAGAGGTGGAAATTTTTAAACTTGCCAACATGATCCTGAAACCCTTACGTCTGAATTCCTGTCATATCATTCCAGTGGCAAAAATCAGAGGTTTATTTTACATAATTTCCGCAAGGACAATTTTGCAGTATAGAACCATGAGAATTAACTTTTCTCTCTACAAACCACACAGTATTTATTTTCCATTTAAAATTGCCTTTAGTCAGAGATTTTGGAATTAGTGCTCATCATGATCACCTCCCTTTTCTCTAACCCCTAGACAAAATAACATTAGCATTTCTCACGTTTCGTTCGCGAAGCCTAGCCATGATAAATGTAAAAAAATGAATGATGCATTTTGATCTCACTTAGCTAAAAGATAAACCCAAACATGGTTAAGCTGTTTAAGCTAAAAAGTAGACCCAGAACCTCTATTTGATACACATGAAGAGAAAGCAAACATCCAAATAAATTTTGACACTTCAAATTATTTAGGCCGTTTGAATATCCACACTATATAAATGCTTTCTGAAGATCACAAGGCCAATATGAAATCTTTGCAAAGCCAGCAAGGTGGATCCTACAAATCCATACACTTTCACATGCACATAGCAAATCCTCCACACTTCTAAGTGCATGAGATGTAGCAAAGATTAAATTTTTAATCAAAACTCCAAATTTTGAATTTTGTCCCTACTGTTTTCTGCCCCAGCCTGAAACTTCCTCTTCTGAGTCATCCCTGTAATACGACCCCTTTATCACGCACTCATATTACTCCTACCAACTTGGTGCTTCTTTTCAATTAAAAATCTGCTTCTGAGACTTTACTGGGTAACCCCAAATCTCTGACTGAAGACGCTATCACAGGCTTACAGGATGTGAAAGAAAGGGGAAGAATTAAGTCTAGGTCCTCTTGTACAAATTGGTCAGTTAAAAAAAAAAAATTAATTAAATAAATATGCTAATACAAATAGCCATGAATGCTGGTCAAAAACAAGAATGCTCAGCAGAGCAACCTGCAATCTGGTTCAACTCAGGCTGTTTCGTTCGGCTCTGCTTTGCTTGAAAACCTTTATGTGACCTCGATCTCTGTTTGCACGGATGTTTAAAGAATGGCTGTCTTAATACGAGCACCTTTATCTGCCTGGTTAACATGTGGTTATTCATTATTTGTTATTCTCATCAAATTACAGAGTCTGAGCAGCATCACTGTCAAGTGTCGATCACCCAGCACAAACCCCAAATAATTAAAAAGGACAGATGATAAATAATCCACAGGCCAGGGTCTGCTTTTCCGAAATTGTCTGTTAACAAATGAAAAACAAATACATGTGTAATAATGAGGACTGTTCGCAAACAACTTTGGAACTGGGAAAAAGAATTTACAATTCAAGATTAAAATCAGTTCCAGTGAATAAATCAGTCAGCTCTTGCTACCAACAATATTAATATCATTTGCTTTTTATCACAGGAGATCTAAGAGGATATACAGACTGTGCATAGCTGTAGGTCACAGCATCATCATCCACGGCTGCACTGCACCCAGCTGAGAGGAGGGGTTGAGGCTGGTTGGGCGCTTTCCAGAAGAGCTATTACTCTGGAGTAATTATGCATTTTGGAAGTGGTTTAAACTGAATCACTGCACCCCCACCTTTTATTTGAGATTAAGGGTATCCAGATGAAGAGCTATTCTGGAATAACCACAGTACTTTTGGAGAATTTCCAGAGTTAGGGAGATCTTACTGCAGAGAGAAGCGCAGCGCACTGAGCCAGCAGTCTCCTCCTGCAACCTTTGTTTTCTTCAAAGTCTGTCAAAGTGCTGGCAGGTCTAACTCCCTTCAGCTTTTAAAGACTGAAAAGGGCAATATTCAAGGTACTTTGGCTGAATGTCTTGGGTGAAGAAAACAGCAACAAAGTGTGTGCATGAACTTGCTCCTGTCTAAGATTTCTCAGGGCACAGACTTACCTACCTGCACAATAATTAGAAAAAGTGTGAACAATTAGATTTTAATAATTTCAAAGGCATCTTATTACACACACAAGGCAATTCTTTTGTGTCTAAAACTGCTGTTTAATTCACGTACACCAGAAGTGAAATATACTCATAAGGTAAAAAGGAATTTTCTTAGCAGTTTTCCTGAATTTAGTGCTTAGGACTGTAGGTGAGTCATATTTTTCTTGTTATCTCATTCAGTTGACTTTTCTATACATGTGTTAAATGTGCTATGTATTAACAGCCAAGTAGGCCATGACAGCAGTTTTCTTTGAGATTGGGAACCTGCTGATTTGACCTGTTTATCAAGAGAAAAGTGTCATCTCAGTAGGACAAGACTGTTTTCTATTTCTCCTCCCTTTTTTCTTCTTGTGAGCACTTTCTTTTTAACTCCTTAGAGTCAAGTAAAAAGTCACAACTAGGATTTTTTTCCTTTTTCTTATTTTCTAATATTTTTACATAATTCAAAAAATATAGAAGCATTTTTCTTTATATAAAAGTTTAAAATGTGAAGTTGGAAAAGCATACCCTTAATGCTCTTTATAGATGCTTGTGTGAAACTACTTTGTGTCTTTTTTTAAGCACATTAAGTGGAATTTAGACTCTTATGAGGGAAAAATAAATATCTATATTTTATGAAAAACCCTATAATGACACAGGAAAAAGTGCAAAACCTGTCATGACAGAAATAATTTCCAACCTTGCCATGATCACACAACAGAATGGATGTTCAGTCTGTTGAGAACACAATCATAGAACCATTAAGGTTGGAGAAGATCTCCAAGATCATCAAGTCCAACCTTTGACCAAATACTACCTACTAAAACCATATCATGAAGCGCCATGTTTACTTCTTTTATGAACATTTCCAGGGATGTTGACTTCATCCCTTCACCAGGGAGCCCGTTCCATTGCTTAGCATGTTAAGAGTCCTCCAGAATGGAAGGCACTATTCATTCTAATTTAAATTAGCCTTACAGTCAAAGAGTTTTTGGCTTTAAAACTGTCATAAGCTGCTCTGAAATGTTCCAGAGCTTTCTTTTCCTCACTTCTACTTTTACAAGTTAAAAGTAAGATGTCCTAGATCATTGTATTAGCCTCACTAAGGAGAACTGAGTGCATGATACTTCCCCCTCCACTATAAATTACACACCGTCAAAAGAAAAATTGGGTTTAAAAGCCTATATTTCACGTTCTTCAGACTGCTGCATGCCTCTTGGTCAAAATCTGAGCTTCCCATGACCTTTCATAGCCTGCCATGTGTGAAATGCATCCTACGTGACAATTTTAACATCAGTTGCATCATTAACACATGTTTCTGACTATACAGTGTTTTTTTGCAGTTTGCCAGATGAGGCAGAGGCTCAATGAATTGTTACTGTGCACATGCAATTTTTCTAATAAAAACAATATGGGCATTATTATTCTTGGAAACGCATTTGGAAAGTCTTACTCTACATCGTATAATACACATTAGGGTGACAGGTAGGTGAGGCGCTGTATGTGGGGTAAGAAAGAGGAGTCCACAAGTACAATAAATACCTGTGTGCATGTACTTGTCTGAACACAGAAATACAGCCATCCATGCATACACGTACAAAGCTATGTTCATTTTGAGCTCCGCCTTTGAGTTTTGCTTTTGTTCTTATCTTACATGATGCAAAAAATTTCAAGGCACACATTTCTCCTGAATTTCAAATTGTGTCTTTGGTTTTTTTATGAGATGCTCCTTTTGGGTAACATTCTCAGCTTCCTCAGCATATGACACTGGGAGGGATTATTTGGTCTGTACACAGCTTTCATGCAATACATTTTGAGTCCCAAAGTATCTTGTAACACTAACTATTCAGACTCAAACCCCTAAACTAAATGAAAACACATAAAATGTGCAGTAAAAAAAGGCTAAAAACTGAAATGCTATGGGAAGTGAGCAGAAGAGCTTCAAGGGCTTGGCCAGTGTCCTGGACCTTTCTAGGTGAGGATGAAGCTGCCCAGGTGATCCTTTCCTACAGGTAAACTAGTTTATTTGACACCACAGATTAAAGAGGTCAGTGTCCCCAGGATGAACTGGTTTGGATCCAGATGCAACTTAGTTCCCTGCCAGTTCTTCATTTCACAGAACAGCATATGAAGATATACTCAGAAATGGTTTTTCTTGAAACAGTTTTCTGCAGCTTTAAGGTAAGTGTACATGCATGTGCATTTGTTTGTATAAAGGTGTTATGTTACTGGGACATGGAGGTAATTATAGTTAATAGCACCAGATGTCCACAGCTTTTTGTCAAAGACAAAAAACCTGCAACTCAGTTGCTCACTACAGGCTAAAAAAAATTCTGCTTATGAGGAAAATAATGCACATTATTTCACTGCTCACTCTAACACCAGCCCTATAATTACTGGATCCTCAACTATCTTCCACATTCCCCTTGAGCTGTGAACTACAAGTTTTCAGCATATTGGATATTAGTACTGTGGCATGATTAGATTACCATTTCCACAGGTTGCCAAAGCAGAAGAATGGCTCATCTAAGTATGAATAGATTCATTTACTTAAAGAGAATTTTCTTTACCTTTCAGACTAATTGTTGTGTCTAACATAGGGTAAAAAGAACAGAAATTATTTGCAGGCTAGCTTCTCTTAGAAAATAAAATGAACCCCCGAGTTTTTACATCCCAATGTTTGAAGGTATGAAGATTTTGGGGTTTTGTCTGGCTGCTCAGAAGAAAGCTGTTGCTTGCAGAATGCAGATACAGACCTGTTTGCTGTTGTAGACAGAATCCATTAGTCACTACGGAGGCTAGACCACAGTGGAAAGTGGCCATTTTGTGTTCATTTTAGTGCTAAGCCTTGGAGGGGAGAAGCACACAAATCCATGTCATTTTTGATGTGCTATTATAGAATATATTTTGATGTGCTAAATAGAATATAAAGACCATAAATATTTTATTAGTCCTTTATGGGTTAAAAAGGTAATTTGCACAGAGTAAATACTTCCCTTTAGAATTCACAAAAACATGACGGGTTTGAAGCTGAAATAAGAACCAGCATTTGGGGATATTTGTTATTTGCAGGCTATTTGTAATGTGAACACTTAAAAATGTATGCTCAGAAATACTCAGATCACCAGTATGCCAGGAACACCTGTTGCAGTGCCACCAAGCAGCTGTAAGCCCAGCCTAATGGGCAGCACCTGTCATATTCACAGCTCTCCTGCGCTGCCAGAACTGCAGGCAAAGCAGGCAGGTGAGTCCACTCTACTGTCCATTCAAATAAATAGGTAATAGGTCTCATGCAACGTTTGGTTTTTTGTAGAACCTGATATGCTGCATGTCAGAATGCAGGTCAGAAGCAGCCTTGGTGGCTCACCAGCTCCACTCACCCATTGTTGATGGGACCCTGGTTTTGCCAAAATGCATTCACATCCTTGCCCTACACAATAGGATAAAGCACACAGTGCTACATGTTGCCTTCCCAGCTGTTCACATCTTATGAGAGGTTTTTGGTGGATGCAAAGGCAGAATGCCAGAGAAATCTGTGCAAACTCATAGGTTTTTCCATCAGCAAACAGCCTTAGTGGGCCATCCCTTATGTTTGCAAATGAAATTCCTGCCACACATCTGTGGCCTGCTTGGCACTATTCTTGTCCATGTTTTAACTCTCTGGTTTATGATTTTATTACTTTAATATGGTCTCCAGATCATCTGCAAACCACCTACAAGGCCTGGCAGCTTGCACAGTTTGGGAAGCATCGCCTTATGATATTTCTTTCTAGTGATTACACTAAAATCTTGTTAAGAAGGCAAATCTAAACAACTTTGGCAATGTTCAAGGAGAACTACAGATTTGTTCTTGACATGCATCATTGTATAGTTACAGAACATTCCATGAAACACAAGGATATTTATTATTAAACAGATTACACTCTGTTACAGCTTAAGTTAGCCTGGAGAAAAAAAAAGAACAACATTATTTAATTAATGATGGTCTTCAAATTACATCCAGAGAGAGGATAGCTGCCTTTTCAGTCTTTGTTAGCCCACATGTGGTCATGTGAGCACTGCTCATAGAAATACTACTCCCTTCTCTCTTGCTTGCACACAGACACACACAACATTCTCCTAACTTTGTCCTTACTGTTCCTGAACAGTTTTCCATTCAAACAAGCATCTAGGCAAACAAAAACATGCTTCCTGTAGGAAAAAGAAGCCCTTTACCTCAGGGTGTCCATGTCTCTCTGTAGGACAAACACTCATTGTGTTTTCTACTGTGGCCTCTCTCCAAGCTTTCCACCCCTGCCCGAGCCCTGCCTCACATTGCAGCCTTGTGGATGCTCTTCCTGAGTCTCATTGCTTTTCCCCAAACAGTGTGATTGCAGCCAAATTCCTCCTTCTCTACAGACTCATGCAATACTGTATTTTTGCCTGGCAGTTCCATGCATCATTCTATTGCCAGCCTCTTGTGCATGTACTGTTTTGCTTTCTATAACAATGTAGTAAAAGTCACACTCTTTGTCCAGAAGGATAAAGTCCTTGTTTAAGTGCCCACTCACTGCACAGAGTATGCACAAAATACTTGAAGTTTTCCAACATGGTGTTTAAGCGCTGTTGCAGTACTGTCTGTCTGAAAATCCTAGATATGACCTGACTCCTGTGTGCTGAGCAGTTTCAATCTGGATAATTTCAGTTCCTTGCTGCAAAAGGAAATCCAAAACAAATACAGAGCACACTCACAATCCACTTAGCAAATATATCCAGAAAACAAATAGAAAGATGTTCTGGGAGAACGTGTATAAATGGCTATAAATACCTGGCAAC
The DNA here is from genome assembly GCF_003984885.1 of Neopelma chrysocephalum. Classification (NCBI taxonomy): domain Eukaryota; kingdom Metazoa; phylum Chordata; class Aves; order Passeriformes; family Pipridae; genus Neopelma; species Neopelma chrysocephalum. The sequence goes on from NW_020897689.1 coordinate 26,497,495, forward strand.
CATAGGCACTATGGCAAGTAATTTATCCCACTCTCCTTCCAAGAGCTATATTTGAAGGTGATGAACTGCCCTTTGGCAGTGTCTGCCTCCCTTCCTTTACTGAACATCAGGCCCAGATGACTAATTTTGGATGGCCAATTAGGCAAGAGGAATCCCAATGCTAAACAATTCCAGCATGTTGCTGCACAAAGTTGCCCCTGTTTATATTTGATCCCTTTTCTCCATTTTTATCAAGCTTTGGTATGAAAATCTGGAGACAAAGAGATACTATTCTAGCTGCAGAGTTTATCTATTTTGGATGCAGTGCTTTTCTATATGCAGAAGAGCTCCACTTTGCTGTTTGTGTAGTTCTGTGCAATGGCAATCAGCAGCTTGTAGACAGCTCTTTCAAAGATGAGCAAGAACAAACACTTGTTTCTTTCCTCTCTGATTTCCTCTGGGTTAACAATAGATATTGACCTTATGGAGTCACTGTAGCACATTGTGAATTATGTATGAAAGGCAATTTCCTTGTCTGCTGTAGACATGTTTGACTGTACTGTTTGCAGCACTCATCATCGGAGGGCTTTCAGTGTTCTCAGACACACAGCTAGGGCTACCAAACTGAACACTTCCAGTGATTCCACCACTTCCTTGGGCAGCCTATTCCAATGCCTGACCACCCTTTCAGTGAAGCAATTTTTCCTGATATCTAACATAAACTTGCCTTGGCACAACTTGAGGCCATTTCCTCCTGTTCTGTCAGTTGTTACTAGGGAGACGAGACTGACCCCCACTTCGCTACACCTTTTCAGGTAGTTGTAGAGAGCAGTAAGATCTCCTCTGAGCCTCCTTTTCCTCAGGCTAAACAACCCCAGCTCTCTCAGCTTCTCCTTATGAGTTGTACTCTAAAAGCATATTTTATTATCTGAGGGTTCAGCATGGCCTTGCAGGTAAAATGCAAGTAAACTGAATGCTAGAGAACAGAATAGAATGGATTGGAATAGAAAGGAAAGGAATGGAATGGAATGGAATGGAATAGAATAGAATAGAATAGAATAGAATAGAATAGAATAGAATAGAATAGAATATTTTGTTTGGAAAGGTTCTACAACAATCACCTAGTCCAACTGCCTGACCACTTCAGGGCTGACCAGAAGTTAAACTAAATTATTAAGGACAATGTCCAAATGCCCCTTAAACACTGACAGGGATGGGGCATCAACCACCTCCCTAGGAAGCGTGTTAAAAAACCCAACAAACACAGAAACGCAACAAAGGGAGATTCAAAAGCATGGCTAGATGTCTCCCTAGCAAGTCTAGAGTCTAGAAATCAACAATTACTATAGCCTACCTTTTCTTCCATCCAGCAAAACTTGCTTCAGTAAAGATCTCTCAGATTGCATCAAGTGATCTCAAATACCAGGTCCCATACAGAGAAAACCTAACTTTCTGCTCAGCATGTTTCTTGTGCCCTCCAATTTGATCTTCTGTAAGATTTATCTGTGTGACTAGTTTCAGTGACTAAGGCAAATCAGAAAGAATTATCTGATGTCTCAGTGGGAAGACATTTTTAAAATTCTAATCAGAATATTTCTCCACAGCTGGGTTATGAAGAAGTTGGAACATAAGCACATTTTTACAGTATTATTCATTTTTTTCCTCCTTTCGTTACATCCAGTTTTAAAGTTTCTAATGAGTGTTTTTTGCCCTCATCCTACTTTTATTATCGTCCTAGAAAAAAAAGCCAGCGTAACAATGTAAAAGAAATGGAAACACTTACTAACAATATATAAAAGCTGCAGAAGAGGACTGAATTACTGCAGCTGCTATGAGGAAATTTCACCCAGGTGTTTTTTTTCTCTTTCCTCTCATGGAAGCCTCATTAACAATGTACAGTGTGCACATTAGCATGGTCCTGGATATATAATGGGGTAGGAGTCTAGCAGAAGCCCCCAGCAACATGGGAACAGCATCCAGCCCCACTACTGTTTTTCTGAGACTGAAATTTTTTGGGGGGAGTAGAGACTACCCTCACACTTGAGCTCGTAACATAAGTAGAAGCAGAAAGTGTAAGCAAGCTACCTTTAACTGATGATGGCACGAGTAAATCAGACGAGTACTCAAGTTGGTTTTTTTCTTTTTTAATCAAGTAGATTTGCATCAAAAGTTCATTCTGCTGATGCAAGGGTTGTCCTGTAAACTGCACCCAAAAGCAAGCAGAGTTGGCTTGGAACGTTTACTTCTGAAAATGAACCATAAAATGGATTATTTAAATGCACCAAATCCTGAGTTCCTTGTGGGCATGTATAATTTGTACTTATGGAAACCGTAGGAGCCTTCTTTTTTTTCCTGCTCTCAAGTAATTAAAAGTGCAACTGTTCAGTTATTTGCATGCAATGAATTTGCTGTTCCCTCACACTGCTATGTCCTGTTATACATTACACATCCAAGGATTATGTATTTTATACACATAATTGCTTTTGATCTTGTGGTGGAAATAAATTTTATAAGCCAGCCAAACTTCTCTTAACCACGTATACATCTGCCGTCTCCCTGAAGCTTGCTGACAGTTAATTCCCTTCACATCTCCTGTAGCTGCACAAGAGGTACTGTTCCCACTGCCCTTGCAAGGTTACAGCCAGCTCCCACCCCACATGATTAAATCAAAGCATTCCAAAAAACCAAAGGGACAGTCAAGTCTCTGGAATTTCAAAGCAAACATTTTCTGTATGTCTGGTGCTTCAACTCCTGCCAAGTCATTTCTACTGGTAATCATGTGTTTTGTTTAGCACACCAGCCCAGCTCCTGACTCCCATTTCACTGACAGAGCAGAGGCTTTGATTCTGGCCTGACATACACCTGGATAAATCCACCAAGGTCAACAGAACTACACAGGTATAAACTGAAATGAAATAGATCCAGATTTGTGACTGTGTACACATGTATCATGTAGTAAAAACACGATTTTTGCAGTACATCCATAGGCACACTGACCGGCCATGCACAGTGCTCTGCTGGGAACAGTGCGTCAGTGTAGCAAGAGAGTAGGCAGCTTGTGATGGATAATACACTGTTATCCATCTGAGGACAACTCAGGGTTGGGTATGGGACTGTGCCACATTGCAAAGCAGAGCTGCGAGCTTGTGCCACTCCACCGACTCAAGGCCATGTGGTTGTGTCAGACGGTCAGATACAATACTGCAAGGGCTAAACAGCAAGATTTGCCCAGCCATGCTGAAGGGTAAGCTGGGCAGAAGCTGTTAGTAAAAATGAAGAGTAAATGGACTAATCATAGTGAATCTCAATTGCATGCTTCTCTGGGCCACATCCAGTATGGCGCTATCTGTGATGGTCATGGGGTGGTCATCACACAGTTCATAGAATCATAAAAGGGTTTGGCTTGAAAGGGACCTTAAAGATCATCTAGTTCCAATCCCCTGCCATGGGCAGGGACACCTTCTACTAGACCAGGCTTCTCAAAGCCCCATCCCACTTGGTCTCGAACACGTCTCTGTCCAGGTGCAATAATACGATCTCCTTTGGTGGATAACTGACAGTATCTAGAGAGAACTGGCAAGAGCGGTAGCTCTTGTGCCTGCTCTGGGTGGATTTCCAAGGCAATGGCTCTCTGGCACCACCCTTGCCTTCCTGGGAAAAGGAGCCATGAACCACTCCTCTTGCTCAACCCAGATTTAACAGTAGTCTTCAGTAAAGAGTCCCATTTTCTTAAACCTTAATGAGAATCAATCCAAGTTTTTAATCTAAATATGGAGTCTGCACACAACAGGAGAGAGAAGTAGAAGGAAAGAAGAAAGGAAGGAAAGCAAGCAGGTCCAGACGCAACACCGGGCTGCACTCACCATATAACCTAAGGACAGGTATAATTTCCCAGCTTTACTCATACAAGAAAGAGCAGTTCCCTCTCACACACACACATGCTACTCCTTCACACTCTTTCCCTTCTGTCCTTACTCAATCAATGCCTGCTCTAAGTTTCTTTAAACTGCAGTTGGATAATGTCCCTGGCTTTGAGGGAAGCACTGTCAGGGGGATTCCTGGGAATGTCACTCCTATCTGATGAAACAAAGAGTAACTAAGTTGCCAAAGCACTGACTAGAAAGATGGTTCTTTCCTTGTAGTAGAATCCCCTTTTAACAGCAACTATTTTTAAGGAACCCTTAATACAATACATATGCTTGTACATTCATGCTTCTTTGTTTTATTTTCTATGAAATAAGATGCTGAATTTCTGAATATTGCAATCTCTGTCTGTGCCTAATTGCAACTTCTGACCTTAGCTGGTGTGCTTGCTACCCTTGACCTCAGAGATCCCAAATGTGTAGGCACCATTTGAACTAATTTCCTCCCAAATTTTATTTTTTTTACTCTCTCTGCATATGCATGTGGCTGTTATTCACATACAAAATGTCTGTGCCTAACAACACACAGACAAGACTGCAGTAAATGTAAAGAGGGGATTGCTTCATCCCTTTAGGTTTCGAGTGTCTTCTCTCTTTGCCCTGAGCCATGTCCCACAATCTAATTTGCTTTAAAGAATAGCCCTCCAAATACTTTTCAGGAACTTGGTTAATCTGGTATTACTTTTGCTTCTAATATTTCAAGGAAGACCTTGAGTGACATTTAGCTAACAGGCAGCATGTAACTACAGATATAATTATTTCTGAGGTAAAGACCTTGAGCTGAATGTGCATATGGTTTACATTTATTTTTAAGAGAAGTCTCTGATGAACCACATTCCCTATACCACAAGGCATAAGAGTCTGCAGAAATGGTGGAGATGAAGTCTTATCATTAATAATTAAATTTTTGTTTTTACCACAGTGGTGAGCATTAGGCAATTGCCTTTTGTCTTTGGAGCTATTTTCTCAGATAGATTTGTAAATAGATCCCTGCTTTCATGGGTCTGATACATTAAAAAAAAAAAACAAACCAAACCCCAAACCACAAGATACTTCTTTTCCAGAAGATGCCAAGGACTTCTGCAAATGTAATGGGTTCTGCACCAGCCACCGTATGCATTTTGTCTGCATTTTGTTCACAGTCTTTAGTGTATTTATCATTAAGCTATAAGAGTAAAGCAATATCCACTACTTTTACTCATTTCAAAATTAGGAAGAGAATATTTCTGAGGAAGTATAATGACTTTGAGTCAATGCAAGGAGTTGTTAAGGCCACCACTGTCAAATACATGAAACTCTCAGATTTGCTTCTGTGCTTAATAAGTGTAGGCGGTATGTCTCAGTCAGGGCACATGTCCCACCAATGACACAATCTTTCCAACAACCACCTGCACAGCTCAGGGTTGCAACCTCATGCACAAGTGACCCAGAAAGAGGAGGCAGAGCTCAAGCACAGGTAGATTTGGGATGTTCTTCATACTGCCACTAGAGGGGACACGATGGATGGGACTCAGTGACTGCTGCTGGCCAAGTGTCCTCAACAAAGAGAGCTGTTGACCTGTTGATGCTTCCTCTTTCTTCAATGGCAGCATCCCTAGCAAGTCTTGCTTTCCAGGACCCCAGGCAGGCCAGGGCTCAGAAGCTTCCACGCACATGCTTGAGCCCATACAATTTACACTATGATCCTGTCTTAATACCCTCCTTCTATATCCATACCAAAATCCAGATATTAGAACTTGAAGTTTGAAGGTGTGCTGTTTTTTTTTTTTTCTGTAAGTTTTCCAACATCAGTACCACGTTTGAGATGCTGCTGCTTTTTCCTTTCTTTTTGCTTACTCTTAAATAAACCACATTTTTTTGTGGAAAGGAACAATGAGGATGGCTCTATATTTTGGGTCATAGAAAGCTGTGAATGAGCCAGTGAAACTATGCAAAGAAGAAACCTGGGCTAAAGTGTTTATAACCAATAATGAACGTAGACACCCTTTTTCTATTCACAAAGCTTGCAAAAAGCTTTTTGGTATTTTTTTTTGTTATGCAGCATCATTCTATAACACCTCTTATGGATCTAGGTCAGGTTTTAACACTTGTTAATAAACAGCTCACTGTAACTATATCTTAGCATATTCAGTGTTGATGGTTTGTTGCTGAGCAATTTTCATCACACCTGACTGTTACTGTTTGTTTGTTAATGGAAACTTTTGTAAAGGGCAGAGAGATTGGCAACTTCAAAATGCCTGCAAAACCAATCTGTGTATCTGGGAAGTGAAAAGTGCTCTTTGAATGTTCCATGAAAAATACCTGGAAAGAGCAAAGAATGTTATTCAAAGAGACTTTATGTTACTTTTCAGACAAAAATTATATGGGGGATTTAGGGTTACAGGTCCCTGTTGCCGGGTGAGAATTAAAAAAATGGAACTCTGTAGCATTTATTCCTAAACCAAACATTATACAAGGTGGAATTCAACAGCAAAGTTAAATATAAAATAAATCCAACAAGATTATAGAAGGGCACCATAACCCTGTCCCTGCAGTGACCCATGTAATAGCTCTATGCTGGTGCTTGTGATGACATGTCAGCAATCCCACGTTAAATGTACTTTAAAGGTACATTAGCTTCTCCTCTTCTTTGTGTCTGGAGGTTTCCTTCACTCCTTTATGAACACATTTCAGTGCCTTCTACCCTCTTCCCCTTACCCCCACGTTATTTGAGAGCAGTGTTATGTTGTTCTCTCTTGACCTTCCCCCTCAGCTGACTGCTGCAGCAAGGAAAGTATTTTGAGGTACCAGGTCTTTTTTTTCCTAGCCTGTTTTTAGCAGAAATTCTTTCATAGCAGCTTGTTCCAAATAGCTGCTGTGTGCAAGTGCTTTTGCAGCCACGTTTGCTTTAATGCTGGCAAACATTAAACACATTAAAGCATTAACACCATCTTCCTGAGACACGGAGGTAACAGAGACAGACACAGTCCTAGAGCAGGCATAAGTAAGGGCACAAGGAACAGTTCTGTGTGCCAGGTAAATACTATATGGGGTGAGTGGAATCAAATGTTCTTGATGAACTGGAGCATGGATCGATATAAGGGGTTATTTAATACCATAATTGACACCTGTGAAGTTACATGTTACAGAGCATTTAATATAGGCTTTTGTCACTTTATTTCAATTAGCTCTTTTAGAAAATCAGTTCTAAACTTCTAAGTTTGTGAGAGCTTAAAACACTATAATTGCTCCATAGATGGTTTGGGTAAGCAGAGAGTCTGAATGAAAACCCCACAAACTTCTTATTTTGAGGCCACAATTAAGACCTCCAAGTTTGAAGGCTGGCAAGGGTGAGGACAATTTTTCCATGAGAAACAGAGCGGATGAAGCCTGTTTTCCCCTGGATTACTTCTTTCTCACTTCAGCCCCTCCTCTCTCCATATATCCACCTCCCCTCTTCTTTCACCTCTTTTCAGTACCTCCAGGTCCCTCACAGCCCATGTGAAATAGGGCCAATTATATATTTTGGATGTAGGAGCTTTATTAAAATCCATCAGTTCATGATATGTGCAAATAAAAAAAAGGTACATTCTTCTTGCATATATAGCTACTTTCTCTGTGCATATGCTTTTCATTTACTCCAAACTTTTTCAACACTTGCTTTTGTTTTTCTTGCTGAAAAATAACACAAAATTATTTCTTGTGCCTCTTAACACTATTCCCTTTCCCAGTGTGCTAACATATAATATGGGAAAGTGGTCATGGCCTTGTAGAAAGCAATAATAGAAATTATCCATAATTCCTGGAAGTCCCATTTGTACTAAGTATTGCCAATCTTGACATTTTATCAGAAAGCTCTCAAAGCTCTGGCCCTTGAATTAGGTTAATATGCCTGCACCTGAACTGTTTAGAACTCAAACTCTAAGTAGAGAAAAATTTCTTTTTAACATCTCATTATTGTGAGGTACTCATCATACTTCCAGATTTGGAGTTGATGCTGCACGCAAATGACAGTGAATGGTTTGGGATACTTTGGACCAGGGAAAACCTCATAACTAAAAAAAATAACTAAAAATTTATTTTTCCAGAAGTCATATATGATGGTCACAGATTTTCTGGGGGCCTTTGATGGGCAGGAAGAATAGAATGTACATGATTCCTCCTTTTCTCTTTTTTTTTTCCCCCCTTAATATTCTAAAATCTGAACCTTTCAAACCACTGCTCTAAGCTAGCAAAGTCAACCAGAACAATTTTTGGGGGAAAAAACGAAATGTTATATTCCATTTTACTAATTCAAAAGAGAAAAGATATTGCACTGTGGTACTATTTTGAATTTTGTTTCGGGTATCGCTGAAATAAATAAAAGCAAGGTTAAAAGAGAAATTAACAGCCTCATAGTCTGAACAATTCACTAAATATATTTCAGAAAAGGGAAGATTTCAAGCCCTCACACTGTCAGGCAGGGGCCTGTACCACCCCGGTATTACAGCCTCTCTTTTTTCTTTAGGTCCTGAAAGCATAAACATGGAGTAGTATTACTTTTGAGACACTCTGCCTAGCATAGTTTGTGTGGGAGTTTTCTGAAAGTTTGCCCTGATAAATGATTTACCAGGACTGCAAAAAGATCAAGAAAGCGCTGAGCTGGCCTCTCAAAACGAATTACTTTCTTCACTCACTCCTTGAAATCCTTTAAAAACTTATTGTAATGATTAATTTTCCAGAATTCTAAAACCTCTTGAAATCCTGAGCCCATGACTACCACATATCTCTCCTAGGATACAGACACATCATGGTCTTGGATTGAGTCTTGTCTGGTGCATCCACGTTTGCTCTGGGTATCCATTTGTTTTACTTGTTTCCTGAATTTTCATACAGAGTCGTTGGGGTTTTGATATTTTATAATGCTGCACATTTTACTACCAAACAAAACAAAGAGAGTGTTTTGCCCTCCTTCTTTATATTTGTTTTGTCAAAATAGTTTGTTTCAGTCATAGTAAAGACAAAATCAGACTCATGAGGAGGAAGGAGGGAAGATGCCAATAAAGCCAGAGGAGACAGATAGGGAACGCAGAAAGAAAAGACTGCACATACTCAGAGGCCTTCACGGCTTTTCTGTGACACTGGTGCCTCACTGGACCCCTGAGGAGTTTTGCGATACACATAATAAAGAAGTGGTGGTAGGAGACACATGGAGAAGCACAATTAGGACAACAATGAGAAAAAAATTTACAGGAATAATTGTGCCTCATTAGAGGTATGATAATAAACAATGATATGTATTTCTGGTGATAATGATCCTGCAGTTCACCCTCTCCACTTATTCAAATTCCCCCTACAGTGCCACTGCTGTCTAATATAGGATAGTTATGCAAAAGATGAGTTAGAAAATTGGATTCCATTATAAAAGCATCAGATATAATAAGCAAAGCTATGGAAAATAACCTGTTCTGTTTCTGCACCTGTCATTTCCAGTGGTTTCCACCACCCACCCACAGACATTAGACATTTGACAAGCATTACTAAGTCTCATATTCTCTTTATTTTACTGAAGGAGAAACTGAGGCATAGAACAACTGGCCTATCAAGCAGCTGGGCTAGGCACCAGGCCAGCCTGCAGTCACATGCTTTAACTGTTTCTGATACTTCCATATAGAATATTATTAATTACTGGTAATTTGTAGTAGGCAAACCCATGTGAAGGCGTTATTAGCAGTGTGTGAAGACGGGGAGAAGAGCTTCTGCTCCCCAGAGGAGGTCCCAAACACTCACAGTTTTAATAGCCTCTAGAAACTCACATTGGGAATAAAGATCTTTCAAAACATTGCTCCCATAGTAATCTTGATTATGGCAGATAATCAGTCAGCAAACCCAAGCTCAGGGACTGCTTACTGAGCAAAGAAAACCTCACATGCACAGCTGCAGCTGCGACTACAAGCTGGAGTGCCTCGCAGTGCTTACAAAAGCAACTAGAGAAATAGTTTCAAGACCTATAGCAGACTCTGGCAGGACAGCTTATTTACCTACCACTACTGGGCTGATCAACTCACAAAACCAGGGAGGAGAAAAGGTGCTGGTGATGCAGACACTGCCATGGGGGCAGTCAAAGGTCAGGCTTTCATCCCCTATTTAGCAGTAATTTGGTACCTAAGGGCTGCATGTGCCTTTGAAGCGCAGTGCAGCTGTTTTTAAAGGCTCCCATCAACCAGCCCATAGTGTAAGTGAGCAGAAACAGCAGTGTAATAGCAGACACAATATTCTTCTTGCAGAGTCTGCAATTCTACGACACGTTTGCTTGACTCTCCTTTCATGGCGGAAAAACCTCCCCTCAGGAACCAGTTAACAGGGACAGTGAGGAGCAGCACTAACATGGAGCAGCTTTGGAGGAAAGCAGTCATGTATTTAAAAAGGAAAAACTACCACCAAGAAGCCCACAAAAAAGCCACATTATTTATTTTTCTGGGAGGTGAGTGGGAAGACTTTCAAAGCATGGCTGTTATGCTGTTTTGGCACAAAAAGCACTTTTCCAAATTGAAATCTTCCATCAGGCTGGCTTGGAAAATGACATGTGGTTTATAACCATGGCTTGTTCCTTTAAGCTTTGCCTCCTCTTCCAGGTTAAAGTCAGCAGCTAGGAGCATCTCTTGGAGGAGAGATGTAAGGACCACAGTATCCCCAGTGTGTTTCCACTGGCTGGCCCTGGGATCTGCAGGTAGTAAACACAAGCGCTTTCCATAAAAGGACCTTGGTTGGCAGGATACTGAGGGAAAAAAAAGAGACTATTGCTGAGGTGGGTAACGAAAAGAAGTTATTTGCTGGCAGAGGGGAAAGGAACGAAGGATGCTGAAAGGGTACTGGGCAGCTGCTTTTCCGGCTGCTCTGGGAGCCAAGGGAAGAGCCTTTGATCTGCTGAGCAGTCCTGGGCTTGCTGCCAGGACCTACATCCTTTCTCCAGCACTGACAGCAGGCTTCCTCACTAGTTCCTCTCTGATTGCCGAGTCAAAAAATAAGTGACGTAACTCATACAGGGACCTCACTGAAATGTTTCTATTATCATCAGCTCTGCAGAAAACATGCTACAGATCCTCAATCTGAAATTATCTTCTCGTCCAAGGCAATTAAAAAAAAAAAAGAAAAGAAACCATGAAGTCCTCTGGATTACATCTTGCAAAGGCTCATAAAAAACCTTCTAGTATAACAGTGGATTAAGCAAACCCATTGGTTCTACAGGAGAACTACCATATCTGCATAGCGCCTTGGCCAAGCAAGCTCTTCTCCAAATGTACTCTTACCTCTTGTGACAGGGAGATTGAAATAGGAATATTATTTCCAGATCTATGCCTGAAATAATGGCATCAAGATAGCATTTACTAAAGAATGAGCTGTTTCAAAGTAATTGCCAACAATTTTTAGTATAGAGTAATCTGAAGACCAGTCTGATAGATTTGTGATGTTGCCCAAGAAAGGGGAACATGAAGGCAGCTGTGCTCCTCAGCTCTCAGACCAGAACAATCAGAGTGCAGAGAATTTCCTCCAGTACCAGCATGTCTTTAGTACTTATCAGCATAACACGTTATTGTCATCACTGAAGGTAAATTCTGCTTGAACACGACCCAGGCTTACATCTTACCCCAGAATCAGCCAGGACTTGAAAGTCTCATCACTTGAAGCACAGAAACATGCTACATTCTATTTCTAATGAAGCCAAATCACAAGTTTTTGCATGACATAACCAAAAATTCACTTTACCTTCTTTGCAGAACAACAGCTTTTGCGCTGTTGTCTCCCTTTCCTTTTGATGCTCACCATCACTACTGAGAAAACAACCTTGCAAGACACTAGAAGTACTGCCTCAGGAGGTGCCATAAAGCTGATGCAACCAAGCACTTCTGTTGTGTCAATAATGCTTCCATCTTGCTCTCAGGTACTTGCTGCTCTGTATTAATGTTACTTGCATGGCATTAGCAGCTTCTCTCGGGGGGGTCACCTGCAAGATGCATTGGGTGGCCCTGTATTAGTTCTCTTTACGAGGTCACAGCTTAACTCTGTGGGATGCAATAACAATTGCACCAGGTGTGCTGTTTTCATGATGTTCAGCTCTGCTGAGCTCAGCTGGAGCCTTGATATTTAAGTCAGATTCTGTCTCCAGCCATTATTATATTGACTTCAACTTCACAGAATTATAGAATAACAGGTCGGAAGGACCTCAAGGATCATCTGGTCCAAACTTTGTTGGCAAAAGCAGAGTCTAGACAGGATGGCCCAGCACACTGACCAGCTGAATCTTAGAAGTGTTCAATGTTAGGGAATTCACCACTTCCCTGGGGAGATTATTTTCATTGTGATAAATTTTCCTATAGTCTAATCAGAATCCACCCTGGTGTAACTTGGACTCATTACTCCTCAGCTTTTCCATGCGACTACTTGTAAAAAGGGAGTCTCTATCTTCTTTGTATCCACCCTTTAAATAGTGGAACATACTGATAAGGTCTTCCCTAAACTTTCTTTTCTCGAGGCCAAACACACCCAGTTCTTTCCTCATATGGCAGGCTTTCCACTCCTTTAATCATCCTTGTTTCCCCTCTCTGGGCACTTTCCAGCTTGTTCACATCTTTTTCCTCCACAGAAGCTTCCCATGGGCACCACTGCCCCTCACTCTCCCCTCCTGCTCCCCACCTGAGCTTTGCATGAACTGAAGTTTGCTCTTCTGAAGTCTAAACCCTATGTTTTAGTACTAACCTTCAGCATGCCCAGCCAAATCCCAAACTCCACAATATTGTGATCATTGTAGCCAAGAGTATCACTAACCAAGATATTTCAAAGCAGGTTTTCTCTGTTTGTGAGTAGGAAGTCCAGCAGTGCCTCATTCCTGGTTGGCACATCTAACATCTGTGTGAGGAAGTAGGCCTCCTAGGCATTCCAGGAGCTTGATGGATGACATGTGAGCTGCTCTGCTGTTCTTCCAACAAATGTCTGGACAGTTGAAGTCACAAGAAACAGGTTCTGTTAACCTTCCAAAGCTCGCTTAAGTGACCCAAATACTGCTTTGTTGGTCTTGGTTTGGAGGTCAGTAGCAGTTGCCTACCGAAAGATCCCCATTGGAGATGACCTCTCGGATCTTGACCCAGAGACATGCTATAGGGCTTCCACAATTGCCATAGTTGACTTCTATACATTTAAGATTCTCCTTAACACAGAACGTGACTCCTCCTCTTTTGCCCCATCTGTCTTTTTGAAACAGCCTGTAGCCATCCATCTCAATCCTCCAGTCATGTGAGTTGTCCCACCATTTTTCAGTTATTCTAGGCATAACTTTGCTCTTGATGAAACCCTTAGTCCCTGAGGCAACTTGGGGCACCAGTTTCAATCTGTGATGCTGCCTGCTGCTGTTCGTGTGGACAGAAGTTGCAAAGATTTTGTGTTCTTTTCTCCTCCTAGCTGCTGAGTTTTACTGAACCTATCAGACATTGCTACACACGAGAAGACATTTTAAATAGAAACTTATTTATGAAGCTGGGTGTATTAAGAAAAGAACAAACCATAGAATATGAGTAACAAGTTTTCAAATCACTGGCTAAATTCTGCCTTCTAGCACACACAATGAACTTTTATAGAGTTCTTTTTGAATCTGTATACCTGAAACCTGATTTTTTTTCACTTGAGATGCTGTCTCAATTGTGTGTGATTACTTGAAAATAAGGCAACACAAATCCATGGAACTCCTACCTGGAGTAAACCCATGCCAACAATTAGGATTTCTGTTAATTTTAAAGAAGCTGTTTTGCTCACTGGAAGAGCAATCAAACCTCCACTTCATTAGAGCTGTCTCAGAAAGTGGCTGAGGCAGGCTGCACAAGACAAGAACAAAACAAGGAATGTTCTCTCATCCAGTCACTCTCCCAGCTCCAGTGACTTGCAGTACAGCACTTTCCTTAGTCTGACGTGGTATCCTTTGCAATCCCTTAGTGGATTTTAATTTATTTTTATAATTGCTTCTTGAACTCATATAGTGACAACAAAACATCTAAATGGTTTTGCACATTTCATAAAAACAGTGAATTTTCTTCCCTAGCCTTGTGCAATTCAATTTCAGAATTTTTTGCACACTTAAACCCACACTTTAAAATAACATGTCTGATAAATGGAAAAGAGAAACATTGATTGGGAAAGAAATTATGTTATCCATCTTTCAACTGCACATTGCAAAAGATAGAAATTTCTTAAGAAGGACAACTTTGAAAAAGTTGACACTTTAAGATAACTGAATGATGAAATTTTCTGTGTAAAAACTGAAGCTTTATTTTTAATTTGTTGTCAGTAATAAATACACACTTGTAGAGATGTTAGTAGCTGAGTTTACAGGAACTTAACACTGATATAACTAGAGATAACTCTGGAAATATACAACAGCAAAGCCATCTTCACTCTATGCCCAGAGCTGCATAGGAACAAGTCAGCTGAAGGAGTTGTCAGAATTATCAAGTGGCAAGGTATTAAAAAGCTGAAATTTAGCCCAAATAGATGACACAAAAAAACATTTTGTCATGCCAGATTTTGCCTGCCATTGGCTTCTTGAAGGTTAAGCTGCATGATGGCTTTACTTTTCTATGGCTGGGAAGCAGGTGTCCATAGCCTCCAATAGCCCTTGTCACTCACATTCTTGATGTGGCATCAGCAAGAACCCTTAGCACCTTCCTTCTGGAATTCAGGGCCAAACAGCCCAAGTCTGGAGATCAGGAGGGAGATCTAATGCCAATAATTCTTCATCTAGTAGCTCTTTCTATCCTTTTCCCATGCCTGTGACTCTGGTAAATGATTCATTCATTTAAAGGGCATCACATACTTAGAGAGCTTCCTAAATTGGTACCATCCAGATCCTACTTAGCAAAGCAGGCTCCTGGGACACAGAGCTGGAACTTAGCCTGCTGAAAAACCAGCTTAGGCTATATGCTTTTGCAATCTGGTGGTAATAAAAACCAGCAGTAAATCTCCTAAACCTCTTCTTCAGCCCGTTGACAGTTCTATGTGTCTAGTATGTAACTGGCATCAGACAAAGGGAGGAAAGCCTATAGAGTCAGAAATAGAAAACACTCACTAAACCAGATGCATTGCAGCGATCATAGTTTCCACTTATTTTTGCACATCTTTGATAATTGCCAGTCTGAAATGGGACCAGTTGACTGGCTGCAATATATAACAAATATGTTCATGTTTATATATGACCCTAGTTTCCTTCCCCACATGTACACGTTTGAAAATCCTCATGTTTTGCAGCCTCAACCAAACATCTGCAATCATTTATGGAATAGAACAGTCTTCCATCTCAGCCTAGGTTTTGCAGTGCACACTACAACTGATGTAATTTTTGTATCTTGGATTTTCAAAAGAAACAGATATGTTTCCAGGCAAACCACATCACAGAACATGCCACGGTTATCAGTTCAAAGAGTCTCACTGGCTCAGCAGCTAGTGCTGTGTTTCATTTAGTCTTCCTGAGGTCAGGCAGGGAAATACACACCAGGAATACACATCTGTGCGTATACAAACAGCTTCAGTCTTTAGTCGTTCTCTCCTCGACTGCCCCCTGAAATAATCCTCTGCAAAGCACAAGAACTGTCAAGTACAGGCTTGGACAAGGGTAGACTTTAATACGAATCATGCAACATTATGGAGTGTGTGTGTTTTGTGTGTCGTTTTAGGGATGCAGGAAAACAGACTGATTGGAATGTAGATTGTTACTGCAGTGTCCCATCACATTACTATGAAAAGGTCCGTTAAACTTATACACAAAAGTGTATTCTGCTTACCTTTTGTCTTTCCTCTAAGCCATACCAGAGCTAGAGTGAGAAATATACTTCTTAAGGATCCCAGAGAGCGGAAGTAAGACTGGATTCAGGATGGACTACTTAAACTTTTCCTTCTCCAATCTAGCAAAAGAAGCTAGACATAGTTTGGGTTCCCAAAGGACATAGCATGGATTCAGGCTCCCATGAGTGACAGTGATTAGACTGGACACAGCAGAGGCAAACCAGAACTGCCTCTGGGGCTGCTCCTGGCTAACTTGAACATGGTTTCAGTTACTAACTTCGTGCTGATGCCTATGAAACTTTTCTGAAGAAAATGGAGCTGTACAAATGAAACTAAGGTGTTGTAGTAAAGGGGATGAGAGCATAACAGCTCAGCATTGGTAGGCATCGATTAAACACTTTGCTGACTAATTCTGACAGGCTACCAGGGATAAAATTCCATCAGGTTTTGAAGGTATCCAGTAAACTTTCTAAAGAAATATCCTTTACTGATTTTAGAGGAATAAACAGTTCAGGGGACTTAAAGGAGTGCTGAGTTTTTTAATACATAAATCTTTTGGATTTAGCCTGGTAAATGGGTTCGAATGTAGTTGAGATACAGAAAATATGCTGTAGTGGACGTATTTCAGATGAGGTGGAAGGGCTTCAGTTTCAGAGGACTGCAAACATCAAATGAAATGTCCTAATACCTCAGTGTAGCAACTTAAGATAGAAATGAAGAAAATCCAAAAGATGGCTGTAAGAGTGACTCAGAAGTTTCACCCTTGAAAATCAGTTCCTGTGTTGTCACCGGGACTACTATCCAGTGCTTCTCTTCTCTGTTTGTGGTCTGACACATGGAGGCACACACTGCTGTGAATAAGATTGATTTTATCCTGGGTTATGTGCCCTTATGAAAGGGCTCCAGAAGGTGGATGTTGTTCAAAGCAGGCATTCAAAAGCACAGGTTTTTAAAAACGTGTTTTTAAAGGAGACCTATACGAGCTTTGCAAGCCATATTTTCTCAAGGGCAAGTTGACCTTTCTTTTTTTTTTTCCATGTTCTTATCCCTGAGGTGTGGGATTTCTTTTCACAGACAGATCCTGAAAGTTCCTTGTGAGAAATGACTCTTCATGCTATAAATGCCTCCTCTGCTGTGTGTACACCTTGCCTGGCAGAGCCTTTTGAGCTTTAAAGTAACATCACAATGATTAGTTTTGAATGCAAGTCATGTTTGGCTTTTCAAAATTTAATTTCTTGCAGTGCTCTAGGTTTACACAAATATGATAGCACCAATGTTTTAGGGGACTTGTTCCTTCCACAGGCATGTTTATCTGATGAATACATTTAACATTCATAAGCATGTGACATTCCTTCACTTCTGCCTTGTTCCAGCAATATGGTACTGATATTCCTTTTGGACTTGAGATGTGAGTCAATTTTGGATTAGATGGCTGCTATTGCCAGGAAAGGACTGTGGTGATGGAGTAAGCATCAATCTTTGAAATTTTGCTAACAAAGAATAAAGGGAATCTGATGTTCTTCAACTCTGGAAGCATCAAAGAGACAACGATTTCTGTCTTGCAAATCTAAGCTGCTATCAGCACATACTTTATTCCCATCTGCCCCCAGCATCTTGCCCTGAGGTTTTCTTTGCTATATCTAGTTTTGATGTACCTGTGTGAGTGTCTGTTGTTTCTGTCTCATGCTGATAGGTACAGCTCAACAAATTGATGCCCCAGCTCCTGTGTTTGCTATTGCACTTTGGTCTTAAAAGATATTCACCGTGTTTTTAAGTTTTGGGTGATAACAACATACATATTGCTTCAGGTTTATAAAACAGTTTGTTTTGGATATCTGTACTCAAAGAAGGACTGTTGGTACAGCCACAAACTCCGGTGCAGCTTCTCTCCATTCCCCAGCAAGACAATATTCTCCAGGCCAAACATCAGGTTTCATCATAAAAGTTACTATAGAAAAAATGGTATTGCCCTTCACCTCAGTGCTACAATGCTGTTGCAGAAGAAACAGATGCACTACTAAGGAGTTGTGGGCAAGTCACATAGAAATGTTTTAGCCTCACATAGAAGTGACACAAGGACATGTTTAAAAGTCTGCAATGGAAATGTCCCCATTGAATGGCTGTTCACAAAGGATCACTTTAGCTCCTTTCAGAGCATGTATTAGGGACAAGGTTTGATGGTAGCTGTCTTCAGTGCCAGCATTGATGCAGATAACCTGTACTAAAACACACCAGTTGGATGGTGCTGTCAACCAGATCAGGTACATGATACGTATCCATCCCTTTACATGCAGTTCCCCCTCCCCTTTCACTATTTTTACTTTTCTTATTATTTTTTTTTAAAGAGATATTCACAGCACAGGTCCAGAAAATAGCTGTATTAGCAGAGTTGCAGGGAGAAAGAAACCGAAATAGGAACAGAGATACAATATGACAATATCACTTCTGAAGACAGCATGCTATCACTACTGTCTAACTTCAGGTGTGCAGAGAGCTCCTGTCTTTATATTGACTATGAGAGCTCCCCAAGGAGTTTTATTTTCCAAAGCTGAAGTTGGTCATATATATAACCTTTATTTCTCTCCATACTGTAGGAAGTATCAAATTTATACACTTATTCTTACCTTCAAAATGAGGAGAAATGTATTACTTTGCAACCAAGGAATCACAGCTGAAGTCACAGAGATACTGATATTTAAACGATTTGCAAAACTAAACCTACTTAAGCATCTGGTCTGCATAGAGTTTCTGTGAATTTCACCTGTCTGCATCATCAAACATCTAAACACACTTCTCCTCCTCTACATTCACATTGGTGCAATTGAGACGAGTTTGATTCTAGTTCTCTCAGGGTTCTTTTTTACTTATTGGAAGAAAAAGGTTTACTGCCTGGATAATTCATGTATGGTTCTGTTTTAATGAATCAACAATTAAACACCCACCTCTAATAACGCCCAGATCTTTTAAAAGATCTTGACAATGCAAGTCATCCACCCGGATGTATGAAGCGTCTTCTATGTTCGCCACTGTAACAATGCCAAGATCCTCTTTTTGTGCTGGTGAGCTCTGTAAAGCTGACACACCTAAGAAGAGAATAGGCTGATCTCCATTAGATCTTACACACCCGCAATAAAACTGTTAAGAAAAATAGTTTTGTTGCAGATCCTTTGCTTGGCAACACTGTGAAAGCCAGGGGTATGCGATTTAACATCAGGCTCAGCCAGGATTTACTTCGATATTCATCAATGAAAGGGTGATTTTTACAGAATACCCTTTTGAGAATAGAAAAGAACTTTGAAGTCTTCTGCTGAAAAGGCAGCTGAGTTGTGTAATGAGCTGATCTTTGCTTATATTCCACAGGTGGCACTCACTGTAATGGCTGTGGAAATTTAAGCACCATGTCAATGATAGAAACTAAAAGCAATCAGTGCAGAAGCATTAATTACAATTAAAAGCAGAGAGTGACTCTTCACTTTAGTTCATTGTCTTGGAAGTTCATCAGTGAACTGGAGAAGCTTTCCACCTGCCCCAGCATTGTGTGAAGTGTAATGGAATTGGGTCGTTTTGTTCATTGAAATGATTTTCTAAAAGACACTGGCATAGATTCACCTTGGGGCTGATGGTGTTTTTTCTTTCAATCAGTTACTGCAAACTGAGCAGTTGCAAGAGCCTCTGTATGGAGAGCCCAGGGGATGCACTTTTCCTGGT
This sequence comes from Neopelma chrysocephalum, assembly GCF_003984885.1. NCBI lineage: Eukaryota > Metazoa > Chordata > Aves > Passeriformes > Pipridae > Neopelma > Neopelma chrysocephalum. The sequence continues at coordinate 26,516,889 of NW_020897689.1, forward strand.
CATGGCCAGCTGAAACTCATGGGCAGAAGCACAGATTTTTAGGAGGTGTAAAATGCAGGTATAGCTGCTGAAAGGACAGCCTATTTCCAGGGGGTAGATAACCCACTCGCTTCTTTCCTATCTGATTTGCTTCCATGGAAGACCAGGGCATCTGGTTTCATCTTGGTCACTTTGCAGCATGCAGGACTCTAAGGAACCAGGATTCTGAGGGTCCAAGGACTTCATCAGTTAAGACAAAGACACTCTGACAGAGGAAGGGCATGCATGGATGGACCAGGAGAAGAGACCGCTTTAAAAAACAGGTGAAAAGGTTACTTCTTATTGCCTGCTCATCTGTCTCTGAACACTGAACTGAAAGCCTCTAGTACTGTGAAGAAATGTAAAAAAGTTACTGCAGGGTAAGTGGGTGTTACATAGCTGGCACAAAGAATCAGTACATTGGAATCAGCACTGTAAATTGGTGAAGAACACAAACTCTTTCAAACATCACTAGAATGTGTGGTTTCACCATTTACATTTTGTATAGTCATGTCACCTGAACATTTTTCTTTGGCTAGAAACTTCACCCACACACTATTAACAAACACTGTGGCCTGAGGCTTTCCTTTCCTAACTCTCCAGTAGAACAATTACTCCCTCTGGTGTTTGCCTGCTATTCTTACTGCCTCGGCCATGGCTCTGGGAAACCTTGCCGGATGATGTATGTACAATAAACTCTCCTTCGTCGATGGCATTTTACACTTTGGGCAGAAAGGTCAGTTTGTGCCCATTGGGCCGGCCCCAGGGGTGCTCAGGTTTGCAGGGAACATTACTGCATCAGGAAAAGTGGAAAGCCGAACTCCACTGCTGCTGAGTGGCAGCTCATGCTGCCAAAGACTCATTTATGTGCTCCCTGCATTCATTTAATTACAAGAACAGTAGGCTTACTGCAATGTGTCTTGATGCTTTATTTGATGAATGCTGGAACTTACCAACTCAGTCCCGAGGGGGTCAGGATACGCATAGGGGTACATCAAGTGGCTGGATGTTAGTTCAGAGTTAATGAATTGCTGTGCTCTGCTCTTGGGACAGACAATGTGGAATTCTTATGCAGTGGCAAACTTATTTACAGGAATGCTGTAACAGATTCGAGGCTCAAATCTGACCTACAAGTGAGCTTCAAGCTACATGGAAGCAAACCGAGATGCAAGAGAATTAAGCTCATGCCCTTCAGGCTAGACCTTACCTATATGTTGCCATAGTAATGCTGATTGTCAATTTTCTTAACTTAAAATTCACAAGAAAATTTAAACTTTTAATGTTAAATATATATTGAACAATAATTTTTAAGTACATACTCAATCATTTTCTTTTTCAGATTTCAGCTGTAATTAGATGATGAAAACAAATCTGCAAGACAAGATGAAGGGAACTAAATGTTTGAGTTATGCATTTTGTCAAAAACAAGAGGCTATTTTGACGGGCTATTTAACAGAAATTCCTTCCTGTGATCATTCAACTGGGTGCTCACTCCAAACAGCCCACAGGCTTTTTATATTTGACCTAAATGTCTGGATTTTTTTTCTTTTCTTCAGCATATCACAGAACAGGAATCTGTAAGCTGATTATTGTTGCTTAATTCACTTCTGAATGGAAACATCTTCACATATTTCAAACACTGCCATATAGAGCTGAAATCAGAAAAGCTAAAAGAGGTTGAAAGCTTATTCTAAATCCTGACTGCCTTGCTCCCTGGCCAACGCCAGAGAAAGTGTGTAACCATACTACACCTTTGATGTAAAACAACCTTTTTTTAATGTGCTGTAATCTCTTATTCCTTTTGTTTCTCAAATAATAATCCTCTTGCACATGGTAATCCTCAAAATCACATATGCTCTTTAAAGCTTTTCTTTTGGAAAGTATTCATATCCATTTTCTGGCCACTGGCAACTAAATATTACAGAAAATCTGATTCTTCTGACTTTGACCAAGACAGTTTGAATTTTTTGTATTTCATATTTGCTGCTTGGCTGGAACTGGGTCAACAAAATGAGTAAACAGTTTTTAATTGTCCAACAGAGCCATAATGTGAGGACTGTTTGTTTGGCCAAGGCAGAGGCACAACATGGCTGTGAGACTTAACAGGAAACAAGTAAAATGACATTTTCTCTTTGTGTTGTAAAACAAAGAATGAGATTTAATTGTCTAGAATGATTTAAAAATATGTTCTCCTGGACTACTAAAACAAGCCAGTAAAAGAAAAATTCTCACCTCCTCAGCAGTAAAAATCAGTCCCCCTAGCACTGTCTTCTGGACATTTACAAGCATGCTACTGGCTACACAAAGTTTCATTATTGCAAGGTTAAATGTTTTTAGATATTACTACCTTAAATCAGCAGTAGAGGTCTAGACTAGGATTACTTAATCAGATCAGCATGTTGATTTAAATGATCTAATCATGACAAAAGGTGATGACTATCACGGAGTCTCATCTGGTCAAATGTAAGATCCTAAATGACATAAACTGCATTAATTGTGGGACATGATGAATATTAGCCTTAGAGTTCAAAAAGAGAGATCTTTTAAAAGATCTTAAAAGACCTTTTTATTTGTTGGCAAACATGCACATTGCCATAAGGAATTTGTAGCAAGCTAGGAGAAGTGCTGAGGTACAGCTTCCAATGATACAACAGCACAACCTGCTGATCAGACCACCTCATCTTGTCTGTCCAAGCCCAGCCAGTTTGCCTCACTTGCTCCCGAAAGACCAAGCACAGAAATTTCTGCAGGTTTGCTTTTTACAGAGGGTAGGGTCTGCTATTCTGTCAGCAGGGCAGATCCTGGTTGTACTGCTGAATATCTAGGGGCATTTTATTTTTCGCCCTTGTTGGGAGGTGCTTCCCCTCATCCTTTGGCCTGGGCATCACCTCACCATAATCCCTCTGAATTGATCTGTCTTACACAGGCATGTTATCCTCTCCCCTCCTGGGCCAGCAGAGCAGGCAGAGCGAGAATCAGCTGTGGGCTCTGGGTCAGCTGCTGACTCACAGCAGCTGCCCTGGGGATGATGGATATAGACTTGAGCTAAACAGCACAGCTCTCTGGCATCCTGAGTTAACGTTTCACTGTGTTTGTCATTTGATCTTGTGACTACAAGAGGCTTAAAGTTTCTCCTGAAGTTCTGTGAAATGCTCATTCTTGTACAAAATCAAGATCACTTTGTACTTCCTTCATTCAGATTGTAACCTATACCTCATGAGTCACAAACCAGAACACAAACTCCCCGATTTTGAGAGTCTGAGGAAAGGGATGTTGATGGTCTCTCAGCCTAAGCAGATTTGAACCTTGTTGGAGGTTTAGGGATCCCCCAAAACTTGGAGGTCCCTCTTGGCAGTGAATTGTGGTAGCAAATATGTCGTAGTTCAAAGACTTCTATCCAGGCTTAACAACAACAATAAATAGTGCCAATAAACGCTCCAAGTTGAAGTGGGCTCCATGTGGGAATCAGGCAGTACTATTTCTAAAAGAAAGGCAGGAAATTAGGGTCTCTTATGCCATTTCAAATATTTACAGTAAATCAGCAAAATTAAAGGTTGTAGCAGATAGAAACTCTACTCTGACTGAGAAATTCACTGTACTCCAAGCAAACTAGCCAAATATTAATTTCCTTACAGCTGTTTTCACCATTTATTTCCTTGATTTCCCAAAACGATGTCAGCTGAATTTTCTCATGAGTGCAAACATTTGTGTTGCAAAAAATAAGAAACTCAAGGATTTAATCCATTTTTAGGAAATCAAGTTAACTTGTCAACTATAAGTGTTAATCTTCCCATCTCACATGAAAGTCCAGAAACTTCAGATAGATATAAACACTTGGGTAACTTAACTGTTTGCAGTTAAGATTTAGATTCTAAACACTGAAGGTATACACCTGTCAAAAGGAACCAGGTTTAATTTGATAAGCAGAAAAAAAGAGATGTAAAACACCAAAGTCAAAAACAAGATCCCTAGAAGGACGTAAAATAAAATTTTTCACACATATGCATCAATGTATATAAAAAATAAATAACCTCATCTCCTTCATTCGTCTCTCTAAGGAAGATTAGAAGTCCAGCTGTCACAGGGAGCATCCTTGCTTTCTTTAGTTCTCATCTAGGTGATGACAAGTAACTCTAGTCTGCCAAAGCTTAATAAAGTAATCACTTTCCCAATCTTTGTTAGCAGTATATTGATTAGACAAATGCAACTTTTAAATTTTGAAATATGTTGCCTGGCTCAGTTTCTGAACTTTTAAAATCAGTATTTTCACTTCTAATTCACTGCTTCTATGTTGATTGTGAAACAGTTCATTGAGGTAATTAAATATATATATATATATATCTCACTACATTTTTTCTTTAATCTTAATTCTGAATTGAAATGAGATTAAATGAACAGCAACTAAAACAGAAGAAAATGTAAAACCATTGCATGTATGAGGACAAGAGTAAAACCATTGCATGTATGAGGACAGGAAAACGTTAGTATTCAGATGGGAATAAGACTGGAATCAAGAGGTCCAGATTAAAATTCAAACTGTAATTCCCTTTTTATTTTGGTTTTCCCTCTGAAAATGTTTATGCAGAAATTTTTGAAAGTTAATCTTATTACAAGTACAACTATCTTTTGATGCGTGTACGAGTAGAGTCTAGGATTTTCATTTTACAGAAGAGTGGTTGTATAGACAAAGAACAGGAGTAGGGAACAAGTAAAATTTTGTAGATAAGTAGATTCTAAATCACCTAATGATACATGAAAAAAGAAACTACAAACCCCTATTTAATTACCTATCTGTATTAAAAAAAAAATTAACCCTTCCACCTGGAGAATTCATGAAGGACATAAATGGCATAATAGTGTAACTAATCACAGAAGAAGAAAAAAATCTCCTTAAAATATTAAAATTCATGTGGGCAGAAGTCATCAATCAGAGTTTAAGATAGCACATGACAAGTATAATCGGCTTATTATTTTTCCAGGCAGTCAGTAGAACAAGATGAATGACAAACCTTACAAGTTACAGCAATTTATCAGTTGCTTGTAAACTAATTTAGCTATATTGCTTTATAAAGTGTCTTGCTATACATCAGGCAATGGTCTGACTCCCTTTTTTGCATCATGGACATCATCTGTTTACCTCTCCTCTGCAGTGGATTTTCAGGATTCACTCCATTGACAGACATGGGAGCGAAAATGCTTTGAAAAATTTGTCCTCTTAACTTTTTTACTCCTAATCTCAGCAAAATTTCACACCTGTTTATCATTCAAAACAATGTTACTTAGTGGACATAAGCATGTTTCCTTGCAGAAGAGCCAGTCAAAATTAATCCTACATTTGCATTTACGGCTGAAACACAGAAATTCCAACTCACTTCACATTCTAGGCACTTGTAAATCAATATGAAGGCTCCATCACATGAACTCCAATGTGATTTTTGTTCTAATTACATTTGTTTGGGTTGCAGTTATTTTTTCAAAAATAAACTCAAGGTCATCTTATATTCTGTTCTAAAAAAAAACATAAGAAGCAATTAAGTGAATCAGGGATATAACATGGATAACCTTTGGCAAGGTGTATGAACGTAGCTATTTGCTATGGAGAAGTGTCAACTCCTTTTATAATCTGTATATTATGATCTGTATGTTATGTAACAAAAGGATAAGACTAAAATGACAGAATTTTAAAAGTGACTCTAAAACGACTAGATTTTGCATGCTGACACACCTGTGTGGTACCTTTCTGTCTGACTGATTAAAATGTGGAATAATTTTAAAATGAACCAACATGACATCAAAACTATGATACCATAAGTGTGCTTTGTTTTTCTGCAGAAACGGAATCCATTATTAATTGCATTCACAGTTAATATGACAGTAATCTGAAGAAAAACAGTTTAATGACAGGCATTGGTCTAGATATTCAATTTCCACAGAAAAACAAGGAAGAACTTATGATAACATTTGACTGTCATAAAATCAAAGAATCATGGAATCATTTAGAATGGAAACCCCTCATAATATTATTGAGTCCAACTGTTAACCTAGCACTGCCAAGCCCATCACTAAACCATGTCCCCAGGTGTCACATCTACACAGCTTTTAAATACCTTCAGGGAGGATGACTCAACCACTTCCCTGGGTAGCCTCTTCCAATGCCTTGCCACTCTTCACTCTTTCAGTGAAGAAATTTTTCCTAATATCCAATCTAAACCTCTGCCAGTGCCATTTGAGGCCATTTCCTCTTGATCTGTTGCTTGTTACTTAGGAGAAGAGTGCAACATCAACCTCACTACAATCTCCTTTCAGCCTTCCTACAACACACTCCCGCCCAATTTGGTGTTTTCTCCAAACTGGCTGAGGGTGCACCCAATCCCCTTATTCAGATCACTGACGAAGATACTAAATGGTGCTGGCCCCAGTACTGAGCCCTGGAGACACCACCAGTGGCCAGATGCCAGCTGGATGTAATTTCATTCACCACCACTCCTTGGGCCTGGCCATCCAGTCAGTTTTTTACCCAGTGAAGAGTGCAGCCAGTCAAGCCGTGGGCAGTCGGTTTCTTCAGGAGAATGCAGTGGGAAATGGTGTCATAGGCTTTACTAAAGCCCAGGTAGACAGTATCTACAGCCTTTCTCTCATCCACTATGCAGGTCACCTTGTTATAAAAAGAGATCAGGTTGGTCAAGCGGGACTTGCCTTTCTGAAACCCATGATGGCTGGGCTGATTACTTGGTTGTTCTGTACATGTTGCATGATGGCACTCAAGATAATCTGCTCCATGACCTTTGCCTGCACTGAGATCATGCTGATAGGCCTGTAGTTCCTTGGATCCTCCTTCTGGCCCTTCTTGTAGATGGGTGTCACACTGGCTCACCTCCAGTCAACTGGGACCTTCCTGGTCATCCAGGACTGCTGGTAAATGATGCAAAGGGGCTCAGTGAGCACTTCTGCTAGCTCCCTCAGTACCCTTGGGTTGATCTCATCCAGACCCATAGACTTGTGTGTGTTTAAGTGGTGTAGCAGGTCGATGACCATTTCCCCTTGGATTATGGGAGTTTCAGTCTGCTCCCTGTCCCTGTCTTCCAGCTCAGGGGGCTGTGTACCTGAAGAACAACTGGTCTTGCTGTTCAAGACTAAGGCAAAGAAGGCATTAAGTGCATTGGTCTTTTTCTCATCCATGAAGATATCATCTCTTCTCATTTCAAAGTAGCGTTAAAACCTTCAGTTAAGAGATGCAGTCTATCAGTATGTCAAATCCCAAGCTTTTAACACCAAATACATGACTAGTGTTGTCAGCTCTGTCAAAATTCCACAACTTCAGCAGATACTAAATGCAGTAGCACTGACTTGATTGTTGGCAGCTCGTCGGCTCTAGTGGGGCTCACCACAGGACCGGGTCAGGATGCCTCTCTGGGAGGGTTCCAAGGCTCCCTATCTCCCTCTGCTCCCAGCAGTCCATCAGGGTGACCTTGTGGGCTTTTACCTTCTCTAAGACACTCTGGGTGAGCCTGAGTACAGGGCAAGCTTTCTTGATGATGGACAGACAGTGAAGGAATTTAACAGGTGGCTGGTGGTTTGACTTTCTGTTTAATTGACCATCTTAATTCTACTGAGATCAAATTATATTGTTTACAGTGTGTTATGAAAGACTACTTTGGAATGGCTATTTTTCATTATTACTGAAATCAAGGAACTGAATGCAAAGGGCAGCTGCGTGGGAAACATATTTTGTAGCTAACATCATATTGTATTACACTATATTACCGAGAGTCATACAATGAATGTCAGAGGGTGTATGTTTTCGCTGGCTCAAGTCTTTTGAAGCTACATCTTTCCCAAATAAAGATATATTACAAGAACAACTAAAAAAAATGTAGAGTTTCAGTTTTCAAAGAATTTCTTGTACAGTTGCTATGTGCCCAACTCTTTGTGGCTCAAGCTTTGAAATCATAAAACCAAATAGATATATATATATATGACTTATGAAAGCTTTTCATGCCAGAAATTGATAATTTCAACTTTGATACATCGGGTCCTTACAGGGTTTGAAAGAAGCAGCTGCACAGAACAATTAGGCAGCTGGAGATCAACCCTCTGCAGTGATATAAAGCTCCAGTTTCTGAGCCTGCAGGGATATGCGATATCAGATTTTAAGTAGTGACGTCTTAACATGCAGAAGAGCTGTCACTGCTGTTTTCAGTTTCAAGAAGGGAAATTATTTCTGGGGGTAAAGCCAAATTTAAGAAGGACATATTTTGGCAGTGTACTAAGGCTAAATCTGGAAACTCTTTGAAATGGCAAACATGTTTGAAACAGCAAAGTTTAAGTCTTCCTTTTACTCATTACTTATTATTACGTTTACCTTTTCCAAAATACTCAGTTTTTAAGCTTGTTTAAAATGTGTTTCAGTGCATTTGTGTGCAATAAGACTTACAATCCAAAGGACAAAATGGTAACAGCCTGTGGGATCAACTTTGTTCCAGCCTTTTTCAGTTTCTGCAAATTTTTTTTATGACAGCTTTTTTATATTTGTGATTCTATTAAGACGATTGATTAAATCTGTAGACCTTTAAATACTGCATGGAAAGCATATAAAAATGCTCTGCATGTACCAACATTTAATACTGCAAAAACTGGGGGGAGTGCTCTGAGAGGTAGTCAGGTACTGCAGGATCCCCAACAGCGCTTAGCTGCATTTGCATCTTCTGCCTATAAAAGAACTCCATATGACAGTTGAAATGACTTAGAGTCTCATTATTAACACAAATGGTTATAATAGCCATATACAGGAGATATCAGGGGAAAACATGCACACAGAGGCATAAGCTACAATTTTGGCTAAATTGACATTGAGGAGAAATCAGATGACAGAAGATTAGTTATAAAGTGTATATTATATATTATATATTTTTCTGTATAATCAATGTAGCCATATATCTGAACCTAATGCATAAGCCTTCCTTGAGGATACTCTCAATAACTGACCTATACATAAATTGTAAAAAAAATCACAGCCCTTATAAGCCTTAAATTAGCCCAACTGACTATTTCTTCACAAAATGGCTACTAATTAAGTACCCAGAAAAAACAGTGCTTATCTGATCAGCAACTCTGCCATACATTGGGTTTTCCTTCCTGTTCAACGTGCAGTCCCATGACAGATCTACTGAACCCAGCTCACACTATACCCAAAAGACAGAATTTCTATTTACCTGGGTGACAAACATTTTCTTTCAGAAAAAAAAAAGTATTTTAAAATCACACTTCTGAGGAAAAATTAGTTTAATTACTCCCATTGCAGAGGTGGGGAAATGAGAAGCAGAACAGTTAGATTTAAGATTACCTACAGTTCTGAGAGCCCAATCTGAGATGTTGCCCAATTTTCCAGATTACATCACCTCCTACATGCACAGGAGAGCTACCTATGACTTCAGTTCCGCCTTGCCACTTAACCAACCAAGCTGGCATCTCCAAACAGAGACCTATGCAACAAGTTCAAAGCAAGCAGACATATCACTTCCAATGGCAGGAGGGTTGGGAACTAGCTGATCTTTAAAGGTCCCTTCCAACCCAAACTGTGTCTGTGACGACACCTGCAGAAAATTGTTTAACACCACGCAGGAGCTCTGTGTCAAAAGCTGGACAGAATCCAGCCCCCCAGGGCAGCTTTCCTCTGCTTTCCTGAGCAATTTTCACTCACAGCTTCTTCACCAGAATGGTCTTCAGTCTTTCTTATTTCTATGCTGTCTCATTGAGTCACTTTGAATTTCCTGTATTTTAGAAAGCAACTACTTCAGCTTAAAGTCTAGTAAAATTTATCTTTTCAAGTTTAAAAGCTCTTCTAGGTCTTTTTGGGAAACTCACTATAAGGAATAGGCTAAACATGATCTAGATCAAAACATAACAGACTCAAGGTCCTTTCAGCTAGTCCCAGTTGAATCTCCCTACGATCATGGTGGCTCCTCTTAGAGATGACAGTTTAACACTTTTCCTCCTGTGGCTTGACACCTAAGTCTTCTTGCCTTGTCTGTCACTACCATCCTAATTTTAAGTCCCAGGTTTACCACAATGCCATTCTGTCTCCTCATCCATCTCAAGTGTCATCAGCATTTTATACGTGTCCTATGAGGTGACTACTTTGTCTTCCTGACATTTGCTCTTGCAGCTCCCCAAGAGAGCTTGCTTAGAGAAACACCTGGCGCTGGAGTTGAACATCTGTCTTTCAGGTTTTTGTTTTGTTTTTTTTTTTAAACAAAGTACATCACCATAGTGTGGTGCTTGAGAGACTTTTTCCCCTCAGCATGTGAGAAAGTTTTAGTTTTGGGAAGAAAATTATCTTGTTGAACATATTATGCATTATTTTTTTTTTAATTATGACCACGAAAGACAGTAACTGTGTTTATATTCTACTTTAGTCTCTTTACTAGGAAGCAATACTTGCTACAAACATGATTTTAAGGGAACCAGGTATCCATATGTTAGGTGAAGATCTCTGGAAGAAATCATTAGCTATTTTCTTTAAGTGATTCCCTTTGTTCAAACGTGATCACATATGCATAAGTAAAACCAGCTGTTCTCAGGCTTCACAAAAGTGATTTCTCTCTGTGTCAATGTGAAAGGCCAGAGAACCACAGCATTGCTTGGTAGGGCTTACTGCTGATGTTAATGAAGAACAATCATGCCAGAGGAGGAAGCAGCCACATCTCAGTTTCATCATTGGTCTGCTGGAAAGCTATGACCCACATTTGCAGTTACCTCCAAGAAAGTTCTCGTTTATTCATTTCCAGTTTGAAAAAGCACAACCCTATATCTTGGGAACATGAAGTTGTACCGCAACTTTCTGCCTGGGACCAATTTTTGCACTATATTAGGAGTGGAAGCAATGCAAATTGATGCAAGTGATGCAAGTAATGCAAGTAATGTAAAGAGGAAAATTCACTGAATAAAGCTGACAAAACAAAATGGAGGCACAACAAGAGCTTCCAAGAAAATAAGAATTGTTAATAATAAATTTGCAAACCTTTGCAATAGAGCAGGCACATTTCAAGTAGAGCACCTGTTGAAGTATTTTAATAGCCTTCCAAATAAAAAATGTCATTTCACGTTCCTTGTTTCCAGGATCAGATGTCAGTCTCCTCGGAAGCAGGAGGTGCAGCAGATAATGTCCTCTGTTTCACTTTCAACAGTGTTTGCTCATTGTGACTTTCCAAACACGTCTTTCTGGTTTGCTAAATGTTGTGAGAACAGTTTTAGTTTTTGCAAATGAGGGGAGTAGTGGTATCATGGCAGTTGCACAATTTCCAGAAAAGTGAAAGACAAAGGGCACGCTGGCGCCATTCATGCTGTGCTGCAGTTCACACTCAGATGAACTTCACTCTTTGGAACTGACTGTCCTCAGCACTGTCTGCAGCTGTGAAATTCAGAGCTGTGCCTTGGCTGCTGCTATCTACAGCATGGCACAGTCACACATCACAGGCTGTCAAGCACTCCTCTTACAAAGGAACTAGCACTAAGCACACCTGCACGATTTTGTTGTGATTTCACAGATATCCTCAGCTGCTTGGCTTCAAAAGACATAAAATTCATGGATTTACTTCGGATATACAAAAAGGATAATTTAGGATGCATTTATTTCAGGACAAAAATCACTATGGCTATGGAAACAGTTTTGCCTTCAGCGTTCAGTAAGAATTTTTAACATTTCAGTTAAGGTACATTAAAAGAAAAAGGGATTAGCTCATAACTTTTCAGATATCAGAACTATACTTAATTCATACTACTTCTGTTATTATCAACCTAATTCTTGTAAAGGGAACTGTATTTAGTTTAAACCTATTTAACAGTTTTGTATCTTGTGCTGGAGTAGATCCTTATGGCCAATTCTGACCCATTAATAAAATGAGGGTTCCCTGAAAGCACCAAATGAGATAAATCAACAAATCCAAATGCAGTTATTAAAAAACTTGCCACTGTGTCACACAGTTCATGCATCTGAATGAAACACAGGCCTTACTTTTGCCAATATATGTTACATTTTAAAATCCGTAAGTTGAAAGAACACAATATACTGTAATTGTACTGTATTTGTAAAACCTTGTTCAAAAAGAGATTTTTGTAAAAGAACAATCATGAAGTGGAACCAAGCCAGCCAGATTACTGGCAAAGCTTCCTGCTGAATATGATTAGATAAAGAGAAAACGGAGACTGGAGAAAATTGATCCTCTCAGCAGAACTTGCCATAATTATATGCAGGATGAGGAATTAGTTATTATTCTGCTGTTAAATTCCTCAAGCGGCCAGAAGGAACACTCTTGCATAATCTGCTTTTTCAATCTAGTCCATGAAAAATGAAGATCCTGTTAAGAAAAATGGAGATGTGGCTGACTAAACTCTATAAACCTGGTAAATTTTTTTCCATAAGGAAAAGTGGAAAGTGGAAAGATCCATTGATATTGCCTTACCAGCACTTCTCTGATAGCTTGCTAGCTTTTGTTTAACAGAATTTTTCATTTCAAGAAATAAAATCACTGAATTTCATTCATGCATTAACCCCTGGCAAGTTGCAATGCAGAATAGCCTCACCTCAAATGCTGTTCTTGTAAGGCAACCTCTTCGCAATGGTTCACTGCTAGCATGACCTGAACTCTGCCTTGTTGCAAAAGTAATCACATTGTTGTGATTTGAATTCCTGTGTTTTTACTAACACAACAGGACTTCTCTGATTGCAAGCTTCTGTTTATGCAAGGAACACATGGCTTGGAGCACAGCTTTCTCATTTTTACCTAATTCAAGCGGAGATGGTACTAATAAGATGAAATAATAATTCAGTAAAGATACAAAAGACTCATTAACACAAACAGAGAATAGGGTGTGTAGCCTAACAAGAAGGGGAGGTGGATTGTCCTTGATGTTACTGAGTGCAGTGAAATAGCACCAACAAAATTGTGAAAGGTGGGCATTGCTGGCCCACGGGCTGACAGCTGAGTTTGGTAACAGAAGGACCATGAGCAGAGCTATACAAGCAGAAACCTCAGTGCTTCTCCATTCCAAAAATCAGAAACGGTTATATAATTATTCAAATTAGCAACATGAAACAGAATCAGAGGATGAGGAAACAAAAGGAAAAAGCAGTGAAAAGAGACAGCTTGTCCGAAAGATAATTACATACAGTTGAAAAAATCAAGAAAAAAAGCACTGCTATTGTATGCCTCTAGATTAGCAATGATCTTTTCTTAAATGCAGTCTCATATGCTCATTTCCCCCATTTCTTTTATTATAGAAGTTGCAAACAAGATGGTTTCATAGTTCATGACTGGGTGGGTGACCTTAGCCTCAGTATTACTACAAGCCACTCATATCCAATCTGCTGAGATGAGCCTCACTGTAATTCTACTAATTAAAACACCAAAAGGAAAAAAAAGGGACAATCCGATTTACTGGTAAGGACCTAGAAAAATCTTTCAAGTTGTCGGAGCTGAAACACTGTCATCTCCACTTCCTGCAGCCCCATGTGTAACCCATACACTTTCCTCAGACAGCAATGACATTTGTCTGCTGGACCAGTTTATCCAACAGCACATTGGACTGGGAATGCAGAGAGTTCCTCTTCATGCTAACCAGAAAGGTGCAACTGGGAGAAATCAGAAAATTAACATATAGACAAAATTTAGAGAAAATTACTGTTACAGGATTTAATATGCATGTGCACAGTGGGGAGCGTTGCAGACCAGTAATGTTGTGCAGTAATGCTTTTAGCAGATATAAAATATGACTGTAAGTGGATACTATTCCAGAGAAAGCAGCTGCATTCAAGAGGTGGCTGCAGAGGTGTGTCCTGGTTAGAACGGCTGGGACCAATTCATCACTGGATGGGTGCAACCCAAAACTGTGTATTCTATAGCCTTCCATGCCATTTCCCCAGAAACTGTTGTCAGTGGAGGCCTGCGAGGTGGGGGGATGTTCCTGTCCTCATACCCTTTTATGGAATTCCCCGCTCTGATACCCTTTTATGGAATTCCCTACTCTGAGGGAGGGACTGAGCACTCCCGCCTGAACTGGAGAGTATATAACTGGGAGTTTGGGAACCTTGCCACCTCTCGTGGGATCCAGAGGAAGACTGCAGACCACTGCCTTCAACTAGACTGCAGACCACCGCCTTCAACCAGACTGAGACCACCACCCTCAACTGGACTGCAATCACCACTTCTGACCAGACTGCAGCAGCTCTCCCACCAGCAGGTTTATCCCCTCTCCCTTTGCTTTGGACTCGGGGGTGGGCCAAGGTATACCACTTTTGTTCATAACCCAGGGTGCTGGGTTATACATTTGGGTTTTGTGGGTTAAAACCAATTGTCTGTCTGTATAATTGTACTTATTGCATTATTTTAATAAATTGTTATTCTGACAAATCTTCATTAACTAAGCACTTCTGTGAAGCATGGCAGTCTTGATTATTGTGGGAAGTCATCAGGGACTGTACCAGAGAAATCAGTGCAAATATAAGTCCAGGAGAAGACATACCAGTTTGCCTTCAACATCAGCAAGTATTAAAATATTAATTCAAGGGAGATAAATAGTAAATATGCAATGAGAGTAAGGATGAATCAAAGGGTATGAAATTAAAAGTTCTCTACAAAAACACATTTTAAGCAGACAAACTGATAAAAATCAGCAAAGCAGCTAAAGTGAACAGTGGAAAGCTGACTGGCAGATGACTTTATGCATCAGCAGCATGTGAGGCATTAGCAGTCTTTGTTCTACAAAATGATTTAATGACATTATCACTTTCATGATGTTAAATTATTTTCATGTAATCTAATTTGAGAAATTCAACACTTCCCTTTATTTGATGAAAAAACACGATTTTGTAACTTATTGCACTTTTAGGAAGATGTATGATAATTTTGATTTTGCAAAATCTCTACAAACTGCCACAGTAGAAAGATACTGACTTCTTCCTGATATATTATCAAAAAGCAAATGGGCACCAGTTTTATTTTACAAATGAAATGTTTTTCATAACAGTATGAATGAGTTAGATATTGCTGACAGCTTGAATTAATAATTTCCCCGGGCTTCTTTCTATCTCTCCAAAGAAGCATAGTGTCATGCTCCAATAATAGTAATAGACTTTTCAGGAGAATAAAATTAGATCTAAAAGATGATGCCAGATGATGCCAATGCAGCCAGTACACTTCAGTATCAGAAGCTGACAATGCCTCAGGCCCCAAATTAGTTAATGTCATGTTTAAAGTGAGAAAAAGGAAGCTTAGACCAGATCGGTAGGCCTAATCCTGCACCTATTATTAATGTCACATATTCCAAATTACTACACTTACGTTGTTCAATAACCACACTGTTTATTTTTGGAGATTAGTGCTGGTGATTGGCAACATTTTGGAATTACGTAGGTTTTGACTTAGGATAAAAATACTTTCTTCCTTGTGTTTCTGCATAGACATTGGCCTAAGTAACACCCTAACGGAGCCCCTGACTCCTCTCCGTGCCTGCTGGAGAGGTAGCTGTCTGAAGATGGAGTAAGGTTTCCTCTCCTCATCAGAAGGATCTGTAAAAGTTAGTTTTTTGCAATTTTAAAAATATATGCATGTACTAAACTCAATGTGCTGAGGAGGAGACAACACAGATGGTTTGGGAGAAGTGCACATGATTGCAGTGCAAATAGAAACAATCCCTTTAATGGAGTCATGCTAGTTTGGCAGTGGGTGGTCTTTTTTTATCATTGTTTAGCACATGTACATGAAATATTGTGGCAGTGGTCAATTCACAACAAGGTGTTATGTACAGCAGGTGCAAGGCACCTGGTATTGCTCCATCTCATTCTTCCGAGCTAATTGTGGAGGTGGAAAGAAAGATACAACTGCCCCTTCTGTCTCTTCCATTTATGAATGTGTCAAGAAATCTTGATGTTGGGTAAAAAAATCAGTTTTTCTTATGCTGCAAATTTGTCTGCTACTACAGGATAGGGGAAGTGTAAATATTTATCTCACTGGCATTTCCTAAGATTTCAGCATTTTTAACAGCATAATGGAAAAAACCCCACAGAATTTGAAAAGATTCCCTGAAAATTATGTTTGCAAGCCATGTCTGTATTATTCCCTACAATCTGGTTGCACAATTTAAGCTTTCAACAGCAAAAGGACTAGAAATGCTTACATTTTTATGTTCTAAAAAGTATCATAAACTGGGTTCCAACAGATTTATACTCCTGATCCAGACTCTTCTGGTTGTAAAGGTACCTGCAGTGAAATAGAAGAGCCAGACGTTTCTGTGACACCAGGCATATGGAAATTATGAACTGATTCTAAGATGGTGGCAGCTGAGGACCCTCAGCATCTTATAAAACTAGACCCTTAGTTGAGCAAAGCTTGCAGGAAAAGAAAAATCTGTCTCACTTTTGTAACTTAACAGATTGCTCTGATCTGGAATATTGCACTTAAAATATTAAGAAATGTATCTGCAAAAGAGATGCGAGAAAGCATTCCTCTTCATTTGATGAAATTCCAACAGCACTACTGCAGTCCCACAAATTCCCACAGCTATTTAAGCTTTCTATCTAGTGCTTGCTTATCTGTCATGTTCATTATTTTCCATTCACTAACTTTGCCAACCCTTTGAAGACAATAAAGGGATTCTGGACACCATTAACTTGATGACCATCTCACATTCCTCTATATCTCCTGCCTGCAGGGACTCCAGAGTTTCATCACAACCAGAAAACATATTCTAAAATAAGTGTCAAAAACCGGCTGCAGTGGGAGCTCAAACAGCATCAATAAAATGTGCTAGACAGCACACCATGTCCATCTATTCTACACACCAAGTCATATGTGATGAAGGAATAAAGAGAAGACAAAGCATTTTGGAAAAAATCAGGTTAAAAGCTCTGGGCATCTGTTTCTCACCATCAACTATTCACACAGTGAAATGTGTTAGTGATTCTACATAATGAATGATTTTTGAAGCGCAGGCCACATTTCCATTTTACAAAACCCTTTTGGACCTGCTTTGCTACTCAGACTTTTTTTTTCTTGTCCTTCTCCCTCCCCTTTTGTCACTTTTCACCTTTTTTATTTAGCCATCAAACTCTTTGCCCTTCAATGAAAGGAAGTATGCTGAATTAAAAATAAATAAATATATAGTAAAAACTGCTTTAACTGGTACTTATTTACATAGACATGTAAATATACATATCCTGTGGTGCATGTCACCTGTAGGGTGGGCTATTGTATCTTCAATAAAAAAATACCCACCCACATGTACCCCTTCACCCTACAGGTATCACTCAACCATCCCACCCAAACTCACAGGACATAAGACTGATCTTTGTACTCAGTGCAAGTCTTCTCAACTAACTTAGCAGCATCAACTCTCCGTAAGAGAGATACATACATTCTCAGTAAGCCTTGACAGAAACAGGAAAAGGCTCGCAGGACTACAGCATATATTTGAAGTCCAGAAAAGGGGATGACTGGGAATGTAAATCAGATTATGGGAGGGAGCTCTTATGTGTAATGCCATGTGTAATCTGTGAAAGTACACGACACTGGAACAGATGTTGATGTGCCGCAGCCTGCAGAGCCTGTGTAGACAAGGAGTGCCTGTTTAAGCATTAACCCCCCCAGGTAGCTAAGTGAGGTTAAACATAACTGCCCATTTACACAAGATGACACTGTACACTTACGAGTGAATGTGATGCAGCTTCTTGGCTGTGGACAAAGTCCTAGAGGAAGACTTAGAAAGGCTGAATGTTGGTATTGGAAATCTTAACTAACGACTCCTTGTTCTTACTTATCTCCCTTTTTTTCTCTTAAAAGAGAATAAGCATTTTGATCAGAGCATGCAGCCTTGCCAACCACACAACCAGAGATTTCAACACAGATGCTTCCCCTCACCCCACCTCCATCTCTTGGAATACCTTCTTCTCTTGCTTCCCCCTTTTTAAATAATAAAAAAAAAAGAGTCAAATGACAAAATGTCACAGGAGCATTCAGGGAACTGTGTGAGATAAGACAGTGTAAGACCATGGCACTGGGTGAAAACTAGTTCTGTCACCTGGATGTAAATTACCCTTCATGCAAAATGGAAAGCAGCAGATTTTCTCAGGACTTCCTGAGGCAGTCAGACTGGGGCTAGTAATTCATGGATGAGTTGGGTTTTATTCATAACTTGGTTATTTTGGTCTAGTAAGACCCTGATTTTTTTTCTGCCACAGATGTACATAATTTCATTTGACTCTCAGCAAAGTTCAGAAGAGAGTTAAAAGAAATTGAGAGCAAGAAATTTCAAAACAGAAATAGCCTGCTAGCATTTATTTTGCTATTCTATTACAATGTTCTGACTTCCATCTAAACTTTCCCATGGGGATACAGATCTACATTTTACTTTAGCTAAAGACAGAATTAATTTGAAAAATTATCACAGCAAAGAGAACAGTTATCAAGCCATCATCATCTGGACTATGTAGAGACAAAAAGTAGGCATCTTTCTTAACAGAACAAGCAAGAAGTCTGTCACATTAGAGAGTTCTGTGATATTATTTATTGGGGGTTTTTCTCCTCTTATAGCTTAGGTCAAATCCTTGATCAAAGCAACCAGGAATTGTTCTGCTCAGATGGCTTACTGCATTTTAAGTGGAATGCAATTTAGCACTCTCCCATCTGACCAAAGCTCAATTCAGTAAGAGAAAACAATTTCTAAAGACCAACACATCCATTTCCCCCTCGAGAGGCCAGACAAAGGTTGTGGCATTAGAACAGATTACCAGCATCTGCCTACAGTGTGCCTTTGATAAAAGGCAGTGTTAGACTGTGATGGCAGCTGACTGTCCCTCTTTGCAAAATAGCATTAGGTGTTTTCCAGATCCCAGTATTTGGGTTGCATTGTGCTTGTTATTGAGCATTGTAAGAAGCAGCGCAGTGAGACTGGTGTAATAGCAAGAAATAAAAACAGTAAATCACATCTCTGTGTATACTTCAGAGGCTTTGCAATTTTTTTTTAATGCACAGTTTGCTGCCACATTTCCTTTGGGTTTATCTGAGATATTATTAAAGAAACAAGGCAGTGTTTGTTTCAAAAAGTGGTTAATAATATGCACACCCCATAGTCTACCACAGCTTCAAAGAGCCAATTACTGTTAGACTGTTGCATAAACATATATTTAGGAAGCACGAAATTGTGCAATTATTTACAGGATTCAGTACTTAATACATCATATTTGAGCTCTGAAATGGGAATTACTGACATGATGAAATATAATGGCTCCAAACAAACTGGTGTAGTACAAGAGGGGCCCTGCAGAGCTGTACTCATTAAACACATTTATTAAAAATTCTTACTTAGTTTTTTGAAAATCCAAAATCATTCAGTCACTTTAAAAAGCTCATCATCACCAAATATCTCATCTGTAACTTCTTGGAAAATCCTATGGCTCAAGAGAGCTTTGTTAGCATTGTATCTGAGGACAACCAAAATACTTAGGTTTGTCTTAAAGAAATGGTGTGGAACTTCCTGCAGGTGAGTGGCAGGACATTGCTGGAGATTGGACAGTAGCACAAATGAAAAAGAACAACCTGAGTTATTTTTACCCGCTGGATGTATTAATTAAGCATAGCCCCTTCAGGAAAGAGGTCTAAGTCCTGCTTCCCAAAAGATAACTGTAGTTAAAAACCTCCACATTAGTCTATTTTAGGAAAATGGCAGGAATTATTACTGAAAATATGATCACATTATATAAATTGGGGCATGTCTTCAGCTTACTGATTCAGCTCATTTCTGTCACTGCATCACAAAAATATTGCATTGGAAATAAGACAGAACAAAGAAAAGATTCCAGTTTTTGTTGTATTTTTCCATAAAGTGAAAATTTTATTATTTGCTCTTGATTTGTTATTCACGTTTCAGCTAAGGAACGATGTATCTCTAATTCTCAGAGTTCTGCTTTTTTAGAGCAATGACCAGTGCCTGAGAACAACATTTTGATAAAGGTTATATTGTCCTCTAGCAACTTTCAAGTGGAAAAGGTTTGTGGTTTTATTTTATGCTCTGCTGCATATCCCACCCATTAGTTTGCAATTTTAAATCTGTTTCCTTACGATGTGATAACAGGCATATTTCAAAGAAAGTTGATTCCTCCCCCTGTCTGCAAGTCAGAAAATGTTGTCCCCAAAAACACAAGGCTGCTGACTCAGACCTGCTGAAGTCATATCAGCCTTGCCCTGTACCTAAGCTTGCTGTTAGGGCACCAGACCTGAGCTAAACTGCTGCTCCTATCTGAGGTAGACCTGCCAGCCAGCCCAAGCCTGATGGCAAAGGACAATCCTTGCTTGCAGCAGTGAGCAGGAGAGATAGTTTGCCAAAATTCATGGCTCTGTGGATTGTGGCACAATCACTGAGGTTTCAGGCTTAGAAAAATGTTAATTCTCAGCTAATGAGACTTGAGGCATGCAGTCCTCAGTCAACAGAGCAACTTTCAAACTACTATTTTGCTTTTAATGCCCTTTTGTACATTTGTTATGATAAATTAAGTGGCATCTTGTCTCAGCTAGGTGCTGGACATTCAGGTTCTGTAACACTCTTAGGCATGGCTGCAGGCTCCATCAGGGGTACTTACACAAAGACCATGCACACCAGCAGGCCCATGGGACCTGGGCTGTCTCACTGCATTTGTACATCAGAGGATCTCTGCCTAACTGGGACCCTGAACACCCCTACAACAATCTCCAGGTAGCGGTGCATTTGGTAACACACATGCCTAGTCTGAAACTAAAGCACAGTTCAAAACAGAACACTCTGTATTCCTTTAGGTAGAACTATATAAGTCACATCACCTGAAATGATTATTACTTTAGTATGTGCAGTATAAACAAAAGAAATTAATTAATGGCAAAATGTATTTAAGTGCATTCCATATAGACATATGCAAAGGGCTTCCATAAAATTTTTCATATTTGTAAATTAAGTAATATAAGATTAACAAATAACGAGACACTACACTTTTTGTAACTAATCCCTGTATCCTCTTTGTTTGTGCTCCACTAGATAAACAATGCACTTAAAAGTTCTTTTCACAGAACAATAGAGATTTCTGTTAAGTTCTTCTTCTTCTCTAAAGTTGCATTTTTTCCCATTTCACTTGAGACTGACAACTCACAGGTCTGATGGTCATCCTACTCCCAGTATCAGAAAAGGCCCATAGGGTTCTGCAGAGCATCAGGCTGAGTAGATGCCAGTAGTGTATCTTTGCACCAAGGATTGCTGCCTGCATGCCAGTCAGGCTTGGCCAAAGCACAGCTGGTGGTTTGAGGGAGGTGTAGTGCTGGTGAGACCACATCTCAAGTGTGTGCCCTGTGTGGCACTCCCCAGCATGAGAGAAACATGAACATTGACAGAGTTGGTGGGGAGTATGATATACCCATTTTCAACCTTGGAAATGTCCGTATTGTTGGGACAACTGGAGAAGTCAACCAAAAAAGTGCTATCTGAACAAAATAGTAGAGTTGTTTTGTGTTTCTGGAAATATTCACCAAGTAAGACAACATATTCCTTCAAGACATATAAGATTACGGTTTTGAATGATTAAGATCTTTCTTGTATTCTTACCTCACTAAGAGTCTTAGCCCAAATGTTTAGGAGCTTATAAAGCAAATAAAGAATAAGAATAATAAGCAAAGATTGAATACCAAAGGGTAAAACTGGTCTTTCATTTCCTGCATTGGAAACACACTCATAACTTTGGAAAGTCCTGTAAACTCCTGCAAGCTTAACATTTTCAGAGGTGGAAAAAAATAAATAGGCCATGCCCTACAAAACAAAGTCCTTCTCTCACCTTTTTTCTTTATGAAGTACATCGTGCTTTTAAGCTCAGCAAGTTGCCTCGAGCTTTACCTGAAATTCCAAGGACTGAGCACTTTCCTGCTGTGCTGTGAGGGAAGGTGGACTTGTCATAAAGAAACCAAAATCACCAAGCCCTATGCTGAATGCCACAGGTTGTCTCTCTCCATATCTGGGCAGCATTTCAGATGGGACCAAATGGTTTAAATTTAATATTCATAATCACACAGAGAAAAGAGGTAGAAGTAGGGAGTATGATAAAAAATCATTCAATACTTTCCACTATCTGACCACTCAAATCGTGAACCCTCTCTAACTACCAAGTAGTCTTAAAGTAGGGACCTGTATAATATTTATTCCAGTAACCCCTGTCTTTCAGGCCACAAAGTTGCATGTGTCTTCAGGACATATGGACCTTACCCCCAAAAACTTACTACAATGTCTGTTCTCAATTGGCATGAAACTACACCACATGTCAACAAACCTGGTGCAACCTGCCAAATGTTTGGGTAGCACTTCCATGGCTGACTCCTTCTCATGGATCAGTTCTGCTCCTTCTCAGAGTCTCATTACAAGAGCAATGTCCATGAGTTCATCGCATCACACTTTACATCAGTTAGAAATGTTCCAGCAAGAGCTCTATTCTGAGTTTCCCATTCAAAACCTTCACTGGCTTCAAAAACATGGGGGGGGGGTTGGTGTGATGTGGAGCCTAACATTCATAAAACTGACTGCTGGGACAGACAAGATGAAACTTGTTCTAGCTACAGTCAAATGCCTCTGAAATTGGAATCAGTATTTTACTCCAAGGTCAGTTCCTTATTAGCAAAGGAAAACATTTTTAAGTGCTTGTTTAAGCAATTTGATAGCAGATCGAAAGGCAGAATGCATTTCAGGATTACTCAAGGAAACAGAGGAAATGAACCATGTAAATTCTTTGTCAAACAGTTTTCTACACTCTTCAAATCTATTTTAAGGTTCAACATCTCCATGAAGGCCTTGACTTAGTTATATTTCTTGAGACCTTCTGAAGAAATATCTTCATTTTGGTACAGATACAGAAACCAACCCTAGCTTCAATTGGAAATCACATTTGAAATCCTAATCCCTTATTTCCTTTTGAACAGAGTGATTTCTGAAAGGACAGCTCTGAGGAGGCCAGGAGACCTTGAACACATCTGGCATACACTCATTTACAGCTTCCTTATTCACAGGATTTGATTTTATTCTAGAATTCTGCCTGGAACATGTAAATTTTTAAACTTGTTTGCATTTATATTTATTTATTTATTTATTTATTTGTTTGTTTGTTTATTTATAACTGGCTAGGTAGCCCCTCAGAGATTTTCCACAAAATACCTGACTTAACTTGGTCAGATGTTTCAATGAACAGAAGGAAAACAGCTTGCTCAGCTGAAACACCATAATTAGCATATATTGTGTTAGCTCTCCGTCCTTCCCTAACCTTCTGGGTCCACAGTATAATTTCCTCGGAATTTGTGTTTGTTTTGCTTTTAAGCAGAAGTGTAATACTACTGAGAATCACCAGATGGCATTGCTGCAGATAACTTTGATATTTCTCTTTTCCTGACTCTGCAGAGGATAGGTACTGAGGCAGTACTTATTGCAATCTAGAGTAGAGTTTTTATGATGTTATTCCTTGAGCTCTGCTAGAGAGACATCATTTTCAAATTAAACATATCCAGTCTCAATTATATATTTGTATGCAAGTCATAAGGTTTGTTTGCAGCAAAGGATCATGCATGGCTGCACAGGCATGGTTTAGAAACACAGACAAGAAATGTGGGAATAAGATATTCTTTAAACTACTTTAACATTTCATTGTTTCTTTGTTACTGTATTCTTTAAGCTCATTGAAATGATTTACAGACTTTTAATTGTTAAAAGTCACCTGTTTAGTGACTGAATCTGTTGGCCGAAGAGCTTCAGCTACAATAGTTGCATCTGCAAATAACCTGGGATCAAATTGTGTAATAACTCACAGCTCATTAAACTCCTCCTTCAGAGATCAAATGACATGGGTTAATTTTTAGTGTCGGCTATAGTGTATAACATATGTCAGCACTTCAGAGCTGCTGTACCTCCCAGCCTTCACAGTCCCATGCCCAGGGATGGCCCCAGCCAGAATGCAGCTGCCTCCATGGGTACCACTGATGCTGAGGGAGCAAATATGAGGGTGAATGGACCTTTTCAACTGCTTAGCTTTCAAAGCATGATGAAGCTGTGACATGGCACTTATTTATATTTCCATAT
The DNA here is from genome assembly GCF_003984885.1 of Neopelma chrysocephalum. NCBI lineage: Eukaryota > Metazoa > Chordata > Aves > Passeriformes > Pipridae > Neopelma > Neopelma chrysocephalum. The sequence goes on from NW_020897689.1 coordinate 26,541,030, forward strand.
AAGGTGTCAAGATCACTTTTTCTCTTCTTCATTTCAAAATGCTTCATTTAAAAACAAGGATAAAGGAAGGGTGTAGCCAGGTGACTATGACCACCTGGTTGTAATCAGGTGGGGGTTGGTCTCTTCTCCCAGGCAACTAGTGACAGGATGAGAGAACATCCTCTTAAGCTGTGCCAGGGAAGGTTGGACATTAGGAGGAATTTCTTCACAGGAAGGGTGATTAGATACTGGAATGGGTTGCCCAGGGAGGTGTTAGAGTGAGTGTGTGATTTTTGTCCATAGTGCTTACTTAATATTTTCATCCAGATGCCCTGGAAAGCTGTGGGTCATTGCTTTAGAGGAGTAATTTTGAATCCAGTGAACAGGCAGCTCTCCTGTCTTTTCCATCATTATCAAGTTGTCATTTTCCTGGGCTTCCAGCAGTAAAGAGGTTCCCAATATCAGTGTATGATCACAGCTTTGCGTATTAGTGAATTAAAAGCCATGTCCTTGAGGAAATTGCTAATGTTGATGAAAAGAATCTTTCTTGGTTGAACAGGCAGAGGTGGTTTTGGGGCAGGAGGACAGTTCTCTCATTTGGGGATGTTACATCTGTTAGTTTAGATCGTAACTGCCCTCATGTCTCCCACAAAAGCATTTGAAAGATCACCTCAGTGGAGATAAGTCTGAGATACTGTTCTCATTTCTTCATATCTGCCTAGCTGTTGTGCCATTTCCCATTTTATTGAAGCAGATAGTAATAGAAACCATCAATGATACCTTTCATGTTTCTCTTCTGTGAGCCAGCCACAGGCAACAGTGGTAGTCAATATAGATGCTTTCAAATGGAATTAATTCAGTTCTAATCCCCATTAAACAGACAGTGATATGTAAGTCAGGTAGTAAAAAAAGACAAGTTGTCTTAAATGCTACTGGTGGAAGAGATGGGCCCCTGGGAGTCTAAGAATTAAAAAATGAGAAAGATAACTCAGTAAAATTCCCACAGCAGAAAATAGGTACCTACATCAATCTTTAAATGCTTCTATGTACGTCCAAAGAGAGTTTTGCAAATCATTCCTCTCTGCATTTTAAGGGCCTCACCACAGAAGCAGTAACCCAAGACAGACCCACTGGATTATGTTTTTCCATAACATAGTTTTGTTCATATAATTTTTAATAAAGGCGGCTACCCACAGAAGAGACCAGGCCTCTGTTTGTGGCTGTACTACAAAGAAAGGAGCATAAACAAAAGATAGTTTACAATAAAGATTTTCCTCTTTCAGGTTTTTCAGTGGTTTTAGCTGATATACACATCCAACTTTCTCCATTCATACACCACCATCCCCAAACACAGGCATCATTTTCCTAAGTGATAGGAACAATCTCTTACATACAGATAATGAAAATATAGTTGTACTCTTCTGTATTAATGATCATAGTTATTTTCATAAAGGAAAAGCATTAACAAAGCCATTGTCAAAGAACAGAAACCCACTCCGGGATCACCTCAAGCTGATCTAATAAAGGTTAATGTACACTGGAAAATCCCTGAAAACTCCCATCTTTTAGTTTTTGCCTCAGAATACATTTGACACAAACTAATACTGCACAATGACGTAACAAACACCTTATGAAAATCTTGTTTTTGTGGTGTGGTGTAAACCTTGTGTGCCCACAAGGGATATTTCTATAGCAGAAATGCTGTCACGTGAATACTATTTCTTAAGGGTTAGTGATTTAGATGAGAACTGCTCTGCAGCATTGTTAAGAATGCTTTGATGTTTGTGATGTACTGCCAATGTATTTCCAACAGTACTTAAACTTGCTACTTTTAGAAAAATCTTGAATTTAGCTGAACATTTATGGCAAAAGGATTTAAAGTGTTTTTTGATGACATAAACCAATTGACAAGCAGCTTTAAAAAACAGTGGAGGGAGAGATAAGGAATTTACAAGGAATAAACAACCGCACCTGTCAGATAACACACAAAAAGGCAAAAGTTTACAGAAAACAGAAATAAAAAAAGACAGGAAAAGAGACAGTAGGTACAGTGCAACACGTAGTCAATATTAGTCACAAATATTAATATTATATGAAGATTGTGTAAAACAGTGAAATGGATGCACAGAAGTCAAAAGAAAGGCCTTCTCTCATCCTGCCACAGGGAAAAACACACACATGTAATGGCTCCTGCCTCTTCTTTTCCTGAATGAGAGAGGCATATTTGGATTTTGGTTTGACTTGCTTTTTCTTCCCCTTAAGCACTATTTTGGTGACAAAATCTGGAATTCATCATGGTTATTTCCAAAAGAAAAGCAATATCATACATTAAAAGGAAGGTTGGAAGTCTCATGTTGAGACTGAAATATCTCTCTTGCAAGGCTTGAATAGTTTGAACTGCAGAAATAATGTAACAGCAAGATGTGAACGTGCATGTTTAACCTGCAGCCTGCTTCTTTCCTTCTTTATTCCTACCTCTTATATGTGGCCTAGAGAGCTGTAACAGTTTCTCTAAGCCAGTAAACACCACATCTGATAACTTGTAAGATCACCTTATCTTTGTAAAAAACCTGAGCAGAGGGACTCTCCTCTGTTGGTAGGAGCCAGCAGAGCTCCTAACCCAGAACCTTCTTGTCCAGCCCTGTCAAATTGTGATTGCTCTTTTGGGGAGGAGAGCAAGAGGAGACATGACCTTGAATTTCCCTTCTATGTGCTTTTAGCTCAGAATAAATTAGCTTGGACATAGCAGGAAACACAACCGCATCATCTCGATCAGTGTGTAGTTTAAGGCTGATTAGCCTGTCCAGCTCCCTCTTATGGGCTTGGTGCCTGAGAGAGAAGGCTCGTTGATCTGATGGAGCCACACGGAAAAGTACTTCCCTTTCTGCCACACCTCTGGATTTCCCTTTGTGTTACTCACCAGTACTGCTCTGGATGGTCCTCACTGTGGTGGTTGTACGTGGGGGAGATGATGACCGCAGTGATATGCACTCATCGTCCTGGGAACAGCCCTTCTCAATGGCTCTGACATAGCTGTGGCTCCTCATGCGGAAGCATCCTGGCATAGGCAGATCCAGTGCTTCCACTGCCTGAGACTCGAGTTCACTGAACACCGACTCGCAGACAGATTCAAACTGACCGTTCACCTCCATCTCACTCACCTGCGGACAAAGACCAGGCATGTTCAGTACATCCTATACATGGATATTGCACACTACCTGGTACAAACACAAGCTACAGTGGCACAATGGCCAACATCTGTTAGGAGGTCCCTTTGCACATGAAGAAAGGTGAATGGCACATAAGCACATCCTGTAGTACAAAGCAACGATTGTGAGAGGAAAAAACAGTGTATGGAAAGGGGAGACGGAAGCGTTGGGCAGAGATTCAGCTGAGTTAGGACTCTTGACTCCTACTGAAACTGGTGGGAAACTAGGAGCCCTCAAAGCAGAGTCTGTTTTATGTCACCCTGGGCACACAGCAGGTATTGAAAAATAACACTTTCTTTGCAGGATGAGGAAAACCCAAAAAGGTCAGCTTAACCTCAGTGCAACCCACAGTCAATCACAGTGTTAAACCTGAGCAGCTGGGAAAATGGAGGGTAGAAGTAGTAACAAACAGCTGGGAAGAGGAGATTGATAAGGGAACCAGACCTGTTGCAGGGGAAAAATGTATAACTACATCTCTGCTGAAAGCAAGAGACACATGGGAATCCTTAGTCCCTGTGTGGAACAGACACTAGGTGGTGACAAAGACTTGCACTCATGTGGGTTACAGAACACCCAAAAGCATACAGACTTGCTGCAGGTCTTAAAAACCTGGAAACCATTTACCTTGGCTTATTTGGCAATGGATGTTCATGTTTCTAAACTGGGAATCAAACCCTGAGTTTGGCATTAAAGCATAATAATTATCACTGTAAGAAATGTGCAGATGGAAACCATCACTCGAGGATTTCGTTAGTTTTCAAGCATGCAAAAGGCCAAGATAGTCGGAAAAGATAAAACTATGTTAGAGTGGTAGGAATAAAACCATTAGAAATTCTTTTCCAGGTCTAATGTTACCAAGAAAAATGTTTCGCTGATCTTTGTACACATAATTGAATAATGTCAAAAAGTAGAACACATTTTTTTTTTCAAAAGGAAACTATTTAAAAGAGTATGGAAGAGTAGTAGGTAGTACATCAAAAAGAACAATCTTACTATGGCAGAGAATATTCGATCCTCAAATAAATATCTCTGAATTAATGCTTTTTTAAAACAAAAACACGGCTTCTTCACATTGGCAAATGATTGGCCAACGGCTTTGTGTAAGTGTTAGATGTCCAGCTAAATAAGGAGCCTAACCTAATGTTCATGTAGTTGCCTCTGAGACCTGAATTTCAATGCTCTTTTCTCCTAGATACATCCTGACCCTCTTTTTAGAGTGTCAGCCCATACCCTATGCAAAGTGCTTCACTACAAAATACACAGGTGAATACTCTGAAATTGAAGTGTCTAAATATAGTACACTGCAGAAATTAAAACTACAGCTTCATGTTGAATGGCACGCGTATTTGTTATGGCCATAGCTGAAGTCCTGGCATCATGGATGTCATGCACTTTTTTGACATTTCAAGGACGCGATATGCCAGTCATATGGGGCCAGTATCTGGCACCATGAATCCTGTCTGCTGCACTTCTGGGCTAGTGTAAGAAAGTTCTTTCATCCAAGTGATTTACCCAAATGATCCACTTAAGAAAACATGCCAAAAATCATACCAAGGAGCTACAGGATTTAGCAGATGAACTACTGGCCCACTGCTCTGTGGTGTGCTGGCACTTCTGCACTTCTTTCAGATCTGTTCCTTATGAATTCAACTGTACAAGCATGCTGGATGCAAGAACGGGCTATTTTTTGACATTAAAACTCATAAACTGAATGTGTCACAGTGGACTTAATTTTTCTTCTAGTTTAGAGTGAGCACGAAGAAGTCTTACAAGATTTCAGGGCAACAATATAGACAGATCTTTGCACTTAATATATATACTGCAACATTTGTACTATATAGGTGTAAAGTTCAGAGGTGCACAAGGTTAAGAATGCATAAAATAGCATAAAGAAAGCTCTGAAGTTTCTAATAAAATTCTGATAAAATTGTAAAATACAAATTACTAAGGACTTAATTTTCCTTTAGCATCTCACTCAGCATATGAACCTTTTTTTTTAGGCATTCAATAATTTTTGATTGGAGGCACTAAGCACAAGATCTCTAAGAGAACCCTTTTTAAATACACTGTTGGTGAGAAAAATAAAAAGTTAGACTGCTCCTTCAAAGGAACTGCATGCTGTGCCATTCATCCGTTTGCAAAGAGCAGGTTATAGCACTATCAAGTGTTCCCCTCCCACAAACAGTCCTGTTTCCTTAAAAAATGTTATGAAAATGTGTGGTATGGGATGGCCTGATTCCACTCGAAGCAAAATTGAGTTTCTCCTATTGCAAGTGTTCAATCAGTGTCCAGCGTGACAGCTGCTCTCCAGGCTGCCACAGGTGCATGTCACCCACCTGACTGATGGTGCTCATGGCTCTCATGTAGCTCTCATTGCGGGAGCGGAACTTCGGGGATGTCAGCAGCCCTGCAGGGTCCAGGCTGTCCAGACTCCTATTGATGGACACTTCGCTCACTGCCCTCAGGTAACTGTGGCTCCGGATCTGAAGCTTTGGTGAGTGTTCACTGGATATCCTGGGAGTTTTGAGTAGGAAAAAAAGAAAAAGAAAGAAAAAAGATATTTCATCAAATCTAAATGGCCTCACCAGGAGTGAGAATAGCCAGGTGTTTTTCACCAGAACAGCATGACTTGAACAAGTCACTAAACAGTCCTTGTATATTTATAAAATAAGGATAATATCAGTACTTTTATTTGGATTGCCCAATCCTTTTATTTGGTGAGAGAAAGAAAGAAGGAAGGAAAGAGTTTTCTTTTCATGTTTTTGTAAACCAAGTCTAAGCAGAATGGCAAAATCACTTCCATTTTGTTTACTGACAGCAGCATGGAAAAATTTTACACTGTACTGACAGTGACAGCAACCAGCTCCAGCAAACCCCCCACTATGTGGGACTTTTGAAGTGACAACACTGAAATTATTTCAGGTGTTGGATTTAAAAGAGCAAGAGGAGCCTTTGAGATGAGCCCAGCAGAGAAAGCCCTGTGTCTTTACAGAGCTCAATGCAGCAACCACCAAAACCAGCTTGGGGGGGGTGGTAATGAAAGAAGAGGCCTGATAGTAAGATTGGCTGGATGATCCTAAACTTATCAGCTGAACGTCCGCTTCTTGAAATGCTGCTGGTGATGTGACTCTGACATGTACTCATGTATGTACCCATTAACAGGGCTTCTTCTCATGGACCTTTCAAGGGTGTACAGGCCAATAGGGCAGGCAGATCATACAAAACATGCAAAATGCACTCATAGTACACCTTAACCTGGGAAATCATTCCAAGAATGTAGGGCACCTGGTAAGGTTTGGTATGCTTTAAATTTTATTTTAATTGTGGCTTAACCTGCAAGTTAACAAAATGTAGGCTAGGGAAGTAGCTTTACATGATGATGTCAAATTAGAAGTTTAAAAGACACAGTTGTGTTTCTGAAGTGATAACGTTGCCTATATTTTCCGTACAAGTAACAGATGAGATGTACAAGCAATCAAAACCAACCAGCAGCCCTGTTCCCTCCCATGAATGTGTACTGCTGTACTCCTGCCATGTGTGCTTAGAGTCAGCTAGCAAAGGGTGTAGAAACAATCCTCCACCTGCAAGAGGTTGTATCCTCTGAACATGCTAGCTAAGTGCTGTCTTCATGATCTGAAGATCCTATAAAGATTCTACAAAGATTTGAGTCACAAAAAGTGATCCATGTCATACCTCACATGAAATACAATAAATTTGGGGGATATTTCTCTTGAAACAACTCATCAATGAATAAAGTATTGAAAAGGTGGTTCTTCAATATATTTTTTGTTTCTTTAATATTTTCCAAGTATCACAAAGCAAGTGAATTAAAATATTAAATAAATTTTCCATTTTAAAATGTAAATCTCCCATGGATGTTTACAGATATACGACAGACAAATCTGTAACATAATTACAGGCTTAATCTTGGTCCCCTAGTTTTTAGAAATACATACACAGCTGACCTGAAAGAAGAGAATCCATTTTATGTCTAATTCCTCAAGCATTTGCAGATATTTTGTATTCAAGTATCTAATGATGGTAATTAGTATGAGCAATTTCCCAGTGGCATGCACAATTCTGGTAATTGTAAGTGTATTTTAGGAGGACAATTCCATTGTGTAATCGCACACCTAAGTAGTTCAGAAACTGGGTCTGTTTCTGAATGGTATAATACTGTAATAAAATCTAGGCCATCTCTACAATACCTGGCTGCTAATTACCTGCCTAATAAAAATATGTAAACTTATGCTAATTACTCGATACTCCTGTCACCAGATGAAGATAAAGACTTTGCTTGTCATTTTCACTGTGCGTACGGTGCAATACAGCAGCCGTATCCATACATTTTGACTCCTTACCCCACTTGATTTCACATGACAAAAGCAGAAGGTTTTTAGACATCACAATTAGTAGTGTTCTAAAGAACTCAAAAAAGGCAGAGAAAGTGATGAAAAGGTGACTGTTACTAGTGGTTAGCTACAACATTTTGTTAACTAACACTAACCATGCAACTCTTGAAAAAAAATCCTTGTCTTTACTGGATTAAAAAAAAAAAAAAGATAAAATAGAATGAATAATTCAACAGACATAAGTTTTCTGATTCATGTGAGCTACTTTGCCATGCTGCAGATCTGCAAACTCATCAGCACTGCCTGAAATGCATTTCTTAAATTAATTCAAAATGTATTCTATGAATATGTAGTGAAGAGTTTGCTGCCAGTATGTGCCATGCAAAATTCGAATATGCTTGATTAGCTGCCAGTTTGTAAATACGTCACCTGGGGCTTGTCACTGTTCACTGATTAGCTGAGCTTGCAAGAAGACTGCAGCAATCACAAAATTCAATGCACAGTTATTGCTAGACAGAAATCTGCAAGTCCTGAGGTAGGTGCCCTTTAAAGACTGGAACCAATACAACAAGATGCAAGTAGCCACACAAGATTTTGCTATGGCAGCTGGAGTAATGATCATATCAGATGTTCATGGAAGTGTCATGGAAAGCCACTATGTAGCCACTAAAAGAAAAGAAATTAATTTTCTGTATGCATTAGTGTTGCATAATATTTTCCCAACTCTGCTTGAAACAAGGGCATTCATCCATAAGAGTAAATGTTTCCCTGTTGTTTCAGGGAAACATTTTGTTGTGGGTGGTCAGCACAGCTGCTTTCTTTTTCTTTTTGTTCCTGACTATATGACTGGCCAGTTTGACACAAATCCAGAACCATATTTTACGGGTGGCTACTTATCTGTGCATATCTCCCATCTCTTGTATAAATCAAACTAGGTTATTGGCTGCTGTTGAAGGAGGTGGCTCCTTGCTTACTGATTGCTATAATCTCTGTTTCACTGGATGCAGTGATGGGGAAAGGAAGAAAAATAAGAAGGATTTAAACATAGAGAAAGAAACATCTGAAGGTTTATAGCTGTGTGATAAATTGTCCCTATGTTCTACAGTAAAGTTTAGTGAACAGCTGTAATTCCACCGGAAACTTTGATAGTATTCCATTTAGGAATAAATCTGACTACGCATGACACGCAAGACCTGAATGTCTAATTTATTTTCTCAGAGTTACTGTTACCAGTAACCCGTAAATCAAAATACTATTTTCTTCCTTAAGGGTTCAAGTCCATCACTTATTTATCCTTTATTATATAAACTTCTGTTTGTACCATCGTAATTTCCGCAGCTAAGTACAACACACAAAGGACTGAGACTCTGGGACAGCTCTTTGGATCCACTCACTGCATTGGATATATTAATTGGCAGAAGGGGGATGTGAATCATTAAAGTTCTTAAACAAGCTCCTCAAGCATGCTCCATTATTTCTATGCTGGCGTGTCTGCCAGTGTGACATGGGACAAGTGCTGAAGTACTGAGCTCAGAGCTTGAGTCCTTTCAGGGAGGCTTACACATAGCTAGCTCATCCTTACTGCTATGGTAAAAGAGAGATTTTGCCTGGGAGGCTTCTAGCCCCTTATTGATACAAAATGTGATGATATTGGTTGAAAGTGCACTCATGGAGCTTGCAGCACTCTTTGGGGTTGGGCTGTCCCCAAAAACAGCATGCTCCACTCACAAATGGTAGGTCCCCAAACCAACTGCACCATTGTTTTTTCCCATACTGCTGCCTTTGCCCCAGGCCTCACCACAGAGGATGGGAGCACAGCCACAACAGCAACACACTGACATCACACAGGGTGGAAGGTGCAGCACTATTAGACATGCTTCCCAAAAAACACAGCTAGAGGCACCAGGAGAAGGTGAGGGCTTTGTGTCTCTGCTGCTCTGCTGATTGCCACTGTATGTTTCCCAAGGGGATTGACCAAAGAAGGACCCAGCCCTGAGCTGAGGTGGGTGGAAATGGAGTCTGCTGAGTCCCAGTGGATAAATAAATGCTCCTCTGGACAGAGGAAGGCAAGTGCCTCTGATCCACACTATGCCTCAGGGAAGATTGACGTACCCCACCAGTGAGGGCAAAATGGTACAGAAAGTCTGTGAGGTGCTCTGAGAGGCAGGACAGTGTTCATTTAATTGGAAAACATATTCTAGTGAAGCATCTAGAACAGAAAATAATGTAGGTGTGTAAAGGAAATCTTTGCATACTGCACTGTGATTTCTTCCTGTTTTCATTCAAATAGAGAAATGAAAATATTTAAAATATGCCCATCTAATCACCCTACTTCTGTTGCAACACATACGCTAAGAAATACTTTTAACCACTGTATGTTACAAATATGTTTGTATTTACAAAATATTAATAAAATTTACATGATTTAATTCAGATGGAAACACATTCTGGTCCCTCATTTATTTGGCTATTTGCAGAGTAAGGAATTGGTTGGCATAGGCAGGCATGAGAGGAGCTAGACTCAGCTGCTTTGTTCTGGTTTGTACAGGGAAGTCTGAGATAGAGTCAGGAAATAGTGTGATGTCCAACTCAGATGATGATCCAGGATGAATGAAGGGGGAAGGAAAGCTATACAATATCTTTACACACTGCCTTGTAATTTCTGACTTGTATATGTTGACCAGAATTTAGCTCATTCAAATATATATATATGGCTGATGAACATATGAATACATATATATATATATCTGGTTGATGTAAAACTCAACATGAGCTGGCAATGTGTGCTCACAGCCCAGAAAGCCAACCAAATCTTGGGCTGCATCAAAAGAAGCATGGCCAGCAGGTCAAAGTAGGTGATTCTTCCCCTCTAATCTGCTGTCGTGAGACTCCAACTGGAGCACTGTGTACAGTTCTGGTGTTCCCAACACATGAAGGACATGGAACTGCTGAAGCAAGTCCAGAAGAGGGCCATGAAGTTGATAAGAGGACTGGATCACCTCCCCTGTGAAGACAGGCTGAAAAAGTTGGAGCTGTTCAGCCTGGAGAAGAGAACGTTGCGTGAAGACCACATAGCAACCTTCCAGTACCTGAAGGAGGCCTACAGGGAAGCTGGAGAGGGACTCTTCATCAGGAACTGTAGTGATAGAACAAGGACTAATGGGTACAAATTGAAATGGGGAAATTTAGGTTAGATATTAGGAAGAAATTCTTGACTGTGAGAGTGGCGAAGAGGTTGGAAGAACTGGAAGAGGTTGCCCAGAGAGATTGTGGATGCCCCAACCCTGGCAGTGTTCAAAACCAGGTTGGATAGGGCCTTGAGCAACCTGGTCTAGAGTGGGAGGTGTCCCTGCCCATGGCAGCGGGGGTGGGGACTGGATGATCTCCAAGATCCATTTCAACCCCTTAAAATTCTATGATTCTGTGGTTCTATGATTCTATATCAAAGGGTTCAAAATGCAGTGTTAGCAATTAGCAGTGAAATAACTTTGAAAATATTCCTGGAAGAGTTCCTTTGCCTTCAAAATGTCTTTCAAATGACAAAGAGAAGATAGACAACAGGGATTTACAAGAGCAGGAAGCTTTAGTTTCAAATATTTCCTTTTAATTTAGGAATGCACAATGCATTCTGTCATATGTGTAAAACACTTCCATTTATTACATTTCATTTCTGAATGAAAAAAGAAAAGGCCAAGATTGATGGTGGCTGCTTTTCTCTCCCTTTTAGTAGTCCTAAGACAGTACTGTCTTCTGCAAGTTCAGCATTCAGAATCACAGCACAAAGTGCAGTGATGTGCCAGATGGGTACTGTGTTCTGCCAACAGAAAATGGCAAAGCAGAACAAAGCGAAAGTCCAGAAACATGTCCTGAATGCTTCTGCAAGCCAGCAGAGGAGTGTGCTAAAATTTGCCTTCAAAGAAAGAGGAAGCCCCCAAAAATACACCACACACAACCTGAAACCAAGAAAAAACAAACCTCAATGCCACCACTACTGTTAAGTATCTCAGCTCTCAATTTTGTAGCCTACAACGGACAGCTTAGTTCCCTGGGGATTAATTATCCTTGGCTGAATCTCCTACCTCTGGCATGACTGGTGGGTACATCCAATGTACACTTCTGCACTTAATTTTATTTGTATTTTAGTGTTGCTAGAAGGTAGAATAATCTAGTGGAGCCTGACATAAGGCAAACTGAAGGACATCAGGGAGGAACATGTACAGAACAAAGGTGTATCTGAGGTGTATCTCTCTGATCCTGGTCATGACACGGGTGACCAGGCTGGGTGAATTTCTTCATGTTGCCACCTGTGTTCTGCTGCTTTTTTGGTGCAGTGAACACAGAGCTGTCATGTTACTGATTGAGACAAGGGCAGCACTTAAACAGTTTTGAGCATTCACACCCCCTCCCCTATTTTTCCAGGTTTGAAGATATCCTTTTGTGTTCTTGCTTATGAACAAGTGAACATCCTCATGGGGATTTCCTACCTTGAAGCTAAAAAGAAACCCCAAATAATAAAACCTCTCTTCAAGTCCTTATTGTGCTGCTAAAGGGTCCAGTGTGAGAAAGAAAAATCTAAAACTTGGATACATCCAGAAAAAGCTCATCTGCCGAAGAGTAATTCAAGGTAAGCAGCACAAAAATGTCATTTACTTCCTTTCACATTATAAAAGATTCTACTAACAGACTACAAATCATCCATGCTGCATGGACCAGCCAACACATACTACAAAACTGCAAGGACATGCCTGTGACACAGGGTTTTTCCCATGGTGATAAGAGGCAGAAATTGCAGTATGGTGCATTTGACTCTGTCTGATATATCAGATTCTAGTAGGGCTATGGAGGAAAGCACTTAGAAAGAAAAAAAACATAACCCAAAAGTCCCCACAGTTTGGTGAGACACATCTCTCTAATATGTCTATCTCCAGCTGTTGTTCAGTTTTTGAGTAAGCACACCGTGTCCCGCCAGAGAGCTCCAGTTTGTTTGACTGAGGGCAGCAGGAACTGGATCAATGTTTTTTTGGTAGCAAATGTTTTTAAAAAGCCCCGTCCCTTTCTGCCAGCTTCAGAATCAGCCATGAGACCACTTCTGTGATTTTGTTACAAACATGCTTTCCTCTCAAAGGACACAGAAGCTTTGAGTTAGGTTGTTTTGTTTTTTTTTTCCTTTTTGGGATGTGGAGATATTGAAGCTGTATGACTTTGTTTCAAGAGCAATCTTTGGTTATTAAAATATTAGCAAACAAAGACGACTACTGCATACGAATTCACATATACATTAAAACAAAGCTTTCCTTTTATCTCAAAGATCCTCTCAGGTGCTTTGTAAAATCAAAAAAAACCCAGGCTAACAAATTTAAGGAACATTTCCCTCGTCATTGACATTTTTTTCTTGCGTTCTAGACATGGTGAAAGAATAGAGCACAGCACTAAAGTGGCACATATGCAATAGAATTGGCAAGAAAAGCAGATGGAAGATGATGTAGACAGACATTATACAATTATCTTTAATCAGAAATCTGGTCTACATGCTGGTTCTGATTCCTGTGTGAGGGTGTGTGTGTGGGAATAGTTCTGAGCACTTTTCTCTTCCCTTCTGGAGAGTGAAAAGAGATGCTGGAAGGTAGAAATAGTTCAACTCAGATGAACCAGCTCAAACCAGCGATGCCAGAGTAAGCTGCTTCTGTATAAAACCACACATTTTTTGTTTACACTAGAAGACAAATCCACATTATCTTGTCACATGAAGCAGGGTAAGATATAACATTTTTGAGAGCAACTGGCTTGAGAAGAATAGCTCTCCTCTCAGAAGACCCTCTGAGGAAGGCTGTGGGCCTTAATGTCCTCCTCTTGCAAATCTTACTGAGTACATGTTCAAAGCGGTTTTTGGAGGTTCTTGCTGGAGGAAAAGTTGTCTGAGCCTATACCAAATGTATGACACAAGACTCTTGCCTTTTTCAGCACAACTCTTTTGGGTTGGTACTAATAACCCCAGGAATCAGTGCTGCCCAGCACAGAGGGATATATTTACCAAAACTGGAAAAGCTCTTGCTTTGTATCAAGTATATAGCACTAAGAATGTACACTGCCTGAGGGTCTGATCAGGTCAGCCATGCCCACAGGTCTCCCTGGAGCCCTTTGGACCCTGCTGGGTTGGGGATGAATCTCTAGCTTCTTTCTTTCCCTGTTAAAGTCCTCTACCACTACTTTGTTGAACTCACACAAAGTTATGCTCTCCTTCCTGCAGGAGCCACTCATCTCTACTCATTGAGGTTAGGGTCATCTACCTGATCCCACATCACTTGGTTACTTCTGTGCCACCTCTCCTCACTAATGAGACTCAAAAGTCAACCTCAGTCTGCTCAGATGAAATTCTTACTTTAATAATTCAAGCATTTTGATACGCTGGCCAGCCACCTGCAAGCATGTGTATGAGGGCAAGCCCTCCAAGGAAGAGGGAAGGAGATGGCTGCGGGTCCACTCAGGCACAGCTTTTGACATTGGACAAAGATCACTTCATTGCCACTTCCATATTTGCAGCTATTGTCACAAGTGAGCCAAATCACATTATTATTTTCCTTCTCTCTGGTGTCTGGTGTATACACACTGAAAACATCCTCTCGCACACCTGTGGATTTGCGCTTCCTTGCTTTCATGGCAAGCAGTTAGTCTCTCAGTCTGTGTTAATATAAAGCTTACTCCAACTCAGAATGCTGACAGGCAGCTTTTTTTCTGTTTTACCTCAGGTAGGATCATAGAATCATAGAACTGTTTGGGTTGGAAGGGACCTTATACCTAATACCTTACAGATCATCTAGTTCCAAGTCCCTTGCCATAGGCAGGGACATCTTCCACTAGACAACATTGCTCAGAATTCCATTCATCCTGACCTTGAACGCTTCTGAGGATGGGACATCCACAGCTTCTCTGGGCAAACTGTTCCAGTGTCTCACCGCCCTAACGGAATTTCTTCCTAATATCTAATGTACTTCCTAATATCTAATTTTCTTTCTAATATCTAATCTAAACTTGCTCCTTTTCAGTTTGCCGCCATTCCCCTCCTTGTCCTATCACTATATGCACTGGTAAAAGGTCCTTCTCCAGCTCTCTTATAGGCCCCCTTTAGGTACTGGAAGGCTTCTCTAAGATATTCCCTGTTGTGGTCCTTGTAAAATCACAGTCTCCACATGCTCGGGCTTCACCTGCTTAGCTTAATTTTCAGGTCTCTCCCACTCACACATTAAAAGTTTGATTAATTCTGCCAGTGGGAACACCAAAGAATTAGTTGTCTGCCAAATCGCAAGAGGAAAGTAGTTACTTTTCAGGAATGTCACCTGGCTGTGTGCTGAGCTGGCAGCACAACCAGCCCTGCCTGCTTAGCACCAGGATTTATGCAGGAGCTCTGGCTTGTTCCTGAGAATGGGAGGGTAGAGCTCCAGCTCAGCTAAAAGACATCTTCTAGGCAGACTTCCCATAACTGAAAGGTCCTCCCACGCTACTCCAAGTTACAATATTGGGAAGTATTTATCTACAAATAATATTTTCTAGGTAAATACTAATGCTCCATTGAATGTCACCGCAGTATTTATTTAAAGAGCAATTTTTTTCTGAAAACTTGCAATGTATTTTCAGTGTTCAGTGTCCTCAACTCCACAGATCCTCCTGGACCTGAAACCAGGTGATGATCACCCACACACTGCAAAGCCATGAGCCTGCAAGCCCTGTCATGTATTTGCTTTTGAGTCACCTACTTCAGAAGACATTTCCAAACATCCAGGTTAGATCTGCATAAACATCTCCTAGTGAGATTAGTTTTGCATCTTTGTTTTGCAAGTCAACAACGTTACTCCAAAATCTTCACATACATAAGCAGCCACCTGCATTTTCCAAAAAAATGCATTTAACATACGCAGCATTTTTTCACTTCCTATTCAGTTTTCTGCCATTTCAAAAGTTTCAGTTACCTTCTAAAGGAAAAAAAGAAAAGCAAAACCAGCAGATTCAACACCATCTGTACAGATGTGCAACATAAGCCTAACTACTGAAGAAACTGAAAAGCAAGCACATTTTAAAGTAATGAGGAGGGTAGGCTAGTAACTCTTCAAGGGAGAAGGGAAAAATCCTAAATTCAACTAAGCTAAGGGTCTGAGCTCACCTCCTTACACTTCTGAGTAACAGACCTACCTCCAAATGAAAGTTTGAGACAGTAAGATTCAACACAGGGCAAAGCATGCTACCTAACAAATGTGAGTATACCACCTTTTGTGGGAACACACTATTTCCTGATAACACTTGCAAATTGTTGACCTGGAGTGCAATATGTGCTGGTGACCATGGATTTTCTCTCCTCTTCTCTATTGATGGTGTCATTTTGAAAGATCATATGTGCACTCTTACCAAGTGGCTATTTCAGTAATCCTCTATTTCAGCTGGCTTGTATGTGAAGAACACTATGGAGTTTAAAACACCTGAAGAGAAGTCTGTTTTTTCTTCTTTTATAAGCAAGCACTTCTCACTTACACCTGGAAGATGATGACTTGAAATCCAATCCAGTTACTCCTGACAGCACAAATATTGGGGGTGGGGTGGGGAGGTGAGAGTGTGATAAGACAGAGCAATATGTTCCTGAATAACTCTACAGACAGTGTCTTGAGGTGTGTGTGGGTAAATACAACCTGGAGCTCAGATGTGACTTTCAGCTGCCTCCTCTGGATAAAAAAAGCGAAGATTTTTGGAGGAATTGTTCAGCTGGGAGTTATCACTGACTAAGATAAAACTGTGGAGTTTCTCCTGTCATACCAAAAAATCTGGAAATAGTAACTTCTAGTCTACATTTTTATTTTAAGTAATGTCTACATTGCAAGTAAAATAAAACAAGTATGTAGTAGGGTTTCTGGCAACATCTTCACTGATTCTCTCTCTGGGCATTAGTCGGCTGCTCTGGGGGATTTTCCCTTTGCTCATTGATCTTGCTCAGCAAAAGCGATATCCCAGGAGCAGGGAGAATTTTTCTCCATGTAACTTTATCGGAGCTATTCCTCAGAGAAAAAGGAGCAGCTACCACTTTCCTTTCAGACGATTTTACATCAAAAGAAATCCCTCAAAACAAGCCCAACTAATTCCAAAAACCCAGTTATCCATGTGTATTTTAATATTCTCTCTTTCCATTACAAAGTCTTTCCAGTTTTGTTCTGCAGTAATTACAAAAAGAGCTGTCTGCTGTACTAAGATATAACACGAGAGTACAACCTGTTATTTCAGGTATATATATATATCGGTCTGGGTAAGTTGTCTTGTCAAAGCTGTTATAAATAGGGCCAAAGCATCTCAAGGTGGAAGTGTGCAGTTGATTTCCATTATGAAAATTTTTCTGATAAATAGAAATTTGCTGAAAAGATGTGAAATTGTGCTTAAGACACATCTTCAGACTTTTTTTTCCCTCCTCTTAAAAAACCCTCACATGCCTTTTGTGTTACAGGCTATATAACATTGGGCTGAACTTGTACAGAATAAATACTGATAAAATAGAGCTAATTTTATTTTGGAGTATGAGAGAACCAAGGAAATAAATGTCTTAAGAAATCTGCAAATAATGCAAAATCCTTCTTTTTTTTCTTCTTCTTCCCCCCCCATTCTTTAAAACAGGAACACCCTGAAACATTTCTTTGAGTCTGTGAGTAAAGGAATGGACAACCAGTTATAGAATCATAGAATCATAGAATAGGTAGGGTTGGAAGAGACCTCCAAGATCATCAAGTCCAACCCCTGATCCAACTCCAATTACTATATCATGGCACTAAGGGCCACGTCCAATCTCTTTTTAAAAACCTCCAGGGATGGTGAATCCACCACCTCTCTGGGTAGGCCGTTCCAATGCCTGATAACCCTCTCTGTAAAGAATTTCTTTCTTATCATGTCATCCATTAAGCTGTTAGTGTCAAGTGCAATGATTCAGATGGAGATAACAAGAATATAAAAAATGTTTCCGAAGAGTGGAGGCACTTTAGAGTTAGGGAACTTCAAAAGGTTTGTGAAGCTCATTTTAAAGGAAGAAAGCCTTAACTTCTGAGAAAGTCAGGTGGCTTCTTGACCTGTAGCAGTAGGTATTCTTAAGTATTTCGAAATATTTATTTGAATTTAATTATCATACTTGAAATTAAAATATGTGGGTTACTGAACTGGTACACTGTTTTTTTCCAATGAAAAATTAAAGGAAAAAAGATTAAAAAATCCATCAATGTTGGATGAAAAAAGTAAAAAAAGCCCAAATGTCTGTGTTTTCATATTGAAGGGGATAAAGCCAGTTCCTTACAGACAGATGACTGATTAGTAGTATGCTCTCTATCCCATAATAGTCACAAACATCCAACCACTTAGTTAGAGAATGCATTAAGAAAACCTTCTCTCCTTTTCAGAACACAATGGTTGGATACATAGTAAAGCTGAAGATGGCCTTCTGTCCTGCTCAGAAGGTGAAAATACTTGGATATCTATGCCTTTGATTAAAACACCATAACAGAAAAAAACAAACAACAAACCAACCAACCAAACCAACCAAACCAAACCAAAGCAATCAACCAAACAAAAAACCCCACAACCCTCCAAATTTTTTTGATAAATACCTTCTACCTGACATCCAAAACCACAGGCAATGGACTGTGGCTCATGGGTTCAGATTTCAGTGTTGACTAATTTGCTGTGTGACCTGCAGGAGAAGTCATATAAACTCTCACTCTCAGAAAACAATTATGTTAATACTTCCCTACAGCACCCTGTGGCTGATGATGATGAACTAAAGTCAACAAATGTGACTGAGGTTCTTTGATGGAACTGAATAGCAGTACCATGTTTTTATTGTATTACTGGAGGCCTAAGTCACAGAACAACTTAAATAATAAACTCTAGCCCAAGAGACTGATATTGTATATAAGGTAGAATGGTTAATAAAGAGTAAAAAATGTTTGGTGTGATGGTCAAAAGGTACTTTAGAAGAAGTATATTTTATGATTAAAACCATTATTAACTATGGATGGCGATTTATGATATCATCTCAAGTCAACAGTTTTGCTGAGGTAGGACAGAACTGCTTGAAAATATCTGCAGCCTAAAAAAACTTCGGTGAGTATGGAAAAGTTTAATGCCTAAAATTTAAAGCAAACTGTAATGAAACCTAAAGCCTCACAACTTTTATAAGGGTGGCTGCAATTTTGCTCTGAAGTTATATAATTTAGTTACGTTGTATGAATAAGTACCCTTGTTCTCAGATGACCTCTTCCTCAGACTGTCTGTCACCTTGATAAGGAAAACAACATTATGATAATATATTAATCCACTTCTTATTGTCAGGGTCATTGGGGCAGAGACCTGTCTGATGATGTTTGAACACCAGCATATCTTTACATGCAGGTAGGTCGTCACCTTCTAAGTGTCCTTAATGTCTCAGTGTCCTGGGACTTTGGTTTCTCTGTGATGTGCCGGGTAAGGGCCAATTTGTCAATCCACTGAATTTCGTAGATATGTACTCCAACTAAGTAGATAGGGGTTGAAGATAGGTAAAATTAGGTCGAGCATTTCAATTCTGCAACTGCTTTACATTTTCTTGAACTATCCAGGAAGGGATGTGTCAGTTCTCACTTATTGTCATGAACATGCCTGAGTTGTCCACTGATGTACGGGCATGCACTGACACATCCAAGGAGATGGAAGAAACACTAGTCTTCTGCTCACTGTTCAAAACAGTTCTCCGTGTTGCACCATTACTAGGCAAACTGAGCTGCTTCAAATTCATCACTTTTTCTGTTTAGTATACATCAGAGATCAGCTGTGCTAAATTACCATGTGAAATCACAAAAATGCAATAGAACTGGGTCGATCTTCTTTACCTGGGAATCATGTAGTATAATGTACAGAAGGGACTGGGAAAGCTTGAGAACACTGTAAAGAGGTGACCTGGAAAAACTGAAACACTGGTCACATAACATAGTCACGGATGTGTACACAGAGGCACCATGGATTACCAAGCAGGCAGGGAGCTGGAGGATGCTAACCTGAAAAAAGTATGTTCCCAGTAGCTAAACTAATGGAATAATTCCTCAAGATCTCAATAAAGAGCTCCACTTATTCTCACTGGAGCCAGCCAGCCACTAGAGGGAGGAATGATCTAGTGCTGCCAATGATTGCTATTTATTATGCTTCTACAATTCATTATATTTTTCTTAAAGTGCATCTCATGAGGCTTGCAAAACCTTCCCAGTTAAAGGAAAAAAAATGTCGAGCTTTCACAGTTGGTGAAGAAAACACACAAACATGAAGTTCAAGGACTCAAGAAACAGAAAGCATATAAAAAGAGAATCTGCACGTCTACTGTATCTTCGAATATATTCTGATTTTTATAGCCCAGATGAATTGTGGACCTGATTTTCAATTAATTAGGATTCACAGGGCAAATTAGTTTCATAGCATTCAGCATATCATTACAAAAATTGTAGGATTGAAAGGTTTTTCTGTGCCTTTTGTGATTTGAAGCATTTTTCTTGGTGACTAGAAAGGTCAGGTCAGTACTGAGGTTGAAAAAGAAATTTTCCTTCTATACAGAAACCAGCAACTTACTAAAAATGTAACTTCCATATTCTTTAACAATAAAGCTACTTGAAAGTAGAAACCAAAGAAAAGCCCAACACAATAACACACTCTCAGTGGCTGCATTACTAATCTTGCACCTTTCACTCCAGATTACTATGCTCAATATCCATTTATAGCAGGAAGAAAGCAATTTAGATATGTGAAACAGGTTTTTTTTGTGTAGAGCTATTCACTACTCACTGGTAAGGAGATATTCACAAAGAGGAAAATGCTAAATAAAATTAAAAAGTTGCTTTTATCTGAAGAAAAGCAAGTAATTAATGAGATAGGTAATTGCTAGACATTTAGCAGGTCAGAAATCTTATTTTGCTGAGGGTCTATCAATGGAAGAGTCTGAATCACATTTTTTTCCTCAACTTAGACAAATTCTGCTTGAGTTAGCAGGTCCAGGTCTGCCTTCTCAAACAGGAAAAAAACAAGCTTAAACTCAGCAGAAAAAAATTCTTCATAAAAAGACTGGAAAGCTCAAGGATCATCTCTGTTTTGAGTGCCCTAAAAGCTTGGGATCTAAGTAGAAAATTGCGTCTCCACTAGCTCTTCTGGGTTTTACTGTCCCTGGCTTTTAGTGGGCAATTAGGCTGCCACCAGTGTAGAACCATCCATGCTGCTGTCTACCCTCTCCAAAAAAGAGAAATCAGGAGACAATAACAGAGACAAATGTTTCTCGCAGCCTTCCAAATGGCTTTTCATCAGAAAATTCACAGGTTTTCCAGGAATAGTCATGCACAGAGTATACAGTGGGAACCCCCTCCACTCAACCAGACTGCAATTTTCAGTTGTGTGCTTGCTTCTCTCTGCAGTACACACCATGGCAGCTTAGGCTCTGAAAAGTACTAAAATATCTTTTCCTAGCTCTGAAGGCGTTCCCTATGGAGGGAAAAAAAAGTTAAAAAAGGCATTTTAAGATTCCCTTCTGCTAGAGTGTGAAAGGTAACAAATACAGAGAAAATTTATAGAGGAGTGGGAAGCTGTGCGTTAGCGTACGTAGGCAGGGCGTAGACGGAAGAGCATGCCCCCTGTGAGAGTAGCTGAACCACCTCTAGGACATATGTTAGCAATGGGTGTGGGCTGCATGATGGCAAGAGACAAGGAGGTCTGTCAAGTTACGAGAAGATTGTACCTATGAATTTCAATACACACAGCAAAATGCATCATGACTTACTGTTACTCCTAGGAGTAGCATGCTCCCCTTTGGGTTTTTACACATCACAGGGAGACCAAAGATGTGCAGCAGGTGGAAGGAGAGAAAAGAAGGGAAGCCCAGGTGAAGAGGTACCACAAGAACTGACCCTTTTATCCCTGGCTGGGGTCTTGCCAGCCTCTGCAGTTCTTCCTCTGGCAGGGAAGTATAAGGATGATTTAACTTCTCCCCATGCTGTGCCTCACTGGTCATGCAGTATGGTGGGGCTCTTCCCAGACATTTCAGTAAGCACAAGGGACTGCTGCTGGAAGCCTTGCTTCAGGAGTACAAAACAGGAGCCAAGAGCAAGGGGGCAATGACTAACAATGACTGTATTAGCACCTCTGAAGCCTCTTTAGAAGGTTCTGTAATTGCTGCACTAGCTGTAATGAATCAATCCTCGTGACAATCCAGTGTGCAGGAGGTGTGTTATTATCCTTTTTTACCCAGAGCTGGAGTCACAGTGATGCCCGTGGTAGGGAAGAGGCCAGGCAGGGAACAGCAGCAATGGGGCGCCCAGCCCTCCATCCTCAGGCCCTGCTCCCAAAGCCACAATCTCCTCCCATGGAGGCACAGCACGCTGGTGCGGGGGCCGGTCTCCCACCATTCTGCGCCTCTTTGGCAGAGGAAGGGGCATGACACCTGAGAGCTTTGCAATTTCAGTCCTTCATTTTAATTGCTCAACTGATCCTCCCCTTCCCTATAGGAACACTGCAAACCAGGCTCTTGTTCCAGGTGCACCTCTCACGCTCTTTTTTGACCTGAGAAACACTGAGCAGCCAAATCATATGTTAGAGTGCTCCTGAACTATAATTAATCTCAGTGTATCATTTTTATGGAAGAGAAAGCTGTTAAATTTGTCTGAATTCAAAAAACTTGGAAGAAGAGTGGCAAGATAATGTTTTTTAACAAGCAGCTTGATTAATTCATGGCAGAGGTTATCATCCCATTGTGTTGGGTAGGAGGCTGACATTTAAAACCTCATATCTACTTTGTCAGGGGGGAAAAACCCCCCTTGAAAGCTCAGATTTTAAATGCTACACTTGAGACTTGTAAACAACACACTGCAGAATCCAACACTGAGGACCCAGATCCCAATTGCATAGTATTCCCAAGGACTATCAGAGAAACAGTCGACAGTCATTTTTATGTGTCTTAGTCCTATTAAGTCTCATGCCTTAGGGAAAAAAAACAGTGTTGATTTTATGTACGATGCATATGTCCCTGTGGAGCAGGATGCCATCCCAATGGATATCTAAGGCCTGCACTGGGGGCAGTAGGTAGCCCAGGGAGAAAGGTAAGGGATTTACATTCACCTCAGATCTAACCTGGATCAGGTCTAACCTTCCCATTCTGGCTGGCTTCAGTCCTGTCCATGATAGAAACACTGAGGGAGTAATTGTGAAATATAAGATAGTATAATAGAAAGTGTAAGATTCAACTCAGAAGTAAACTTTTATCTGTTTTTAGCTACTAAATAAGATTAATTTTACTTTTCATCTCAAGAAATGAAAAAATACTCTATTTATGAGAAGGGTTTAGATTTTTAAAAAATATTGATAACTAAAAATGTTCTAAAACAGGCTTGGAAATAAGCATCAGGAAAACCTAAAATCAGAGTTTCAAGTATTACTTTACATATCAATTTTATTTCATCCTCTTCTTTAAAAATATTCCTTAAAAATAAAGATTTTTCCTCTATTTTTTATTACTGTCTATTTTATACCTCATTTAAAGGACTTACACAAAACACATAATCTGAGAACATATTCAAAAGAAGATGAATCTCTGCAACATCAGTGTCAAAATATGGCCCTGTTTTTTAAAGAGACAGCTATTCTAGTGATTCATGGCTTGCATGAACCTCAAATGGATTATTTTATTATTCTTTGGGCTGTTGCCCTAAAGGGAACTAGTTACATTAAATAACAAACTTCCATTATATGGACATACTGATTTCGAGAACAGGGGAAAGAAATATAGTCATAACAGGCAATTTCAATGGAAAATGAGGGCTTGTCTATCTTCTGCCAGAGGCAAAGCACTCAGATGGATACCACAGTCATCACAGAGATATAATAAATCTGATTAACTTCTCTGGAGATGGAACAATTAGAGCTGATGGGATAAAGCCTGCTTGGCGTTCACGTGTGTTTGCACAGGGATCAGTGTGCAAGGGCTTCCTGACCGCTGATCAATGGCAAGGGCGCTGCAGCTGCTGGGCTGTGGTCCTGAGATATCGTGGAAATTCTATCTGGAGAAATGGAGCAGGAAGCAAACCTATTTGCTGAGGAAATCACTCCAAAGATAGCTTGAAGTCCAACTGAGTGCAACTACCCACCATGTCTATGGCGGCAGCAATGGAGCACCAAAAGGAAGGAAGGCAGAGACATTTTTAACACAAGCTGCATGCCTCCCCAGTGAGAAAGGATGCAAAGAGAAGGATCCAAGAGTGCTAGCAACAGACCAGTTCTATTCGAGACAAGAAACTGTGGGATAAAAGAACTGTGAAAGGCTCACAAGGATGATATTAGTAACAGCACTGGCAAAAAAATAATTAAATGACTACTACTGAAAATTTAGCAGGAGGATGTGTTAGGATCAGGGCTACGACAAATGAAAGCAGAAGAAACTGCTACACACTCATTATTTCCAAAGGCATGAAATTTACTATAAAAGGAAATTAATAAGCAGTAGGGAGGTGGAAATATAGAAATAGTTGATATGTCATTCTGTCACTGTGTGAAGGGACAATGACTTTAAGTGCAGTCTTCTTCATGCAAATCTTGCCTCTTTTAATGGAGAAAGGACACAGCTAAGTACTGAGGTTTATTACTTGAGAACACTAAGGAATCACTTATTTAAAAAAAAGAAAGAGAAAAGGGACAACAGAAATAGTGGCTTAGTGCTGACGCTCATTCCAGCCACTCTTAGTCTAATATCTTATTTATGAATCAACCACTCCTTCTTGCTCATCACAGGGAAACAACAATTGATTTGTACCCCAAATCAAAGGATCTTTAAGTAGGGGGCAGGGAAGAGGCTGGGGGAGGAGGGGGAAGAAATAGACAGAGAGTTACTGCTCTGCCAGAAATGACATTCTACCCAACAGTAAATGTCTGAACAACTGCAATGGAACAGCCTGACTCACCAGCATTTCAAACAAGTCTGAGCAACGTATCTCTGCCAAAGCCCTGTTGTCTCACAGCTCTTACAGCCACATGGCTGACATGAGTCCAACAGATCCTACACCAGGCTGAAATCCATGGCTAGAGATTTAGATTGGACCTTATTGACTAGGCAGTGCTATAGTTTCTGAGATTTCCAACACTTTTGATTGCAACTTCACAAGGATGGTTGAATGACATGTTGGTTACATCCCACTAGAATAAGGTAGAAAAGACCTTTTCAAAGAAATTGTCTCCCTGTGAAATTCCATCTTTTATAAATATAATTTCTATTACTGCTACAAACATAAATATTATGTGATTAAGCTGACTCAGTTGATGTCATTGACAGCATTTCACCTAGAGTGTTTGTAAGCTTTCGGCATTATGTATTTATCCTTGGTTTTGAGATTTATGCCAAGTTCAGAACCAAATAATTTCTTTAAATGTGATAAAAGTGAAGTAGCAGTTTTAAGTTTTGTAAAACAAAGAGTGAAAGTAACAAATGAAATAAGAACCTTATATTATTTAGCATTATAGTACATCTTCCAACTTTTGTTATGCAGACAGTACTAAATACAGTTCATTATGAGAGAGTTTTAGTAAATGTCTATATCATAGTTATTTTGGTGTGATAAAGCAATAAATAACTGTGAACATTTTTTAGCACTAGCCAAGGAGGACTACCTCCCAAAAGAAGTTTTTCAAGATTTCCTTTCACTTGTAGAGTAATGAAGGCTTAGCACAGATTTGCTATAGCAATTGTCATTATATATAAAAGAGGACAAATTTGTATGCTAGTCCTGAAAGTTCCTGAGATTGCCTTCAGCATGAAACATCACTGTCACAGTGCAGAGCTGCACAGACACAACTCAAGCCCAATGTCACATAAAGAAAGAGAAGGATTTGGGTGCTCTGGATGTGGCTGCTGGCATTTAGGGATGGCAAAACCAGTTAGTGCTTTCTGTGATCACTGGGCTTGCTGCAGGCAAAGCTGCTGGGCAGCTGGGGTGCAGGCTGGTTGGGTAGCACAGCCCTTCTGGGGGGACAATGAGAAACTGCCATTTTTCACATCAGCAAATTAAACAAACAGTGATTATGTGATGGTTCTCTGTCTTTGTGGTGTACAATGATTAAGAAAGTAAACACAATGTAAAAAAATCTTTGAGGATTTTCTCTCATTTCTCCAGTCTTGAAAAGATTTATAACTTCATTAGGAGGGGAGGAGATTTTAAAAAGTCAAGTCTTTTCAGATGAACTTTCATTCACACGTGACACAGGGACTAGAGTGATATTTGATGCTTGCAGCTACTTCAGGGGCCGTACACTTCCCTTGCAGCCCTGTGCCCCTAACCTTCACCCCGTACTGCACCCAAGCCAGCAGAGAATTACTAAATTAAGCTGAAAGTTCCTCTATCTTAGCAGTGATACAATCACAAAAAAATTCAAGAAACAAATAACTGGACATCAATATGACTTAGATAGTATCTTTTATTCATGAGGGCAGAGCCATTCTTCATTCTCACCTCTCTTTCTTTCGCCCTAACACGATGCAAATTAACAGGACATTCAAAAACATGCCTGCAGAAACACTATTTGTCTTTCATATTAAAACTAAAGCAATATACACTGTTTTAACTTTTCCATTTTTAATCTGAAAGGGCTCCACCATTTCACAGTGAAAAAAAAGATTGTACTTCTAGTTGATCAGAATAGAAATTTATTATGAATAATTAACTTAATTATTATTGCCTGTTTGCTTATTTTGTTATGTAGAACACTAAGGACTCCAGACTGAATTTTGTGCAAATGCACATCTCTTTTTATGCCTGTGAATTTTCTGCATGGCAGATTCAATACATCAGCTGAGCTCCCCTTAGCAAACTAAACCAGATAGCACAAGATCACATACCAAGGGTCAAGTATGGTATGGCTGGCAGCAGTGGGAACATAATTTCAAAATGCTAGTGATGAAATAACATTTAAAGAACATGAAAGAATTGCGCAGCACTGCTGTGGGTGGGATATCTATATTTACTGTTCAACAGCAGGCCTTCAGGAATAATTTGGTCCTGATGAGAATTTTATTTTTATATTTAAAAAAATGAGTTAACACAAGAAAGTAAGAACAGTGATAACGGGTATATTCAATAGCCTGAGAAAGACAGACAGAGAATCCTAAAAGGTAGGTCTGGAAGGGTCTTCAGGAGGTCATTTGGTCCCTCCTTCTACCCTGAAGCAGAATCAGCAATACCTAAATTTGTCCTGACAGACATTTTTTACCATTTTCTTGAAAATGTCCAGTGAAGTGATTTCTTTTGGCAATCCACTCCCATGCTTAACTATCATTACTGTTAGGAAAATTTTTGTAACATATAGCTTGTGTATGCCCTTGCAGTCTAAGGCAGTACTTTTTCTCTTGTCTTCACTGGACATTTTTAAGTCTGTTTCTGAGGCAGCCTTTTAAGTAGGTGGGCAGAAGTAGGGCTAAAAATAAACAAGACCAGTTTGGCACACAAACATGCAGGTAGGCTGTGTACAGACTATACACTGAAAGAGGTGGCTGAAAAACACATTTTGGTGTTGTAATTGTAATTGTTTTTGTAATTGTAATTGTTTTCTTAACACAAGCCCTAGAAGTGCCCATGTGATCCATAAAGTGCAGTGATATGCTCTGCTTTTTAAAACAAACAATGAGGTGAATTTGCATTCATCAATATCATTTTCTGTAAAATGCATAACTATTTATAGGATCTAACAGAGAGAAGCAAAGAAGTTGGAAGTCCTAACTTTCATCTGTAACTATGTTGAACATAAAGCTAAACCTTATGCAAAGGTGAGCCAGATGACTAGATAGAGGACAAGGATTTTAATTTCTGCAAATAAAGCAATCATGTAAATGAGGTTGGCATTTTTAATCAATTACCGACTTACAAAACTCTTCTCTAGTATTGACAAAAAAATCACACTTTGACTATTAAAGTTATAGGCTTTTTCTTTTTTGTCTAGTATTTACACCTGGAAAACAGAAGGCTCCAGGCTGACCTTCCTGTGGCCTTTGAGTACCTAAAGGAGGCCTGCAAGACAGTTGGAGAGGGACTTGGGACAAGGGCATGTAGTGGTAGGACAAGGGGGAATGGCTTTCAGCTGAAAAAGGGCAGGTTTAGATTAACTATTACGAAGAAATTCTTTACTGTGAGAGTGGTGAGCACTGGAGCAGGTTGCCCAGAGGAGTTGTGGATGCGCCATTCTTGGAGGTATTCAAGGACAGGTTGTGTGGAGCTGAGAGCAACCTGGTGTAGTGGAAGATGTCCCTGCCCAAGGCAGCGGGTCTGGAACGAGGTGATCTGTAAGGTCCCTTCCAACCAAAACCATTCTATGATTCTATGATTCCATATTTATTCTTATGTAATTTAATGGTAACTTTAATTTCCTCAAATTTCAGCACACAAAGGTAAAAGTACAAGAGGGACAACAACAGTAGTACAGGTCACAGATTACAACAAAATTCTCACTTCTTATCGTAGAGAAACAAGAAACAACTTTATACAAATAACAGGGCATATGGAGCTAGGTGTGGAATAACAGAAGGGTAAGTTTTAGGATGGCATAAGCTACCAGTGAGATTATAATATCTAGGGAATCCCAGTTTCATTGTAAGATAAACTTATGGGGATCATCACAGAAGTAGAGAGGAGTGCTTATCCTACCCATGTACTATGCAGGGAACTGTAAGGATGTCCTGTCTCCACAGAGGGTTGTACAGAGAGATAAGTGGATTGATTTCTGTGCTGTGAAGGCATACATGCCTTTGTGTGAGGGGAAACAAAGTCCAGAAGGGAAGCTGCCATGGGGCACAATCTTTCTCCCATGCCCATCAGGGATACTAAGCCTTAACTGACCGAATACACTTTATAAATTCATCAATAACAACTGTTCATTAAAAGCTCCAAGCTCTAAGTTCCTTGAATAAATCAATATCCCCTGCTCCTTAAACACCATGTACACAAAAGAGATGTCAGCTGCCATAAGGAAAGCATTGGCTTCAGAAGTATGATCACCTACTACCTCAAAATAAATATATTTTTCTTTGTCTTGCCTTTCAAATTTTCTTCTGACTTATAAATTATTCACTGAACTTAATCATACCTGACACACAAGCATGAAAAGTGAGGAATGTGTCCAACAGCTTCTCCCTAGTTTCAGATGGAAGAGAGAATGGATTGCAATAATATGAATAAAAAGTTAAGTAATATATCATGCATCAGTGACTACGAGCTAGGAAAGTTACTACCTAGGCAAATAATAGTTCCAGAATACTAATCCTTAGGCTGCATGTCCAAAGCTCAGGGAGATGCTCCTGTCTCTTTAATGTGAAATCCAAAAAACTCCCTCTTCCAGAGAACAAACAAAACACACCTCAAGGAAAATAAAAACAATTCTTTCCAGCTAGCTACAGGTTTGATAAAAATGAAAGAGACTGCAACATGAAACAATTAAACCAACTGTACTGAAAACATACTGCAAAACACTAGCGAAAGGTTAATCAGACTTATTCCTTTTGTACTAATTAGCAAAGTAGTTCTTCCCTAATTGGAAGTCACTCAACAAGAAAGAAAATTAACAAGCTTCCCTGCATGTGTCTAAAAATATTCACCATCATGAAAATGTGGTATTGCACCATCTCTCTTTTCCCTCTCCCTTCCCCCATGTCTGTGATCTGGGTCAGATCATTTCAGCAGAATGAGGACACCACGTAAATTTAAAAAAAAAAAAAAGTATGCTTTTGTTTATACGACACCTTTTTTTCTGGATATTTTGGGAGTACCTTATAGTAATATAGAAACACCTTAAGTAAATAGATCTCATTCCCAAGCCCGGAACAGTTATCACATCTAAGGATGTATGCTGTGCCTTGTGGTGAACTGTAGTGTAAGGACATCAGCTTCAATTTGCTCAAATGCCAGAAGAGCCTAGCCACTGTTTCAGGCTACAATTATCTTTTCATCTCTTATCATTTCCCTCAGTATAGACACTTCCCTAGGATCAATTCTACAAGGATCAGGGGATTTTCTATCAGAAACATCTTATACTAAGTAACAATGGGGTGGTTTGATTCTCTTTGCAAGTCATCCTAGCAGAGTTGGTCCTGCAACTCTGTTAAGATTTGATTAGTAATATAGGTTGACTCTAGCTTGGTGGTTTGTCCTCCAGAATCTGACCTGAACAATTCTCAGAAAGGTGATGAAAAAGTTGGAATTAAGGATGTATAAATCAGACCTACCTCTTTTTTCTTGCTTTTGTCACTGCTACTAAGCTTGCTACCTAATTCTACCACTTGACTGAGCTTGATTATCTATTGTGATTCTATAGGATATTAAGAAAAATGACACAGTTTTATCTTCAGATTCCCATAAACATACTTATGGGAAAGTACTTTTGATATTTGTATTAACGCATCAAAATGTAAGTGTGAGTATAAACAAATAAGATGCACATATTTTGAGATATTAATTTTGGAATGTCTCTGATAAACTTTAAAGTTAGGAATTGTTTGATTTATTCTAAGTATCACCCATCTATGCAGTAAATCATAGGAATAGATTCAGTGGTGATGGAAGCTATATAGACCAATTCTCTACCAGGGGATAAAACGGAGAAAAGCCTAATGCTTTTTGCTTATATACTCACATACTTTTTCATCATCAGTGGTGAAGCCTGGTGCGTTAAAAAGTGTTTCTGGTGTTTAGAATTGTTTCTCCAAGTCACAGCTGACTGGAAAAACAACAAATGTCTAGTAAAATACCTTGAAAATAAATATTTGCTAAGAAAAACTTAATTTCTGTTCTTACTTATCTCCTTTTTACATAAATCCTATAAATGCATCTCCAAAGTATTGACAATTGAAATTTTCAATTCACTAGTGATCACAGAGTAGAACTTGTCTCAGAAAAAAGTTTACATGATCAAATATGAGTTCAAAGGAACAATTCCACAACTGTATATAACCCAAAATTCATGTCAATAAATAGATTACCATTAAGTTCTTTAATATTTTGCAAAATCAAAAAAACCCCACTAGCACCAACACTAGCACAAAACAGCCCTGAAAGCACCCCCCCCCCCAAAAAAAACCCAACAAAAACCCCCACCCAAAACCCCAACAAGAGCAAACAAAGAATCCCACCCAAAAATCCAAAAGACTCTAGTGGCTGCAGTCCCCACAGTAGCAGCAATGTTGACTTTGGAAGCATAATCTGAAGCTGTACTTTTAGCAGAGTGTGCCTGCAAAGGAAAAGAGGAAAGGGGGAAAATGAAGTGGAATAACTATGGTGACAGGATCCATCTCGTAGACCTCTTGTCCTCAACAGAGTTTTCCAGTTCCTCCCATATTCCTTATCTTTCAGGCTGGGAAAATGCTGCCATCACATTATTCCCAGTGCTGACTCACCAGCTAAATTGCCTATAGTCTTTCAAAAGAACAAACGAGACGGCTGCAGATCCTTCTCTGACTTATCCAGCTACTTCATAAAGTTTGCTGGAGCTTTGTATCTTTCAGATTTCAGTCTTTCTAGCAAACTTGGTGAGAGTTGGCCAATGGATTCAAAAGTTATTGGGAGGTGGATGTGACAGGTTGGCATGTGGACAGCAATGGAATTGCATACTTTTTTCCCAACAAAAACCAGGCTAAAAATGAACAAAGTACATATAGATAGTGAGAAGAAATGTCCTGAATCAAACTCAGCTGTAACAGAATTGTCAGTTATCTGTCACCTGCACCCTCTTTAGAAGTTAGCTAACCAGTCCATTTTTAATCTGCTTACAGGTAAAAGATAAACTTTTGCCACTTTTCAGGAATGGGAAAGAAAATACCACCTTCGTTTTCAGCTGGATCAGTTTATCTAGTCTGTGAAAGCTTAAACACCAAGAGGATACTGCCACCAAAGACAGAGAAAAAAATCTGCTTACTTTCTGGTAGGATAATGAGAATGCAGCAGCGGAGGTGTGTATTTCAAAATCACAGCAAGCTGTGCTTTATCCAGAATGGTCCCACAGCATTTGACACATGTGCTGTAACCACATGGAAACCATGGCAATGGAGGAAAATTGTAGGAGGGAGACTGTACGGTATAGCAAGGAAAAAACCTTGGCAAAACCAGGAAAATAAATTTTTATTATGTAAAGGAGATATGACACAGTTGTGCTGTTCAAAGGTTATTCCTCATATAAAAAGAAACATTGGTAATAATGAAAATCCTTTCTTAGAAGAGTAGGCGCATGAGCAATGGTAGGTAGGTAGGTGGGAGGAACAGTGTGGGTTGTGAGACCAATATTAGACTTAAAGTATTCAGAGAGGAAAAGTCCCACAAGATGAAAAATCCCTTTAAAAACAACAGTGAAAGCAAAAGGGAACGTGTTTTTAACTTGTTTGCTTTGCTGCAGATGAAAGTGAAGCCAACTAGAGGCTGCATATAGCAAACAGAGAAACGGAGTAGCAGAAAGAATTACAGAAGGTCCCTGACAGTTACTGCTGTAGAAACATCACTTTCACTAGGTCCTTTGTTCTTCACAGACAGAAAGAGCATAATTAAAGGGGTGAAATACCACTCAGCTTTAAGGTGTTAATATCCTGCAAGGTCAACTAGAAGGTCCACTAGTGACAGCAAAAGGCTGCCTGCTGCCTAGAGTGGCTTTTGGCTCATTTCCACAAAGCTCTTATTCAGGTGCAAATTGAACTCAACAGAGTAAGTCAAGGAAATAACTTGTTATCACACATCACACAACTCCTGGATGACCTATGAGTGAGTTAGGGGTCCTAATTTAGTCTCTATCCAACACGCCAGCAAAAATATCACAGCTCTAAGAGTAATCAGGGTAGCCATGAGATGAAGAAGCAATGTCATGGTCAAGGTGAAGTCACATTACTACAAAAGTATGAAGAAGTCTGCAAGGATCTAGCTTAAGAAGACTTCAATTCCCAGAGCAAACACTTAGCTGTTTCTCATAAATCCCCCCTGGAAATTATCATGTTCAGCAGAAAGGAATAAAAGCAATGCATAATTATATATTATACAAATTGCCTCTGAAAGTGAAAGCCTTCCCAGGAAGAGATATTTCTATAAAATATCAGCATAGATTAAAAGAAATCATTCTATTTCATTCCAATTTATGTTGAATAGTCATTGAAAAAGAAAAGTTATTTCATGTTTTCTCCTCTTTTTTGTTTTACTACCATTTACCATTTCCTTCTTCTATCTTGTGATTTACATCCTACTTCTGCACAGCTCTCAAACTTACATGAATTTTACAGAGTACAGCTTAAAATGAGAAAGGTTGCTAAAAGCTTTTCTGAATTGGAAGGAATTAAAAAACATGTGAAATTAAGTATTTGTACAAGCACTTTGCTGAATTACAGTGACTTCAAAGCTAAACACAAAAACTTTTGCTGCCTGGTCCCTCTGATCCAACATCCTCTGTGGTTGAACAGTGACACGCAGGACTTTTTATTTTTCATAATTTTATATATTCTTTTGCAAATCTTTTATCTACAGAGAACAGAAATGACCAAAAGCAAACACACTCCCTGTGATGCATTGTACTTCACACACATATTATGGAACTCTGGAACTCATGTTTCTAAAGATTCAAAAAGAATAAGCTCCGTGCCTGATAGTGTGTCCATGCACAAAGTATGGCTTGATGGAGTTTGTGGTGGTATGTAACATTTACGTTCACCTTGCAGAGGTTGCAATTACTGGTCTCAGAGGAGGAGTTTTGGCTCAGAAAAGGATGTGGTAAAGTCTTCTGCATGATGAAAGGAATCACTGGATCCCCTGAGGAAGCGCCAGCTAGATTATGAAAATCCCTGCAGAAACTGAGACTACTTTTGCCTTTGGACACTAATGGAAAGACAGAGCTGAAGCGATCGCTGGCCTCCCTTGAGACAAAATCAGGCAGCCTGCTATGGGGAGCTGCAGTAAGCACGCTTTTTGCTGCTGGTCTATTCATTACTGATGTCAAGAGCATGACATTCTTAACAAGGATCAAATACTTTTCTCTAAAATCTATTTCTCAGATAAGGTCTATGGGAAAAAATGGGGCAGAGGAGGACAAGGAAGGAGAGGAAATTAATAAGGGAAATGCAGAAGGATTCTTTTGACACTAATCATGGATACTAGAAGAGATAGAGATACTTTTTATTTTTTCCCCATTTTAAAGCTACAGCCTTGGGGAAGTTATACTAAAATTAGGTTATTTTTGGTCCAGTGAACTATGATTCGCTATTATAGCTAAGAATTTTGTCGAAGACAGGAACAATTGTTGGTTTTAAATCCACACTATCTTCTTATATAGATATAATTTATTTTCTTGATTTAGGGTACCTTTCCATTTTAGAATTATTTAAAAAAAACCACTAATACCAAAATTGTCAATTCGTGCAATTTTCCTGAGAATTTGGGTGGCTTCTTTAAAAGGCCCAAATAAAAGTAAAACACATAGTGACATTTAAAAACCACAAACTCATGATTCTTTTTGACTAGAACTTTCATAAACAATTTAAAAAGTTCCAGGTTTTGGTTCTCCACAAAGTACAGTGCAATTCTGAGTGGAAAACATGGATTTGCCTACTTTCAAACAGTCTTTGTTCTTTTTACTTAAATGTCAGACACTCTCTTATGAGTTGCAAAGACTAGCTTAGGGCTAGTTTCACATGTTGAGTATATATAAATACGCAGTTATGCAAAGTTTTGCAGGCCAAATCTATAATTCAGCAAAGTATTTAAAGAGCAGACTTGCTCTTTACATATCTGGATACTCAACACTAACATGTTAAAATACTTTGCAAATTCACAGTGCAGGTCTCTTTTCAGAATAATATTGAAATGCATCCCCAAATTTACTCTTGTTCAGAAAAAAACCATGCAAAATAAACATGACCGAACACACTTGTTCAAATATTTTCTCAACCAGTAGCTGGAAGTAAAGAGTAGAAACAAATAGGAACAGAAACTGTATGTCTTAATGGAGAGCTCTATATGTTGTAGTAAAACATGGACTTACTTGAGGGTGGTGAGCTCTGTAAGGGATGGTTGGGTGGCCTTGAGATAGCTCTCTCTCCGTGCAGCAATCTTTGGAGATGGCTTCGGACTTGTGTCTGAGTCTCCACTGTCATCATCCCCCATGGCTTTGATGTAACTGCCACTACGCATTCGTCGGCAGGGAATCTCGTCATCTTTTCCTCGTGGGGTGTACCCAGTCCATTCATCTTGAGGAACCTGAAGTGAAAAACACAAGTCTCACTTTAGTACACTCTTCCCTGATGTTATTTCATAGCAAGATTTGACTGTGATAAGCCACAACAGAGTCATAACAAAAAATCTGATGACCAAAGGCCCATTCTCAATCGTATTTGACCACGTGTTGCCGTTTGCAATGGAGACCCACTTCTCCCTCTGCATAGTCACAAGCATGTCTGGAGTTCTTTGCTATTTTCCATTACTTCACTGGGAAGTTTCTAGCAAACATGCTGACACAGAAGCCTCAGTTAGGCCTAATACTGGGCTGGACAAATCTGGTTTTTTGGGGGTATTTTCATTCAAAGCATTTATAAACCATATCAGGGTGCTTTTGGTTCAACTCAACATACTGAACATCTTTGGGGAGGCACAAAGGCTGAAATGTGAATTTCTATATTACAATCTTTTGTGATAGAGTGTGCATAGGAACACTCACCAGGATGATTTTGGTTCAAGATACATTTCAGATTAGTGGAGCTATGTACTAATCATCACAAAAGTGTGAAATTGCAAGTGTGAAATTTTACTACTATTGCTTCTATAGCATAATTCGTGCGACTGAACACCTGCCAGTTTTTAGGGATCCTCCTTTTAAATTATGTTAGTCTGAGTGTCTGAGTCGTACATCTCTTTATTCCTTCCTTTTTTCTTCTTCTTATTGATGTGCATTATTTCTCTTTATCTGAAGTGTGTCTTGTCCCTTCTTTTTACTGGAAATCTGGAACACTGGGAATGTGTGTTCATGAGATTTTGAGACATAACAAAGGACAGTCCAAGAGCAAAGTGCTCTTGCCCACCCATTGTCTCCTTTCCTCTGCTCTTAGGGCTTCTGACCATGTAAACCAACATCCTTCTTTTTCCTGTAACTACAGAAACAACATGCAGTGGAGTAGGGTTTTTAAAGTTATTTTGCAGAAACACCACTTTTTATACTAAAGTTGAACCCTCGAAAGGGCTTTTTAGTAAACACAGTTTGTGTTAGACTTGAACACAAGTAGTTGTGAATTTTTAATTTGCTGCTTTGATTATTCTCAGTGAATCAAGTCTATAAAGCCAGCTATGGCTATAATGCTCAGAAAACCTTAGAAGCCACCTTAAACAATGAGTCACGAATCTGGGTTACTAAATTTGTCTTGCAACTTACAAATACTAACACCTACCAGGATAATCAGTGTGTCTTTTCTATGGAAAGTCTGGTCTTCATCAACATTGAACTTTGGCTGAGGATCCTGTGTATCCATTGCTTCCCAGCTTACAGCCAGGGCATATACACACCAGTTTGTTTAGAAAACCAAAACTGAAACATTGAAATGTTTGCTAACAGCTTAGCTGTTGATTCCCATGACAAACATAAGTCTAAGTCCAGAAGCTGTAAGACCTTTCAAATGTTACTGTTAATATAAGTAAAATTTTTGATGGCCTTTTATCAACCTATACTGCTATAAACTGCAAACCAAAAACCACTGTGATATACAATGAACAAAGATATTTCATGGTCCTAAGTTTTTATCAATTTACTACTAATTATAAACAATTTTATTAATTAAACTATTCACAAGCTATGCCTTTGCTTTGTTTCCTGACAATTTCAAACCCAAGACCTTGCCAACTTTCTCCCTCCATGGACTCTTCTTTCCCTGCTACTGACATAACGATTTAGGGCCTTCCTTGAACTACCAGGCTTAAACAGCCCTTTCCTCTTGTGTTCTTTTCTTCCAGATTTCTCTGGGTCAAGTTTGGCCTTGAAACTCAATTGGAACTACAATATTTTCCTCAAAGGACTGAAGAATTAATCCAGGAAGTCTACTTTAGTTTGCACCTTTATCAATATTTCTTCTTATGACTCAGTCTTCCTTCTCAAGATTTAGACCTCCTTCTCAACTGCTACGTGTTTTATTTAACGAATTCTTTCTTTGTGCCTTTTTAAAGTAAATTTCCACGTTGTCTTTAAATATCCTTTAGTTAATGGCTCTGGTAGCTCTACTTCTGAGAAACATTTAATTTCTTATCTTCCAGCAGCTTGCAGTGTTTGTTGCATACTGATATTTTTTTTAGAAATACATTTTCCTGTCCTTCAAGAATATAAATTCCCTAAGGCAGGAATATAGTTCAAATTCCAGTTTTCTTACTGAATGATGGCATGCAGAATTGTGCATCTATAGGAAGTTATTGAATAAATACACCTAAACACTCTTAAAATATTTTTCTAGAAAAGGGTAAGACTGAGAGTACGGAATCCACTGGAGGAAAAGGATTGAATAAACAGCTCTGATATTTTTCCATGTTAAAAAAAAAAAAGAAAAGAAAAAAAAAGAAAAAGCAATATTTCAGTTCTATGACTTCTAAGCTTATGCCTTTACACCAGATCTGGAAAGCTGATGCTTTCCTGGTATGTATACCTTTTTTAAGTTCAAATGAAGCTGGGACTTGGTAGTGGTTTTGATTGTGATTTTTGATGTAGAAGAGTACACAGCATTTTACATTCCACCCCCAGCCCCTTATGACAGACAGAGGATAACGTTTTTTTCAGGTCTTATTCTTGCACTGTTTCTAGGCCTAGAACATCATCAAACAGTGAATATACAATCTATATTCATACCACCTCTCACATACATTATGGAACCTACAGCTTCTGCTTGTCAACTGTAAAATCTTGCATTTTCAAATCACTCATAAAAAATAGAAGTTAAGGCAGGTTTAGTAAAATCAAGCTCTGATGACATTTTGATGACATGCTCGAATTTCAGTCAGAAGTTTAAAACCTGTAAAAGTGTATTTCCAATCAGTTTTTAGGCAGATATTAGATATCAAAGTCAGAGTACGTAGAGAATCTGTGAATTCTCAGAGGATATGCACTTCGATCTGTTTAATATTTTATTCATTATGCTTTAATTGAAGATATTTGCTTTTTCTCATTAAGATAAATTAGTGAATTGATCTTTAGTGCACTAAATGAAATATGTTAGTATAATGTTAGGGTTGGTGTCTTTAATGGAAAAAAAGTCATAGGAGTTAAAGTTACAATGTTCATACAGCACCCTTGATTCAGTCAAGCTGAACACTTGTAGGTTTATTAAATAATAGATATACTGTTAAATTTAATGTTGCATTTTATAAGTGCAGTACAAGTGGTGAGACATAGTTACTGCGGGCACACTTCCTCTGGAATTATTGAGTTCTGTTATCAATAAACCCATGTATACACACAATATTTTTTATCCCAAAGCTTCTCAAAATGATTTAGCTATGATAGGCCAGGTTTTGAATCCTGGTTGAAATGGATTTACCATGAAACTTCCTATTTACACATGTAAACACTGTGATGAGGTTTGAATGCATTGCTCTAGTCCTACAATTTGTATGACGCTATCAGAAGTTTCCAGTTTGAGTTCTGCTCATATCAGTGAAGCAAGCAATCACTGAAAAACAACACACTAACTTTTTAGTAGCTTTTCCATCTTTTAAAAACACTAGATGCAGAAAAAGAAAGCTGAGCTGTTCACATAGAGACCAGGGCAAAGCAATCTCAGTGAGTGCCACAAACCTTCTGGCTTGGTTTGCATATTGAAAGTTACCCGCATGTGCAAAACCAAAGGAAATGATACAAAAGTGACCCAAGTTCCAATTCTGTATTATGGGTTTAAGGGTAAAGTCTGTATGCCCCAAAGAGAAAAGGATGGCTATGGTTACAAAAGGCATCCAGATTCAGAGAAAAGCCTACAATACCAATTCAGATATGCTTCTAATTTCAGTTAACACATTGAGGAAGTCAGAGTGTTTGTACAATCTCGCCTGCCTAGACAAAGCTGCAGTAGAAGGATGTAATGGATATTTGATTAAAAAGCTT
Organism: Neopelma chrysocephalum; assembly: GCF_003984885.1. Taxonomy (NCBI): domain Eukaryota; kingdom Metazoa; phylum Chordata; class Aves; order Passeriformes; family Pipridae; genus Neopelma; species Neopelma chrysocephalum. Next base: position 26,579,704 of record NW_020897689.1, read on the forward strand.
TTTTTAGTTAAACAGTTTAACCAGCTTTTTCTGTAGGCATTTAAATCTGTTTTTTTTAAATTTTTTTTTAATAGTAATATTTCAGTATATAAGAGAATATTAGGGGCAGAAATTTGGGTCCAGCTCCCTTTTATCTTGTTTTTTGTTTGGAGTAAGAGAAAACAGTAAGACATCATGTAACTGGTAAAGAGCATTTGCAGGGTAAAGAGACACTTTAGAAGTTTTGCTTTGGCTATTACCAGTTGTAATACATTTTATGAAAGGGTCTCAGAGCACTGTCTGTGTATTATTTGAGTAGGACAAACAACCCTTAAAGCTCAGCATTTCTTTTCATTGTATCTATTTTACTGTTTAAAAAATACAGACAGATAAAATAATGTCAACTGTTATGCCTATAGTCAAATACCTCAAGCAATACCTGCTAAAAGAAGTGACCTGTTTTTCAGAGTGCTTTCTTTGGTGCCTAAAAGTAATGGCTGTAACAGCTCATGCGGACAATGCAATTTACTGTCACAGTAAAGTGTTTTACATTATGAGAAAAAAGTAAAACCCTCCAAAATACAAAGCCCTCTCCAAAATAAAAACTACCAAAATAAAATAAATCAGATTATTTCATACATTCTGTCTCTATGCATATGGTACTAAACATCCTGTAGTGTGTTTTCTTCTGCTGATCCAGAAAAAATGCTGGGAGAAGTGTCTCTGTGAACCTACATCTTTTTTATTTTTTCAGTCAGGGAGTCTGCACAAATTTTCCCACAGGCTCTTACTTTGTTTGAATGTCCAAAATTATGTCTTGCAAGGTCACGTATTACATTGCACAAAAGTGCATATGCAAGGTATCTGCTGCCTTAGAGGATTAATGAGATTAAGATTGACATACTTGAGATAAAGCTGTTTCATGCTTTTAAGAATATCATATTATCCAATTACCTTAGCAATAGCATTTTTCCAGTATCAGAATATCAAGCAGAAACATCACTTGCATGATTGTTTTTACTCTCATGAAAAAGGGGGAAGAGCTAAACTCAGATCTAACAATGAACACGACTGTTTTTATTAAAATAGAACTATTATTATTCACACTATCAAAGTAATGGGGAACCTGGAAACATTTCTTTCTGCAAATGATCTTTAGGTTCATGTATAATTCTTTCTTTACAAGCCTAAAAATGAAGATACACTTCACTTATACAAAAAGCATAGTGAAACAGAACACCATTATAACATGAAAATATATAGAAAACAGTCAACAAAGGCCTCTGAGCCATGCAGCTTGCTGAAACTTAAGACTTCAGCATACACCCAGAAATAAATTGTTACATGTATGAAAGCTAAGTCTGACAACAGTTTCTTCTGGTTAAGTGGCTGATATTCTCTTGTAAACAGAGGAGACTATAAAGATGAAGTACCGCTACTAGCCAACATCTTACCTGGATTCAGCATCATTTAGTGTATAGATTACCCGTCCTGATCTTAACTAAATTTATGTTATTCTGGAAGTGTTCACACTTTGTCATTAGCCAAGCTGGACTGACTAGTCATTTCCTTTAATGCATTTTTTGATCTAAAGGAACTGGATTTTTCTAATAGGTAGTCTAGGACCCCAAAAAAAGAAGCCAAGCAAACAGGTATACTGGTCCCCCTCTTTTCAAACATTAATTTCAAAAGCTCACATATAGTGACATGTGAAACAAGACCAGAATGTAGTGACAAAGAAAACAGTTTTTATTCAATTTCTAAACAATTAAATTAGAATATTTAATTTCCTTTTTTTTTTCCCCAAATAGTTATTAACTTACCTTACTGGATGAAATAGCAAACAGACTGCCCCTATAGCAAATTAAGTTCATTATTGATCTCTAGTTTGATTTGGTTTATTGCAGCTGAAATCATTAAAGCTTCTCCCCATGCTTTGCCAAAGCAATGTGGATGACTGTAGAAGTAAACAAAAGGACTGGAAGGAGTGGCTAGCGATTGCTCACAGCAGTAGACTTGTAACTTTAGCTTTCTATTAGTATGCAAATACTTAATGAATTGAAATCACATAACTGAAGAACAATGCTTAATGACTGCTCAGTGCAGATTTTTCAAACCCATGCAATTTGGTCTTAGTCATTATTATGCCTCTTCTGAATGCTGTAAAGGAAGTTTCAATTGCCATCTTCCACTTACTAAGCCTATTCCTGGCACTCATGAATATTGAATTAATCAGACCAATAAGTATGAGTAGCATTTCTTTCTATTAATGTGCAAATGTTAAGAATCATTGAAGTATGCAAAAAAAGGAAGCCTTAGAAAGCAGAAAGAACAATATATGTTTAATAAGCCTCAAGTGTTTTCATAAAGGCAGATAGGAGGGTTGCCTCTCTTTAGGACAAACTTAATATGCTCAGTATCTGTTGCAACACTTGCTTTAGCTTGTACTCTTTGAGCAATCATGTTCTACTATAAATTAATTTAATTTAGCTGACTTATCTCCATATTTTTTTACGAGAAGAAAATTAACAGCCAGAATAAAGAGCCTGTCCAAGATGGAGCATTATTTCCACAATTCTGTGCCTACCCCTTGCATCAAACATGAACAAACAGGTTGAAGAACTGCAATCCTCCTTCACACAACAGTAGTTTGGAAATTCTTCTAAACAAGTATGAATCCTCATAGAGTCAGCCAATAGACAAAATTCTTCAAGCACCACTCCAGTTTATAATGTTCATTCATCAAAAAGTGTCTTACCCACTGGCTTGTCGATCTGATTCACATTCAGTTTTATGTAGAGGAATGTGTGTCTTTTACATGAAACTACCATGTCTTGATTCCAGATACATTTTCTCCTTCCGCTTTATGCATAAAAATCCAACCAACCAACCCTGAAAAGGGACATGCCAATACAATGATTCCAGCCAAGTGCCTTACATATTCTGCAGAAAGGAAGGCAAACAGCAACTACCATGTCCATTAGCTGAGGGAAACATAACTGAAGGTCACAGAACAGGACTCTCGGCTGGGACCTCAAACTAAAACTGCTCCAGTGATCCTCATGTATGATATTCTCTCAGTGGCAGAGGGCAGACATTTGTTCTCATCTTTCACAATATCCTTGAAGCATTCTATGCCATTGTTTATAACAACATATGGCTTCTTGCCCAGTTAAGGCCAACAGGATGACTGTTAACATGAATACCAATCCTTGAAAGGACACTTTCAATGACTAGCAATGGAGAAATGTTTTCTCATTTCTTCTATATATATATATCTCTTCTTTTGTGGTGAATCACTTCAACACCTGCATACAGTGACTGGTTGGCATCAAAAGCAATCCTGTTAGATGAGATGTCATTTTATCTCTTTCACTACACACCACCACAAGCCCACTATCAAGCAGACAGCAGGAAACTGGCTAGTAGGTGGAGAACATGTAGCTGAATCTGAATCCTTGGAAGAAAACACATGTGGTGGAGAGAGCATTTTGAGAAACAGCGCTTATGCTGTTTCTTTTGGCTGACTGTAACTGGGTAGTCTCTGGTGCTTTGCTAATATGCTCTCACAGGCAGCTGCTGTAAGTAATGCAGTTAAGATGCCATCTCAAGCTGGCTATTAGCTTCTGTCACATTTTAGTGACCAGTGGACAGACTTCACTGAATCTTCCACAACCCTTTGTTTGGATTACAGCAATGCAATATACCTGCATAAGAAGATTTCATTTGGCTGTAAGGAAACTTTCTTGGTTTCAGAACACCACACTGCGTCTTTGCAGTGACTCTAAACGGTCACCTCTCTTCTACAGTAGTGTCCCCTTTGATATCAAATCAAGGTGACTGTCTTCACTCTCATCTGCTGGGAACTGAATTGCTATAGACCAGGAAACCTCAAATATTTCCTAAAAACTGGTTAGAAGGCTGGGGTTATGTCAGTAAAACAAAATTAGACACAAACTTATTTGCATAAAAGACTCCTGGACACAATTCAAAGACTCTCTTTGGAAGCCCTGGCCCATCAGAACTGTCACAGTGCCTCATCCATCTGCATGACACATTGCTTAGCCTTTGGTGAGATAGATACATATCTATCAGAAATCTAAAGAAGACAGTCCATTGCACAATTTCAGGGTAAAAGCATGAAAGGACAAAGAATATACAACAGATTGATGTTCTTATTCCTTAATTCACTAGTGACAGAAGCTCACCTGTGCAACAAGCACAGCACAAGGCAGGATAGAAAATGTGGCCAGCTGACCAGGCTCAGACCACTCTTCTGGCATTGCAGTGTTTCCTCACTCAAGAGCTGTACTATAAATTCCATTCTTGAAACAAACAAACAAAATATCCAGTAATTGGATTAAGGGAAATACTCCTTATGACTTTGCACAGACTGAGGAAAATGTATCACTGCTCAGTATTTTCTTCCCCACCTACTTTGCATGTTTCCACAATAAAAGTTAAGCTTTCAAACTCAGATGCAGGTTAAAATGTTGTTTCTGTTGTTGTTGCTGTTGTTTGTTGTTTTTTTTTTTTAACAGTGACATTACTGAAAATGGTAAGATTAGAACTCTCCAAACATTTAAGGCTACAGAAAGAAGTCAGATCCAGGACTGAATCAAATCTTATCCATGAAGGAACTGAAATAGATACCAAATGCCAGCTGTCATGTACAGCCATAATTTTAATAAACATTTCTCACATAACAGTGTATGTAATGTAGTGTCACCCAAGTATTTTGCTAACTCGTACTTATGCTATGCTAGCAACAGGATCCAGTTGCCAGAATTACATTCCTTAATGGATGTGCTATTAGAATGTAAGGATGCTAACAGAATGAACTGATGGTAATTCAAGTTAATGTAGAAAAAATAAGATCAGTGCCAGTATATTCAATATTAAGAAGTTACAGGATGGCAATAAAACTAAAGGACAGAGAATTATCACTTAAAGGAACATGGGCAGATAAAACTGCAGCTAAATGTGAAGTACTCACATTGCTGTAGAAGAGCTCTCTTTGTACTTAGGAGGCCTCCATTACTGAATTACTCAAGACACCAAAGGTCAGTACAGGTTTTAATTAAATGAATAAGAACATAACAGTTGTTTGTGGTGAAATACGTGGCAAGATCACTCTTACCAACACAGTTGACAGTTTCTTTTTTTTAATTTTTTTTTACCTAAAACAAAGGACTGCAAAGATAAGGAAGACAATTATACTGAAATACTCTCCTACATATTTGTCTCAGTATAGCACTGACATCTGAGTGGGTTCGCAGGTAGGCTAAATAACCAAGATATAGATTTAAAAGAACTACCTCTTAGTAATACAGTTTTTGAAAATAAGTTATTTTGTGCTTTCTTTATATTTTCCACAAATTCCCTAATTGTATTCATTATTCAGTTTTAATGTTCCTAGATACTAGCTGATTTTAAAAATCATGAATATTTAAAAATTTCCAAATGTTTTCATGATTATTCTATTACCTGGAAGCTGAGGTGGAACACATTAAAACATTTGACACTTTATTTCACAATTGTCCAAATCATTTCCCTCACTTTACCAGAAGTATGTTTCATATGAGCTCAACAAAAAAACTTGACACTTATACCTCATATACTTCATAGTTCTGACCGGAAAATTGAAGGAGAAATAACATATGCACTAATTTTCAATTTATAAGGGAATATGGAGAAAAAAAGGCAAGTCTTGAGATGCATGAAAAATAGAAGGTCTATATTAATGGATGTTAATACAACTTTCATACATATATATACATATATATATATACTGGAAGATTTGAACATGGTAGTTGCATCTGAAATGCAAACACTATAAATGAGGAAAACATAGACATAAACTGAAAATGCAGATGGACTGGCATAGATAAGCCCAGTACAACAGATCTAACATAAATTGCTGTGGCGTAAGGATGAACACCTTGTAATTTAACATACCATGTTAACAAATCATAATGTACTTACTGGTCCTTATTAGCACCCTGAACCTAGGATCTATTAGGCCATCCATGGACATAGGCAACAGAAAGAGGCTGGAATTGGGACTGAGCAGTATCTCCTGAGAAACTATGGAAGTGCCTTGTCTGAGACTGGAAAACAAGTCACTTAGATTATGAGTTTCTTAGCACTTCACATGGTATAATAATGCCCATTACAGGCAACCTTCACACAGGAAACCCAGTGCAGTATGAACCGGAACCCTTTGCCACCAGAAAATTCTGACTACACCTAGAAACTTGGCTTATATTTTTTTTATAATATTTCTCAGTGTATCTCACCAAATGGCAAGCAATGCAAATGTGGAACTGTAATGGTCGCACTGCTGTTTCCACCTACTGCACTTCAGTTTTGAGAAGTAAAATTTCCATCCTCAGCCCCAAGTGTCTGACACAACTGACTTCAATCACATCAGTTGTGACTAAAGGAAAACTTATGACTGACTCACATAAGAAGAAAAGAGGATTAATACAAAAAAATGTCATCCTTTGTATTTTTCTCAATCTCTTAACAAATGGACCAAGGGCAATGTGAACAGCAATTACAGGGAACATTGAATGGCAAAACTATAATCAGCGACAAACTCTGCAGTGTATTTGATACTCTATTAGCTGCAAAAATCATGAATTAATAGAAAACAAGAGTGTCAAAAATATCCCAATGTATTTAGACCCTACTGTTCGAAGAAAAGAACTGCCGCTTGCATTTTGTCTTTATAGCTTTGCCTCACTTCATTTTTTCCAGAGAAGAAGCTAGAGGAGAAATAGAGGCTGTCCACTGTCTTATAATTTTTTCTTTCAAGGGAGGGAAACCATTTTGAAGAAGAATTTTGATAAAACATGAACAGTTCTTTCTCACCTTCCTTCACTTTTGTCCAACCATAAATCCGGATCAAACAGAAACACTTTCCTAAAGTAAAAATCAGCTAAAAAAAAGGACATTATCTTTCTACAATCCAGCTCATCACTCTTAAAAGAAGAAATAGAAGATAAAAATGCAATTCTGTTCCCAAAATGCAGTAAGAGGAAAAGACTTGCTTGGCGGTCTTTAGACTAGTCTGGGATAATATCTCTTCCTGAAGATGCACAGTGTTTACTCAAACCTCCCCTAGACCTCCAAGGATGAACACTGTGCCTCAGTACCAGGGCTGGAAGTGGAGCCTGCTGGGCTGGAAAGACAGTGCAATGCAGGAAGACTCTGCACTCGATCCAAATTCCAAACTATGAGAAATAAGCCCATCTGCAACACGAACTACTGCCAACTCCTTCCACAGAACAGTTATGTGGAAAATATCACAGCGAGATAACTGTTTGTTATTTCCATGTATTTACACTGAGAATTCATGCAGATACTTTTATGATAAAAGCTCTTACAAGCAAATGTGAAGTCAATGTTGCCTGTGATCTATAATGTACTCAGATCTGTCAAGATAAAGAAAATTATCCTGAGTACCCTGAGTTGAATTCTGATACTGTCACAAGATGAGCTTGCATAAACAAATAGTTGCCTCTTTGAAGGATCAGTTTAGGTCGTGAGAGTTAATGTCCTGGACCACAGACAACAACTTAAATTACAAATGAGTTGATAAAAGCATCTATTTAACATTTAATGGGTTAAATAAAGCAACAAAGAAGCATCATAATAATGAAATTAAATTCTCATTTGTCCACTGTGGTAATGAATTTCCAGCTTTCTTCTTACTTTGGGTATTTCTAATTGTTCTAACATAGGACACCAGCCTTTTGGTACAATCATGAGAAGGTCACCAGGAAAACAACAGATATACAGAATAATTCTACAACCACTAACAGACTAGTACTCTGCTGCTGTTAATACACATTTATATTGCAGGACAGCTAAAAGGCCTCAGTTAGGTCCTGTGCCCCATTGTGGAAATACAAAAGGGAACAAAGTCCAAGCCCCAAAGGGCTTGTAGTGTAAAAAGATAAGCGATACAGTGAAGAGAAAAGCAATGGGATGCATTCAAAATAGACTGACTCTTTTAATATCTATATGCATTTTTCATCCTTTCAAGCTGCCAAGAGTGAAGAATAATCCTGATTTGCTTCCTTGAATCTACTGTACTCTTTGAATATTATTTCCAATGTTAACTGATGCTCGGTTAAGACTTTCCTTTAAAAACCCCCAACAATTTCAAACCTGTTATATTTCCCTTGTTTTTATAATGACATACCATTAAAAAAAATTAAACAAAATTAAGTGAAAACCAAAATGAAACTACCAGTAAGGATGGGAAACACAGTGAGAATTTAGTTATTCTAAGTGAGAATTTAGTTATTCTTACCCTTGACAATTGTTGGACATATTTTCATACAGACACAGATAATGTCCTCTAATTCCACTTCAGGAGTCTATTCCTGTCAGCTAAACATTATCTAAAGGTCCCTATGGAGGTGTTCATTTAAAGCTGATGCTGGCACAGTTTTTCACTCTTTTCTAGCCATCTGGTCACATACTGAATTGTCAGCTATTTTATCTGAACCCAAGAGGAAGACTGAAGGAGTAAACAAAAACATCAACCAAAGAAATCTCAGGGTCCAAAGTAACCACAGAAATCAAGACTAAAGTTATGATTTCTTCTCACCCACAAAATTCAGACACAAGAGACTTAATAAAAAGAAACCCCAAAGCTCAAAAGGTTGCAACCTGAGGTTATTTTGAAACCCCTCTCCCTCTGCAGTCCATACACAGAGCTGTAAACACACTCTGAGAATTTGTATTGCCTCCTCTTCCCCCACCCCACCCTCCTAACAATTAATATAAAATATACATATCCATTCATTAACATTTAAAAATTAGAATCCCAGAGGCTGGCTATCAAAATTATTTTGCATGTCACTCAATAAAACCTTTTAATATCAATTTTTAAATGCGGATGCCTCAGTCCTACGCTTTGTCTGCATACTGACTTAAACAACAGAATGTGGAAGCTGACTGTCTCATTCAAGCACCCATATGAGAGATCTCGCTACAGTTTCTATACAGATAGAGAAGAGTCCCACTACATTAAAATGAAACCAAATCATCTTAGCAAACCTCTTTTTTCCTCATGGTCTTCTCTCTTCTCTGCGCGACGTTGTTCCATCTTACACACACACTTAGATGTGCCATAAGTGCTTCGTTTAAAGTGCATAAAAGCTATCCACAGCTCTCCTAAGAATGAAACAGTTTTAATATTTTCTGATCCATGTTCCTGCCACAAACATTCACCGGCAGTGTGATAGCTCCAAGAGGAGACATCTGATTCTTGACATTTAAAGATACAATACTGGTGAAAAATAGTGACGCTGTATTAACTGCAAACAGCTTGTGAGGGAGTAGGTGATGTACTCCTAAAGTGTATAATCAGAACAAGCAATAATTTCAACCTTTTGATTTTTTATTTTTGACTCAAAGCCATGAAAAAGAGGAATAGCCCAATAAACAAATCTGGACACGTTACAATAACTGTTTTAAGAGAATTTATATTCTATGTCTAAAAGAAAAGTATGCTGTTTTCCTGCTGGAGAAAGTACTCAGGTACCCCCAAGTTTCTCAAAAGGGTCTCAAAAGCTTTCATAAAAAAATGAGCAGTAAATGAAGGCAAATCTCAAAATTACAGAAATCAAAGAATTTGTATCCTGGTAACATTCAGTTAATTGACATTGTAATGCTAAATGCAGGCACTACAACATCAAATTCCCTATACCCCTACTGTGACAGCCTTATAAATTCAAAAAGTACACAGAATGGTCTTATTTTTCTCACATGAAAAAAACAATCCTTTCTAACATGAACTGTTTGAAATACTGAATGCTGGCAAAAAAAAAAAACAAAAAAAGAAAAAGTTGATTTATTTTTAATTTCAGCAGCAGTACCCCCTTGTTTGTTGATCAGTTACTTCTGGGTAAAGTTGAGACATCAGAGCAAACCTCCATCCCCCACAAACACATAAAACAAGGCAGAGCACAGTTAACAGCAATCAGTTCTCCACACTGTACCTGGAGGTACTGACATGACCGTTCCTGTTGACACGTCTCTGCCTTCACCACTGTCTGGTCCATGTTAACTGATGCTTTCTGGTAAACTTCACGGGCTCTGCTCACGGTTAATGTAGAGGACCAAGAGCTTTTCTTCATTAACTGGGAGTCCAAATTCACAGGCAGGTTTGCACAGGTAGAGCATTTGACATCGTTATTGCTTCTGGAGGACTTCACAGTATGTTCGCTAATAGTGTTATAGGCTTCCATAAAGTATTGGGAGGAAGAACGATCAGGGCATCTTCCCATGGTCATGACCCCACTGGGACCATGATAAATGCAAACATCATTGTCCAAGTTGTCATCTGAACTCCACCATCCTGATGCATTGGATCTGGGCTTACCTTCTGATCGCCTTTCTTTACTCTTGCTGCGCTTCCCATACCTCATTGTCTGTGACTCCTCTGGGCTTGCTTTTCCCCCATTGACACTCCCCTTGGATGGTCCCTCCAGTGAATGGGACTTGGTAAAGAGCTTTTGGACAGAATGAACCAGGTGCCGGATCCTCCCTGGGCTGTCACTGCGGTGCTCCATGGCAGTTCGCTTGTACTGCAGAGTGTGGTAGCCATCCCGATTCAGAGGCAGCTGCCGCTCAAACTGGTCCAAAAGGTTGGCAGGAATGCGATTGGTCTTGTTGGCAGTTCCATGGGGAACCAGAGCACATTCATCTTTGAGTTCATGGTGGGAACTATAATGCCTCCTGGGAAATGTGCTGCTGGCAATCTGATCGTTGTAGGGCACCATGCACTCTGCCTGAAAAGAGTTCCTTTGAGTGTAGTAGGGGTGGTCTGCAGGATGGGGGTCCACTGGGTTTAACAAATATGGCTTCCTGTCCTGGTGGTGTGGCAGACTGTCACATGGAGAGTCACAGGCAACCCCATGATGATGACTACGGCTGCTAGACAATCCCTTCATCGTTGATGGAAAGCAAGTCCCAAAGTCATCTAATACGTATGGCTGTGCAACAGGCAGATCTCAGAGAAAGGCCTAAAAGAATGAAATACAACAGAGGCCATAAGATATTCAAGCTAAGATAATAAACAGCATGTGCATGTTTAGCACTCTTTGTTTCTTATTGCAAAAATAATTGGAATAAACATTTTCTGATTCTTTTTATCACTTAATATTTCCCATGTCCAACATAGTGATAGGGATACCAAAACAGTATACAAGAAAAATTATCTTGTTCCATTAGCTGGAAAGCAGATGAAAGAAAATTTTCCTGATACGAAAAGTAAGATAAGTATCATCACCTGTACTCAGTCCTGAAAACATTCAAGGACAGGGGCCTCCCAGGATGCCTTAACTGCTCATCTGCATGTTTTCAGGGCCAAATGGATGCATTAGAAAAGATCATGCCCTTAATGGAACACTTTCTGGACTTCTTAGGCCACACACAAAGCATGGTGAAATTATTGGGAAATATTTCTCTGACTTAAATGCATACTTTTCATGATTTGAGTGCAGTTTTACTCAATGTGCATATTGTTCACCCAGACTATAAGCATCTCAAGACAATATTAATACGTTATTTCTGTAAGTTATTTTCAAATTAAGAATAAAATAACAATACATTACACTAACTGTCAAAATGAAGCCAAACCAACTATTTAATAACCTATATATTTGGAGGGTTGTATTTAATATTTGCTGACTCCTATTCACAAAAAAAAATCATCTTATTCTGCTAATGCATGACTTGGTTTAATTCTCCATAGATTTTCAGCGTACTAAGCAGTGTTCAAATATCTCTACCTACTCCTACTATATAGAGGAACTGGTATAGCCACAACTTCCACATGGTAATAACAATGTAAGAGATTTCAACACTTAATTCTTGATTGCAGTTATTTGTCCCTGAAGTGACTCAAAATGCTATAGAATATTGATTACAACAAGTTGAAAATGGAAATCTTCATCCCAAGTGATATAATAACCACTTTGAGGGCAGATGCTCTTATTTCAGTCCTCAACACAAGCAAAAGTCTGTATGCAACTGCTACTGCAACCTCTGAGCTACTAATGTGTAAATTATGGGTTTCAGATGTGACAAAACAGTCTCGAGGTGCTGTCTCAGCTCCTGATGGGCAGAGGATTTCTTAGAGGATGTCCTCTTATAAGGGCAGTGGCAGTCACTCAGCAACTTTATTCTTTTCCGGCACCCCTAATCACATAATGCTTTTGTAAATGTAACTCTTAAGATCTCTCTTGGAGAACCAATAAACATCCATAGCAAACAGGTTTCCACTATGTTCCTCCAGTGTTCTCTCTGCTAAAGTTCACGTTTTAACAGGTTGTAGACATTGTACCTACTGATAAATTGGCAACAATGAAGTTTTCTAAAACAGCATTTAGTTAATGTCAGTCTGGAAAAGCATGCTCTGCATTTCATCAGAACATATTTTATATTTTCTTCTGAATCTGTGGTGAGCCAAAGAGGATTCTTTTTCAATATGCTTCAAAGCTAATCTGGATGTCCTGCATTTCATTCCCCCTCACCGGATCCCTGCAATGCAGAAAACGTTCCTTCTCAAGAGACCTTTAATTCCAAAAAAAGAGTTTTCAAAATACCGCAAAAGACTCTTGAAATACTCCAAATGGAGAGGCTAACTGATTTACCTTAAGAGGAGAAGGGTTAAAGGCACCTTTGAAAGCACAAAAATAATATATTCAGAGAACTGGACTTGTCAATTATACTGTTGTGACAATATGAGCATTTTACATCCCTACCAACTGTTTAAAAAATGTGATCTATTAGATTGTAACCAAGAAACATCCAAAAGGATGTAGTAGTAGATTCATTACTCAGGTTATTGAAAATATGACTTGAACAAAAATACGCCATCATGAAGAATACTTCTGAAGGATATAGAGACCAAATCAAAATACTCCAGTCTCTGGTATCTATGAATATCTTTCACACTTCAAGGCTTATGAAAACAAAGCTTCAACCAGTTAAGTTTCATTTAAATCCATTTACTATTATTCAACTGTCCTTAAGATGATTGATAAGTTCTCTTAAAGCAATAGATTAGTGTGTTATATAAGAAAAAAAAATTAGAACCTTGCCTTAAATAGTTCAATAAACTCGGACATGCCCAAACACAGTGATTTATTTTCATTTTTTCATTATCTGAATGGCTATGAAACTTTCATTTTTGTTCACTGTGGAAAAAGAGTATATGTAAACAAAGAACCAAAAGGACTAATAATTTATAGCATAGTGAAGTCATGGCAGGCATAGGAGATGTCATGGAATTATTTAGAATATGTAGTCTTATAGAGCAAAATGGCTGGGATGAGGAAACACTTGATCTGTTGGGACAGAATATTGTGGAACATCTTGAAGTTAAAGACGAGTTTAAACTCTTCTTAACTATGGTTTGACCAATGGGAACAGCCATGTTACCAGCTGTGTTTTGGATGGACTGGAAATATGGATGCTAAGGAAGATGTGCAAGAAGTGGTAAAAAGCAAAAAAGTGACATTTGTCTATATAGAGAGACAGCGACAGGCTTTCAAAAGATTGTGGAGGAAGCTTGGCTAAGCACTGCTATATGAGCTTGGATGGCAAGTAGGATCGAAACATTCAGGAGAAAAGATACATATAGTTCTACACCTATTTTGAGTCTGAGCTGTCAATGAATCTTCTATGAGGAAGTACCAGAGAAAAAAGCAGAAGAAAGAGAGGATGATCTACCCAAAAGGAATCGGATGAACAGATAGAGAATAACAGAGAAAATATGCTTGTGAAAGCAAAAGATCATAGGGTTATGAAAAAGCAGATTTAAAAGGGGAGGAAGAAAAGAAGAAACAAAACCAGAAAGAAACACCACAGAGTGATAGAAAAACCAAACCAAAACCAAAAGGGAGCAACAAATCCGTGTAACCAAAAGGAGTGACAGTAAAGGTTCCAAAACATGGGAGAAATTGCAATTCAGAGTAAAACCTCTTTATTCCCAAATCCTAGATTGCTGGATGCATTAAAAGAGGTTTTCTTTTTTTTTCCCTGCTGTTACAACACTGAAAACATCTATTTTATCATGTCAATTGTGATTAAAAACATGAGCATTTAGTAGAATATAGCTTCATTTTACCTTAACAATATTACTGCTGTGAATTAGGAAAAAACCCCTAAACAATCATGTACCATAGTGCACCTTCCAGGAGGGAAAGAATAAGTATAATATTCTGAATATTGAAGAAAGGAGTGTTGCTTTTCTTAAATATTTAGTGGACAATTCTTCTGCACAAAAGTCCCATCCTACAGTCTCTGATTTCATTAGTATTTTTCAAAGAATATGCATAATTTTCCATAATTGTGTTGGCTGAACCTATACATCAATGTTTAGTGACATTAACAGCTGGAGACAGGGCTATCTGATCATGCTGAATAGCTGAGAGGAAGTTGATTAAGACTTTTATTGTATTGTTATTTTTTGGCCAAAATAAGAACATTTAATTACTCATGAAATAAATTAAGACAATCGATGAACATAGTAATAAACAGTGGAAATAGCAATTCTACAGACAGCAGACCAAAACTACTTGATGGCATAGGAATAAATGAGATGTTAAATAGATACAGCATTATGAGGCTGAAGAATGCTTATTACTTTCAACATTCATGTTACATTTGCTTTTGTTTTCTTGAGGATGCCCTGGGTAGGAAGGATATGAATATATTCATCCTTGTTAATGAGGTGTCCCTAATGCACAACAATTTGCTGGAATAGCCTAGTGGCTAGAAAAATACCTATTTAAATCCTATGTAATTAAAGTGAAAATGAATGCAAAATAACAAAACCTGAATGCAGAAACTACCTATTCTTTTACAAATTTCATTTAACTATATTGTCTACTCATATGTTTCAAGTTTATACATAAAGCACATGTTCAAGAAATATGTTCTTTCTGTTAGATAAATGTGCAAACTTCTGTTCTATAAAAGATTTACCGATATGCCACAGAGCCCCTCCAACTTTATCTCACAAGACTGCAGAATTATGTTTCTAACATTTTTAAAGGAAGCTGTGAAAAACAATCAAGTAACAAATCTTTCCACTTAAATAATGCGTACATAGGTAGGTACAGAGTATGTAGATAATATAGATGAATGTAGCAGGTAGTACAAAATAGATAATTAATAAATCAAAATTACTAATATAATAAAAAGGGTTTATGGCCATTAGCAACTTACAAACCATCATAATTGACATGCATTTTATAGGCTAATTATGAAGAGACAATGCTCATAATTTTTTTTTCAATACTCTGATTATGTTATAGCAGTTCAAGACGTTGAGCAAACCAAACTGTCATATGCACAATATAATGCATAATGTAAAGTTTAAGTTCAATAACTGCTAAGATAACTGATATTAGAAGGATGTGGACCTGTTGGAGCGAGACCAGAGGAAGCCACAAAGATCCTCAGAGGGCTGGAGCTCCTCTCCTATGAGCAAAGGCTGAGAAAGTTGTTGTTGTTGTTCAGCCTGGAGACAAGAAGGCTCCGGGGAGACCTTAGAGCTCCTTCCAGTATCTAAAGGGGGCCTACAAGAGTGTTGGAGAGGGACTTTATACAAGGGCATGTAGTGATAGCACAACAGGGGAATGGCTTCAGACTGAAGAGGAGCAAGTTTAGATTAGATATTAGGAAGAAATTCTTCACCATGCCTGTGGTGAGACATGGGAACAGGTTGCCCAGAGAAGCTTGGATGACCCATCCAGCCCGGAAGTGTTCAAGGCCAGGTTGGATGGGGCTTTGAGCAGTGTGCTCTAGTGCAAGGTGCAGGGAGGGTGTAACCAGATGATTTCTAAGGTCCCTTGCAACCCAAACAATTCTATAATTACGTATTCTACTATATCAAGGTGTATAGCTTAACTATAAAAATATTCAAGTAAGATATGTATGAGACACAGGCAGAGTGCCCTAGATCATATTACTCAGGATTGTGTTCAGACAGCTTTTGAATATCTCCAGTGAGGGAGACACCGCATGATCTCTGGGCAATCTAGTCCAGTGCTTAGTCATTGCACGATAAGGTTCTTCCTTATACTCAGGTGGAACTTCCTGTACATCAGTTTCTGCCGGTTGCCTCTTGTCCTATTGCTTGGCACCACTGAGCAGAGCCTGGCTCCATCCTCTTGGCACCCTCCCTTCAGAGACTTGTATCCATTGATGAGGTCCCCTCTCTGTCGTCTCTTTGTGAAGTTGAACAGGCCCAACTCTCTCAGGCTTTCCTCATAAGTGAGATGCTCCATTCTCTTAATCATCCTTGTAGCCCCCTGCTGGGCCTGCTCCAGAAGCTCCATGTCTCTCTGGTACCGAGGCGCCCAGAACTGGACACAGCACTCCAGATGGGGCCTCACCAGGGCTGAGCTGAGAGAAAGGATCACCTCCTTTGCCCTACTGACAATGGTCTTCCTAATGCACCTCAGGAGATCATTTGCCTTCTTGGCAACAGGGGCACACTGCTGGCTTATGGACAGCTTGTTGTCCGCTGGGACTCCTAGATCTTTCTGCACAGAGCTATTTCCCAGCAGGTCAACCCCCAGCCTGTACTGGTGTCTGGCATCATTATTCCACAGGTGGAGGACCCCGCACTTGCCTTTGTGGAATTTCAGAATGTTTTTCTCTGCCCATCTCTCCAACATGTCAAGGTTCCTCTGAAGGGCTGCACATCACTCTGGGCTATCGGTCACTCCTCACAGCTTTGTGTCATCAGTGAACTTGCTGAGGAGGCATCTACCACTTCATGCAAGTAACTGATTAATAAGTTAGACAATAGTGGACACACTTTTGACCCTTGGGGGACACTGCTAGTGATAGGTCTCAAACTAGGCCCTATGTCACTGATCATGACCCTCTGAGGTCTGCCATTCAGACAGTTCTCAATCCACTGGTCCAGCCTGCACTTCCTTAGCTTGTCTATGAGGATATCATGGGAGACAGTGTCATAAGCCATGCTGAAGTCCAGGTAGACAACATCTACTGCTCTCCCTTCATCTATCCAGTCACTTGTTCCATCATAGAAGGCAATCATTTTGGCTAAGCACAATTTCCCTTTGGTGAATTCATGCTGACTACTCCTAATCACTTCTTTGTCTTCCACATGCTTAGAGACGGCCTTCAGGATGAACTGTTCCACCACCTTTCCAAGGATTGAGGACTGGTGGTGTATTGGGTTTGCATGACCAGGTTTTGGTAGCAGGGGGGACTACAGGGACGGCTTCTGTGAGAAGCTGCTAGAAGCTTACCCCATGTCTGACAAAGCCAATACCAGATGGATCCAGGACAGACCCACTGCTGGCCAAGGCTGAACTTATTAGTGATGGTAATAAGACCTCTGTGATAACATTTAGGATGGGAAAAAAACCAACTTATTGTGCAGATGTAATTGTGGCCAGAGAAGAGAGGAGTTGAGAATATGTGAGAGGAACAATTCTGCAGACACTAAGGCCAGTGGGGAAAATGGGAGAGGAGGTGCTTCAGGTACCAGAGCTGAGATTCCCCTGCAGCCCATGGTGAAGACCATGGTGAAGCAAGCTGTCCTACTGCAGTCCATGGAGGTTAACGGGAGTGCAGAGATCCACCTGCAGCCTGTGGAGGAGACCCACACCTGAGCAGGTTGATGCCCAAAGAAAGGCACTGTGATCCCATGGGAAGGTTGGCTGGAGCAGGCTCCTGGCAGGGACCTGTGGACCTGTGAAGAGAGGAGCCCATGCTAAGGCAGGTTTCCTTGTACGATTTGTGACCCTGAGGCGGATTCATATTTCAGCAGACTGTTCTTGAATGACTGCACCCTGTGGAAGAGTGACTCACGTTGGAGCAGTTTGTGAAGGACTGTTGCCCATGGGAAGGACTCATGCTGCAGAAGTTCACAGAGAACTGTCTCACGTGGGAGAGACCCCACACTGGAGCAGAGGAAGGATTCCTCTCCCTGAACAGCAGCAGAAAGTGTGATGAAATGTGATGAATAGAGTGTAGCCCCCTTCTCAACTCCCTGTGCCTCCCTGGCGGTGAGGAGGTAGAGCCCAGGAAGGAGGGGAGGGTGGAGGGAAGGTGTTTTTAAGATTTGTTTTACTTCTCATCATCCTGGTAATTTTGACTGGTAATAAATTCAATTATTTCCCCAAGTTGAGTCTGTTTTGCCCATTATGGTATTCGGTTTGTGATCTGTCCCCTTGATTATGAGCCTTTAGTTTTTCTCTCCCCAGTCCAGTCGCAGAGGGGAGTGATAGAAGAGAGGCTTTGGTGGGTACCTGGCATCCAACCAGGACCAACACACCACAGGCTGACTGGCCTGTAGTTGCCTGGGTCCTCCTTGCCCTTTTTTAAGGCTGGGGTGACATTTGCTTTTTTCCAGTCCTCAGGTACTTTTCCTGACTGCCATGACCTTTCTAAGACAATTGAGAGTGGTTTAGCAATGATGTCCGCCAGTTCCCTTAACACTTGTGGATGCATCCCATCAGGGCCTATGGACTTGTGGGTGTCAGGTTTGACTCCACGGTCTCTAACCTAGTCCTGCTCAACCAAGGGGAAGTCTTCTTTTCTCAAAGAGAGAAATTACAAACAGAGTTAATTACCACCAGAGACATGCTAATTAAGCATCATCAGGTCCACAGGACCTTGAGTCTAATAGCCTTGTCTGTTCAGAAACTAAGCAGGGAGAAATGTTGGGTTTTTTTTATTTTTTGATGAATGTGCTTCTTCTAAGATACCATTCACTGAGTCAGAGGACACTCCTGAATCCTCAGGTGTCTGCCAAGTCCAGAAACCAAAGGGCTGGGACACAAGTGGAAGGCAATGTAAATACATAATGTTATGTATGTAGAGTTTTGAGTCAGGAGGGCATTTAACCATGCGCACAAATTGAAACACACCATATTGGTACTTATATTTCAGATTGCAGCAGTCTTTTCAAAGAAATGCTGTGTTACTGTTTGAACTGAGAGGACATAAATGATGTTTTTTAGCAGTACTGTGTGTAGTTGCGATCTCATTTTATGCTCTGTGGTAAACAAAAAGAGGTTCTAATTTCCATGGTGAACTCCAAAGATTCTCAGAATTTGCTTATTTTTTTACTCCCACACCATGGAATGTTCCCAGCAAAATTCCTCTCCCTAATACTCAAACTTTCACAAACAAGTGGAAGATACGTCTATGCTGAGAATCACACTTCCACATGTTCCTCATGTAGCACATTGCTTTATCCCAAAGGTCTTGATATTTTGCAGTCATTATGTGTGGCCTTTCTGTTACATTACATCACATTAATGAAAATCTAGACATCAATAAAAGAATACATATTCTAAAATGCATCTATCCACATATTTTATTAAAGGTGTTCAGAAGAAAATGAGGTCTCAAATTATCTTCCTAATACATTTTGGCATGTAATATGGATGTTTCAGTGCCTTGGGTAAAACTCTCAAGAGAATGTCTAATTTTTGCTTCCATGTCAGCAATCACACCAGGCAAGTGATATTTACAATATAATTTAATCTTGAGCAGTGGACAGGGAGTCATAAGGGAAATGTTTTGGCCAGTAACACCAACTTATTCCAAGTACATGGGCAGATCAATAAGTGGGAGTTACTGGGAGAAAAAATGTAATTAAACTCTAGCTGATCTGTGAGGAGGCCCTTGTGAATAGCATGCATACAGAAGAAAACAAGAGAGGCATCCCACCAATGATGTAAAAAAAATTGGTGTGTATTTTTTTTTTCTGTCTGCATCCAACAATCTTTAGTTTGCATATACCTGTGGTGACAAGTTTCACATTTACATTTGACAACTGTTTTCATCCATGTGCTTCTGGTGAGCAACTGTGGCAGTTAGTACCAGGATATTATGTGCCTTAAAGTTTTGGGTTTGGCTTTCTTTTCTTCTCTTCATTTCTGTGGCTAATAGCAAGTCGATTCTCCACTAAGAGTGTCACGAAAACTGTAGTCACTAAAGTAACCTAACACATAATTAATCTCTGAGTCATATCTAAATACATTACAAGAATTGTAGCAGTAATATGTCAGCAAAATTTAGACACGAATAGTCTGATTTTTTCAATCCTCTTAGGAATGTGATTGGCAATATGCAGGATTGCATGCAAAGATATTGGGGCCACAAAAAGAAATACTAAACTGTGATTGTCTGCTTCCACTCTTCTTATTTGTGCACACAATTAACAGTCAACTTTAAAAACAAATTCTGATCTTCTTCAGTGAGTAATAATATACTGTGCAATTAGACTTCTTATGCCTTTCCTGTGGTCTAGGACACCAAGTCTCTCTGACTCAATAAGGTACAGCGCCTCAGTTGGAGAGCGTGTTGTGAATTTCACTGCAAATTCAGAACTGCCAAAGGACATTTTCTTTTCCCAGAAAGAGAAAAACCAGGTTATTATATCTGTATAATGTGCATGTAAGATAATATACTAAATTGAATCATTTCATAAATGTCATATAGGCAGTGTTGAAGCATACACCTCATACACAAATTTAGATGTTGCATTTTATCCTTTTCAGTCTGTAGGATGATGAACTTTATGATCTTAATATTTTTTAAGCAGAACTTACAGAATGTTTAGAATGCTGTTTCATCTGGAGGAACAGAAAAAGGGAATCAAAAGGAAGGAAACCCAAAATTTGGAATGAGGTTAACACATTCTTACCTGGGTTGCTCTCTTTTAAGTACCCTACTGTTGCACCTAAGTTTGCAACTCTAGAGATATTTTGCTTAATTTCTTCATAGAAGACTTCTTAAAATGAAAGTATTACAGTCACTACCTTCTATCAATTGCAGATAATCAGTGGGATATGGGTGTCTTATATATCTCAGATAATAAAGGAAGCAAGTACAAGGGACAGGTCACATATTCCTACAGCACTGACATCTGGTAAAAATAGAGAGCCTATCAAAGTCGCATAAAACATATAAAATTAAATGACTAATACACATACGGAGATATCAGGTATGTATCTAGATTTCTGCAAGCCAGTCAGTTATGATTGTCAAAGTTTTATTTTTCTAGTAGGAATGAGGTGACCACCAGATAAAACCTACATACAACATCTCCAATGGACTTCTCCCGTCAAAGTCAAATAAATTCATGCTCTGCAATGTGGTCACATAGTGAAAATGGACATCCTTGTACTAAAAGAAGATCCTGATCCTCTTTGCAAGGACACCAGGGTGCCTAAGCAAAGGAGCCACTATAGGAACTAGTGACTGACAGTGATCTAATGGAAAATGCTAATCTATGTCAGACCTTGAACCAACATTACACAAACCCCATCTGCATGGGTCAATAACTCATTTTCTACCAGTTTTTTAGTGTTCTGCAATTCTGTAGCATGGCAATTTTGTGACAGGTATCACAGTAAATTGTTGCCTGAGCTACAGGTTTTCATGATCTCTAGAGTTTTTCTACACATATATTGAAAGAACAATATTTACTGTCAAGCCAGGGAAATGGCTTTGCTTAGTCCTGTGCACTCAAGGCACATGATACTTGAGAATCCATACTTTGATTTCTATGATGGCAGTGACAGTGTGATTGTGTGATTATATGACTTTGATGGTCTTAATCAGCAAATTTCATGATTAAAACCGTCTCAGAGCTTTTTACTCTTTACTATTTAGAAATTAAGTGAAAGAATGTGTTAAATATTTCTTGCTCCATAAAAAATCACTCAATTCACTCATTTCACTCAAAGCACTCATTTTAATTTAATGAAGCATAGTTTTATGAGACTCTTTCTACAGCTTCAGTCTTACTCACAAACCTTGACCTCGTTTAGCAAAAATAGAGACTGATTTCCTTGAAAAATGTTCTTTCAAGTACATTATGATATTTTAAGTCCAAGAAAAGTGAATGCTACAAAAACATACAAGCACCAGAATGTCTATGCTTGCAGATGGTCTCCCATCTTGGCTTTCAATTGGTAGCTCTATCTGAATGGTACCACCCCTGAACATCTCTTGTCAGCCTCAGAAACTAATGAAAAAGGAAGTATGTTACAAGTGTCTTAGTGGAGAAACTCCGTGAAAACATTACAGAAGCTCTGTGAAGACCAAGGGTAAGAGTTGTGAAGATATCACTTTTAACAGAATGACAATACAGGGCTTATTAATCATCATACTAGCCCCAGTAGTTCCCCCCACTAACTCTCCTCACTAGTCCACCAGGAAGAACCTGCAAAGCCTCAGAGAAACTGTCTCATATTGTAACGATGAGCAAGAACTTCCTGGAAAATTCACTTCATAGTCATACTAGTATTATGGAGCTTTGACTGTATCAACAAATGTCACCACTATGATCAACCAGCTTGGTCATGGATATGTTCCAGGTTCTGCATGTCCAAGCCATGTTTCTCCAGTGAGGCAATAATAAAAGAGATGAGGCATACAGTGCCAAGAACGTTCTGCTCATATCCAAGGCCAGTGAACTTCTATATGGGAGAAAACTGACTCCTGGAAGAAACAGAAGCCCTCTCTGAAGGTATGAGATGAAAGAGTTCAGCCAGCAAGGCAGAAAAGCTCATCGGGTTAGTACAAAACAGTCATGCTTAGATCAAAACTTAATTTTTCTCATTTCAACCTGTTTCTCCCAGCTCCATCTAAAAGTAAAAACCAGCAATTTTGAGCTCAGTTTGGCACTGAATATGAAACATCTGATTAAAAGACAGAGAGTAACAGAATTATTTTAACTAAATAATTCCCTAAAACAGGGCTGTAACACTGAACTTTCTGAGTTCAAGGTTTATAAAACGCACAAACAACTAAAAAACTGAATCAAACCCTCGTATATACTGTGGAATATTAATGCAGTTAAATAACTTTAACCAACTTATCTTTGATGGCTACAGTAACTGATCAATATTTGTTGTCCCATAGTAGATGAAATAGAAATAATTTATGGTTTTATAGCAATGCGTGGAATAGAGTTAGATTTGGCGGAAGTCTTAAGCTGCTTGCTCAAATCAGCGTGTTTCATTTCACCTCTACCGGCATAAAAAATAATAAGATACATAAAAATTTTATTTTCAGAGGAGAACATTTACTACAAATACTTTCTCATGCAGCTTCATTTCTTCTTATGAAGAAATTGAAATAGCAACCACTTTTAAAGGGGATTATTTTTCACAGAACGCCATGAAATATTTCTGAGCTATGGTAAACTGGGAAATAAATCCTAATTTATGAGAATGTCTGAAAAAAATGACTGGTACTTTAAAGAAGTACCTCATAGAGTAAAATGTGACAGCAAAAGTAAGAGAAATTCTGTCCTTGAACAGAGGACACAACTCCTCTTTACTGCTTTGAGGCTTCATTCAATTCCACCTAAACCACTGAACCACTAGTAACATTTAATCTATTAATTTACAACAGCAATAATTTAAAAGTTTTACAAAAACCTCATAACAGTAACTTTTATTTTATTTGGATATTATTCTGATTGAAAATGTAAAAAATTAAAAAAGAGTATCATGCCCCTTTTTTGGTGGTTTTTTTCCCCCCCCCCTTTTTTTTTGTTTGTTTGTTTGTTTGTTTTTGGTTTGGTTTTTTTTGGTGCATTTTCCAGTAAATAGAACCAATGGTCTGCACATACCTAGAAACAGGAGAATTTAAGGATTAAAGAATACTTTTGAAAAGTTCATTTTTAACTTTGTTCATGTATGTTGAGGTATGCATACAAATGGCATCTGATAAGAATCTGATTTAGAAATTATGCTTATCCAATTCAGCATCAAAAAAAGTTCTATTATTATACAGGTAAAATCAAAACAAAGTTTAATTACTGAATACAAACTAATGAAATTATGCAAACATGCTAAAAATCATTCATAGAAATAAAATTTTCAGAGCAGTGAATGTGGCTTAAGCATTTCAGAAAAGGCTTTCAGAATATCTTTTAAATCAGAAAGAGGTAAAAATAATTGAAAAAATTATTTTATGAAATTACTTATTATGAATAACATTCTGTCTGATGTTGGATGGCCAAAAAGGAAAAATGATTAAACATGCTTATATTCTGAATTGCATAGCTCATCTTTTTAATGTCACAGGACTTAACTGTGATTTGTTTATTTCCACAGTTTGTGACTGATCTTTTATCAAGTTGATGAGGCCACAGAGGATTCTCTCCGAGACTTCGACACCATGAGCATAATGGTGATGGTACCCTTGTGTTAGGTGCCACCTAAACTGCTTCTGCATGTACTTCATGTATTTGTTTGTAAGAAACTCAGATCTGAAGGTGATTTCTTCTTCACTGTATGCATTCTGTACAGAAGCTTACCACAAATCATTGTGCTGACATACACAAAATAGTAAATGAATATCTTACTGCTGAAGGATGACTGACTTCATCAGCACATTAGGCATTTATACACTGCATGTTTCACTCCTGGGGGCTCAGAGGGAATACCAAAGCACCAGACTCTGTTATTTTATGCTATCCTTGACAGAACTTCACACATTGTTATTATTAAATACAATAATAAAGAATATATTTATTATCATTATCTATTATAATTTCTTTATATAGCAGAATATACATTAAAGAATTAGAATAAAAAGTTATCTATTATAAATAATGACTTTACACAGAGGGAGTCAAGAAGTCAAAATCAAGGAAAATATAGTTAAGAATATTTTCTTTTCACTTGAACTTCATTGTATTAATGAGTATTCATTGATACAGAAAAATCTAAGTGAGGGAGGGAGTGGAAAAGAAAGCACTAAATGAAGAGGAGGAAAAGGAAGTATGAGCTTAATTCTCTTTTTTAGTATGTTACTATTTCCAGCAATGCCCCAACTGATACAACTTCAGAGATTTCAGTGGAATTGCACCTGAGTGAGACCAGCATGAATATCATGTAAGTGAACAGAATGAACTTAATCTCAGCTTTTAATATTTACTGGTTTAAAGCAGTAACAGAAAATAAGTATTCTCCATAATATTAAGTAGGTACAGTTTTAAAACTATTAATAATGCACTTCAGAAGAGAATGCTATTAGTAACTCATTGCTTCATCACATAGAACTACCATAAATGAAATACACTTCAAGGAGCTCCTGAAAATTATTTTACATGTAATTGCAAATGATAGAGTGTACATCTACTGGAATAATGCATACTTTAAAGAGAAAAGCTTTATTTCTAGGTTCTTCTGCAAAGCATCTTGTAATGAATATTTTAAAAAATCATTTAAGTAATACATTCTAAGTTAGTTTTAGTTAAATTAAGTTCTAATATTGTGTAAAAACTGTCTACAGAATAATATGTGGGTGTGCATTAAATATTTCCATAGCATTGAAAATACTTCAGAAAGATGATTCTTTGAAAGAGAAACCCCATGAACAGACTGGTGATATATGCAGAACATGTTCATAATTCCTTGTTGCTTACTCCTAATTTCAAGATGAACCATAAATGTATTCATACAATCTTCTTTAATATGTGTACAAACAAACCATGGTCCCTTAAACCCAAATAAAAAGTACACAGCCTTTTCACTTTATTACATCTTAGCTACTCAACTGAAATCTCATCTTTCCTTTCAAAACATGAGGTTCATCATATGTTAAATGTCAGCATTATTGTGTAAGTTCAGGAGGAGCCACAGTGGGCTTCACTGTTTGTCCTCACACATAAGGGTTATAAAAACCATCCATAACTGCTACTCTGGAGCTACAATCTTTTGTTGACATAGAGTAAACCTTGTAGAAAGATAGCATTTCTGATTTTAAAGCCAAGAAGTAACAGAATTTGCCACATTTCCAAGAATATTGTTTTGGTAATGAGCCACTGATACATAACTGTATCTAAATGTGTCTGGTATCCAATTCCAGCTAATAGCTCTGGAGTTTTTTGAATAGACTTTTTCAGAAGCCCTTACTATGAGCCATGTTTCCTTCTGCTGCTACAAGACAGAATAATTTCATGCCCTTCTCTGTCATAAACTAATGACTGGGTTTCTGAATCACATTTGAAGGTTGGATTTCCAGGCCTTTCGTCACTCCAGAAGCTTCCCCATCCAGCCTTTGACTACTTTATAAAATACAATTTTTATCAGATATGCAATAATGTTGTTAGGCTGCATCAGTAGCTACAGATTTGTTCTTCTGAATTCCTCGGTCTACAAAGAATTTAACTGAAAATGTCAAATAAACTTCTCATAGCAGGGCTTGAGTTTTTCCTTGCTTTTCCCCATGAAGAACATAGTTTGGACTGTAAACGCAATACAACATATCATAAAAGACGCTTATTGACAGCTATTTTCAGTTCATATGATAGATTTTTTTGTGTGTTTGTTTAGATTTGGAATGTTAATTTAAAACAACCATTTTTATATTTTTGAAATCATGCCCACACAGGAAGACAGATTCATAATTTAGCAATAATTAGATAAATTAAAAGCATTTCTCTGGAGAGCAGTCACATTAACCTACATTTTCACAAATGTACCTCAGAATCATACACAATGTTCAAGTAAACTAATTTTATTATTCTTTCATATTTTCAGCCACTACTGTTTACCAATGTTAAATCTGTTCTGCAGAAACAAAATGACACTAGCCTCTTAAAACAGTACCTGATCTAAAATTTCATGTTTGCCCTCTCTCTTGGGAAGTTCACAGTAAAGCCAGACCCAGTGATTGTTATCTACTCTGACAGTCAGTCTGACCCCTGCCGGAACATCAATGCATATGAGCACTAGCAGAGAACCAGGACGCAGCACTCAGAAAAACTTCACTACTGCAACTACAGTACTCAGTGTACTTTCAGACTGTACATTTTAAACACTGTAGAGAAGATCCAAGGAAAGAATTGTATAAGATAACATGGATGGCTGCTTTCAGAAATGTACGATTTTGGTAGTACTATTTCCAGCAGATAAATGAAGAACACTGGTTTCGGTAAATATCCATTTAAAACTACTTGAGCATGAATCTTCTTTGAAAATAAAAAAAATATTTTAGAAAAGGTAAATAAATTACTTCTTTTAGCTTAAAGGATGACAGCTGCTTAAAGGATATTAGTAAACTAGTTGTATTATCTTTATTCCAATGATAATATGCATTGATATTGTGAAACTTTTTAAAGGACTAGTAGCCAATGAGTATTTAGGGTAGAGATTAGTTCTTCTAGAGGTTATAAACCTCCTCATTATTATCTGAATTAGTGAAGGTAGAACAGCAGCAAAACACAAGTGAATGGTGACATGGGTTGAATCTTGTGTTGCAGTGGGCAGAGTCCAGGGATCTTCAAACTATACAGTCACAGAGAGTTTGGCCATTTGCACTTTGAATTCCTTTTTCTCCATCCTTGCTTGAATGGAATAAGGTACACTTCAGCGATATCAGAATACATATTTCTTTTATCCTGTCTCTTCCTTCCATTTTATTTCAGGTTTAAGAAAAAATGTGGTTAAGGTGAGATGAGAGGAAGGCCCATAATTTTATTGCACCATCTTCTGTAACAGGTTTTTGTAGAACAGTGTGAAACAGAAGACAAAACAAAACACATATATTCCACAAACTCACTGAAAATGCATCAAAGAAGAGCAATAAGTACAATAAAGTACTTATTGACTCTTGGTAAAGCTGTGTTTAGAAGAGTCTTGAGTAGTCTTAAAAAGTCATTCCTCTCTTTTCCAAAATGAACAGAGACCTGCAGGTTAAGTGTACACAAAGTTCATAATAAAACTCTGGAAACAGCATGAAGAGGTCTGTGATGTCTTTTACCCTAAGCAATTAGGAAAAAACCTGCCAAGCCTGCAAAGTCTGTTAACATTGGCTTAGTTTCATAAGACACTGATATAAAAGGAAGTTTTTATGGTCTTAACATAGCCATTAAGAGCATGGTCTCAGACAATTGCAGTGCCTCTTTGAAGTCTACAGGAGAGATGATGGACAGCAATAAAAATGACCTGTTAAGCACTATTTGCCAGGTTTCCTTGGTAATAAGGTTTATACAATCTGTGCACTCATGCCCATTCTTCCACCCACCACCCTACCTCCTGCCCTGCCTCCCTACTTCAAATTTAAACTGGCAGGGGTTGAAATACAAGATTTGTACAACCCCTGAAAGTTTTGGCAAAGAGAGGCAAATCCCACCTCTTTCCTGACAGTGGGAAGAACCATAAAAGAAGCCTGAATCTTCTTAGAGATGAAAGAATCTTATTTTTGGACCTTTTCTGGCTCCAGTGGTACGAGGCATCAGGACACCATTCAGAGACAGGACCTTTTGAAGATTCACAATGCTGGAAATGGTGGCAGCTGAAGGTAACGGATAAGAGCAAAAGACACAGAGGGCATCATGCATACTCCAAGCTCTTCCTTCAGTATACATTGTCCTCCCAAGTATGCTGCTTGGCAACCTGGGAAAGCCAATGGACTGATCCCTTCTCAGGTTTCTTGCAATCAGCCCTCAAGGTTTGCCTGATGCAGGAACAGTTGTTAGGCTCAGATGTGGCCACCTAATTTGTTTTCTTTGGTCCTGCAGTTTGAATCTTCTGAGCTGACTGAGCACCTCCTGTTGTACTATTCTTAAAGCAGACCCGGGAAACTACCTCCATGTGCTCAGATTGATTTGATCTCTTTAATTCTCACACTACTGGGAAGTGTGCAAAAGAATATTTTCCCTTTTAGTTCTGAAGACTGTGTGATTGTTTCGACTGACATGCAGCTATATTTTCCGACATTTTCTTGTAAAATTTTGAACTCAAATCTGATTAAGGCAACTGTAGTACCTGTAAAGATGATTACATTCTTAAAAGTCTCATCAAAAAATAGGAACTCACACCAGGGCTGAACATTTAGAAGTTCATTTCTCGTAACTTTTTATTCCTGTGTCTGATTACTCTGGTTGAATAAAACAGCCTGTCTGCTGCCGCTAAAAAAAGGATATGGGAAAAGACTAAAGATATACATGGAGTAAGAAAAACACTACCATGATTCAACTAACTATTCATAAAGTTGACATGCACAAAGGTATAGAAAGTCATGTTTCCCAGTCAAGGCATCCAAAGGGACCTTGACAGCCTTGAGACATGAGCCTATGTGAACCTAATGAAGTTCAACAAGGCCAAGTCCAAGTTCCTGCACGTGTCAGGCAACTCCAAGCACACGTGCAAGCTGGGTAGAGAATTGATTGAGAGCAGGTTTAGATTAGATATTAGGAAGAAATTCATTACTGTGAAAGTGGTGAGGCACTGGAGCAGGTTGCTCAGAGAAGCTGTGGATGCCCCATCCTTGAAAGTGTTCAAGGCCAGGTTGTATGGAGCTTTGAGCAACCTTGTCTAGTGGAATGTGTCCCTGCCCATGGCAGGGGGCTGGAACTAAATGATTTTTAAGTTCCCTCCCAACACAAACCATTTTATGATTCTATGAATTATGACAATTGTAAAAAGAATTTATATCTGTCTCCTTTTCATGAATGTTCTTTTTTTTCATAGACAGAAGCTGAAGAAACTAGAATGTGTTGTAGTAGAAGTTCTTTTAGATTAGAATTCTACAGTAAAGTTTTAAACCGATGTTCTAAATCCAAAATGTTACTGAAACAAACACTTATTTTAACACTTCTATTAATCTTTTATTAAAAAATCTCAATTATTATAACAAGTCTGGTTGTCCCACAGTCATGAAGGTAATAAAAGAAAAAAGTCTTTTATACTTTCAAATCCCTGACATTTGTAAAGACAAACTTTATCAAATTTACCAGTCTTTGTTTCACTTACTCTAAACCTTGTCCAAAGGGAGAAGTTCTGAAGGTTGCAATATTGTCTTGCTGGGCTCAGACTAGAGTGATTCTGTTCTGGGCCTGTGTTTCTCAGCAGAACCCTGTACCTCCTCCTGGAGGATGTGCCACCCCCTTATCAAAGGGACAGGTTCGCTGCAGCAACTTACTCTGTTTGGTTTGTGGGGTTGCAGTCACTCTTAATAGGCAAGATAGACTAGGTAATCATAGGCTGCTGCTTACTCCTTCTCACATGACAAATAAAACTGTTGTGAAAAGACTTCGCAGTTGCCATTCTCCCATGGCCTGAAGTCCTCAGCAATTATTCGTCTTGGTTTTCCTCGGCACTAGTTGTGATTAGAAAATGGGTTAAGGGCAAAAATGCAAAGAAAACAGTTTTGTTAAGATGCACTGAAGAACAAAGTTGCATTTATTTTCCTAAACTGGTAATTTTCATGCCACTGGTTATCAATAGTATGGTTAAAACCAATATGTCATGGATGAAATTTACCTGGAATGCAATAACTCTGCAGGAACATTCAGCAATTAACTTAACCTAAGGCTCCTGCTTCAAATCTCTTCTAATGACCAACTAGATGCCCTTTGCAAATCTAGAATAATTGGCAAATGGTTTTCTAATTGTCAGCAACT
Source organism: Neopelma chrysocephalum (assembly GCF_003984885.1). Classification (NCBI taxonomy): domain Eukaryota; kingdom Metazoa; phylum Chordata; class Aves; order Passeriformes; family Pipridae; genus Neopelma; species Neopelma chrysocephalum. The sequence continues at coordinate 26,610,140 of NW_020897689.1, forward strand.
GGATATTTTTTGTTGAACACTTAATGATAGGACTTCTTTTCAGGCTAGTTGGAGTCCTAAATGAACTCCACGGGCAGTATTTTTTTCTTTTATGACACAAGGGATATTATTTTTCCCTTTGTTTCCAAGGATAACTTCAGAACACAGATAACTTTCCCGGCTTTAAGGTGATTTGCCCTCAGAAGTATACTCTCAGGGACACATTAGCAGCACCATGGTTCTAGAGTAACGTTGTGGTCGAAAGAGAAGATGTAACGAAATACAATGAGAAACATGAAGAGGAGTGAGAGGAATATGAAATGCTCCATGGCTAACAGGGCTTGGCTGCCTTAGAGACAAAGAAGACAATAATAAGCAAAGAAACTGGCTGCCAGTATTAAAGTACTGGCCAAAGAAAACCTCTCCTGTTTCACCTCCTGGTCTGTTACAGCTTGTGGTACATATTTCTTAACTTCTTGGACTTTAGGATATGCAATGCCATTCTCCACGAAGCATGAAGAAACAGAATGTACACAGCTTCCCAGAACATCATATGATACTGAAGAGATGAAGTGAAACAGGAATGTCTCAGTGACGCCCACAGGAACAATCACCATCGCCAAATTGTCAGCATGCCTCTGCAATGCCAGACCACAGCGAGCATATGGATAATTTAGGCTTTCTGCCATTAGACTAGATTAGTGAAGCATGCGGTTTATGCACATCTAGACTAACTTTGTGTCAGTGGAGAAAATATTTTCACTACACGTAGCCTCCCAGACCTAAGGAAGAAGGGCTAGTTCTTGGACAACTTCCATAGAAAAAGACTGCTGGACTTGTTAGGTTCTGTGGTTCCTCCCCGGAGAAACTTTTCATGTGATCTGCGATTACACCTCTGAGACCATGAACCGAGGTGTGAAACAGAATACCCTTCCATTCTGTCGAGCAAACATGACTGACAGTTCTGCAAAATCCCTCCAACAGATGACACTACTGGGGATTTTCATTCTGTTACAACTCATGCAGGTTGTATGGCAGCAATTCGTGCAAAGCCTGCTCTCCACAGCCTCTCCAGGCAAGAGGGCTTTAGTGAAAGATATACCCAGTGAAAGATATACCCAGAACCTTTAATGAAAAAATGTTCTGTATCATTTGGAAGAGAAAACTTCCAAGTCTGGTGAAATTGTATATTTCAAGTTTCATTTTCTTTAGAAAAGCATTAAGCCCAAGCCACAAAAAATCCACTGTGTGAATAGCACAGTGGATAACCTAATTCTAGACTTTTTGGAAAAGACTCTGGTACAGTTGGCAGTGCTGTCATCTATGTTGCGAAATGAGCAAGTCATTTAGTACATTTTCATGTATTTTTCTTATGGGAAATTATTCCATCAGAAATTTAGTGCTCACCTTTGCAGTATATTGACTAAACAAAGAAAATCAGAATATACTACCCTGTATTGCAGTTGACTAAGTAGCTTTCATCAGCCTTGAATGAGCTAAAAATATGGTTATAAAAAATGTTCTTCCTTTTGAAGAAGACCTGATTATTTATATCGCTGTACATAACTCATATTACAACTCTGAGATCTAGGAAGGTTTCCAACTAATACGCTGCAGAGATAACACAATATACCTGTACATTTGTTTCATTTCAGACAAGAAGAAAAATATAGAATTGGAAAATGGTTAAATACCAAGTTAAATGTTGGTTAACATATATGTCTATCATTCCATAAACACACGTGATTAATTATAGTAACTTGAATAATCCTATACAAATTAATCTATTTGTAAATAAAAATTCATAAATTAAATATTTGTGAAATAGAGGACAAAATGATTGTGCCAAACACACAGTTGAATACAGTGCTCGAGACATTCTTTTAGTGTTTGCTTTCCATTTTTTGGCATACTAATTGCATTTTCTTTCTTACTGGCAGCATACAGGAATGATTTGATCAAGAACTCTTTAAATATTAGCAATGAGCCAGAGTAGCCTCAGAAGAAGGAGTCTCGTTAGTTGTAATGTAAATGCAAACACATGCAATGTTTAGTTCTGACATACTACTGTTGTGGTCTCTCTTGTAGGTCAAAAACATTATTACTCAACATACCGTAATTTGATGTCTTTTCAAGCAATACAGAGAAATGTCTTTTTAAAGCTAGTTAACCTTTATGTTTTCTTGAATGTTTTTCTAAAACTGAAAATAATGATTACCTATGTAAAATTTCAGTAAAAGAGCACTTCTAATTATCTCACCTCCCTTATAAACTTTCAGGTCAGAGCTGAAAAAGAAACTACACATCACTATGAAGGCTTGTTCTTCAGCAAAAAAAATGCCATGTACAGCATTCTGCAAAACTGATCACATTCTTCACTAAAATTATCATTCAGTGCTGACAACAACTAGTAATTTTATATCATACAAATTATTACAAGTAAAATATCTTTAAAATATAATCTGGAAACATTCTCTTTGTTATCTACAAATTAGAAAATACACATTTGTGATTTAGCATATTAATTATAGGAATCTAACTGTTCTGGCAAGCCTTCACATCCCTCTTGTTTGTTCCTACACACAAAACTTAGTCACTGCTTGCACAAGGAAATATTGGAATGAAGATCACTCCAGACTGGGTGCACAAAAATAGGTATGCTTAAATAGGTCATAGAAAGATGCTGTTGGTAGATACTGAGTAGCCACTTTTATAAACTCTGACTTTGTACACATATTTTCCTAACAGCCCTTAGCTATGTTGAATATTGTGTTCTCAGGCATAATTTTATCATTTATAACAGAGTACTTCCATGCAGCTCTGCTGCTGAAATCAGACCATGGAATGAAGTAAATTATACTGCCAACTTCTTTAAGGTTCATTTACATTAATCTTCAGATGTACTGGATGAAGTTGTAAGCCTGTAGAAGAATATGTCACTGATGCCACTATGAATTTCATGAGGGTTTAAGGTCTTATGACCACGCATAACAAATTACAAGACAGTGGAAGTTTTACAGATATTGTAATTTCTAAGAACTACAAAAATCATAGAATGTTTTGGGTTGGAAGGGACCTTGAAGATCATCTATTCCAACCTCTCTGCCTGCATTTAACTTATTTATCAATCTAAGAATGTACATATACACTGTGCTTTCATGAGGCAGAGATAATTGTGGTTTATGCATTACATTATTTTGGAAAAATCTGCTTGCCATATTCATGACAATGCAAATATTCACATGTATTCTTACTCATCCTCTTCATAAATATTCATTTACCCAACTGATTTGGCAGTACTGGTTTTCTAACTGTTAGATAATCCTTCAGACAATTTTGCATTCTGAAATGGAAATAGTCTTTTTTCCCCTTCCTTCAAGACCACCATAATCTATGCATAAAAAAAAAAAAAAGAAACGAGCTCAGCATTCTCTTACTGCTATCCATGATTCAATAAATTATGTTATTCCATGTTTGTAGAAGATTTTTTTAGTAATGACTTAACACTCAACTATTTTCTGTCCTGAATCCAGAATTATCTATAAAATACCAAATTTCTGCACTGGCCTAACAGATATCAAAGGGACTTCTAGGTATTTACAGATAGGACACAGACCAAAAATGGCGATTTGCAGTTTCTCACACACTGTTCATTGCAGTCCTTGCTGCCCATCTCTTCTCCTCCTAACCTTGACATAGCAACTTTCCATTATCAGTGCAGCAATGCAATCATAAGGAACTCCACACAGCCTCCTGTGAATCAAATATTGACGCAGGGGAAAATCCCCATTAGTAAGAGGCTGATAGAAATTGGCAGCTAGCATTTTGGAAGGTTGCTTTAAAATTCTTGTTGCTTGCACTGCAAGGAGGAAAATCCAATTCTTAGAAGCTACATATCGTTGGATTATGACTAATTGTTCAGTAAAATATGCCATTGCCTTTAATTTACTATTGCATTTCAATAGTTGGAATGTGCAATATGAATGAATCTGCAATATTATAAGTCAAAATTAAAAAAGAAGGGGAAAAAAAGAATTGCTTTCCACCCTTTACCACTTCTGGACACTACATTTAAGGTGGTTTTGAGAAAGAATTAATTGAAAAATCCTTTCTGTAAAAGAAAAAGAAAAAATAACATTCTTCTTATCAAGTGAAGCAACAAAACAGTTCTACTGTAGAACACCTGTATCACTAAAATATTTGTAATATTTTTATGTGATTAGGCTATAAATAAATCTATTAATCAGGTTATAATACTGTAGAAAATTATGTTTGCATGTAAATTACTGCAACACCCACAATGACTTGTGCTTTCACCCTACAGAAAAAATGCCAGACTTCCATAAGCATATTTATAATGCCTAAAACCAGCCTGGTGTTTTGTAAGAAAAAAAATCTTCATATGTTATCAGTTGCAACTAAGGAATAAAGGAAAAGGAAGGAGAACTGAACTGTGACAGATGATAACAGCAGGTTGCTGAATTTTTCAGTTACTTGCAGACTGTTTGTGGGGAGAGTTCAAGGCGCTGTGCTCTCAGCTGTGCTGCATTTCCACAGTGATATTCATAAAGCACTCCTGTTAATCTTGGGGGAATTAGACATGGCACAACTTGCTCTGGCTTTCACACAGCTCAAGCACTTGGAAATATTGGCAAGAATGCCTTATGAGCTGACTTGATTAAGTATGCCATCATGTCAAACAGGTGGTACTAAAACTCTATGCATCATAATGGTATTTTTTATATATGAGATTAGTAGCACCATTTATTATGAAGACTGCCAAATACATTATAAAACTTCCTTATAACCTTAACATAGCTCTGTGTATAGGGGCTGACATTTTCTATTATTGGGAGTTTTCATTTCATCTGAATATTCTTTGAAAATTTCAGCCAAAAGAATCCCACTATAAACAAAGCTAGTGAAAATATTTTGTTTTCCTCATTAAAAAAAAAAGGAAGTGGTAATGTTTGAAATTTATGTACATCAACTCCTTTGTAGTCACAACTGGCAATGGCACAGTTGAGACCCTCTGGGTAAGAATCAAGGGGCAAACAAGTAATGTGTGAGTCTGCTATAGACCTCCCAGCCAGGATGATGATGGCACAAATTAGTCTTTGAGGAACTAAGGGACTGTTCCAGGTCAACTGCCCTTGTCCTTATGGGGGGGACTTCAACTTATCAGAAATTAACTGGGAGCTTCAAACAGCCAATACAATCTGGTCCATAAGATTCCTAAAAAACCTGGATGACAACTTGATGGAACAGATCCTAAGGGAGCCGACTCAGAAAGATGCTCTCTTTGCTCTGTTGTTTCTGAACAGAGTGGATCTCATGAACAAAGAGGAGATTGGTGGCATCTTGGCCACAGTGATCAAGAAGTGATCAAGTTTAAAATTTCTGCTGACAGGACGAAAAGTGCCAGCAAAATCTCAACTATGGACTTGAGGAGAGCAGACTTCAGGCTGCGCAGGGAATTAATAAGTAAGGTCCCCTTGGAAAATGTTTTTGGAGATGCTAGGATCAATCAGTGCTGGCCACTTCTCAAACATCACCTCCTAAAGGCACAGGAACAGGCAATTCCCAAATGTTAGAAGTCAAGCAGGTGAGGCAGAACAGCCAGCTGGGCTGAACAGGGATCTTCTCTTGGAAATAAGGCAAAAAAGAATTTAGAGACACTTCTCGCCACTGTAGGGAGAAAATTTGAGTGGTCAAAGCTCAACTGGAGGTGAAGCTGGCCAGAAATGTGGGGGAGAGTTTTTTCAAATACATTAATGGCAATAGGCAGTATAGAAATATCACTGGCCCGTTACAGGATAAGGATGGTCACCTCACAAACAGGGACAGAACACAAGGCAGAGGTGTTTAACATTTTCTTTGCCTCTGTCTTCAACACAGATGATGGACCAAGGGGGTCTCAGTGCCCCGAGCTGGAGGACCACAACTGAGAGAATGATCAGTTTCTAGGTGACTCTGAAATTTTGCAGAAACTGCTGCTCCAGCTGGATCTCTACAAATCTATGGGGCTTGATGGAATTCATTCCAGAATCCTCAAAGAGTTGGCTGATGTCATTGCAAAACCACTCTCAATGGTTTTTCAGTAATCTCGTTTATCATTGGCTCAGGGGTGGAGCACAGTGGGTAATAGTGAATGGGGTGACATCAGACTGGTGACCTGTCACTAGTGGGGTTCCACAGGGCTCCATGTTAGGCCCTGTGCTCTTCAACATCTTCATAAATAACTTGGATGCAGGACTGGAAGGCATACTAAGCAAGTTTGCAGGTGACACAATACTTGGAGGAGCTGTTGACTCCCTCGAAGGCAGGGAGGTCCTGTAGAGACACCTCAACAAATGAGAGGACTGGGTAATCACCAACCATATGAAGTTCAACAAGGGAAAGTGATGGATTCTGCACCTGGGATGGGGCAACCCTGGATGTACATACAGACTGGGGAATGAGATGCTGGAAAGGCTTCAGATGCCACAGAGAAGAGATGCCACAGGAAGGCACCTGGAGGGCCTGGTTGATGGCAAGTTGAATATGAGTCAGCAGTGCCCTGACAGCCAGGTGGGCCAACTGTGTCCTGGGACGCATCAGGCAAAGCATCACCAGCCGGTCAAGGGAGGGGATCGTCCCACTCTACTCTGCACTGGTGAGGCCTCGCCTTGAATACTGTGTGCAGTTTTGGGTGCCACAATATAAGAAAGATATTAAGCTGTTAGAGAGCGTCCAAAGGAGGGCAATGAAGACTGTGAAGGGCCTTGAGGGGAAGCTGTATGAAGAGTGGCTGAGGTCACTTTGTCTGTTCAGCCTGGAGAAGAGGAGACTGAGGGGAGACCTCATTGCAGTCCACAACTTCCTCATGGGAGGAAGAGGAGGGGCAGGCACTGATCTCTTCTCTGTGATGACCAGTGACAGGACCCAAGGGAATGGCCTGAAGTTGTGTCAGGGGAGGTTTAGGTTGGATATTAGAAAAAGGTTCTTCACCCAGAGGGTGGTTGGGCACTGGAAAAGGCTCCCCAGGGCAGTGGTCACAGCACAAAGCTGTGTTCAGAGTTCAAGAAGTGTTTGAATGATACTCTCAGGTACATGGTGTGTCTCTTGGGGATGGTGCTGTGTAGGGCTAAGGATTGGACTTGATGATTCTTATGGGTCCCTTTCAACTGCATATTTTGTGATTCTCTAAAAATAACGAAATAAAATTGGCAGACACTTCTTATTCATTCCTATGAGTATTTGCACAGACTGATGATTTAAATACCCATGGTCAGACTTAGGTTTTAACAACTACATTTCCACAGTTCCTTAACCCCAGGCTTACTTATGTTTGCAGATGCACTGCAGATGCATTTTGAACACACAAAGCTATGCAATTCTAGCTCTGAAAAATTACGTTTTGAATACACAAATGTGCTGTATACCTGGTAGAGGTTTCTCACATGCACATTTCAAAATGCTTTAACATTTCAAAAATAGGGTATGTATACATACCAAACTGCATTTCAGGCTGTATTACTCGGAAAAAGAGCTATTTGGCTACCACTTTCTTAAAAAGATGCCATATAAAGAACTTCAGACACGCCACACGATCTCCATTTTCACATCACTGAAGGGATTATTATATTACTGCATAACAGCTTCTGTGAAGTATTTGGAAGCCAGTCAGCCCTGATAATTCCGTAAATATTTCAATGAGTCCATTAAGCATTAGCAATGTAAGGATAAAATGAAATGCCTGTAATAACAACTGATGGAAAGGCACTGAACAAGTGTGCTACCTACCACACAGTGGAGATGGAAATGAATGACTATGATCCTTGGCTGTCTGACTGGCACCCACCAAGCTGCTCTCTCACTTCCACTCCTTAGTAGATCATCATACTCACCAACTATGGGAAAGGGTGAAATAGACCCCATTTGAGGAAATTAGTTTATTCTGTTGCCAATTGATAACAGAGTAAAATAATGAGAAATAAAAACAAAACTAAAAATGCCACCTCCCCACATGCCTTCTTCCAAGGTTCAACTTCACTCTTTCAGTCCCATCTCTTCTACTTGCCCCACCTTGCGCAGTAGGAAACTGGGTTTGTGGTCAGTTTGTAACAGTTTTCTCTGCGACTCCTTCCTCCTCGCACTCTTCGCCTGCTCAACTGTGGGTCTTTCCTACAGGCTGCAATTCTACAAGAACTGCTCCAATATGTGTCCTTTCCATAGAGTACAATCCTTCAGGTACAGACTGCTCCAGAAAACATGTTCCTGAATGGGTTGCAGCTTCCCTCAGGGCATGTCCACCTTCTGCAGTGTGAAGTCCTCCATGGTCTGCAAATGGGTATCTGCTTCACTATGGACCTCCACGGACTGCAGGGGGACAGCTTGGCTGCCTCACCATGGTCTGCACCATGGGCGGTAGGGGAATCTCTTCTCTGGCACCAGAAACACTTCCTCCCCCTCCTTCGTTGCTGACCTTTGTGTCTTCATAGTTGTTTCTTTCTCATTTTTTCTTACTTGTCACTATCAAAATGCTAACTTAATTTTTAGGGGGAAATAGGGAGAGAAATTAGTGTGCTTATGCTTGATATTCATCTTAGTCAATATGGTCTCAGCCATGGTGTACTCAAGAGGTATTCCTGGAGGGCAATACAGCCCATTCTCTTATTGGATAACTTTTATCACTGATAGAAAGCACACAGGCAAGACCTGGCCCTGTTTTCGCTTTAGCTTTCTGTCTCTTTATGCAGTTCATTAATTTAACACTATGTTTTTCTCAGAAAATAGCTTTCAACCCCATGAATATCCAGATACTCCTATATTTGCCATTTTTGAGAAACGAGGACTAAATGAAATAATTAGGCAAAACCCTGCTGTGACACCACCTAATAAATTTTAAATGCTGTGTATTGAGAATCCCCCTCCCCAGTTTGTCAGTGTCTAACACCTCAACAGTTGCAGCCAGATAATCTGATCCATTGTGCAGATTCAAGTGAGTTTGAATTCAGTTGTACTGGCAACTTTATCTGAACTGTGGAGTAATTCAGGCTATGCTGGAAGAGGAACTTTATTGTATTCCATCTCTGTAACACCCCATGAAGAAGGAGGGTTTATACAGTACCTCTAGGTTTTCTAACTATATATCACAAAGTCCTAAAATTATCTCATAGCAGAAGGATTTCAGTCTGCCCCTTCTCTTCTTTGCAATAGGACCATGTTTTTTCAGGAAAGGCACCGAAAACTGCTTGTCCTCTACTACAATGAAGATGGCTGTCCCGTGACCAAAAGGGCTGTGCAGTGCTCTCTTCCTTCACCGGTATACCTAAATAGATTGCAAAGCTGATCAATTCACTAAAAAGGGAATTGAACTCCCTTTGCAATTGTTCTCTCTTTAATCCTGCCTTTTTTTTCTTGACATTTGCCATGTAATAACACCCCATGCTCTGTTGGAGACATCATTGTTCTCATTTCTTAGCCACTCCACTGAGGCATTGAGTTGAGAGATGGTTCTAATTACTAGTGGTGAAAATGTCCAAGTGGACTTCGATAGAGGCAATACATTTACATATTTATTTATTCTGGTTCATTCTAGTAATGTTTAAGTGTTTTAAGTTCTGACATTTTGCACATGTTTAATTGACAGAATTTTCTTTCTTTTGTTAACAGTCACAAAACCAATGTCAGCCTAAGCCTGAATCCTTATAGAACGCAGATTTTTAGAATGTGACCATATGGGAATATACATTGAAAGTGTTATATTTTATTTAGTGTTTGGGGGACAAGAGACCCTGAAACATCAGCTTATTATTACCTAAATGCAAATGAAAGGTATCATATGTCTAAGAAGTTGGCCCAAGTTTTCTTTTCTCTTTTCTTTAAAAGTCAAATGAAACACTTGACAATAATTCATCCCAGTAACATTCTCATTATTTCATGCAAGGGAGTGGGCTGTAATGGGCTGTAAAATTTTCTTCAGGGATGCATCATATTTAATAGAGTTGTACTTTCTGGCCAGTCACTGAGAGTGCTAAATGCATTGTTATGGTAGTCTTGGCTTGGGGTGAGGAGGAAAGAAGTGGAAATTAAAAGAAGTATCAAAAGCTAAGTGATGATATTCCAACAGAGTAATCTCCCTCTTTTCCTGGAAGATAGAAATACAATGTTTGTTTCTCATTTCCTAATGTACAGCACTGTTACCACAGCCCCACACAGAGCAGTATTCCCCACAACTGGATGAACTTTTATCTTGCATTCAGACTTCTACACAACTGGTCATAAAAAGCTAATGTGAACTAGCCAAGAAACTCTAGGACAGGCACAGGACCTGAAAATTATTTAATTTTTTTCCCCAAGATTTACTAGATTTTAAATGTCCTTTTATATCCATTATTGTGTTGCCAAAGCACTTCTGCAAGGCTATCAATGGGCAGTTTTTCTTTTTTTGCATGATTTCCAAGTTAATTCTTTGTTCCCAAAAAGTAATTTCATTATTTCTTTCCTCTGGGGGGGGGAAAAATCACAATATGAGGGGTGAGATGATAGGGATAATTAGACTAAATCGTGGCATAGAACACAATGGAAAAATATCTTTTATGAAGAGCACCTGTCTACTTATTTTTGTAGCCTGAATGATGTTTTGTTTTGTTCAGGGAAACAAATTCACTTAATAAAATTCAAAACACAGATGGTAGCTGCTAGGAAAAACCCATACAAGATTTTTTGCAAAGGGTATAGAAGTGATCTGAGTTCCAAATGGAAGAATGAAAAATTTCGTGTCTCTGTTTATCAATGGTGCTGTTTTCCAAGAGCTCTCTCATTCAGTCTGGGATTTAGAGCAGAAATTCTAATCCTGAATGTTAGAAATAAGGCTTTCTTTCATGTCACTCTAACGTGTTTCTTATGTATGTTCTTTTCATGCATTTTCAATATGTTATTGAAAATTATCAGAAAAATAGTGCTTGACTCTACATATTATTTACTCAGGTTACTTTGAAATGGATCAGGAGAAATTTCTTAAATCTCCATTCCTCTTACAGGTTCAAATGAATATTTTAATGCAAAATTACCTGAGAGTTTAAGGAAAGATACCAGATTTTAGTGGGGTTTGTTTGTTTGTTTGTTTTGGTTTTGTTTGTTTTTGGTTTTGTTTTTTTTAGATAATTATGTCCTTTATTAGACTAAGTCCGTATCTCAGTTTAAATTCCAAAATTCACATCTACATCAATCACTGACATCCTACTTAGCTGAAAACATACCATGAACTATCTACAAATAATAGTAAGAGCAAGAATTACCCAGAGAATTACTAAAACCCTATAATTTTGCATATTCATAGTCTCTCCTTGGAAAGTCCACAAAGCCAGAAACAGGATTTGTTATTAATTCTGTCTGGTACTACTTGGGAGTTTAGGAGGACTGGGGCTTAATTGAGGACATTTCTAGATGGAAGATCAGAAACACATGAGGTATCTCAGGCTAATTTCAATCTGGCCTAAGTCCTTCAAAAACATTTATCTAAATATGCAGCTTAATTGGGAGGATAAAACAAGGACTGTGAATGGACAACCTAATCTGTGGTTTAGATATCAAAATAATCTTCTCCTAAAGAGAATTATCTTTCAAGGAATGAAAATTTAAATTGGAGGCCTTCTTGATCACTTCCCCATAGAAAGGGAATCTCTCCCACAGGAATTTTACCTGTCCTTAGTGAGGAGGGCAGATGGTTACAGCACTGCAGTTCCTTCAGAAAAGAAGAACCCCACCCAGATTCACTTTTCTGGAGCCACTCTATGGGCAAGACCAGTGTCTGGCAGATGGATTCTGGTTGAGCATCAGAAAGGGTACTACCGACACAGCTTGCGGAAATGATTGGTCTGCAAGATTCACTTGATTATTGTAGAATCAGTTTATTAGATAGGATTGGATTATCATAGCATTCAGTTGATTATCACAGAATCATAGAAGGGTTTGGGTTGGAAGGGACCTTAAAGATCATCTAGTTCCAACCCTCCTGCCATGGGCAGGGCTACCTTCCACTAGACCAGGCTGACCAAAGCCCCATCCAACCTGCTCTTGCAAATTAGAAAATCTTCTATTTGCTCCCCTACTATATATATATGTTATAAAAAAAAAAAAAGAAAAAAAATAAGTAAGATTCCTCTTACAAAATCTTTCCCAGGAAGAATTCCAGAGTTCCTTACCACAGTAACAAAATGAGAATATCATGACAAGTTGTAGATGTGTTAAGTTCTTGGTTAACTGATTCTGAGGCAATTGGCAGTCATTATTCTAAGGGCTGGTCACAATAATAGAACATAAACTCACTTGGAATTGAAAAAGAAGGTGGAAACCACACAGGGAACAAAATGGAATCTTGCCACTGAAATCATATAAACCATCAAAATTTCTCCATATAAATGGACATGCATCATACAAAACTCAATTCCCATCTGATTGAAAGCTTTTACTACTCTGACAGCAGAGCCACTGAAGGAAAATGGGAATGTAGCCTCAGTGAGTACAGGCTTGCCGGATATCACTGCCAATATCTGCTATGATGAGATTTATTCCATGCATTGAGAGACCAGCAGTTTTTTCTGGGAGATGGAAAACAGGTTCTAGAAATTTGAAATTCATTAGGATAACTTATCTAGAAGGCATTTATGGCAGACACATGGTAAAATATGTTTTGTCTTTCATATATGCAAAATCTCAACAAATTAAGCATCAATTTTGAAAAAAACTTCCACTAAAACCCTAATGAACTCTCAGCAAAGTATTAAATGATGATTTTTTACATTCTTCCAAATAATTTACTGGAAATCAGGAGTGGACTTTGACCAATTACTTGATCTGTAAGTTTTTTTATAACTAGGAGACCATTAATTTCAAAGCTTCTTTTGAAGCGTTGATTTACAGCTTCTAGAGCATATGAATTGCCAGTGTCTACAACATCCACATTAATATTATGCACTTTAAATCTCTCAGCCAATCAAAGAATGATGTTGAAAGTAACCTCTCTGTTAAAAATCCTTTTGAATTGCTACATTACCTTCTGTTATTAAGACTGAGTATGACTAAGTCTACTAAATTAGGAGAGGCAGGTGGTATGTTAATGCCAGACCTCCTGTCTTACACACAAGAGCCCACAAACTCAGTTCTATCCAGCTTCAGGGTTCTGAAGTTGCAGGTTTTCTTCCTGTTAGCGCTCTAAAGATTGAAGACGATCTGAATACACAACTGCTCTCATTAGCAGCATCTGTGTGAGTATTTGACTAGGCAAAGTCTGAGGTCTGCAATCAGAAAATGACTAACTTAATTTACTGTATGCCTTTAAAAAGCAGACTGCTTGTGCTTCAAACAATATAATGTAATAGCTGCATGCCATTTCATAACAGGAAAGCTCAGTTAGAATGGCATTGCATGGAAAAAAAATTGGTTTGGCATTACTCTGTGCTTTAACAATTGACCCTTTCGTCCCATATGATGAATCCACTAGAATCTGCCAGAAAGACATTTCTAGATTTAGTATTTTACTGGCATGGTTGTTAATTAAAGCATCAGTAAAACAAATAGAGTCATTTCTGAAAATGATTTAGCTGCTTAAATTTATTGTAATTTGACAGTTTTAAAAAGGAAATTGTAAAGCTAGACTCCTTAAATGAAGGAAACACAACACCTAAATACCCAGGGACCAAAATTACTATTGTAATGCTTTTATGAAAAGTCTTTAAAAGGGAGTTTTAAGGCAATAACCCCCTTGAATTGAAGTATATTCAGAATTTTCTTACCAGACTGACAATTTTTGCTGACAAATATTATTCATGAGCCTATCACCTCTGCCAGAAAACCATGATGATAACACAGAATTGCTAAAGCAGTATATAGGGCCAATACTCTCCATCTATATATATATCTGTATATCTGCATGTACACACCTGTGTATATGCAGTATCTCCAACATGATGCCTCATGCACATGTTGTTATGGATAAGCAGGTAAGAAATAAGCTGAACAGACCACAAGATGGATGGAGAACCAGCTAACCTTGACTCAAAAGGTGGTGAGTAATGCCTTGAAGTAACCAGGCAGCTGGTTACCACTGGATGGTTCATCAGCCTGGACACTGGGTCCAATACTATTCAATATCTTTAGAAATGATCTGGGTAACAAGAGTGACTGCACCCTCACCAGGTTTGTGGGTGATATCAAAATGGAAGGAGAGAGAGAACAGCTGAAAGAAGAGCAAACAGACAAACACATCAACCAGCTGGAAGATTGGGACAAGAAGACTTGTATAAGGTTTAACGAAGATAAATGTGAACCACTGCATCCAGAATAACTGAACACAGCAATAAGGGCTAGGGTCTGACTGTGAGGTTAGCAGCTCTGTGGAAAACACCCTGCAGGTCCTGGTGCACATGGACATGTTTATGTTCAAGCTGAATATGAACCAGCAGGCAGATGCATCCTACGCTCCATCAACAGTAGGAGTACAGCCAGCAGATGGAGGGACGTGGCCCATCTGCCCTGCACTTGTTAGGCCAAAGCTGAAACACTTTATCCTGCTCTGCTCTCAAGTCCTGGTCTCCCCAGTTCAGGAGAGACGTGTAAAATTTGCGGGAGTTCAGTGGAGAGTCACCGAGATTGTCAATGAGTTGGAGAAGTTGACAGGAAGAAAGGTTGCTGGAATTGGCTGTGAGAAGAGAAGGCTCTGGGAGGTGTAACCACAGTCTTGCAATATCTAAAAGGTAGTCATAGAGCAGACTGAGTTACTCTCTTCACAAGGATGTCCAGTGATAAGAAGTGAAGGGCTTTTCAAAAGGTGAAGTTGCTCCAGTGTAAATTCCATAAGAAAAGAAATTCTATGTTGTGAGAACATTAAACATTGGAACAGGCTGTCCAGAGAAGTGGTGAAATCTCCTTCACTGGGAACATTCAAGACAGCTTGAGAGGTCCTTGGCTAGCCTAACACAAGCCTTAGTCTGGGCCAACCCAGCAGGTTGGACCAGATGATCTTCAGAGGTTCCTTCTAACCTTGACTTTTCTGGGATTATGTATGTGAATGAAGTAATAGAGTGCTACAAGTATTTCTAATGCACAAATGTTATGATGGATTTTTTACTCTTTATGAAAAATTTACCTGAATGTATTCATGAGCAACCAAGCCATGTCTGAGATATGCTATACATTCCAAACAAGTGTATACCAAGTCCCTAAATCATATCTTAAACACACAAGTTTGGTGTCATATTTACTGTGAAAGGGGAAAAACTTTGAAATGTTAATGGCATTTTCTAAGTGTAAAAAATCTTTACTGGGCTATTCCTCTATGCACATTTGTAAGCTCTGTATATTGTTGTAAACATAATACTAGAGGATTGAGACAGAGAGTGAAGTAGGAATACGTAATTTACAAAACAGTCTAAATCCATCATAATCTAAAGTGATATATCAGGTACTTCCATGCAGTAATGGGAACACTTCTGAGACTGTACTTATCAACATTGTGGTAAGAAAGAATCCTGATAAACTACAAGATATTTGGTTGAGACTGAATATTGACCATTTTGGATCCTAGGTTTTAGCAAACTTAGGGAGCAAAATCAAGCAAAGTTATATCTCCATGAACTGAAAATACGAAACAGCTGCTACCTGACCATGCTCGGAATCTTGAAAATATGTAAAGAGCTGGAGTTAAGCTACAGCACAGGGCAATGGCATTCCTTCCTTTGCATATTGTTGCAGCTGCTATAATGTGTTACACAAAGGATAGGGCTTTCTATATGACAGTGTCCTCACTCGAGCAATGTAATACCATGAGTCAAGTTAACTGAGGTACTCAGCACTTCAGTTATTCTTTTTCCAAAATTGGTTTTTTTCCACCAGACCAAACCAAACATCGCTTTAGCCATTGCCTACATTTTTCCCTAGTAGGGCCAACCAGAACTCCTTTCTATCTGGGTAGCATAAGAAGTCCCTGTGCTATCATTTCAGTAGTACCACCTAGCTAATCCTCTGAGGATCAACACTTGCTAACAGACTGAAATGATAAACGCAATTCTGCTACACTGTTACAGATAGAATACAGCACTACTCTTGGTTTTCAATTTTTTATGGACTATGAGAAAGAAGGAATTCCTTATGTTGCAAGTCACAAGACAGCACAATAATCTTTCCAGTACTACAGGGAAAGGAACAGGTAATTTCGCCCAGACCCAAAAAGGATTTGCATGTGTCCTTTCCTAAAATACTGCACAGAGGCTTTACTTATGCAAAACAAAATGAAAATCATGCCTTACAAATAAGTAGGTACAAATACATAAATTTAACTTGGAAACTTTTTAATGAAGTGTTATGTTCCATAAAACTTACTCTTCTGCTGAAAAAGTGCTGTCTGCTTCATATTTGAAAGAAGCATGCAAAGAGGTTGCTTGAAGCTATAGTTAAATAATAGATTATGCTCTTCCCAATGGAAAAACAGTAAGTGCTATGAAAGTACAGCAAAATGAAGAAAATCTGTGCTAAGAAGTTGCATGGAGCTGGGATTTCACATGAAAAGAAAGTGCTATTGTGTTTAAATTTGTAAATGATCACTAGATTTCTGGGTCAGTACCCATTCCCAAGTCAGAATAACTTTTGACACATTTTAAAGTGTTACTCAGACTACTTCAAAGAGAATACAGGAAGAAGAAAGAGAGCTTTCAATGACAGAAACACAAACTAATCCCTTTCTCTAGTGTTACATTAAGCAAATGTCCCTGCACATTTGAAAATGTAAAAGACATGGTAACTTAATATTAACAGGTTATACTTTACTCCATTACAGAGGAAAGTATTTTATTTCCTGGTTAATTTTTCAATAAAGTCACAAAATGGAGTAACTATTCTCCCGAGACCAGGTAAAGATTTCCTTTCCAAGCATGAGAGAAAGAAATCTCTACTATATTCAGCCTAGCTATAAATGAGGTACTGAAACTTATGGATTTCATGAACAGGAGTAATTAAACGTATCTTTGCATTCAAGAGTGAAAAGCCAGGAAACATCGGCATTAGTCAAATAAGGAATGACGAACAAAGAATTCCAGTTACTTAGCACCTCCTGGAGTATAAGCAAGAAGATTGCTTTGGTTTCCATTTTAACACTGTTGTGAAAAGGCCAGTTCAGCAACCTGCTGAAAAACCTTGTAAGTGGAAGCAGAACATTTTGTAAGAAATCCTCTTCTCTCGCAGCAAAGGAGCTCTCTCTCAGAGCAGATCTTTTCCAGCTCCTCTTCAGACAATTTCCAAACAGGCAGTCTGCTGTCTGCTTCCACAGGCTGTATCTATCATATCTCACAGCCTTTGAGAAGTTTTCTAGGAAACTTTATCTCATAAAATTAGATTTAAGACATATGTATTAGGTTGTCCACTAAATTGATAAAAAGTGTAATTGCAGAGTTAAGATGCTATGGAGGTTTTTTTGAGAAGTTAGAATGTTTTAATTTCTTCCAAAGGCTCATCTAACCCTCACCCTTATACTACTAGGATCTACTTGAAGCCCAACTCACAGTAAAAGTATTGTTTTTAATGTGGAGAAATGTACAGGACAGAGAGACCAGATCTTTGAAGTACCAGAGCAACCACACCAGAATACTATAATCACAGAAGTTTTGGTATGCATACACCTCCATATATGCATAACCAGATATGTTATTGCTCCAACGTGTTTCAATGCTGAAATACTTTGTGCAGAGGGAAATCTTACTGTCATTATCTAGTTTCCTATTGGATGTTAAAGTGTCTTAATTTCTTTAAATTAGAGACGCAACTGACCAAGCCATTTGCTTGAAAGGAAATGGCAAATAATTACACATTTACTGTGCAGAGCATACAATCAGTACTTTTGGCTCAATTCTTGCAGCTGAGTTAGTCCATAAATGAGCTTTTGTTGTACTCTAATAAGATATATAAAAAGAATTACCGTAATCTGTTAAGGATTAGAATTTAAAGCACAGGTATAGTAAAGAACCTTGAGTGACTCTATTTTTATCACAATGATGTAAGCAATGACTCAAGAGTTTGGATCTCCACTGAGACTGCCTGCTGCCAGTGGGATGAACCTTCAGCTAAACTTTTTTTCATGCTGCAAGGAAGCAAACAGCTCCAAATGAGCAGCTTCATTATTTCAATTAAAGACGTAATTTTAAAAGATATTCACTCTGCTTCTTTTGCAATCTCAACAGAGCCACCTACTCATTGTAGAGATTTCTCTGCTACATCCTTTCCTGTTCCTACTACAGATGTGCTCAAAGGAAGACTCTTATTTTCAAATGATAAATATTAAAGTTTTGCAAGAAAGGTTCCTACCACTTGAAACTAGAATAAAATACACTCAGGGAAAAAAACCACATTGCATTGCTGGTTTGAACCTTCATTATTCCTCTGTATTGCTACTTTTTGCAACTGTTCATTTTACTCCTACAAGATGTGCAGTTTTGACAAGACAGGTGACAAATGCTAATAAATAAGCATCCTGGGAAGTCAGTTGCTGTTATGAACCCAACACATGTTAGTTTTTTGTGCTCCCTGAGGCTAAGGATTTATTTATTTATAGAAAGAAAAACTTAAATTGACAAGTATCTCATCCTGAGACTGAAAAATCCCAGATACTATTTTACCTCTTTGCCTACTGCATTAAGAAAAGGGCAAACCTGTTTATGTTGAAATCTAGGTAGAAATTTCACTTTTTATTTGAAACCAGCCCTTCCTAGAACGATGTTGCATAGAATCAAAAACTGGCCTTCCAGTCAGCTCCATGTAAGCCTGAGAAGTTTCCAGCTGAATCAGCCATCATAACAGGAGAAATGCACTATTTGGTCATGTAAATCAAGTTATCCTTGAAACCAGATTCATTCTGCTGTTTTGTCTCCTGAATTTAAAGGATATTTTGCGGTCAATTTCAATGGGGCCAGACACTCTATCAAGTGTTCAGTGTGATCATAATAATAATAATGGCCAGTCTTCGTGAACGAAGATTTTGGGAAAGGTCTTTTACCTTTCCAGCCTGCGCAATGGATTTTTTTAGGTGAGACACAGCATGCGCTGAACTGAGCCCACCCTTTAATCCTAAGGTTCATCTGCCGGGGCCAAGCAAGCTTGGACAATGGCAGTGAGGTCCTCAGGACGTAGGTTTGTTTAGAGTGACCTTCTCATAGATGGATGGCCTCACAGGGCTAACGAGCTCCATCTGCCCGGGGGGACTGGGAATCGAACCTGGGTCGCAGCAGTGAGAGTCCTGTATGCTAACCACTAGGCCACCAGGGGTCCCTTCAGTGTGATCATACATTGCATGGTTAAAATGGGCTTTGAAAAACTTTTGAGTGGAGTTGGAAAGAGACAATATTAACACTTGAAAGATGCAAAACACCTTAAGGAATAACAAAACAACACTGTGTCGATTCCAAAAGTGCAATTTTCTTTCCAGTCTTGGCAGAAGAGATTTCATAAATAATTTAACCAAAAATATGTGCAAGAAGATAAACATTTCGTAGTCTAAATTCATATTTCTTTGCATAAAAAGTGACCATTTAAAAAAAATCACATATGAGTTTGAGCAATGCTCTTGACAATGTCAGTGCATTCAAAAGAAGCAAAAAAAATTTATTCTTTACATATTTGCAATTTTTGTTAAGGATTCAGAAAAGTCAAGATGCTTGGGCTAAAGTATTCAATCTCTCCTTTATGTCGTAGATTTGTATCAAAGATGTATTTTATTTGGAAACAATCTATTTTATTTCTTAGCAGGAACATCTGAGTATATCATCTTGAATTTTGTGCAAAGCCAAAACGTGATAGAAAACCTAGTTTTTTTCCCCAAGACTGGGGGTTGGTCGATTGGACTCACACATTTATAAGCATCATAACACTACATTTCAGTGGAGAATGACAATTTTTTTTTTCCCAAATTATTCTTCAGGACTGATACAAGTAATAAAGTTAAAGCCCTTTTCAAAGTCAATCTGTTCCCAGCTCATTATGAACAGTAAAACCGGATGTTGGAGTCTTTCCTATGGTGCTGTACAAAATACAGGTTGTCTAAGAATTAATGGAGACTGGGTCTCATTTTACTTATGTCATACTTTCAGTGGCATCCTAGGCCATGAACTTCTTGGATATATGTATTTACAAGTTAACTTTACCATCAGCTGTAGCTTGAAACTACGTATTTTCCCTCTGTGACATACATGGTAGATACACGCATAAAGGTAAGGTTCAATAACAGTAAGACTAACTTAAAAATGGTTGCCTATAAAGTGTCTTTAAAACAGAAGGGTAAGCTGGTAGGGAGGAATGAGAAATAGCAAAAAAAATTCACAAAAAATACAAGAGATAAATTTGAAAATTCAAAATACTTGGCTTTCTTCCCCATTTTTAAACACAGTAATGGATAACAATTCTTAAGCTAGGTATCTTTTATTTGAGCAAGATAAAAACGTATCTATTGGAAGAATTTAGGAGGGGCAAAATATGCTCACACAATTTGAATTTTCCAGGTCACCAGAGCTATTATTAATACTCTTTCAAAATTCTGTAAGATCACAGAGTAATAGAATAACAGAATGGTTTAGTTCAAAAGGAACTTTTAAAAATCATCTAGTTCCAACCCCTCTGCCATGGGCAGGATCATCTTCCACTAGGTAAGGTTGCTCAAAGCGCAATCTAACCTGGCCTTGAACACTTCCAGGGTGGAAGAGGCATCCACACCTTCTCAGGGCAACATGTTTCAGTGCCTTACCACTCTCATTGTGAAAAATTTCTTCCTTATATCCAATCTACTCTCTTTCAGTTTGAAGCCATTTCCCCTTGTCCTGCCACTAAAGGCCTTGGACAGAAAGTCTCTCTCCATCTTTCTTTTAAATCCTCTTTAAGTACTTAAAAGACTGCTATAAGGTCGCTTCAGAGCCTTCTCTTCTGCATCTTGAACAGCCCCAACTCCTTCTTTACAGTAGAGGTGCTCCAGCCCTCTGACCATCTCATGACCTTCCTCAGTACTTGTTCCAACACATAAACTTTCTTCTTACTGTGGGGGCTCCACACATGAACACAGCACTCCAGGTGTGGTCTCATGAGAACAGAGTAGAAGGGGCAGAATCACCCCCCCGATCTGCTGGCCACACTTCTTCTGATGAAGCCAAGGACAGAATTGGCTTTTTTGGCTGCAAGAGCAATTGCCAGGTCATATCTAATTTTTTATCTACCAGTGTTAGTGGATGTTACAGCAGGGCTGCTCTCAATTATCTGTCAAAGGTCTTGGGAGTGTGGGGAGGTGCCTGCTAGCTGGAAGCTAGACAACAGTATTCCAGTTTATAAGAAGGGCATGAGGGAAGACACAGGAAACTATGGACCGTCGGTCTATCCTCGGTTCCCAGAAAAATTATGAAAATCCTACCAGGTACTATTCAAAGGCATTTAAAGGATAGTGCAATCATCAGGCATAGTTAACATGAGTTCACAAAGGGAAGGTCCTGTCTAAACTAATTTCATATGGTGAGGTTTTCCATGTAGTGGATGAGTGTAACACGATGGACGTAGATTTTCTGGATTTTTAGTAAGCCTTTTGATAGTGTCCCTCATAGCATCCTTCGGGACAAGTTGCCCAACTGTGGGATGAACAGGTTCATGATGTGCTGGGCAAAGAACTGGCTAAAGGGCAGAGGTCAAAAAGTTGTGGTGAATGGGACCACATCTGGCTCACAATGGGTCACCAATGGTGTTCCTCAAGGCTCAGTTCTAGGGCCAGTTCTGTTCATTATATTTATCACTGGTCTGTATGCAGCAGTAGAAAGCACCATTAGCAAGTTTGTTGTTGGTACCAAAGTGGGAGGTGCTGTTCACTCTCTTGAGGGACAAGAGGCCTTGCAAAAGGATCTAGATGGACTGGAAAATTGGGCTATGATGGATGGGATGAAATTTAACAAGTCCGAATGCTGGCTTTTGCAGCTGGGAGAAAGTAATGCTGGGCACAAGTACAAATTGCACCCCATCTTGGGGTGCGTCCAACCCAACACCACCAGTTGGTCAAAAAAGGTGATTATCCCTCTGTATTCAACATTGGTGTAGCCTCACCTTCAGAACTGTGAGCAGTTCTGGACCCCAGCATCTAAGAAGGATGTAAAAGTCCTTGAATGTGTCCAGGGGAGGGCAACAAAGCTGGTGAAAGGGTTGAAAACAATGTCCTATGTGGAGCACATGAGGGCACTGTCATCAAAACAGAGACCATTTTGACTTGAACTGCTCCGGCTTGAAAAATCATAGAGAACTGCTTACAGTAGAGTCTCTTAAAGAAACTAATAGCTACTTTGAATTTGACACCAGTTAATTTACTGATACATAAACAGAAGCAAAAGTTATCTGTGTAAATATTGTCTGTGCAAATGAACACACCTCTATTTGGAGAAACAGAGCAAGAAAAGATAACTGCAGGAAAACTGACCAGAGTTCATTTTAAAAGGTCAAATGATTGTCCATACATTGCATTGTTTTGTAGCTAAATTAAAGAAACTTGTCTTGCCAAAGAGACAACGAGTACAGCACTAGGAAGAAAAATTATGTCCTGGCCAGACTGAGGTAACAGAGCTGGCTTCTGCTGGTGTCTCTGGGATGTGCCTACATTTTAATGAGCTGATGGCTGTCCCCTTTCACCAAAAATGGATATGAGGCACAAGAAACTACTGATACTAGTATTTGTATTTATACCATCAATACAAATTTTTATTCTATTGAGATTTAGCATTTTCACTCACGTGGGACTCATTATGTGCTGTCCAATCTACCAATTATGTTTCAGGGACTAGGAAAAATTTTATTCTTTGCCAAAATTTTGGCCTTTAACCTTATGAAGAAGACATAACTGGACTGGGTTAGGGAGAATTTATGTGCTTTCTTTTCCTGCCTTTCTCAGATAGGTAAGGACTTTTCTGGGTTTAAAGTGATTATACTGTACTTGACTAGGATTTGCAGTCAACTTGCTCTTCTGAGTTTAGAGTATGGGGAGTCACCTCAGAGTACCTCTTAAACTCTGCTTGCATTATGGATTCATACAAATTGTGTTTCGCTCCAGTTGTGTAAGCTATGTTTTATCCTCAGTAGCAATGGGGCTATTTCTAATGTTCACTCCTGTGAGAGTTCTGACTAAAAAGAAATTTCTGCTACTTTCACATAGGAAAAAAAAACAAACTTTTTCCTGAGAGGAACACAGAAATGCTCAGGTAATTTTAATGTTACTGTGGAAAAACCAAGGATATTAAAAAAGATCTACAGTCACCTTGTTCTAGACCACTGAGCATCCCAGCTATATGCGAAGCTGACATTCTTGTTTTAGAAACAACCGTTAACTTTTCTGATACACATTAAATGTTGACATATGGTGACAAAAGTACTGCCAGCAAGAGCAGTACCTGAATAATTCAACAATGGAGTCATAGCCAAAGAAGCGGAAAGAAGTCATATTTAAAGTAGACTTTTAAAGATGTGTTCTTGGAGTTTTTCCTATAGTGATGTCACCTGACACTATGCCACTTGCTGTCTGCCAGCATAAATAAAAATAAACAAGGTACACTACTGCATTTGTTACAAGGATAAATAAGGTTACTTCTCCGTTGATTTCTTCTGAAGTGAGTTTGTGACTTTATCTAATACTTCTGATGAGACTGATTGGGCAAAATACCACCCAGAGGTAACGGTTGCTAATCTGACAAGATTAAATTTCTGATGGAGAAAAATATGGGGATGCAGTATTTCTCTAGCATTTCACAAATGATCAATGATAAAACTAAAAACTAACAGTAAAGTTAAAATTAAATATGATGGTTGAATAAGTGCACAAGCTGTTTTCCTATAGGTAACTAAATTCTCAAAAAATTAGGGGTTCTCTGCATGTCTTGCAGAGTAAGATGTGTCCTAAGTTAATCTGCAAGTTTGTTCTAACTATTCACTATATGAAAAAAATAATATTTAAGACAACATCTCTATTTTGAAAGGTCTGCCTTAAAAACAGTTGAATTCAGCGATGAGTTTTCTGATTTATTTTGAATATTCCTCTTACAGAGCCTAAAAGACAGCATTTCAAAATTCAGTTAGAAAACTACCAACAGGCTCATTTGACCTAAAAGCAAACTTGAATGGAATTTATTCTCTTTTCTGTCAGTTAACATGCTACACGAGAATAAAGTCACATTATGTGCTATACAAGCAGACACTGCTTAAGAAGGCATAAAAGCCACATGTTTTGTTACATATGCATGGGACCTGGTACCTTCAGAAATACTTCCAACTATTGCCAAATGGACAAAAAGTGAATGTATATACATAGATACATACATACATATATATTTGTATATATATAATCAAGCAGATGTTATCCATGTATATTCCCAGTCAGTATGTGACAGACATCTAAAAACTAATCTTCCATCTGTGGAAGAGAAATGTTCAAGGAATTACATCTTTTTTTGGTGATGGTGCAGGGACTAGTGCAGCTCTTGACTTCCTTGCTGTGTCTTAGAAGGATGTTTCCAAATGGCAGACACAATGAGGCACTTATCCTGCAGTGGAAAAAATGGGGTTAAGATTTTTTTTTCCTAGGGGAATTTAGTTTCTATAATAGAGACTTAGCAGATATAAAAACTTTGAGGGTCTCAGCTTAAGCCTACAACTATAGATTGGGAATGATTAAACCAGATTGCAGTCACAAAATTCTGGAGGACCTCAGTGCCTGATACAAAACAGCCTCTTGGCCTGTAGCATGATGTCCTCAATACATCCATTTATTGTTTTTCGAATTAACTGGCAGTTTAGCCATCAAAAGAAACACCTTCCTGCATAAAGTCCCTGGATGACACATGAATACAACGGCTTATACACCCTCCCACATAGAGTATATTTTTCTTTTTGCAAAGCAGTTCTGGTAATCATTAAACATATAATAACATACCTTCACAAAATGTGACAAACACAAAATCCAAGTGTAGCCATGTCTCTGTTTAGTTGAAATACTAGTGACCTTTTAGGCTGATAGATCCTGGCCCAGTGTGAATCCAGTCTATTCAGCAGAAAGGTTAGCAACTCATTTCTCATCCTCACCAAACCTTGGGTTCAAGGCTCTTTTAGTCCTCGCTTTCCACTCTGCTCTTGAATGAAAAGGAATTACTCACTTCAAAAGGTCTAATGCCTGTTTAAACAATTCTCCTCTACAGTCCTGTATGTTGACTGGTATTGCCTACTGCTGACAGCCTGCGAAATAGTTTATTTTGTGGGGCTGACAGTTACGGTAGATTTACAAAGGGAAAAAAAACAAAAGTGACTTAAAACTAGATAAAATTGAGGTTTATTTGGCAAGGGATTACAAAATTGTGGTTATTTTAAAAGGAGGAAAATAGGTTTATTCATAGAATCATAGACTCATTTGGACTGAAAAAGGCATGCAGAGGCACACAATGACCATCGACAGCTAGGTTTCACAGAACTTACCTGCTTTTCCTTCCACAAATATAAAGGAGGATGGTATGAAAAACAACAGAGGCTAATTTTCCATTTGAAGAACAGAGAGCAGAGTCAAAGAGGAAAAAAATAACCCACTCACTTACCATTTGAGCTACAGGGATGAGACGTGCACCCCTGTACTACTTTAACAACTCATCAAAAACACGTTTTTGGAGATTTACCAAATAAAACTATCAATCATGTACTTAAGTTAAAGTAAATAATGCAGTTTTGCTGGGATTTTGGGCGATAGCTTGAAGTTGTGTTAAATCATTTATTCCCTAGAATTACTTTGTAGGTCCGTCAGGAAAGAGCAAATGAAACTCTTCCTATCAGGCATTTCCCTCAATTTCTCCAAGCAGACAGTAAGAGGCAATATTGCCATTTCTCCTAAAGCTTTCCTTGGGGGAAGCTTTCCTTTGGGAAAAGCCATTTTAAGTTATTGCAGACTTTCCAAGCAGACACAGGAGGCAGAGGTATTGAAAGGAAGCATGGAGTAGCACCCCCAGCCCCACTGTTTTCTGGCAATACAGAATTTTCTCCGCAGTGTTTAGCTGTTGGCTCTCCAGAGTCTGTCTCTTTCAGCCAAGTGGAACTGCACCTGCTTTCCATTGCAAATAACCAGAAGAGCAAAGCCTCCCTGTTGCCAAACCCTTAAACCCATGTTTGTGTTCTCTAGCTCAGTGTAACACTAAATGGTCTATGTAACAGGAGCAATTCCTGTTGGTAATTAGCATTTTTCAAGTTGATTTTTAGAAAACTCTCTTCCCTATGAGAAATCCTGCCACCCATGAGCAGAAACTTGAAATGTCCCCTCCACAGACTGCCTTGAGATGTTACAGCTCTGCCTGTCAGCAGCCATCTTGCTGTTTTGAGGTGGCCTGATCTAGACTGAGTGCTTACGCATGGAGAAAGACTTTCAACTCATTATATTGGGAATCACAGCCCAGGATATCTGTGCAGTGAAATAACACCCTGTGGTTTATATATTGTTGTTAATCCTTTATTACTTTAGATGGCAGACACATAAAAGTGGTTGCCTTCTGCCTGTCTTATACCAGCAATGGTGTATTTAGCAAACCTAATGTACCAAGAACTGCTCAAGTGATTAATATTTAATTAATCTTAACCTATAAATAAATAAATCCCTCAGTGTCACTGCACTGGTTTAATCTAGTGGTGGAAGACTGTGTTTTTTCAAAGCAACAGGAAGACACTCAGTTGCTACTGTACTGCTTCTGAACTACGAAATTTCACTGGAAATTGGTAAATTCATGTAAATTTTCTACAACGAGTGAGAATTATGAAACTGCAGATTAAAATAAATATATTTAGTATTCGGCTTTTGTTTCGTTTTAATAAGAAATTCTGAAGTCCGAGAAAGAAGTAAGTAACCTAGTAGGCTTCTCACATGATTGCTGTATATTAACTCTGGAGATTGTCCCTTTTTTACTTTGGATCCTCTTCAAGTTTCATGTGCTATTTATTCACCTCAGATAATATTCCATTTCTGAGTACCAGGACTTTCTTCTTCTCCTCTATCTCATTCTCATTATCTCTGTATGCATAAAACATCGGAGTGAATGCATTTTGTTTGTGTTTGGATGTCAATATGTTCAAATAATTTTCTTTAAAAAAATCCAAGATTTACTTGTTGAGTAGATGTTTTAATTTCACCTCTTCAATACATGAACAACTTAATTCTCATTTTTTCCCCTTTCCAACACATTCTACTTCAATTCAAATCTACTTTGACAAATGGCAGTGTTTTATTTCAAAGGATTTATGATATTAAATTCACCATCTCAAATATACCTTATATATTGCCCAGGAGAATTTTATTTTTCTTGGATAAGCACTAATATGCTTTCTACTAAAAAAAAGTAGCAATGAAGTCTGCTGCAGAGTTGATCAGTAATCATTATATATGCCACAAAAAGTCGAATACTGGATTAATTTTTCTCCTCTATAAATCTTTTTTTTGGTGGTAAACCAACTCCTATCTGGATTTTCTTAGATGTATATTGATGGAGCAACAGGTGTCAGCTGAAAGTGCGCTCCTTCCCAAACTCAATCTAGTTTCATTAAAATGGAAGTTTATCTGAGGAAGCTGTTCCCAAACACTCTACATGCTGCCAGCTCACTGAATGCATGCCTGGACTGCATAAAGGCAGTAAACTTCAAATAAGATGGAAAAAGTATTCTTTCTTTCCTTGCTGGAAGTCTTATAATTTATCCTTCTAACAAAAAGATGAACATATAACCTTTACTAGAAATTCTTAAGCAAAGATTATACCTTTGTGTTCCAATGGAGATGTGGTATTACAGACTAAATCTTAGAGATTTGATATTTTTCTATTGAAAAATATAGAGAAGTGAAGTCAGAAGAAATAACTAGTGGTCATAGAATCACAGGATCATTAAGATTGGAAAAGACCTCCAAGATCATCAAGTCCAACCTTTGACTGAACACCACCACACAAACTAAATCAGAGCCCAAGTGCCATGTCTAGTTGTTTCTTGAACATTTCCAGGGATGATGACCTCCCTGGGCAGCCTGTTCCAATGCTTAACCACCCTTTCAATGAAGAAATTCTTCCTGATGTCCAGTCTGAACCTTCCTTGGCGCAGCTTGAGACTATGTCCTCTTGTCCTGTCACTGGTTGCCTGGGAGTAGAAGCCGACCCCCACCTGGCTACAACCTCCTTTCAACTTCTCCAGACTAAACAAGCCCAGTTCCCTCAGCTGCTCCTCATATGACTCACTCTCCAGACCCTTCACCAGCTTCATTGCCCTTCTCTGGACATGCTCCAGCACCTCAATGTCTTTCTTGTAGTGAGGGGCACAAAACTGAACACAGGATTTGAAGTGTGGCCTCACCAGTGCTGAGCACAGGACAATCACCTCCCTAGTACTGCTGGCCACATTATTTCTGATACAATCCAGAATGCCATTGACCTTCCTGGTCACCTAGGTACGCTGCTAACTCATGTTCAGTTGCTGTCAAACAGCACCCTCAGGCTCTTTTATGCCTGGCAGCTTTCCAGTCACTCTGTCCCAAGTCAGTAATGCAGCATGGAGTTGTTGTGATCCAAGCGTAGAACTCAGCACTTGGCTTTATTGAACCTCATGCAATTGGCCTTGGCCCATCAATCCAGTAGATTAATACTCTTGTTTAACTTGGTGTCGTCTGTGAACTTAACTGAGGGTGCACTTCATCCCCTCATCCAGATCATCAATGAAGATGTTTAACAGGACTGGCCGCAGTACTGAGCCCTGGGGAACACCACTGGTGACCTTATGTCAGCTGGATATAACTCCATTCACCATCACTGTCTGGGCCTGACTATCCAGCCAGTTTTTAACCCAGTGAAGACTGCACCTGTTAAAGCTTCTCCAGGAGCATGCTGTGAGAGACAGTGTCAAAGGCTTTGCTGAAGTCCAGGTAGACTACATCCACAGCCTTCCACTAGATGAGTCACCTGATCATAAAAGGAGATCAGGTCGAACACAAAGGACTTGCCTTTCCTAAACCCACGATTACTGGGCTTGATCCCCTGTTTGTTCTGTACATTCTGTGTGATAGCACTCAAGATGATCTGTTCCATAACCTTCTCTGGCACCTAGGTCAGGCTGACAGGCCTGTAGTTCCCCAGACTCTTCTTCTAACCCTTCTTGTGGGTGGACGTCACATTGGCCAACCTCCAGTCATTTGGGATCTCCCTGGCTAACCATAACTGGTTAACCATAAATGATGGAGAGTGGCTTGGTGAGCTCTTCCACCAGCTCCCTTAGGACCCTCAGGTGGAAATACAACAGGAGTTTGCTGTTACTCCTTTTACAGGCTGTTCACTACTACGATGACTCTGAGGAACTGAACCACAACCTTTACAACATTAAATATCAGAAAAATAATATAAATTGGAATGAGCTATTAACTACTCATCTAATGGGCATATATAGAAGTTTACATGACCATGTATACCATTGCACTGTGGAGATGCCTTGTTATTTACACTACAATTCCAGTACTATCATTAAGCCTTTACTATTCTCCATTTAAATCCATACTGTCTAGATAAATTTTTCATACAAGTTTTGAATTCTCTCATTCCGGACAGCATTATACACTACCGACCTAGCAGATAATTCTTCTGTCTGCTAAAGATATCTCAACCGTATTTCTAATAGAGTTTATTTAGTATTTTTCAGTTCAACTACTGCCTGATTTGTGGCAATCATCCAAGTCAAATAACATTCAGAGCAAGGAGAAAACAACTAAACAAGTTCAATTTTGCATTTTACAAGAGGTTTCCATGATTTTTTAACTGAGAATTTTTATTATCTTTTTAAGGTTGCTGAAATTTTTTATTTCAAATATATCACAGAATAACTATTACAACAGCTGTAAAGTCTCACTTAGGAAATTGTTCCCAAGCTGTTGGGAGATGAAAAGTGAAATCTTAAAGTACTTTCAAGCTTGGGAGGTCGTTCTGCTTCTGAAGGCTGGTAGTTTAGCTCAAGGTTTTATCTTGAATATAACAGGTGCTTCTCTAGACTTCTGCTGGTTTTTTCCTTTTTATTTAGAAAAAGTAAGATAGTCATTTTATATGCCAAGGTAATTAAATGTAACTGTGAGCTATTATTGTAAATTTATAAAATAGATAATAGATCAGGTTATAAAAGAGTAACAAACCTCCAATTTTGTTACTTAAATATAGGCTTCACATGCATTTGCATTCCATCTTGGTTCACCCTGTTTCCAAACTGAACTGAAAGATATTTTTCCAGACTCGTCACAGAGAATACAATGACAAAGCGTGGTAAAGCAGTTCCAGTTTACGGAAGGTTGGACAGTCTGGTTACAATTCCTTGATGGTTGCTATTGACTATCCTGTCAGCAGTAAGTCTAGCTTAAAATAATTTGTGTTGAACAAAATAAACTACAGATGAATCTTGCTGAGTCCATTAATCCATAGTCACAAAACACTGATCCACCTCAGGTTTCTCTCTAAAGATGCAACAATTATTTAATAAATGCCTATCCTACAATGATTCTATTCTCCCTCTTAAAGAGTATTGCTAAAATTTTAAACTGCATACTGCTTACACGAAGGAAATGCCCTTTATCCTAGAGAAAGCAAAATAAAACAAAAAAGCCCCCAAATCAATTTTGTGATGAAAGGTACATATGCTACTTTAAAAGATTCCCCTCATTTATATGAGAAGGAAGACCAAATCCATTCAAAATAACTAAAAACTGTGTATTTTAACCAACAGCTTTTACAAAAAAGTCTCAGAAGTATTTGAAAGCAGGGTGCAGGAGTACACCAAATGAAAAAATAAACTATCCACCTGCCCAATTCACCCAGCAATGCCACAGAACTTTGTACCCAGAACTTGATACAGTCTCAGAAATCTTAAATTAGCAGCTGGCACTGCCCAGTTTTAAAAGAGAAAGAGAGTGGGGAAGAACACAAAAAATTATCTCTTTTATATTTTTTCTTTATTAAAACCAGATTCTATACTGTATGTGAGCTATGGTTGAGTGACCTGAGCACCCAGAAGAACATGCCTTAAAGCAAGCAGAGGAGAGACAAAGGGAGCTGTGGAAGAGAACTCAACAACAGGAGGGGCACAGCAGGACAGATTCCAGGCCAATTACAGCAGAGAGAAGAGGGGAGAAAACCCCTAACCCTTCCCAAAACACCAAAATGATGTCTTAGGTTCTGTGACAACCAGCCTGTGAGGAGAAGAAACATGGCTACAGGGTAGTCTTATTGGGGAATGTCAGAATGTTCCCATTCCAAATGCTAAAATCTATAATGTTATAAACTCCCAAAGCAGACTGAAGGGAACCCTGTAGGAATTTTGCTCTAGTAATGCTGTTTTAAAATGGAATCTGTATGGTGCTTATGGGGGTTGTTATTTTCCAATTTGTAGTTGAACTACGTTATACATAATTGTTTTGCAAAACAAAAAAAGCAAATTAAAAAAAAGCTTTAGTCAAATTGCAAGTTCCTGTACTCTAAATGTTAATTGAGCCTATACATATCATAAACTTTGAGGCTTCTTCATGTGATGTCTCATCATTCATTTTACATATTTAGCTGACATGAGTACTGGAAATTAAGTATTTTGTACTTTTTCTTTACAGTGCTATCTCATTAATTTTGAAAGATATTAGTTAAAAGTTGGGGTTACCAGTTTATCACTAAGTTCTGAGAAAAATGCCATTAAATGAAAGCAGCAGTTGGTTTTCAGAGCATTTTTCATGGATGTAGAAGCATAAACATCTGCTTTTGCGTCTTTTTTTTCCCCCAAGTTTCTCCAGGCTTGAAAAATAGTTATGCACCATAAATATCACTCTATGAGTCATTTACTTAAGTGAACAGCTGCCTGCTAATTAGCCAAATGCTCTCAATTTTAAATCATACAGTTAAATGAACACACTGCAACAGGCACAAGAATGGAGTGCAGGAACTTTACTAAAATGATGAAATTGCAGAAATTTGTTATTTCCGTAGCAGCAAACAGAGGTCATTTCCTTACTCTGTATCAATGGACCAAGACACATAACGATAATTTGCTGTAGATTGTGGGTCTGAATATAGAAAACCAGGCAAACACTACAGAGCCTTAGTTAAATATATGAAATGATACAGCTCTTAGACCACCACTGTTTTCTGCCAATTTAATAATGCTAGCTTTGCTTTTTCTCATGGAACTGCTTAACAGTGCTAACATCTGAAAAGCCAGATTGATAGGCATTAGCAAGGATGGCTGTTCATGCTTACTGGAAAACTCTTCTGTTCTACTGTGATTTAGAAAGATAATCCAATCTAGACAAAAGATGGAGCAGACATGCCTTCCTGGAAGAAATCAAACCAGACCCAAACAAAACATATTTTTCTCTGGACCATTCTTGCCCATCGTCAAATCTTGCAATTTTCTTTTTCTATTAGCATAACTGTTGGCAAGAGAAAAGAACTGTATGAGTCAGGACTTCACTTTGAGCCTCACATCCTGCTTTTTTAAACAGAAATTCTTTTAATTTGAAATATGATTAAAACCCAACACAAACCCACAGTTCTCAAATTAAACTCAAGTGGCTGAAACAACCCCATGTGCATATTGAGGACAAAGCATCTGATCCATCTGACTGTAACTAATGGTACAGAGGTCCAGCTTTGAAGGTCACTAAGCTTTGGGCATGCTTTTATAAAGTTACATCAGGGCAGGAGTTTTTCATCGTCTATTTTAATCTCTAAGCAATAAGAAAAGTCCGTTGACATAGGAGCTAAAAAAGTCAAAGACATAGGATCCAAGAAATAAATGTCTGAAATGCCTGCTTAAGTTTTTCATTAAATTTTCAATTCAGATTAAACCAGACTTAATAAAAAAACCCAACAAACTAAAAAACCAAACCTTAACAACCAAAAAAACCAAACAAACCAACCAGGGAAAAATACTCAGGTATTTATTTCTTCCTGCATTCTCCACAGAAAACTGACATACCTTAGAGAGAGGGCTACTGTGTTGTAGGACATCTTCTGACCCGATTTTCACTAGGAAGAATAATGGACACATTTCTTCTTCTTCTCTGTTCATTTAAACTTGAGAGGTATACTTAAACAATTAACCAGATCTGTAATATCATTACAACAGTGACCTCCAGTGAAAGACGATGATAAAACAAATCACTCACTGATAGGATAGCCATTGGGAGGGGCTTTAAAAATTAAATTGCTTTACAATATTTGCTATATTTCTATTTTATTTCAGAAATATTCAATAAAGATAGAAGCTATGAATACTTAATGAACAGAGTTTCAGAAGTCTAATATTCTACACCTTTGCTTACATTATCAAAATAATTACTGAAATGGTGTGTATTTAAAATAGAATCGTGTGAGATATGATTATTTGCAATAGAAAAAGAATTGACTCGATAGCTCCCCAAATCCTTTAAAATCCTATATTCATAATGATGATGAATACAAAAAAACCCATGGGAGCTACAGGTACTTTGTGTTATTTTAATATGATCCCTGACAATACTTTTCTACCATCAGTTACCAATCAGACCCCGACCTCTCATTTCAAATGACCTTATGTTACTGTTTTTTTTCTTTTTCTCATCAGTGCATAACAGATGGGGGCTTAAAGTGACAAACACCTAACTTCCTGATGTTTTACCAATTTTACGTATACAATATAACCACTCATCCAGTCCCCCAGTGAACCTGGCAAAATTAAAATAAAAAATCCACTCCTCATACACACAGGCTGGAAGTGTATGTCCACAGACCCTGCTGATTTCTATTAAAAATGTAGTCTATGAGCTCTTGAATTTTGGGTTTATACTTTCTATTCTGTTTTTTTGTCATATGTAAATGACTTCTTGAGGTTTGGAGCCTATGAAAAACAATGACAAGTGGACAAACAACTTCTGCTGTAAATCTGTGCTGCCACTCAAGAATCAATTATTTTAAGGAAGGTGCTTTACAACGTGCTCCTTTCATTCTGCTTTCCTCTGTATTTGCAACAGAGTGAATATACCTCAGTAGCTAAAAAGATTTTATCTCAAAACAATGAATAGTCACAAATTGAAAAGCTTTTCACAGAACCTCAATTGTTTTACCAAGGAAGCAGAGGGCAAAATTTGTTATTAAAAGATGTAGATGCCATCTGTTCATTGGGAAAATAAACTACATCATTCACCTAGCATGTCCCTCCTTCTTGCCAATATGCATGATTCAATCAGTCATATTTTTTTGCAAAAATTATTCACATTACACATGGAGAATGAACACTTACTTTTTAAGTTCTGCCTCTTCTTACCAAGAGCCCTCAGGAAGGCTCTTTGCAACGAAAAGTGATCTAAATCTCATAAACCATATTTTTCTGAATCAAACTTTCACCTGGCCAGCAATCCCCTTCTTTCTCTACTGACAACACCATCTGCCAAATAGGCAAATTGTTTTAGGAATGTAACAGCCACAGGTACAGCTGGGGTAGGATTTGAGTACTGTTACATAAAGATTAACTATTTGAGCTCTATCTTGTTGTGAGGAGATTAAACCCAACTGTAAAGAGAACAGTAACAGAAAAGGGCATAAGGAAAACAAGAAACTTTTCAGGAAAGGGAAAAACACTGTACATTTTGGATATTTTCAGAGGAGATTACAAATGTTCACATTTATGAAACCCACCTTAACTGTGGGTCAGGAGTTTGGGAACAGCCAAATGCATTTTTAGCTCAAACTGTCTACGGTTGTTGTGTGTACACAGAAAAGACATACTCCACAGAGACACACTAAAGCCAAAAAGCTGCAGGACATTTAAAACAAGTATGCAAGCATCCAAAACTGCAGCAGTAACAACAAAAACTGAAAACCATAATCAGAAGTTCTTAGCGTACACAGTCAATTAATTTAAATCAATGTTTCTTTCACAGAAGAATAAATAACAAGACACAGGAAGTAGAAAATTGACTTTAGATGGATAGCTTCATTATTTCTACAAAGTAATAATGTGTCTCTTTCACCTTAAATATCCTAAAAATGCAGAAATTGGTCCAAAATACTTCTCTCCACAGTTTAGGGGCAGTTAGGCTTTTCCTCTTTGTTTACAACACTCAAACTGAATCACAGTCACTTTGAACTTCTGTGCATTACTTTTCTGTAAGGAAGACATACAGCCTGAAGCAAACGGAAAATCAGTCAAGATGTTTGAAAATACAGGTTCTGCAGCAGTGAAATGAAATTAATTTGTATTCCCAGATTAGGGGGCAGAAAAGTCAAGCTTAACTTCCCTCTCTCATTCTCTCCTTCTCTCACTATCCAACATGAAACTTACAGTATTACTTGTCTGGAATAAGACAGCCATTCATTTTGGTGACAGCCTCAGCTGTAAATTAAAAGTCTACATGCGGATTAAAATCTTCCTAGCAGGACCAGTACATGCACTGTGTGCTCAGAGACAGATCAATGCCTAAAGACTTTCCATCTACCTGTACAATTATGAAAGCAAATTTCACAAAATCACTATCTTCAGCTTTGTGTCTTTTAAGTGGGGTGTTTACTGTGCTAGGTGCTGGAAAATGATGTATTTAATTTAAAAGTCTTTATGTATTGTCTCACCAGTGCATTAAACTCTGGTGAATTAAACTCTGACGGCAGAGAACAGTTACTATCCTCACTCATTTGCTCTACTTCTCTCCAATGAGTTGCCATTAAGACTGCAAGGATGGGCAAACCATATATGAAGCATGTCCTGAAATCATCACAGTTAACAGCCTCAGGCTGCTTTCAGACAAACCAAAATTGATTCTGGGATGTAAATTGCAGCAGGATATGCTTAACAAAAAGCTCAGTAGTTTATACAGTGTGAGTAGGGCAGACTGCTCAGGAGACTTGCTTAATCAAACATCTTAAAAACTCTCCCAGACCAACTGCAGTTCTCAAAATGTACCTAAGAAGCCTGGCACTATGAAATTATGCAAGTGCTAACGGATCTTTTTTCAGCAACGTTGATGTATATTTCCTTTTGCAGGTAGTGCAGGTATTTCTGTTAATCTTCTGCTTTGCAAATGCAGAAAAAAAAAAAAAAGACGACAGTTTTTTTTTTTTTTATTCTGTAAGCTTCTGTAAGGGCACAGGGAGTGATTTATTCCTTTCTAAGATAGTTAGCTAAGATATGGAATTGCTCTCCAAACTCTGACAATTCTTTGATCACAAAGCAAGACTTCTGGTGATGTTCTCAGACAACTCACCTAACTTTTAAACATTCTGTTGGATATCTCGTAAGCTGGGCAAACTCCTGTTCTGATTCAGATTTCTCTTTGCCATGTATTTCCTCTTTACTCAGACAGAGAAAAAAAAAAGAAAAGAGAAAGGCATTTCAGCCACTTTGTACTAGATTTCTACCTGTCTACTGAATATGACATTAGAAAGATTTTCCTAATGCTCAGCCCAGGTTTTTCCTCTTTTTATGCTAACATATACTCTTAATTGCACTCCCACTTTCTTCTATGCTAAATAGATCCACTGTTACTATTTATGGAATTTAGAAGAGATATTTCCACGTCTATGAACAGCAAAAAGAGCTTGCTCTTGCATTTGATAAATGAGTAGACACCATATCAGAACAAAAGGAAATAACACACTTCCAAAGACACACTTGGCTTTGCCTTGTAGATCAATTACATGACTCATTTAAATCTCAAGTATTCTCTGCAGGATTGGAAGGATACCATACACATCTGAGGCTCAGACAAAACTAAAACTTCACAAATAGTCTATTCAGCCTAGGAGTTCTTACTGCTATGCATGAGTTACTTATTTTCTATGGAAATTCAAATTTGTGGATTGTTATTAACAACAGCAAAAAATGTGACCTGAAAATATCAGATGAGATGTCAAAATGCATTTTCTCATATAAATTTGTTCTCTAATTCCAGCTTTAGTATTTAAAAAAATCATTAGCTAAATTATTATCTCTAAACCAAAATACTGATGTAGTATGATTTATGTTTGGTGAGGACTCTCACATTTCCTTGGGATAGATTTTGCGTTAAAATTATTTTCCTTATCAGAGCTTTTTTGCTCCTTCTGTTCCATAATGTAATTTTAACACTAAAACTTCATGGAGTCATTACCATTTAGAAAAGATACGAAGCAAAAAACAAAACGGGTTAAAAAACAATTTTCTCATGAACTTTACTATGGTAAGGAAAATAAATTAGAACTAAATTTTGATGAAGACGGCCAAATAAATTTGATATTTTATGCAAAAAAAAAAAGTCCCAGAGTTGGTTTGTGGAAATGATAGACACATATAGAAAACCCCCACAAAATCTCTGAAAGAAAAATGATATTGATTTCTAAAGTTAACAGCAAACTTTGTTGAGTAAACTAATGATGGGAGCAAGTTACACTAATGCATTCTCTGTTACCACTTGGTTTTGAATTAAGCACACTGTTAATTTATGCAAAATACTGTAATAGTTTATGATGTAAAATACTGTTTCTAGGATGATTAATACTCTGATTTGCTAAATGGTATGGTCTTTGCAATAGAGGCATTTTTAAAGGAAGTCTGGAAGTAGAGGGCCAAGCACTCCATGCTAAATTTCATGAGTTTGTGGTGCGCTGTTGGGAACTAGGCGAACTACCATCAGACCTTCGTGATGCAGTCATCATCACTTTGTATAAGAAGAAAGGAGATAAATCAGACTGTTCAAATTACCGTGGTATTACCCTGTTCTCCATTGCTGGCAAAATCCTGGCAAGAATACTTTTGAACAGATTAATACCCACTATAGCAGAAGAAATTCTACCTGAAAGCCACTGTGGTTTCAGAGCCAACAGGAGCACCACAGACATGGTATTTGTTCTCAGATAACTGCAGGAGAAGTGTAGGGAACAGAACAAAGGTCTCTACGTAACCTTTGTTGATCTCACCAAGGCTTTTGATACTGTGAGCAGAAAAGGTCTATGGCAGATTTTGGAACGTTTAGGATGTCCCCCCAAGTTCCTTAAAATGATCACCTTACTTCACGAGGATCAGCGCAGCCAAGTCAGATTATGACAATGCACTTTCTGAGCCCTTTCTAATAACCAATGGCATGAAACAAGGCTGCGTTCTTGCGCCAATCCTATTCACAATCTTTTTCAGCATGATGTTCCAAAGGGCCACGGCAGACCTCAATGATAAAGATGGCATCTACATTCGATATCGTACTGATGGAAGCCTATTCAATCAAAAGTGACTGAAGGCCCACACTAAGACCCTAAACCATCTTGTCCCGGAGCTGCTTTATGCTGATGACAACACCCTTGTCGCCCACACAGAAGTAGCTCTGCAGCATTTAACATCCTGCTTTGCAGAGGCTGCTGAGCTCTTTGGGTTGGAAGTCAGCTTGAAGAAGACAGAAGTTCTCTATCAACCTGCACCTCAGGAAGTCCCCCATCATCCCCATATCACCATTGGCCAATCAGAGCTCAAATCAGTCCAGCAGTTTAATTACCTAGGTAGCCTCATCTCCTCGGATGGTAAGATTGACAGAGAGGTAGAGAACAGGTTAGCAAAGGCATACAGTGCCTTCAGAAAACTCCATAAAAGAGTTTGGCGAAATAAACACCTAAAGAAAAGCACAAAGATCAGTGTTTACAGAGCCACTGTGCTGTCTACTCTTTTATATGGATCTAAATCATGGGTCATCTACCACCACCAGCTGCGACTCAGAACGCTTCCATCAAAGCTATCTCCGTACAATCCTAAACATCCACTGGTCAGATTATGTGACTAACACATCTGTTCTAGAACAGGTAGCACTTACGAATATTGAGGCCATGTTGCTGAGAACACAGCTGCGTTGGGCAGGACACGTCTCAAGGATGAAGGACTACCACCTCCCTAAGATCGTGCTTTTTGGTGAACTTGCCACTGGCTGCTGCAAGAGAGGAGCCCCCAAGAGAAGATACAAGGACTCCCTGAAACAACATCTCAGCCTTGGCCATATTGATCAACATAACTGGTCTACTCTGGCCTCCAGTTGGGAGGCCTGGAGATACACCATCTATAACGCTGCTGCTTCCTTTGAGAACACATGCAGGATCACCCTTGAGGAGAAAAGACAACACAGAAAGAGCCGTGTCTTGCCATTACCATCTAAGGAGTCTTTCTGCTTTGCCTTTTGCAACCGGACTTGTCTATCTTGTATTGGCCTTTTTAGCCACCAGTGCGCTTGTAGCAAATGTGGGTAGAGCCCTTCTCAAATCTTTGTTCACAAAGCCTACCCGTGATTTTTTTTACAGTAGCTTGTACAATGGAGGCCTGACTGATTAAAGCATCTGGGTACCCTAAAATAAGGTGAGAAATAGTTATCAATATAAGGTTGAGGTCTTTTAAGAAACACATACTGAAACTGGTTTTTTCTCTTACCTTTTTTTTGCAGATAGTGCATCTGCCTTTTTTTGTGAAGGGGAGAAAAAACAAAAAAAATGTTTTCAGACACTTAACATCATATTTTGCAATATTAACTCAGTATGAAAGCAAATAATAGTATGTCACCTCAGACATTCAAAATATTGGCAGTTTTCTCATTAAAATTCATGGGAGTTATTTAAAGTTGCATGGATTTTTTTATATATTTTAGGAAATGAAAGTGAAAAATCCATACTAAGTATACAGAAATACATAATGTGATTTATGAACAACTTTTCAATTTGGAAAAAGAGTGGGAAAATAAGAGGCAGGTTAAAAAATGAAATGAGAAAAAGATTTAATTGCATTATAGAGGTACATTATTATTGTAATTCTCAGCCCTAAAATGAGGAAGAGAACAGTCTACCAGAAAACACAGCATATACTGGAACAAATTAGGTTTTAAGTCACACAAGGGAAAAAAAAGCCTCAAACATGCGTCATTTGTAAGGATTTCTTCTCCCTTAATTACAGATATTTGATATGACATTAAATGATTAAGAGGACCAGACTGTCAGTTTTCATCAGCAGGCACTTAAGATGACAACAAGTAGCTTTGAAGAAGTTGTTATAGAAAGGGACATCTTTACAAGAATTCCCTTGTTACTGCAACATGGAAATTCTTCTCTGAATTTTGTTAGTGAAATGAGAAGAATATCAAGAAAAAGGCAAAGGGGGGCAAATGAGCACAAAGCAGGCCCTGATTGTCAATCCACAATGACTTGAGAGGGAAATCCAAGGATCCAGAATTCTCATGTGTCTTGTTTTCAGGAAATGCACATAGACAGGTATTTCCAGAAGTATTTACTTTCACATCTTGTTTTTGATGTTTAATCTGTGACAGAACTTGGTATCTAAGGAAACTGGAGATGGATATTATGAAGAACTGGGATCTAAATTTTTTCCTCTATTTCAATGTACTGTATCAATGAGGCATTAACAGCTAAGTAGTTGTATGAGAATCAAAGAGTCAAGAGCTGGAGAAACACCTCGAAAATGTGAAGTGCAATTTAAAAGCTGAAACAGTAGCTCGGCTGGGCCCACACAGCCTCACTGAACTGGCTTTACAATACTGACTGACTTTGAATTTACAGTACCTGCATTCAACAGGGCTTCCTGAGATGGAAAATAACCTCAAAACATCATTCCTCTTTCCACTGAGTTGCAAAGTCTGCACACTCCGTTGCTGGACACTGCATTTATTGATCTTAAAACTTGTTCTTGAAGCCTGTTAATCATAGAATCATAGAATCAGCTGGGTTGGAAAGGACCTCTGAGATCATCAAGTCCAACCCTTGATCCACTACCACTGTGATTACTAGACTATGGCACTGAATGCCACATCCAATCTCCTCTTAAAAACCTCCAGGGACCGAGAATCCACCACTGCCCTGGGCAGCCCATTCCAATGCCTGATTACCCTCTTTGTAAAGAATTTCTTCCTAATATCTAACCCAAACCTCCCCCGGCAGAGCTTAAGACCATGCCCTCTTGTCTTACTGAGAGCTGCCTGGGAGAAGAGACAAGTTCTTTGGTATTTCTCTGGTTCACCTACTGAAACAGAACAACCACCTGCAAAATCAAACCAAATATATTTGTTTGCATTAAGACTTTGTAACTATTTGTCAGTCCTACAATTTACTGTGTAATCACTCCTGTGGATTTTTCTCAATGTCCTCAAAGTAGTCATTCAAGAATCGGTTTTGCATTAAATGCCTTTTTATCTTATTAATGAATTCCACCAAAGGTAATTTAAATTTTAGCTTTCTCAGTTAGGGTGTTAAGCAAAAAAATATTCTCCTTCACACATTAAATGGTATACCAAATAATTGCTCTAGCTAAAACTTATCATTTTTTGAAGAAGCTGCAGCATTTTTGCTCACCTGCAGTGCTCGGTCTGGTTGCCTCAGTTTTCAGAATTAAAATGATCATGCTGTCAGCTTTGATCTCTGCTGATGCTTTTTAGGTTTCACTGCTCCCTAGAATATAAACTTTAAAGTTAACTTAGATGAATTGCATTTAGTCATAATAATGCCTTGGCAATTTCTCTACCAGTCGAAATAGACAATTTAGGCAGCATGTAATATTTAAATCTGTTATGCTCACTTCACTTTTTGCAAAGAATGTCTAAGGCCTCTCCCTTGTATATTACAGCAGTCATTTTAAACAGTGGTTCCTAATAAGAAGGCTCTCTGGTAGCAATCTCTGCATGATGGAAAGATGCAGCTTCAAGTAAAAATAGAAGGAACTATTTGGTGTCAGCTTTTGTCTGAGTGGTAAGGATGTTTATACATTCAAGATAAAAGAAAGCAGCACAGTCCTAGCATTGTTACCCAAACACCCTAGATTTGTTTCCTTACAATTAATTAGCTATGTGTTGCAGTTACGTAACATGAATTACATGTTCCAAACTCCCCCAGTCTTAAAAACAAGAGGTAAAAAGGGAAAAAAAAAAACCAAACCAAGCCCCAAACCAGAAGCCATTCCTTGATATTGTTGCCTTGGAGTTTTTGATTTTTTAAATTTTTTAAATTTTTTTAGGTTTTAGAAGTAGTTAT
This sequence comes from Neopelma chrysocephalum, assembly GCF_003984885.1. Lineage (NCBI taxonomy): Eukaryota > Metazoa > Chordata > Aves > Passeriformes > Pipridae > Neopelma > Neopelma chrysocephalum. Next base: position 26,652,181 of record NW_020897689.1, read on the forward strand.
GGAGTAAAGGCAAGTTTTAGAAGTAGCTGTATTATATTTCTTACCCTTTAGTATAGTAGTTACACATATACCCAACACTATTCAATTTTCATTTTCATGGCTAGGTTTCATGAACAAAGATTTGGGAAGGGCTCTACCCACATTTCTTGCAAGCGCGTTGGTGGCTAAAAAGGCCAATACGAGAAAGGCATGTCCGGTTGCAAAAGGCAAAGCAGAAAGACTCCTTAGATGGTATATTCTGCAAGGCTCAATTCTTTCTGTGTTGTCTTTTCTCCTCAAGGGTGATCCTGCGTGCTTTCTCAAAAGCATCAGCAGCATTATAGATGGTGTGTCTCCAGGCCTCCCATTTGAAGGCCAGAGTAGACCAGTTATGGTGATCAATATGCCCGAGGCTGAGTTGTTGCTTCAGGGAGTCCTTGTATCTTCTCTTGGGGCAGCCAGTGGCAAGTTCACCATAAAGCAGGATCTTAGGGAGGCGGTGATCTTTCATCCTGGAGACGTGACCCAACACTATTACCCCAATTCCATATCAATTCCCCTAAATTCCAGTAGAATATTTAGGCTTTTTTCAAGGTAGGTCTTCATTCTGTTTAAGAACATTTGCACCCTGGCCTGGACAATCAGATATCACCCAGTCAAAGCAACCTTCAAGCCCAGCAGTTTGGACAGCCTCCAAGGACTTTACGTGCTATGAAGGAGAAGAAGATGAGGAAGAGAGGGTCCCAAAACGCCCCCAGACTCAATTCCCGAGGGGTGGGTTGGGGATGGAATGGGGCAAAGGCCAGGGGATGGACAAACGGGGATTGGCTGGACATCATTATAAAATTATAACGCCTGGGTCTAGGGGTGCGTGCGTTGTTTTGTATTTCCCAGAGCCTGAGAGGCTACGTTAAAACCTTCCCTTATCTTACCTCTTATCTAAATTGCCCTGGAGTTTTTTTTCTCCTGAATCTTTTAGGCAATAATACTCATCTTGCAGTTTCCTAGTTGTCAGCTCCTTCATAGTCCAGGCAACACGTCTCACCCCTTTCTATTTACATCATCTAAGTTTTGCAACACATTATCGCCTATGCTGATGCTTGTATGGACAACATCAGTCCTCACCAGCACAAATGAGATTAACTTTGGAGTAGCAGTGCCTCAAAAGAAGATTTTATGGACTGGGAGATTTGCCTACCATGACCAAGGAAATCTCTTGAAGAGCAAGAAAAAAACCTCATCTAACATTTTGATGTTTGATATCATTTTGACAATAGAGCACCCAAAACTAAGCACAAGGAATACTGGTTTCATTAATGCCACAACTGGAAGAGTCCATGCCCTGACAGAGCTCTGTGAAGTATGGATTCTGCATGGCTTTTGCTCCTTTGGCTGTGGTTGGGATGTTTTTGTTAATGTCGTGTGTAAGCAGCACTGAGTGCAGAGTATCAGAGCAGGGCTGTAGGAGAAAGCTGAGAAACAGCATGGCTTCTAATTTGTGCAGCAGCTCCATCTACCCAAGTGGCGTTTCCTTGTAAAGACTCCCTGCCTAGAAAATGTTCTGCACAGTTTTGGAAAACAATATTCAGTGCCTGTGATGAATACTTGTAAACCAGGAGCTTGTCAGAGTCTATGGAAAGAGCTACTGCAGCTTAATGTTATTGTGCGCATCATTATCACCCACGCAAACCTTTTGATGGATGGATGAATAATTCCCATGTGTGGGAAAGTAACACCAAGTGATGGATTTCACCAGCATAAATATCACCAGCAATTACTTGAAACTGGTAAGGAGGAGAAAAAGGAAAAGGAAAAGAAAAACGACAGTACAGTGAACACTTCAACTTGGAAATATATTAATTTTTAGATAAATGATTCTAATTGAGAGTTTTATATACTATGACATGAGAGCCTTCACAATGGGATGAAATTTGTTCTACCTCTACTATGATAGCAAAACAGATGCATAAATGATGAATCAGCTTTCAAAGAAGAACAGTGAAGAATATTTTCACTTTATTTTTCCATCTGTTTTGCTAATACAGATTATAAATATTCTTGTGTAATACAATCTTCATGTAGACAGACTCTCACGAATTATACAATTAAGTTCTCCATATCCAGTATTTGGCCAGCAAACATTTAACATTACCATGGATAAAATCAGTTTTGCTCATAACCAACACAGAACAGGATGGCCCAGTACCTGCCATCCACATGCAGATGGCTCAGAGCTCTTATAACAGAAGAAAAGCCACTAATATTCCTGCTTAACAATGAAATTATGCCTGTTTTTTTTTAAAAAATAGAGTATTTCCAAGAGAACTAAGACACACACTACTGCTCTGTTGCTCTTCTGCCCTAACTCAGTTCATTCAAAATCTTGGTATGTATCCCACTCTGTAAGAAATATAAAATTAGTCTATACAGTGTTTTGTAAATTTTGCCAATATGTTCCAAGTTTCTGTGCATCCTGTAGTACAAAACATGCCTGTAAATTGCTTGTTTTTTTCCCAGGAATTGCTCTATCTCCAGATACTAAAAAATGACAAGATGACTGGTAGGAAAATGGAAGAAAAAACTGAAATTACTGATGAAGAGTCTCTGTGTCACTGAAGCACAAAAGTGATTTGTAAAGACAGTAAGAGAAAGGGTTGGTAAATCTTGAACAAGATTGGAGGAAGTTTCCTACATTGGATATTAAGCAGGGCATGCAATCAAGGACTAAAGGGTAAAGCATCACAGTGGCTTCACCACCACCAAAGTGGCTTGAGGGAGACTTTAAAAGCCTTTATTTGAAAGATGGAATGGCCTTTAAAGACATGCAGTTCTGTATCAGTATATACACATATAAGTGATAGAAAGAAGAAAACAAAACAGTCTCTATCTTCTTGATGTAAAATTAAAGAAACAGATGTGCCTGAAGCACAGTTCAGCAGCTTCATGTCTTTTAAAAGTCTCATTTTTGTATGAAATCAGTGTTGGACTAACAAATCAAATCTTAGGAACTTCACGGAGTTTAACTGATGGATCTTATATGGCATATACTCTTATATAATTGTTAGACATTCATGAATAACTAAATAGGAGCATCATGTCACTGCTTGCGTTGTACAAGGATTCTGTTTTATTCTATTCTACGTATAAGATAAAACATTCCCATTGGCTTCATGCTCCCTCCCATGCAATAGGTGTACCACCAGTGTCCTTTTTGAAAAAAACTCACAACAATAAAACAAAACAAGAACATTTCTGGGGCAACACCTAGGCTATTTTCAAGCCTGCTATGATGTATATGTAAGACAGAAAATAACTAGATACATGATTCCTTGGCCTTGTACTGCTTACGCATATTAACTGAAAGATTAAATGACATTAGGTACTACATTGTCCTATGAGTCTTGGGAATCCTTTAAGATATGCACTGAAAGTTATGAACTCAATTTAGCAGAACATAGGGGTATATAGGAGGGTCTGTATGCAGCTCCTTGGTGTCCAGATGGCTGTTAGACCCTAACTTTTGGGTAAAGGCATTTGAAGGTACCATTTCCACAGGCATTAGGTACTGACTTTTATCTGTTTTTAACTGAAGGCTGTTTTGTTTGGTTCCCTCAGTTGATGTGGCACTTCTAAATTATTTACAGCAATTTTGGGAATATGGAAACTCCAGCCCTGCTTTGCTGCTTCTTCCTTAGACACATCTCTTTCACTTACTTGCTATCCTTAAAACTGTGAAGGCCCTTGAGCTCAAGACAGATGGAAAGGCCTATTTAGTTACCAAATGTTCTTCTGAGAAGACAAATTCAGTTAGTGAAGGGGGATTACATATGGCTAGACCTAGATTTTAGCAGGTTACTGACTCCACTGAAAACATTATTTCAAATCATACCATATGGATGTTCGTATTTTCAAAATGAATCCATGACTTGTATCTTTTGGAGCAAGCAGAGAGAAAGAAATCTTTAATTATATTATATTTTATAATTTTTACATCTTGAATCACCTGAAAGTGGATATATTCAAGAACAAGAAATAAAGTCTCAGTTTTCCATTTATAGTAGAACTGTGTTTTCTGCTATAATTTTGATTTTTGAGACTTCTTTTACAATTCAAAATTCAGTACAGGATAAAAAATATGTATAAACACACACATGCTCTCTTTGTCTTTGTATTATACACTTGCACAGTATGTGGCAAGCAGCGGAAGACATACAGTTTGTGGCAAACAATTGAAGCATGGCTTAAGATTCTGATAGCAAGTCATTTGTTTTGAGATTGGTACTATGATGATTGTTGTATTATGTTAATTTCCTTTTTGACCATCAGATGTCTGTCTTTCCTTCTTATTAAAGGTTCATTGGATTTGTATTCTCTCCTTTCACTCCTAGGTTCAGAAGCACTTTGCTTCTGCTTGCCTCTCTTTTGAGTAAGTTCCCTAAAGGTCTATACACTACTTCTGCATTTTTTAATAATCTTATCCCCACAGCTCCAGAATAAAACACACATGTGCAATATCTCATATGTCAGAGATTCTTTCTTGTGTACATTGGTTTTAAACTAAAAGGTAAGTGTGGGGTAAAGGTAGTCTTTCTGTTCTTGTGGATCTGGTCATAGAAGCTGGAAAACTAATTATCCATATGAAACACTTCCACAAGGAGTTTTAATTCCTATTTATAGCAACCTGGGATTTCCTGTGCAATTCTTCAGACCCAGCTATGCATTATTTCAAATGTCGAGCCCCATTCTGCATGTTTTTAAAACTATTATTTTAAGTCTGATTGAGCTGATGGAATTGCAATCACCATATGCACTAGGTGACTGTTAGCTCTCTTAAAGACAAAGTCACCTTGGTTTCATTAGAAAGAGAATGTATTAGTACTACACTAAAAAGAAGATGGAGAGCAAAAGTAGGTATCCATACATAGATTCTTTATTAAGGTAATTAAATTGGCTTAAAACCAATGCAATTTAGGGCAAAAATCTCTCCTTCGGAGGCAAGGTCTAAATCAAGTATGGCATTACAGTACATAATAAAGATAGAAACATCAAACTAGCAGGATACCACAGATGGTTTCACCTTCATTTTCCACATTCTGCTCCCAAGCAAAGAGTTACAGAAAGAAAATGAAACAAAATATAAGATTATGCATACTTTTGATACCAGTATAAATCAAAATCTCTGTCCCTCCATTGACCTTCCTGGAATGGAAATGCCCCAAAGGACAGAGAGAAAGATATGCTGGCATCATCTGCTAGTTCATTCCAGAGAAAACAGACTGACTGCCTTTTACCTTGGGCTGAGGTGCCAGGTTCCTACATGACCCTTCCTATGTTCATCTTCTGCAAAGATTGTCTCACAATTTGTTGACCTTTTACAAATGGAATAATGACACTCATCCACCCATTTAAAAGTCTTTAAACAAAATTGGTTACTACTTTTACTATTCTACAATCTTGTTGGGATTTCTAGTTCCCTTTCAGGAATGTTAGGGGTTTTTTTATTCTTTTTTTATTTTTAGTTTTTAAGAAGCAAATCTGACAGCTAAATTTCATATCACGTGTTGATTGAATTGAAAGAATATTAAAAATTAATGAAGAGAATGGAATATTACTTAAAGAAGCAGAAAAAATAGAAAAGCAAGCTAGAGGAACAATTTAAGTTGTGACTCCAATGGGACAGTTAGATTCAAACTAGCTTGGCAAAGGAATTTGATATAGACAGTCAATGCTTTGATGTTTTTTAATCACAGTAAACAGTATTCGTATCTCAAGCTGTATGGTTGAAAGGAAGCCTAGATAAATTAGACCACTGGGCCAATCAAAAGCCCTGGGTAGAAGAGCATTTTAAAATCACTTTAAAAGTATAGCTTAGAGTACATTAATGGACAGGAGTAATTTCTGCTATATGCTTTACAAATGTAAAGGCTATACTGGCCTAAGTTGCTGATGCTATCTCATCTGAAAATGACAATATATTCTGCTTTAATACCCTTTTGCTTCGGAGGTTGACAGGTTGATAAGTTGAGTGTCATCGGCAATTCAGCACAGGAAAATTTCTCTGCCAACAAGTCAAAATTAGTTTCCATATCACTTCTCTCCCAAATAGAGATTTACAACAATTGGGTGGCCTTCCAATATATTTCAGTGGTTTTAATAATGCTGTCCTCAGAACAAACTACTGTAGATTTCAAAAAATACTTCAATAAAAGTACTTCAGGGAGCTGATCTACCTGAATATTCTCTCATTCTTTCGGAGGTAACCTTGTTCTTTTTAAAGTAATTTCAACCTAAGCATAGTCTCGCTTGCTCCTTCACTACCAGCAGAAAATCTTATCCACTGACTTCAGTGACACCCTCAGCTTAGGCTTTCTTGAGCCTCTGGCTGAAAGCCAGCTGGAATTTTCCCAGTGAGAGTGTAGAATAAGCCACATGGGCTTTCCCAGTGCCTTTCTCCAATTTATTACTCGGTGGTCAAAAGGACAATCAAGTTCTAGACTTCATTACAAAGAAGAAAGAATACACAGCCACTCATCTTAACAAACACAAAGACCCACATATATCATGAAGTACTCCACATACCTTGGGCACATCCAGCAGCTTAGGCAGGGTCTTTCCAGTGCTGCCAATATTCTTAAGTCAGTTAACTCTGTGGCTCAGACCCAAATGTTGATCTTTCAAGCCTACATCCATGAACATATGCACAGAGGAAGGTTAAGTTGCTGCTAACTTAAGGCAAAAGAGAACCGAAATTGGAGAACTGTCAAAAGTGAGAGTTCTTCAGAGGGAAGAGACATATATCATGGCTTCACACTGGAACACATTCCTTTTTTGTGTCTCCTATAACAGCACCAATATCAATAATCTTATAATTGATTTAATACTTTTTTCTAAGAAGAAAGTAATAGAAGATACTTCCTGAATTGAGCACAACCTTTACAGATGGCAAGTGTCTATGTGGGAATCCCATATAATGGCACACCACAGGAAAATTAAGATAAATAGGGTGTAGTTACTCCTGTAAAGTTTTCTTTCCATTATGGGGAAAGAAAGACTTATTCTTCTCATTAATGCTGTCTCAGTGACTTTGTGGTAAGAATTGAAGCATCATACTCTCTTGTTCTTTATATCTTATTTCCCAGTGCATAGGAAAGAAGAAGATGGATTAATAAAGATATAAAGGAAATACAAAGACCGGAGAAAAAACATGAGTTCAGAGAGGGGATGGCAGGTAAAGAGAGGCCAAAGGAATGACAAGTTAGGAAAATAAATGGACTGTTGCAAGGGGTTTATAGCAATGCACAAATCGAAAGAAGGCTGCTACACTCTGTATTTTAACTCTATGTTACATGAATATATTTCTTAGTAATGGTACCATCCCTGAATGCTGTTAACATTGTAAGTCTATATTTATGTGAGTTTTGGTTGTTTTTTTTTTAAATTCCCATACTAAGGGTTGTTCAGTTATTATTTGATGGCAGTTGATGTTAATGTGTCTTACACACTGAACAATAATCCTACAATTCACACCATATTTAATTCACTAATTTCACCATCATAGAAACATGGCAGGAATTATCCAGTGGAAGTATTATTTCTCCTATTTCATATACAAAACATTTATAAGAGTATTAAGAAGCATTACTATTTCAACATATTAGTAAGTTTGTTATCATCGGATGCCAAACTCCCATCTGAAACTGAAAGGTGTTTTAGTTATCACTGAAAACACAAGAAAAAACTGCTGTAGTTTTTAATGAAAAGATGCACATGTATGTACACAGCTACAGATTACTTATAAGCACCACTAGCAATATATTAAAAATACCCATATTATTAACATTTCCCCTCCTTTTACTGACAAAAATGGAAAGTGATGTGACTTCTATTCAGAAAACTGAAAAAAATAACACTGAGGCAATTTGGGGTTTATGAATTTAAATAACTCATAGGTGTAAAACTGGAATAGTAAATTGTAAATACAGACTACATGTTAGCAATATGACTATTCTTAATGAATAAACAATAACAGTGTTTTCAAAGTTACTTCCTTTTTTGAAAGTATTGCTTATTGGCTAACTAACAATTTTGATGATTTAGTGACTGAATTGAATAAAGGTCTTTCAATCTCTGTGATTCTTATCTAAAGCCAAAGTTGAAATGAAGATGAGTCCTTCCAGGGACTTTTGTTCGTTTGGAAGGCTGCAAAAGCTCAGTGACTGATTATTTCTTTATTCATAATTTAAACTGAATATAAGTAGCAAGATATCAAATTATCCCATCATACATTGTTTTGATGGAGGTTTTTTAACATTGAATTTATCAGTAGCTGCCTAGCCTGCAGTTGCTGAGGGTCAGATAAAAAAGTCTAAACATTCACTGGAAGCATTTAAAAAAAGAAATGTTAACATCTTACTCAGGGATCTGACACGCAAAACCAAGTTGCACTGAACTTTTTTTTTCTGACAAACTGAGCAGCAAGTTCAGAATGCATTTCATGTCCTCTGATATAACCCTTGTGGCACAAAACTGCTTTCCAAGTGTTTTGACCTCCCTAAGGGTGCATATTTTTGTCTGCCTTTCTTCAAGTTGTTTTCAGTTTTTCAAGCTTAACATCTGATATTTTATCTAGACTGAGAAATGCACTCATATCTATTTGTTTCTCCTCAAGGTGATTTCTAATATTTCTAATTAATAAAATTTGCATACACTTAGTTTTCCTTTCTCAGCACTCATTTAAGTGTTAATGAAATTGAATCTAACCCTATCCCCAAGTTTTCTCCAAGATATCTCCTACATGTTGACTGTTGCTATGTACCAGCTAAGTTTCAGGACAGAGCAGTATTTTATTCAATATACTCTAGGTAATTACAGTAGATAACATATGTCTTATTCTAAAACAGGAGGTAGTGGGTTTTTGTGGCTGGGTTTTGGTAGCAGGGGGGGCTACAGGGATGGCTTCTGTTAGAAGTTGCTAGAAAATTCCTCTGTCCTGTGGAGCCAATGCCATCTGGCTCCAGGATGGACTTCCAGCTGCTGGCCAAGACTGAGCCAATCAGGACTGATAGTAACACCTCTGTGATAATGTATTTAAGAACAGAAAGGTATTGTGCAGAAAGAATTCCAGCCAGGGAAGAGCAGAGTGAGAACATGGGAACAACAACTTAGACACCAAGGTCAGTGCAGAAGGAGAGGGAGGAGGTGCGCCGGGTGCTGGAGCTGAGGCCCCTGCAGCCTGTGGTGCAGACTGTGGTGGACCAGCTGTGCCCCTGCAGCCCATGGAGGACCACTGGGGTGCAGAGACCCACCTGCAGCCCATGGAGAAGCTCACGCTGAAGCAGAGATATCTGAAGGAGGCTGTGACCCCGTGGGAAGCCTAAAGTGGAGCAGGATCCTGCTGGGGACCTGCAGCCCATGGAGAGAGAAGCCCACACTGGAGCAGGTTTTTCCTGGATAGGACTTTTGGCCCCTGTGGGGGACCCATGCTGGTTCATCCAGTTCATCCATGAAGGACTGCACCCCAGGGAGGAGTGACCCATGGGACAGCAATTTGGGAAGAACTGCTGCCCAAGCGATGGACTCACACTGGAGAGGTCCATCAAGGACTGTCTCCCATGGGAGGGACCCCACAGGAGCAGGGAAAGGACTCCTCTCCCTGAGTAACAGCAGAAACAAGAACTGACCGTAACCGCCATTCCCTGTCTCCCTGCACAGCTGGAGGAGCAGAGGTAGAACTTGGAAGGAAGGAGGGGTGGGGGGAATGCGTTTTTAAAATTATTTTACTTCTCACTCTTATGCTCTGTCCTGTTAGTAACAAATTTAAGTAATATCTGCACTTTGAGTCCATTTTGCCTGTGATGGTGATCAGTAAGTGACCTCTCTCAGCTGTTATCTCAGCTCATTAATCCTTCATTGTTTTTTTTTTCTCTCCTCTGTCCAGTTGCAGGGGGAAGTGAGAAAGCAGCTTTAGTGGGTACCTGGTGTCCAGACAGGGTCAAACCACAACACAGAAATATTGCACTAAATGCTCCATTTAGATTCTCTTCTCTACCAGCCTCTGTGAATTACTGGAAGTGCAGATCACAGTCAAGTCTGCCTTGGCTATTTGTATTTAAACCAGAGCATTTCATATCACTGAAAATTGATCCTAAATGTGGAAGTGTTGTCAGTTCTGAACGCAGTTTGGCATATACATATCCTAGGATAGAATATCCTTAGGGATTTGCTTCCACTACTTTGTATATTGGAGTTGTAATTACATCCCACTAGTGTCACAGCATATGAGCCCTCCAAGCAAGAGCCTGTAATTAAAATGTTGTGAAACTTCTGCTGTTCACTAGTATAAACTACCATGGGACAGTTTGGTACAAGTCAGTAGACAAAATCATTGGTACAGCCAAAATAAGGAGAAACATCACCTTTACCCTCTGTGTTACAGACATAAAGCTGCCCTACATTATTACACGATGTTGGCTGCAACAAGCCCATGCAGAAATTATGAGCCAGAGTGATTATGAGGATGCAACTACAGCAATTAATTTTGTGACAAATGAATGTCAGACAGAGTTTTGTCAATGTCAAGCTTCATTTGCTCAAGGTCTCCAAAACACAGTTCAATGTACTCCCTAGCCTAGCAAGAGCAAGATCATGCTTCATTTTAGCAATAGCACATTGGCAGCAGAGAATGTACTAAGGAAGTTCCTACTTCTAGAAAAACACTCAGTGAAGGTACAACAGAGAATGGAAAAAAAAAATCACCACTGAAAAACAGAGTATATTTGGGTGGACAATGCAAAAAACAAAACCATGCCAAACTTAGACTCGCTTAAGCTCCAGAAAACAGCTCCAGAATGGGGATACATATCAGGCATTGTATCAAAAGTCATCTGCAGCTGACCTGAACTTCATTCAAAGAATGTCCCAGCTGGAAAAGAAACTGGTTGTATACAGGAGACTTTCCTGTTGGGCTCAGTCCTGTCTTTCTAATGAAATTCACCATTTGTATCTTTCAATCCTGAAGGACTTGCAAATGTAAGCTGAGCTTGAAAAGGGTATTATATTCAGATGATACTTTAATAACATGCCTTAGTGGATGTTTTAATTAAAAGTGGCAGTATGTTTAGAACTGTCTACTCAATGTTCCAAATCAGAGAACACATAAATTCAATGAAATTTCAGAAAAGTCAGAAAGGGCAACATTGTACTAATTTTAGATGGGTGACAATGTTCTGTATCCCAGTGCAAACATCTTAAGAATCTTTCAACAGTGTGCTTGCTTTCTTGTGAGTCATACACATAATTTTCATGGATTGAAGTCACACATAAATTTCCCAACAGTAGTACAATCTTCATTCTGCTATGTTAGGTAGTGCATGCTTTCAGCTAGTGGGATACAGTCCAAATTATTTGTGGAAGAAATAAACTGTGATGAGTTTGACCTTGGATGACTGTCAAGCATCCACCCAACCACTCACTCTCTTTCTTTCTCTCCCCCCCTCAACAGGAAAAGGGAAGAAAATAAGATGAAAAAGCTCAAGATAAAGGCAAGGAAATCACTCACCAATTACCAATACAGGTAAAACATACTCACTTTGGAAATACTTTTAATTTATAACCAGTTAAAAATAGAGGAGGATGGTAAGAAACAAAGACAAAATACAAATACTTTTCCCCTATTCTTCTTCTCAGGATCAATGTCTTCATTCCTGACTCTTCTACCTGCCTGCCAGCAGCATAGGGGAATGGAGAATGTTTTTTTTTTCTACATCATAACATTCTGCCTCTGCTTCTCCTTCCTCCTCACACTTCACCAGCATATGGTCCCTCCACTATGGTACAGTCCTTCGTGAGCTGCTCTAAGGTGGGTCCTTTCCCCAGGTTGCAGTTCTACAAGAACAGCTCCAACGTGGGTCTTTTCCATGGGGTACAGTCCTTCAAGAACAGACTCCTCTAGTGTGGGTTTTGCATGGGCTACAGCTCATGTGAGAAAACCTGCTCCTCTGTGGGCTCCTCTCCACAGGCCACAGATCCTGCCAGGAGCCTGTTCCAGCAGGGACTCTCCATGGGCCACAGCTTCCTTCAGGCCATGTCCGTCTGCTCTGGCATGGGGTTCCCCACAGGCTGCAGGTGGATAACTGCTCCAGTGTGGTCCCTCATGGGCTGCAGGGGCACAGCTGCCTCATCATGGTCTGCACCACAGGCTGCAGGGGAATTTCTGCTCTGATGCCTGAAGTACCTCCTCTCCCTCCTTCTTCACTGACCTTGGTGTCCCTCTTTCACATTTTTCTCGCTCCTCTCTCACACCTGATGTGCAGTGGTTTTTACTCTGTCTTAAACACGTTATTATAGAGGCACAATCAGTGTGCCTGTGGGGCTCAGCTGTGCCCCATTGGCTGGAGCTGGCTGGAACCATCTGTGTCCATCCCAGGACAGCCCCAGTGTCACCTCACAGAGGACATGGACACCTGATACAGAAATGAAAAGAGCAAAGGTTATAAGTTATGATATATGGAACGCTTTAAAAAAAAAGTGGTATCTTTTTTTTCCCTGTTAAAACAATAGTTTGAGAGTTCAGCTCAAAAACACGCATGGTGACTCAACTGACTGCTTTAGTTACCCCATTAAAAAAGTAATTTCACTTAGACAGAAACACATTGAGATACTCAATAAGAAATTCAGAAAAATGCAGTAAAATAAAGAATTTGAGGGAAACCAGACAGGCTTAGGGTGCACAGTTCACAATATCTACATTCACCACTCTATGATAAATGGTGTAGGAACAAGAATATTAAAATAGTGAATTAACTGCTTGCAGAAGCTACACACAGTGTAACTGGAGCTTAATCCCAGACAGTAAAATTAATTTTCTAGTAAGAATACAAACATTAAGAGAAAGACTGGTGCGCCTAAGGCAAGAGAAGGTCTAAGGCTCCTAATATTAGATATCTTCCATAGATTATTGTTTTCACAACATCAAATAATTTGGCAGTAATGGGACCCTTTTTTAAAAAAATTATTTATTAAAGTAGAATGATAGTCAAGGTAACACTCATCTGTCACACTCAGAAGAACAGGTTTACATTTGTTTATTTTGATTATGTGGTACTAAATTATTATTTTCTTCCTTAATTTCTTGGTTTAACCACTAGTAATCCTGTTATGTGACCCTCAGACTTTCTTACAGTGATGCAGAGATAAATCTTAAAATCCTGATTAGAATGAGCAAAATCTTCCTCAATCTTTTAAAGATTTCTGGTGTCCTGACAAGTGACACTAATTTATTGACAGTTAATTTTTATTCTGAGTAGCTTTATGGATAAATTTCAGTACTATATTCAATAATAATCTATAACTCAAGAAAGCTGCATATAAGACTAAACCACCTGGAGCAAAAAGAAAGTGACATTAATTATCTTGTGCTATTTGAAAGGTATTGATACTCTTTCTAGACATATGTAGAGGTTATTTAGAAAGCATGTAAACAATTTGCTTTATCTCAAGGGGGAAACTCCCTGAGGTCTAGGCAACACCAGCCTGATAACTACTGTTTTGCTTTAACACAATCGGGCCTATTTTGATCTACAAAAGGAGAAATTTTTTAATTAAAAGTTACTGTGATCCTTGGCCCACTGCTGATGAGCCAATCCACGACTCTAAAGCACAAGATTTAAAGGTTGTTATTACAAAACATGTTATCTCTTGCACTTGCACATCAAAGGCTCTGGTACCTATCATCAGCCCAGTCTGACTATATATTATATTACTATTGGAAGAAAAATAAATATAGAAGCCAATACTAACTTTCAGGGAATAGTATGATTTCCTTCTCAGTCCCCTCTAGCTTGGATCTTAACTGAAACCCCAGGTTATAATGCATGAAATTTAAAGTAACTTTGTGTTATCTCTATGCTGAGTGCTATCTTAATCATAGAACACTGCATGGTTTACTTCAGATCATCTAGTCCAATCCCCGCTCTGCTATGGGCAGGGACACCTTCCATGAGACCAAGTTGCTCCAAGCCCCATCCAACCTGGCCTTGAACACTTCCAGGGATGGGGCATCCACAGCTTCTCCAGGTAACCTGTTCCAGTGCCTCACTACCTTCACAGTGAAGAATTTCTTGCTAATAGCTAATCCAAATATGCCCTCGCTCAGTTTAAAGCCATTATCCCTTGTCCCTACATGCCCATGTAAAAAGTCCCTCTCCAGCTCTTTTGCAGGCCCCCTTTAGGTACTGGAAGGCTGCTGTAAGATCTGGCTTCTCTTGTCCAGTCTGAACAACTCCGACACTCTGTCTTTTCTCATAGGAGAGATGATCAGGCCCTCTGATCATATTTGTGGCCCTGCTCTGGACTCACTCCAACAGGTCCACGCCCTGTACTGGGGCTCCAGAGCTGGATGCTGTACTTCAGGTGGGTTCTCATGCTAAATACAACTTGGATCTAACATTAAAAAAAAAAAAGAGCAAAACCACTCCAACCAAAAACTCTCTGACAGAAATAAAAGAGAGTCATGGTAGATTTTTACAAGTATGTTTTTGTGCATACAGAGATTCTATGCTTTTTATTAGACCAGATGACAGAGTGGAAGGAAATCAGGGAAACTCTCATGCACAGAAAATCTTTTTCAGCTCTAAATTGTAAATGCCTTTGTGCACCTATCCAAATCGAAATGCACTTTCACTTTTCTCAAGAGAAAAAACATAAGCAACTCCCCCAAATTACTCCTGAACAGTACTACTACATGCACATGGTCACTAGAGAGTAAAAGGTCTAAGTATGTGAGGTCAAATTATGATTTCCAACTACGCAGCTTTCAAACACCTTCATCAACTCTGATTTATATAAATATGATAATTGCTTCAGCAGCTCCAGAGGAACAAGCAGAATCCTCACAATATATTTAACATACTTACACCTAAATGGGTCTGAGTCTGCACTCTACAATATCTGATTTGAGGTGAGATGGGTGAAGGAGGCTGCACAGCTTATTCCAGCTGCACTGGACTTGGCACTCTGGAGACTGACAGTAACTGAAACAATGAAAATAACATGTAGTAGGACTTTGGCCTCAGCCCGTATCTACAGAGGTTGAAAAAGAAAACTCATTTAAATCTATTTCTGTGTGTTTTGGCCTAAATATAATTTAGGAGAAGATGACTGGAAGGTCAAAACAAATTTACTTGTTCAGATATCACTGACAGTACACATTTGAATAAAATACTGAAGAATAAGAAGGCAATAGTCCAGCTGCAGTTTTAGGTACCCAGTAGAGCTGACAGACCTGGAATCTGAAATGCACTACTTTATGAAAAAGTTGAAGGACATCAAGGAACACGAATGGTGAAATGCTTTCATGGGTTTCTTTAGAGAACTATTTTCTTCAGACTAGAATGACATCGTGCACTATTTGACATTACTGAAATATTATATTTGAAAAGCCAACAAACCATTTCCAAATTTTAGTTTTTGAAGACAGAATGAAGTCAAAAAAGTAAAAATTACATACTGTAATTTGTAAACTATTGTACAGTTGTGCACAATGTTACACTTTCCATTTATTTTAATAATATTGTGTTTGGTATAATAAGAATGTGGAACCCCATTGTACCTCAGAAAAAGAGTTAAAAAAAAAGAAAGTTCATGGTCACTAGGAAAAAAAACACACAACCCTTTTCCATAGTCAGTGACTATCAGAAATAATAACTTGATCAAATTCCTAGAAGTTCTGTGCTGACAAGTTATTCCCTGCCTTAAAAATGGAAAAACAGTCCTTGAAAAGAATCATCACGTTCAACATTCATCAGGTTGCATGAGAAAAGCCCTCAGTCTCTTGGGAAGGCCTAGTTCATTATATTCACTGTATCCCAACAGATAATGACATCTGAAGTGTGCATGTTTCTATACACAAACAGATCTCCAAGGTGCCTCTTTGCTGTCAGTGGTATGTAAACCACATGTTTGCAGCTCCCCTCCCAGGACGGGTTAGTAGACTCCAAATATCCTACCTTTCCTAGTCCCACTCATGATGCCAAGTACAATATCAATATCCCGTTCATTCACTACTGCCAAACTTGTCTCCTTTGTCTCCTGCTGAATGATGTCTTATCTCATTTCATTTGCAACTTTCCAATATGCTGATCTTGCCTAGGCAGATAGAGAAGGCTGCAGATATTTAATTTGAAAAAGCTACTGTCATAACAAAATTATTCTTTGACAAGTTTTAGCTGAAAAAAAGATCAAATGCAAGATCACCCCACTTGTTGCATAGCTGGGCTTCTGGAACTGAGTTTCATCCATTCAATTAAATCCATTTTGAAATGTAAAAATAATATTTACTGCAAAAGGGTTGAATGCTGTCCTTGTTTATCTTGTTTTAGCATTTCTCAGTCTTTGGGATAAGAATAATGAGATTCCTCTGAATTAAACATGCAAATTTGCCTGCCCCAGAAAGATGAAAACTGTATCTGGGGTTGCTGTATTAGGGGGATAGTGATAGTTTTTGGTGATCTGGACAGCTCAGGAAACATTTATCATCCAAGGATACTTACACCATACTGCCTAGGATGAAATACTCTAGTGAACACTACATTTCAGCATTCATGCATTAACCTTCATTCCAGTGCTCCCACGTACCACCCCACTGTGCTGTGGACTAAAGACATTTTCACAGCTTGTCGCATTGCCATCACACCACTGACTTACTTGACACTATAAAAGATGCTAATGGCTATGTCTAGGGATTTGATGTTTTCACCCCTTAATTATCAAAAGACTTGTTAAGTTTGTCTGTCAGCTCTGTGGAAAGTTGGGGGAGGCAAAATGCTTCTCTCTTGGTCCTGGGTTGGCAGCAACAATTACAGTGTTCAGATTGCAGACCTGCATGCCTGTCTGAGAGACACTGCAGCAGGTCCTGCTCAGCTAAAATGTCTTCACCCCCACCTTCCTTTGCACTTCTCAACCCATATGCAGCCCCAGATGCAACGAGCCTTGCACTGAGCTCAGAACCACTGTAAAGTAAGATACTCAGACATCCCCAGAAATGCCAAGGCAGTGGAAAGAATTCAAAAATTTTATTTAGAAGGACAGGACATGAGAAACTTACAAATTGCCTAACAGTGAGGTTTACACACCGGGGCCCAGGGAGAAAAAGGCAAGCTCCTGCCCTCTTAGGGCCTCTTTATCCTCTCTCTTTCTCCCCCACCTTCCCAAGGCCTCTGCACATGTATGTTAGGGTTATCTCTCTCCAGTGTAGGAGAGAGAGAGGCTGAGAACTTCTCTTGCTATGCGGGGCAGGGAGAAAGCACTGAAACTCCCTTGGAGAAAGAGTTACCTTCTAGGCAGAAAGCCTTCCTAAGCGAAAACTGTCCCCTCGCAACAAAATCTTCTGGGCAAAAAGGGTATTCTATCCTCACAACCACAACGCTCAAGGCCTCATGTCCTCATTCCTTTGATTTCTAATGCAGGGGCCACAGTGACCATTAAAAGCAAGCAGCTGGATTTGCCTCTGATGCAACTAGGAAGTCTAACCTGTTGAAGGATCTCTTCTTTTTTAAGGACAAAATCTACCAGGAGGAAGGTGTTCAGAAAGAAGATTTTCTTGCACAAACAAGTTACTTCAGCTGAAGCTGGTTGCTCAGTGAGTTCCCTGGAGGTAGTGGGAAGGGCTAACCAAATTGTATGCCTGACTGCTGAAAGGGGAAGGGGAAGGCTTCCTTCTCACAACCCCTGACAGAAAAGCTGCAGCAATTTAAAATTAATATGACAGTCTTCTGAGGCAGGGAAATATGTAACTTACATATTTCTGAATGTAGTTTATTTAGTAAATGATACGTTTACTAGCGAAAGGACTACAATTAAGTGTTTTCCATTTTTAAAGGGACTTTTTTTTTAATGTTAAGAATGGGGCAAGAAAATAATTTCTATAATTAAACTGCTAAGTTGCCATGGTAGTTGGAAAAAAACCCAGAAATTCTCTCCCACCAGCTCTGTGAGCTGTCAGTACACAAGGCATGCCAGGCATGCAGTGTGCTGCAAGGAACAGAGCATGCCATCAGCTCAGGCACCCTTACAGAGGAGGCAGGATCAAACACAAGGCAGGTGCAAACCAAACGTTCTGCATTTGTACTAGAAAGTCTTACAAGAACATAGGCCCCTTCGGAAAGCCATGGGACATTATTATTTCTAAGGACAAACACTCCCAGCAGTTTCTGCCTCCTGTTACATACACTTAGAAAAATGAGAGGGTTCTGTGCTGCCCCATTATGTGGCACAGGAGAGGACTGTGCACCCCTTTTAGAGATGAGAATAAGATTGGTTTTAATCCATCTTTCTGCAAGCTGAATTCTGGTTGGGATCAGTCCCCAAACCTTAAATGATCTTTATTCTCTTTTGAGCATATACCTGATCTTCAGTACCCCTAGGCTGTCCCACACTGCACAGTCCCCTAATTATGCACTTATCTAACAGCAGATCTCTTCCCTTTCATTCAAATACTGCCCCAGACATTCTCAACACCAGATCTCACAAAGAAATCTACAGAGGACAACACCGTGGCTGTCTTTCCCTACCAGAGCAAGAAGGTCCAACACCAATTCACTAATCAGTCAGTCAGTTCTGGACAGGAATTCAATGCTGATTTTGGATTTTAATAAAATATCTTGCATAACAAACATTTTTCAAGGCATATGAGAATGTCCACATTAGTGAAAAAAACTTTCTAAAAATCTGAAACATTACTTAGAAGTAAAAGCCAATTTAAATGGCATTTCATATATTAACAAAGTGTGAGTTTATATCTTATATTAATGAAATACTATCAGATGTAATCTAAACAATTTAATGGTTGACTGGGTTAATTAGCATTTTTCAAAAATGGTAATTAGTATTTTTTTTAACCTCAAGGTCACAGTTGGGAGCCAAGATCTTACTAATTAAAGCAATGACAGTAATTAAGAGGACAACTATAACATTTTCATCTGAAGATCCTAATGCTTTACTTCAGCATGTGTTTCCTCAAAACAGCTACAAGTTAAGTGACAATTTTTAAGACTCATGTTACAAAGAAGTAGGCTGAGACATTGACAGAAAGCAACATTTTCCTCAATCATCATAGTAAAATGCAGGAAAAAGATTTTGCACACAGGCTGGTAAACTGTCTTGACAACTTTGCAAGGCTGATAAAAATATATGTCCCTTTTTAACCTCCTCCAAAATGGAAGTATCTCTGTTGAGCTTGTCACAAACAGTGCCATACAAATACCTAAAAGTTCTTTCAGTGAAGCTAGTAAGGGCCAAAATACTCAGAATCACTAAGACCACTGAACATTTCCTTTATTTATTTGAAAATTTCTTTTAATAGAAATTAATGTATTAAGTACAAAGCAGCTCATATGGTACTCAAAAATATAAAACAATTTTTCATACAAAAGTAATTGATTTAGTGTTCCTAAAACCATTAATATTAATTAGAATACATATCTCCTACATTGGGTGTATTGACATTTACAGTTTAGGGTGGTTTAAGTCCCAAGAGCTTAATCTACAAATATCAGAATGAAGAGCTTCTTTCTCAAATGGTTTATCATCTTTTCACTCATTTGCTACTATCTGTACTACTTAAGCACAAGCAAAAGCACTTGAAATCACAGCTAAGATCACAAACCTCAGATCCCAAGCTCTTTCCACAGAGACTTTCCAGGTATCTAATCAAGACAGTTGAATAGTAGGAACAAGAAAATATTAGGACCTTTCAGGGAATTGGAGCAAACCCACCAACATATGAGAAGAAATTTGCTGGTAGTTAAGCAGAAAGTCTGCCGTGAAAATTCAGTTTGGCGCCTCACCAGCCCTCCAAGTGGTACAGTAAGAGGCAGGATTCAAGTACCTAAACATAGGCAGTTTGTGCCAGTCTGGATACTCTAATCATTGGCAATATCTGAGACATTTTTGTGGGGCTGACAGGTACAAACTGGGAACAAGACCTCAGCTGTGCCCTTTTGGAGCAACAGCGTCAAGCCAGGTAGGATCTTACAGCATCTAAAATGGCGACAGATTCTCAGTTCTCTAAACCTAAGTCCAACCTCTGATTTATGCTTGACAGAAAAGTCTCCAGTATTTTAAACAGGAAAATTTAAGTAATCTGTATGTTTTGGTTTTGTCTGATTTTGAGCTCTACTTGCAAAAAGTGGTGGAAAGCTGGTACGCTGCCAAAATCAGGGCAGCATTAGAAAATTCTCCTTTCAAACACAAATCTATAAACATAAGGCAGTGTTAATGATTCAGTTTCAAATTTCCTGATTTTCTTCTACAGACTGGTGACCTGTACAATCACCTTCTCGACTCCTTATTATTCTACAAAAAATATAATTAATAAAGTAAAATCTCAAAAATTAATACAAAAAATCAAACTCCT
Source organism: Neopelma chrysocephalum (assembly GCF_003984885.1). Taxonomy (NCBI): domain Eukaryota; kingdom Metazoa; phylum Chordata; class Aves; order Passeriformes; family Pipridae; genus Neopelma; species Neopelma chrysocephalum. Next base: position 26,672,570 of record NW_020897689.1, read on the forward strand.
TATAATTATATACTTTCACAGCAAAGATGGTACACTGTCCCACACATTATGTTTTTTTCAGGTTTACCTCTTTTCTGTGAAACCAGTGAAAAAAAGCAAGCATGAAAGGAAAAACATCAAGTAAATGAAACATAAACTGACAATATCCCTAGGTACTGACTACTTCTGCATATGCACCTCTTCTAAATTCCCTTAAACGTATTGTACTCTATACCACATGGGATACATAATTCTTACACTGATTTTCACTCCTTGTTCAGTAGTTTTCAGGGCATCTAGAAAAATTTTATTTCTGCTATGAACTCTAGGAGGCTCCTTTATTCTCTGATCAAAAGGAATCTACATAAAGCACTTACAACAGTAAAAAAAATATTGTTGGTTAAAATCATAGGACTAAAAAGAACAAAATTCCATCTTGTTGTAGTCGCAAAACATTAAAAAGTGCAGCCATTGCAATTTTGTGTGTATATACATGCACAGAAATATATCTGTCCCTGTCAGTTTCAGCACTTTGGATCAGACAAAATATTTGCAATGGAGCTCAAATCCAAATCTGTCCGTTTGACACTGCAAGATATTTGGAGTGGAAATCAAACACTGCACTGCTTCAGAAAGCAGAGGTTCCCTGTGATGTGTCAAGCACATGGGCCCTTTTCTCTGGGCAAACAGCCTTGAATCATCCTTCTGCTGACAGGTGTGCTCAGGGGGAAAGAAGGGTTGTTTATCTTCCTGTCTTTATATATTTTCTACAGCCTATTCAGACTAAATGCAAGAAAGCATCTTGGAAAACATGCTACTGACGTAATTCTGTGCTGTGCCTGAATAATATTAAACAAAATTTATTTAGCCTTTGAAGTGCAACCTTTTTATTCTCTGTTCTAGATAGTAAAACAAGTAAAAATTGAGGCTTTCATGTTAGCTGTCCCATCCTTATCTCCCTTTTCTCCAGCAAACACAAAGGAAGCGCAATGAAAGCTGGACTAGCAAGTGGACAGTAATGTATCACAGAGAACCATGCATCTGTTGGAAAATTTGGTGGCACAATAGAGAGAAATTAGAACTTCACACAACTGTTTATATAAGAAGTTTTACCTACATCTGCATTTTAATTTTTCCTCAAGACAATGAGCCAAATTTTGCAGCTGTTTATACTCAGTCTATGGCAACCCAGAACACAGAGTCCTGCTTCTCAATGCAATTAATTGTTTGACACCAGATGTCCATGCCTGAACACCGGAAGCATATTCACTTTTCCCCAATTTTTTTAAGCCCTTAACTGTATTGACGTAAGTATATTGCCATGTCATAACTGAACACAGGGAAGCATTCCTCATAAAGATGTTGAATATTCCTGGTTAATATCTTCGTAATGCAGTACAAAACAGATCTGTAACAGCCTAACACAGATTAACACAAATGACTCATTTTTTATTAATATATGTATTAAAAAAAAGTGCCTAAACACCTGCTGGCTTCCAGACTGAGCTATTTTTGTCAGATGTTTTAAAAGAAACTGTCAAAGTACTTTCAAACAGAAAGATCAAAGTTCCTATGATGAATTCAAAGGCATTGACTCTCCATATTCAGTTTTCTGTTGCACAGGGAGCCAAATAATAATACCTGTACCACAGAACTGATCATATCATAGGAGTAGTATGAAGGTGCTGTGACTCAGCTGATGTGTGCTCTTCCCATCCATACTTAGCAAAAAAAGGTGAAAGCCTGGTATGAGGCAGTGGCCAAGGGTAGGCAAGGCAGGGACATACTGTACAACAGCAGCTCCTTTTTGGTTGCAGCACAGCTACATGCTGCCAAGTCAGGTAGTTTCAGGGGACAGAGTCATAAAATAATCTAGGCTGGCAGGGACCTTTGAAAGACATCTAGTTCAACCCTTTGGTCAAAGCAAGGGCAGCTTCAAAGTTAAAGCTAACTTCAAAGTAAGATCAGGTTGCTCCAGGCCGTGTCCAGTCAAGTTGTGAGTATCTCCAAGGATGGGGGTGCCACAGCCTTTCTCTCTGGAGATCTGCTCCAGTGCTTAATCACTACCCTACCCTGCCCTGTAAATTATTTTCCCTAATATCAAAATGGAATTTCCTTGTCAACTGGTAAAGTTGAAGATAGCAGTATATTCACACTCCTTTCTGAGCAGTACTGAGCAAACCCAACTCCCCATGTTGCAAACCCTAATCATCTTGATGACCCTACTCACTGTATGGTGCCAATTTCACTCCTCTCTTGTTGTGCAGCTTCCTATCTGCAGTGGTGAAGGGCCCTTGTGAAAGGAGAAGAATTATTCTGTAAAAGGCAATGGCCTCAGGGTATTTGAGTTTTACCTTCACTGTGTTTTTCTTGTGTGAATATGGAAAAGTCATCTCCTTGGTTTTGACTCTAGTAGGGACTGCTGACCTCTAAGACTTGAATTAAAACTACCTATTTTTAGATATCTAATATGCAAAAATAATGCTTGTTTATACTGATTACATGAGAACAGAGTGTAGTCAGGCCTTTGAAATATCCAATTCAGTTAATTCCTGAAGGTAATTTGAAAGATGGATTAGGGTCTAATTTAATACAAAAAGGGGATGGTAGAAGGTTGAGCTAAATCTGCCTAACCATGGTGTAACAAATGCCTGTGTTGCCAACAGCATCAACTTTGAACTTGATCCCGTTTTTCTGGTGTGCTTTTTTAAAAGAAGAGAATAGCCAAGGCAGAGTTATTAAAGTGTCAGTCAGACCCAACAATCAAGAGTTGGAGCAAAAAAAATTATGAAGGCCCTAAAGAAGGTCAAGCCAGAATTCTTTTATCTATTTTCTAATTCTCCACCTCATTTCATGTATAGGTATAGTGATAATCACTTTACTAATCCTTGAAAATGGGCAGTCAGTTTAATATTCCTCCAGAGGCATAAGCTCTTAGCAGGGAATCAGGGTTCCATTGGGCTGGGCCATGACCCAGTAAATACTAAGGAATGCTGCTGCACTGAAGAACTAACAAAGCCCCTTGGACAGTGAAGTGGAAATTCAAAAACACACCAAAACTTCATCTTACAGATTTGCCAAATGTCTCCTAGATGGTAATGGCACTTAAAATCCTCTGAGCTGTGCAGGATTCAAACTGGACCTGCAAGGGAATAGTTTTATGCATGACTAGAAATAGCTTGAGACATTTCATGTCCTTAAAGAACTTTGGCTACATCTTTTAGAATGAAAGACAAGCTTATTAACTCAAACTTTAACATTTTTTGTAGCTTTCATCAGCAGATGTCCTGCTTATAAGAAATGGGTAGAAGATCCCATTACCCTCTCTGAATATACACATTCACATGAATGCAAAACCATTTTCAGAGAAATAGCTTTTCTTAGCTGAAAACATAAAAATTAACATTATAATATCATCCAAATTCACTTCTTAGTACAAATGTTTTTCAGTATAAAAAAATACTTTCCATAATCCTGTTGAAAGACTGGCAAAACATATGAGTCTTAATTCCAATGCAATAGAAATCTGAAGTCTGTTCCAAGCTCTGCTTAAAGTGACCTTGAAGAAGCTGTGCATTATTTTGTGAAAATGAACGACTGAAAGATACTGTCAAAGTTAGAAATATGAACCATGTGTGATGTGAAGGAAATAGAAATATTAACAGCAATTAGGAGGAGAACTGGAACTGAAATTTATGGTTTCTGGGCTTCCTATCAAATATATCTTTGTACATAATAACAGGGATAATAACAAGGACTGTCTGTGTCTCTTCCGCAGTTCTAGTTCAGATAAAATCACATGCTCTGGCTGTGGTGTTTATCTTAATGCTGTATATGAAATAAGTGAACTGAAAATATTAAATGATGGAAATCTGAAGGTCTAAACCAGAATCAGTGACACATAGATTACTACTTCTCTCCAAAAGCAAAACCCCCTGTTTTTTTCCCTTTTGCAACTATGAAATAATTCGAAGCAAGGAGACTCAAAATACATTTCTTCAATTTTAAAGCATATCAGATTATAATTTCACTGAAGACACTTTTCTAATCTTCTTAAATAATCAAAAACATTTAAAGAAATATAAATCATCATTCCCATTGCAATACAAGCTTTTCCCTTCTCCTAGAAGGGATCTCATCAGAAAAAGGATAAATAGCAGGATTGTATTGCCTAAATGAGCCAGTATTTGTGTTGCAAATCACAACGATTAATGACAATAACTGCAAATAAAATAAATCCCACTTGACTCTCAGGAAATGTTCAACATTTACAACACTGATTTTTTTTTTTATTTGCAAAATGAATACTTGAGATAATGTGACATGAGCCACCACGAAGCTACTTTTATTGCTATTTTGAAGGTAAAGCTGGACTTGAAAATGCTGGTGTAGACTTTTTATAGTATTAGAATAATAAAAAATAAAATTTGTTTAGACTGTGTTTCCACTAGAATACAGAAACAGGACAATTGTCAACTCATCTGCAGTTTCTTCAGATGTCAAAACTACATACTTTATAACAGCATAATATTTCTTTACATAGTGTGACTTTAAATCTTAGGACACCAAAGTGGTTTAAAATTTTTATATGGAACTAAATTTGTTAATAGTGAATTTAATGTCAGTATCATGCTGACTCTCTAATCAGTAATAAATGTGTTTAAGAGCATTTCCTACAAGATTTAACAGGGATGTTTAGTTAAAAAAACATGAGCATTGAGAGTATTATATCGGACTTCAAGTTGTCATTTTCTGAGGGTAGTCTAAAGAAAGCTAATGCACATCAAAGTCATCAATCATGTCAGCTCTTGAGTGGAATTCTCCATGTCTCCTTTTTCTTTCAACTTTGGGTGTATTAGGAGTATCATCAGACATGATGGCCTATTCTGCACTTGCAGGCAGTTAAGCCAGAAGCAGCTTGCAGGATTGACAGGATCAACTTTGATATAAAGTAAAAAGAAGAAGAAAACGGGAACTGAGGTTTGTAAAATCCCCCAACAGTGTAATTATTTGTTTGTTTATCTCGACAGAGAAGTAGAGAGATCATAGCACTGGTCAAAGGTCTTCAAAGAGACTGAAGAAATTGCAAAAAATGAACTACTCTTTGTAATTATAAGAGACAGTAGCTCTGTTAGCTCTGTTTCTCAGACCCTTCTGCTGATTTTAAGTGAGGAGTCTAATTTTTTCAATTTTCCTTTTCATCAATAACTATTTTTGTCCTGTAATATGAAAGGTTCATGTTGTTGTTTGATGACATATCAAGTCCTCCGTTTCAGCCTGCAGAAATGTACTATATATGCACCTCTCTATCTATAAAAACATTGTATCTGCTGTCTAAATAGATGTGGCCTGCAGTGAAGAAAGTTCTCCCGTAGCAATATCCAGACTTTGAGCTTTTTTCTTCCTTTTCAATAGTGAATTACTCCTCTGCATTTCGATGTTTTCTGCTGGACAAGTGGGGGATACATTGGTTTATCTGGATTTCTACTATGACCTGTTTTTTAATTAGAGAAGGTTGACTTGTAAAAATTCTTAAAGTGAATTTATTAAGAATTTTATTTTAGTTTAGAAGTAAAATATATGTAGTCTGTCAATTTTATGAAGGACTGATTTTGCTGAAGAGCTTTAAAAAAATCCCTATAAAAGGGAAGTAATTAATTTACCTTTTTAAGAGAAACAACATCCTACATTTAATGCTGTTGAATTTGTCATCCCCTTCCATGAATCCAGCCATTAGCTCCAAGACATCTGTGGATGAACTATAAATTAACCGCACTAGAGGATCACGTTTCATTGACTCGACATATAGAGCTTCTTCAAGCAGTGCCACCTCAGCACAATCAGAAAAAACCTCCAGTTTGCATTAGCAGCACAGCTATATTTTATGGTACGTGACAAAGAATGTGCATTAAAAATAAAATAAGCTTCCAATCGTCAGCTGTGTGAAAACAAGATCCAAGGGAGTCCCAAAAACTGAGGTACTAGCAGCTGAATAAAAAGAAACATAAGTCAAGGCTTTCTGGAGCTTGATGGATGTTTTTGAACATCTAGAGTTGATGTTGCTCGCTTTATTCTGCATTTAAATTATGATGGGTCCACTGTGACTATCATGTGTTGTATCTAAAGCTTACTTAGCCACTTAGAAAAATCTTGTGTTATCCTTAGGAGTTATCAGTTATAACATATATTTCTACTTCGAGTGGGCAAAATTAATTTGGAAGATGTAATTTACTTCCTGAATTTTTTTGTTAGTAAAACAATTGATGCTTTTCTCACTAAAATACGTGTAAAGACCTCTACCTTTGCTATTTTTCTGGTATTTTAAACAGTCTACATATTCAGAACGTCCAACAGTACAATTACTGCAAATAGCCACTAAGCAGCTCTGATAAGACTCATCTATTTATTTATTTATTTATTATCACTACTTAGCTGTATTATGCATTCACAATTAACATGGTGCAGCAGAAATTAAGGAGCAAATGTAGCAGCGTAGTTCAGGGGATTGGCGACTTTCTACTAATGCCATTTACTCCTGGATGCCCCTCTGTGATTGCTTTCAAGCATCCCGTGGATATTGAAATGAATCTGTAGAGTTCAAAATGGTGGAAGGGAAATTAACTTTGCATTTGTCCTCAGATCCTAAGGTCTTCTGAAAGGCTAGAGAATTATGCAAATACTTGCCCTTGCTCTTTTGGCTTTCTTAAGGGAGATCTAGAATGACACCTACCATGAAACAGTAACTCACCATTCAAATTCACTGGAGGAACCATATGGAGGAGTGCCACTTTATCCCCCAAAAGGATGGGCAAAATGCCACAGGTTTTTGGTAAAATGAGCACATACTTCCCATCCCCAACCATAGCATCATGGAAACATCTTGATGAGTCAGTGTAGACTAATAAGATTGAAAGTTAACTATTTTGACAGATAGGGGTGAGATACCTTTGTATCAATAAAGACTTACTTTTTAGTGTTACAAGTTACGATAAAAGTTTTAATAGAATCATATGAACACTGAAAGCAAATTACGCTACATGCTACATTTTCTTAAAGGATGGTGCTCAGAGATGCTTATAACACAGTTATGCTGCTCTAAATACACACAGACAATAAAATGCAAATATTTCAAGTGTGCACAGAAATTTTATTTAAGTTAGAACATGACTACTGTTATTGGAAGAAGTCTCATTGCTGTTAGTGCTCAGTAGGTCTTGTCTCGTTCTCCCTGGGAAGAAAACCAGTGTCTGGAGAATGCCATAACTAATGTGGTGTCTTTCTACAATTAGCATAGAATTTTCTGATATTAGGTGCATTTATTTCCTAACTTTGTGGGAAGAAAGTCAGCACAGTTTCTTTTTGAAAACCCTGCTGTGCCAGCATTATTTGTGTTCTAATATTTTCTAACAGCCTTTCCCAAGCATAAATAAGATGTCAAATCAAAATTAACACTGGAAACATGACCTACCCTGCTCTTTTGCAGCAAACTGACAGCTCCACCGCATATGTCAAATGTGAACCTCCCTCCCAGCTAACTAGAGGCTCAGGACTGGCATATTGCTGAACTGCAAAACTTACTAATAAAGCATCACTGTAAAGAACAAGAAATCCCAAACAATTCTATAAACTATTTTTCACTTCTTAATTAATTTTTAAAAACAATTTCAGAGTGTTAATTCTTAAAAAAATAGATTCACTGGACATCACAAAACCTTCCTGCTTAGCAAAAATATGGCTTTTGAATAGCCCTCTCCCCCAGGGAACTAACTCCTTTTCCCACTGTGATTTCTTTCACTCTGTGATTTGGATTCTGCTTTGCCCCCTCCTTCCTCATGATCACAGAAAAACCACAAACAACCTGGGATAAACTGCAGATGGTCATTTTATCAACCACCCTACCAAAACTGAATATCTGAAAAGCAATCCTGTTAGTTTTTGTGGTATCTTTTATGGAATGGAAAAATAAATTCCCTTCCTCTTCGTAGTAGCCTCCTGGTTAAGTAAACATTATAGTATCTCCTCTTCATTTTCTTTTCTTTACTAAGCAACCATTGTTAATGAAGCCTTTCCTTTCAATAATCAGTATTCTAGACTCATATAATTTCAATGGTGTTCTCCTGAACTTTGTCTTGCAGGTCCTAATCTTCCCAGAAGCACAGGGTCTAGGAGCAGAAACAGTCCATCACTAAAACCCTTCAGTAGTATTTCTTTCCTTCCTCTTGAAAGTTCTATGAAAAATCCTTTCAAAACAACAAATAAATCAAAACAACTAGTACAAAAATAGATAATACTAGCAAAAAGGAAGATGTAGTGAAACCTGTGAGTCTTCATTTACCAAACTTTACTTATCTTCAGATCATCAAAAAGAGGTTTCTAGTTCACATGGACTAAAAAAGATCTGAGAAACTCAAAGACTTGTAGTTTAACGTTTCATGTCAGATAAAAGTAAAGATGAAAACCTCCTATTCCTTTTCATGCAAATGATAAAACTACATCCTCCATGGACCCCAAAAAGAACAGGAAGAAAAGGAAAGCATTTTGGAAAATCATGCCATCAAATCCATAGAAAAATAGAGGACGATCAAAAACATTAAAGACTGACAAGAAAATAAGATGTACTATTTTTTCATGTTGATTTTCATTACTGCGTATTCCAATATTGACTCATCAGTCATAGCTAAACATAGTTTATGCAATTGAATAAAATACCTTTTAGCTCTTAAGAACGAGAGACTCACCCATGGTCTTTTTCATTTGGCAAGTGAATACTTGATCAGCACCTTAAGTTTCAGTATATTTCCAGCTCAGTGGCCAGGCTCTAATTTCCTCTGCCATTTCACCTTATCTCTCTACTTTTCAAAATAAGATTTCTGCTGATCCACTTTTTGAACAACATTCTTATTTCATGCAGGCAAGTCAACACTATTACTGATTGTCATCCAAAAAAGATCTATTTTAATGTAGAATTTGGAGGACATTGGTGTTGGTTGCTGAACGAAAGTTAAATGCAAGTAACACCAGTAGAAATGGAAGATGGAAACATTTCTAATTTACAGGATGGGAGAATTCCAGTCTGCCCCTTCAGCACTTCCAAGGCTGCTTTAGGAGCTGTCAGAGACTGGTGGCAGTGGGAGTGCATCGGCATATGTTACAGAACAGGTACATAAAGGAGTCAAAACTATTTCTAGGTGAAATGAAGGGTGCAGTATTAAATCAAATGCATCTCACCTCGGGAATTAATATAGATGACAGCTATGTATAGGAAGTAGACATTTCCTGAGCGGTTGATTAGAATACTCCTCAGAATAAACGAGAATAACAACTAGTCATTATTGTAATTATCCATTCCTGTGCCAGTCACTTTGCCTTCTCAGTGGACATTAATGTGCTTTAAAGATGGCAAGCACAGCTGAACAAACATCTTATTGCACCTGAAATTACTGAAGCACAAAAAACCAACACAGTGTGTACACTGATGGTTCTGGGATAACAATATGAAGTCATTACTGAAAGTCAACAAACCAGATGCTGTCATATGTCAAAGTCTAAGTCATGCTTTGGAAAGATGCATAATATACATACAAACCACAGTTATATGTCTAGATAATAAATGTATTGGTCATATAGGTACAAACATCTGGTCCATATGCAAATATGTGAATGTCCAACAATTGATTACATATGTCTTATGTCCAGAACAGAAGTACATATGTTTGAAGCGTTTCAAGGATTGACAGTTGCACTACTTAATTCATATTCCATATTGCACGTGCAAAGTTTATTAACAAATATAGAGATGAAAGTTATCTCCGTGTATAGGGTTCTAGAATTCAGCAACTCAGTGATGTAGGAAAACTCATTCATTGCACTACACATTCATTGCACTACTCCATGAGCAGCTTTTGACTATCTGAGTGACCAGATATTTTTACCACAGCCATCTATTGCTCTATGAAAACCTGATCTTGCTTTAACTCCCCACAGCAAGTACCAGTCATGAGGTGAATTCTGTCCACAAGCTTTCTGTAACAAGTGTTTGTGTTTTGTGTGTGCAAGGATGACATTGAAAATTGAACACTTTTACTACTGCAATATTAAAAACTGGCTATTGATAAATGTTAACTTCAAATCTCAATTACTCTAGTATTTGAATGAAACTGATACAAGCAAAAATGTACCTCCACTGGATGATGTAATATGTGATGATTCTGCAGAATAATTACAAAATAATGAAGAAAAGCAATAGAGATACTTTTATGACAATGAAAAGGTCATAATAAATGTTTCTCAGAAGTCTTTTATCACTTCTCCTTTGACAATGTAACTGCCAAGCAATTGCATAACATCAGCAGACCAATATAAAACAAACATGTCATGTCAACAAATGACAGCCACCCACTAGCAAACACTGTGATAGATCAGAAATAATACAGGAGTAGGATGAATCCCTATGGCATTCCCAAATTAAAACCACAAAATATTGACTGGGAGCAATTTGGAACAACCACCTGGTCTCATTACATTAGAATTTTAAAATCTGATCATAACTGAGCTGAATAAGTGCAACATATGTTTTGCAGGTGTAGCCATATTCTAGAAATACACTTGGAAAAAGATGTAATAATTCTTAATGGAAGGTTTTGTGGCATTTGCAAAAATGGCAGTAAAACAGTAGACGCATTTGAAATCACCCTTCCCCCTTCTCTTATGATAAGATTTTTAATATATTCTTATTTTCATATAAGAGGACAATTCACTGTCTAGTACATCAAGACAGAATACACATTTTAATATTAGACAAAAGATGTGAGTACGATCTCCATGTGACTTCAGTTTCTAAAATTTCTCAGACTCATCTGGAAATGCTGCCTGTATTTTAATTAACTGAAACACTTACACATACTTGTGCCAAAGCTGGTACATGCAATTTGATCCAAATAGTAATGAAGAGGAAGGGAGAAGGAAGAAAATGTTTTCTACTTAAAACTACTAGATACTATTTGTCGATCCTTAATCATAATCAAAAGGACTGTCTTTTACTCTAAGAACTGAAGTCCTGATTTGGCCTGTGTTAAAAGCCCCATTACTCTCTTGGGTCCCAATGGACAGAAGGACCCAATATCTCTTTACCTCCACAAGATGCTGGCTGAAATGTGTGACAACATTTGACAACTTTACATCCTCTTGGAACAAGGTGTACATTTGCTTTTCCCCATACCAACCTCCAATGGGCAGTCCTCTGAGATTTTGGACAGAAAAGCACTCTGGGCATCTTTTCACTCTCAAACGGAGAGGAAGGTTTCTCTGTTAAGCCTTGTACAGACCATGAAGAACATTTCTAAGAAATATGACAGGTATAAGAAGGGGAGGCAGCCCCCTCCAGTAACAATGACTATTTCTCACAGGTGTTTAGGGTATAAGGGAAAAAATTTCTGACATCAGGAAATTAGGAGGACAAAACAGTGCTCAGCCTCACCCCCATGCCCACACAACATTTTCACAGTCTGGGAGGAGAAGAATCACAGAATGTAGGTGAGGTTGGAAGGAACCACTGGAGGTCAGGTAATCTAACCTCCCTGCTCAAGCAAGGTCATCCCAGATCACATGGCACAGGATTGTATCCACATGGTTCTTGAATATCTCCAGTGAGGGAGACTCCACAATCTCTCTGGGCAACCTGTTCCAGTCCACAGTCACCTCCAGTGTAAAGAAGATCTTTCCCATATTCAGGTGAACTTCCTGTGCATCTTGTCCTATTGCTTGGCACCAGCGAGAAGAGCCTGGCTCCATTCTCTTGACACCGTCTCTTCAGATCCTTCTATACATTGATGAGGTCCCCCTCAGTCTTTTCAAGGTTAAACAGGCCAAACTGTCTCAGCCTTTGCTCATAAGAAAGAAAGGGAAGGAGGGCAGAAAGAGGCTCACTGGCTCTCACTGCCTGGACAAATTATGTGACAGTGTCGTCAATGCTGTATTGCAAAAGTAGTATGCCATATCATTTCACTTCACAGAGACATGCTCAGCTTAAAAAGAAAATATATGAAAGTATTCTCAAGAAGGAAGCAATTGGTTAAGCTGTTAGTTAATATTTGTAATTTTTCTGAAGTTTTTATTTAGTTACTTAAAATAAACTCCTACGCATATCCTGCCCAAGCTGCTCTATCAGCGAGAGCGAGTATGCCATCAGGTTTTCTCTGCCAGTCATGAAATTGCTCTGTTAAACCCCCATGCTGGTGTGGAAAGAAGAGCCTGCTCCCCAGCCTCTGAGAATGGGCTCTCTGCTCACTCCTCGTGACCAGAAGTCTTTTATGCTGACACTGGTTTTCCTTTTGGAGGGGAAAGCATTCCTGCACCATGTGATAGGCTACTAAGCTTGCCTGGGGTGCTGCGAGGAGCTGACAGAAGAGCCAATCTTATCAGTTGATTATGTTTCCTCTTTCCCACTAAATTTTCTGTGAATTCACACATCAAACTCCATCTGAAAAGCAGAGAACGTGCAAATCTGCGAAATTTCACAGGAAAGAGACCCAAACCCTAAAGATTAGTGTACAGACAGCTACAAAATGCATTTTTAAGTATAAAATTACTCACAACCTTATGTCAAGTCCTCCCATTAGTGATCCAGTGAACAGTTATTACAGCAGTTTCACTTAATCAAAATTATGTAATTCCATAAATTTGCAGTTTAGACATTTTAAGTGCAGAAGCTGGAGACATTTTATGTGTGGGTGTGCCTTTTGACACGGATGCTTCTGCTTCATTTCTGCAAAATAGCATCCTGCAGCTTGTACTGTTTTTCATCATTTTCTGTCTCCCAACGACTGTTTTTAGCCCATCAACCATATTTCAAGATGTCCATTGCATCTTCTGCTTGGATCAAGAACAATTTATGTCTCTTCTTTCTTCTTTTATTAGGCACTACCAACTACAAAATAGAGTATTCAGAAGCATCTTTTATACATTTAGCTATATATGTTGATTGCAGCATGGTCAACCCATTTAACAAGTACTGTATTTAGCACAACACATTGCTAAACTAATAGAATTCCATTGTTTTGTACTAAACTTTGATGTTAAATGCTGTTTTTCCAAATATATGCCATGAATGTACATCTTCAAATAATTAAAATAATTTTTAGGGTTTTGTAACAAAGTAACAGAAATTCTGCAAATGCCATTTTTTGCAATGTTCTCATTATGCTATTTTTATGCTATCATTTCTATTTCTGGTGAGCAATAGAGTATCTTTGTCTTTAGTTTTGTCGTCAAATGTTTGCTGGTGAAGAAATCAGGTAGTACTTCTCATTTATGACACAGTACTTCATATCGTGTGAAATATCCTCTGTGAAAACTTAGTTGCTTACTTTAATGTTTTTTATGAATATAACAAACAATTGCAAGAAAAAACTAAGCTACTGCTTGCTGAATGATCTGTAAACAACATATTGAATGAAGAAACTATTGCAAAACAGGATCTTTTTTTAATTTCCCAAAGGATTTATTTCTGAGGAAAAACTGTAGCTCAGCTACAGGGATTTTTTTTCTTACAATGGAATGAGAGGTGGATCATCTCCAACCTAGACAGATCTTTTAATCCAAATTGGATGACTGATGTTGATCCTTGCATCCCCCCCCCCCCCCCCCACTTAGGTACATATACACAAGAAGGCCTTTTAATCCCTTTCTGTAACATTTTTTTATTCTGTTCTCCATTCTGTTACACCATGATACAACACTTTCAGACACCTTTTTTTTTTTCCAAAGAACTGCTTTGAATATCTATGCTTTATGGATTGTCCACCTCAAAAAGTATCTTGAAAACATCAGGTTCTTTTCTTTGCTCACTGGAACCAAATGAACAGTAATATCTGAATAGCTCATGCTTAATATGCAGGAGAATTACTGCCTTGTTGGCAGACTTTCCTACAATGGGAATGGCCAGCACAGGCCACTTGAGTATTTATGAAATCCTACTCTAATGAATTTCTTCTAGGTAGAATGAAGGTGGCAAGTACTGTAAGCACAAAATGAAAGGTAAAGTGAAAACTGCTTCTAGGCTGACATCTCTAACCAGGATATTTAAATATACAGTGGAATGGAGTGAAAATCAATCACCTTAAGTGTGGAAAAGTTCATTTGAGAACACAAATGTAGAAAGACTGCTGCAGAAAATTAAGCTGGTAGCTCACAAAAGCCTGAAACAGTTATAGCTGGAAAAGCACATAGGGAAACCTTTCTACAGGGGCATCACGGTGCGTTCTAAAGCATGCTACTACATCAGGTAGGTACACAGAAACCTACAGTGGTACAAGAGTGCTGAGAGCTGCAAAAGTGGCTTAATACTACTACTGCTAATTAAAGATCAAGTTCATCAGATGTGTCACCCAGCAAAAGTCACTGGAGACAAGCTTCTAAGCACCAAGATGCTGAAACCTTGGCTGTACAATAAGCACATTTCAGTTTGCTTGAATTGTGTTGGTCTCAATCTTTACATAAATATTTGGATAAATTATCAGCTAATGTAATGAAATTTGGCAATAACTATGTGATTTTATTTTATTAATGTGGTGTACCAGTAGATCTTAAAAAGTTAGTAGTCCAAATTTCAAACAGAAACTAAAATTGATTCTAAATTGTGAAACTCCTCTAGTTCTTCACAGTAAGCCAAAATCAATCTTAAAACAACTCACTCTAAATGTTAACAGCTGCCAAAAACGCATCTTAAGAATTTGTTTTGCTCACTTTCTAACTCTGCCTAAATACAGTAGTTATTTAGAAGGATAAGATTAGTTGTATATATTCTATGAGAGTTATAAAAAATAATGTACAATTTCTCTCCTGATTTCAAAATTTAGATGTATAAAACATATCAGAGATCCAGTTTGTTCATCAGAATATGACTTCGGATCAATAAATGGTTGTCATCTGTTTAAGCCAGAAAAAAACAATCTGGCACTATTTAATAGAGACCACTTATTGCAAATGATACTAGACTTTCTCAGAAAACTTATTGATATCTTTTGTGTAATAAACTATATATGATTTTTAGTTCACAAGTATTGCAATTTCCTTCTCTTAAATGAACTTACTTATTTCACTCATTGTTTTAGTAGTACTAGTGGTCATGAAATGACAGTTCAATAAAAAACTTTATAATTTTAGTATCAGAAGGCTCCCAACACCTAGTTTTGATGCTATAAAATTCTGTTATTGCCTTAAAAATGTTTTGTAGCTTCTAGTCAAAAAGCACAGCATTTTGCTTATCAGAAATGTGACATGAGTTAATAAGATTTATTCAGCTCAGATTCAGAGTTTTGTTTTAAGCCAGTAAAATAACCAAGATATTGTACTATCTTATCTGGTTAAATTTAAAACCAGGAAGTAATGAGGAGAATTCTAATCTATCTTTTTGATATTCTGTATCATTATGCTGGGCAGTATGAGACTCTAAAACAATAACTGACTACTGATATTATTATCTAAGATCATATTTTGTAAAAGTAAAATGGAACATCGTTTTGATTTGTTACAAAGTTCATCTTTTGCATCCAGGTATTTATGAAACCACTGTCTGTAAGCTGTGTAAGAAAAAGACAGTGTATTCTGAGACTACGTTTTGACCTGTGGTTTGTATCAACTTCTACTATAAATGCATTTATAATTTCCAGGGCAGAAGTCTACTTACCAGCTTAAAATCAAGAAAATTTCTATTAAAAATGTATGGGAAGAAGAGGAAACATAGCTTCCTGCATGAAATCTACTTTGGCTTCAGTCACTTGATATTTGTTTGTTCTCTGCATGCTGTACAAAATTACTGAAACACACAGAAATGACACTTTGCCCTTGGGTGCAATGGAATGACAGATTAATGAGTAAATGGAAGACTTGGAGCTTCCTCTAAAGGGAAGAAATAAGCCTTTTCAAGTATCAGGTTTTTTTGCAAATCAAGAGAGTAATTATTTAGGGAATCAACTTGTGTCTCTTAAAAAGGCAGGGAGCATGAGGGAAAAGGCTGGGACATGGAACTTGTTTAGTTCACCCACAGCTGTGATCCCCTTCATAAACACCTGATTTTAAACTAAAGCTACATACATCTTTTGCTTGTGTGAGGAAACACAAATTGCGTCATCAGGTGATACACCAGAATGCTTCTTTCTGTTGCCTCACTGATGGAACAACCAACTGTGCCTCACCTCCAGACACTTAATATATATTATATTTTGACCCTTCACCATAACTTTAGGGACTCTTATAAAGCACAGTAAAATTAGAGTCAACATTTCATTTAGGTCAGACTGCAGGCTCATACCAATTGAAATTTCTGTAAGAATTAAAGACAAATTGCAATAGCTCAATACTTATACAGGGTTTTGTTGTATTCAAATACCTACCTAACATTCACTAACAATGGCATAGAGCAGAGACTCAAACTCTTATCCCTGAATTAAAGAACCTCCTCTGAGCCATTTTAGTATTTCACAAGGGATGCCTTGCAACATCTGAGTTCAATTACGTAATGCTTTTTCTGTTTACTCTTAGGTTACATTTTATAGATATTTGTTGTTAAAAATTTTGTTCTCTTTTCAATTTATAAATTATATACTCTTCATCAAAACAAATAACAAAGTTAAACCCTTACCTCTGAGAATTAAGTGGCAAATTTGAACTTAGCATGAATCAGAAATATTAATTTATTGATCTTATTGATGAAATGAGCAAATTAAAGAAATAGGTAAGCATCACTTGGATTGTAGTCTTCTGGTCTCATTTTAAGCAGCTATTTTGAAAGGAAAGGAGATGACAATGTCAAGGTCAAGAAGATTCACGCAAGAAATTAATGTTTTCTGAAATAAAATATACATATGCCTTTTGTATAGCACAAGAGAATTAAGATATGGTAACATTTTAGTTGACAGAAAACTTTCAGGGAATAGAAAGCATAGGTGTTGTAGTACTGTGAGCCGAATACGAAAAAAGCAAAAACTAAAGACAGAGGAGAATAGCAGAAAGAAATCCTGAGACACTTCTTCACACAACTGATGTCCTACACTTAAAGAAAACCACAACTTTAGTAGAAATATTACATGAAGCAACATGCCTTCCCAGATAAAAGTGAGAAGGAACTGTGAGGATACTTGAGGGTATAAGTTAGCAAATACTTCTAATTTGCCTGCATTGAAAAATGATGACACATGTTAAGGACAACTCGTAGCTAATCACAGACTTTTCTGAACCAGACAGGTCTGACTTCCCATGTGAAAAACAGTTGAGAGAGTTGTGGTTATTCAGTAGGGCCTGTAGTGACAGGACAAGGGGCAACAGTTTTAAAGGGAAAGACAGTAGATTTAGATTGAACACGAGGATGACATTTTTTATGATGAGGGTGGTAAGACTATGGAACAGGTTTCTCATAGGAGTTGTGGATACCCTATTGTGGATGTGGCGTGATTTGTCAATGTCCCATGATTATGGAGCAGTATCTCTAATTGCATGCTTTGCCCTAGTCCTATATTTTTCCTATGGTAGCTGTTATTACTCATGACTGAAGACAGGACATGGCATAGGGAGCTAAATGGACTCTTAACCTGATAAGATACTGCTGTCATTATATTCTAAGCAATGTCAAGCCCCTTGTTCTATCAGGCTGAACTGTTCACTGTCATTAAAGACTTAGCAACCACAACCCACTATTTTTCTTGTATTGTCACAGGGAAGTCAACTTTCTATTGCAATAAAAGAACTGTGTCTGTGTGATGAAGCAGGTAGAAATTCCTTTAACTTCTCTATTAAAAACACCTTATATTATGAAACGACACCTTCAAAATTCACCAGCAACAAAAAAACAAAGGTCAGGCAGCAGAAAACCAGTGGAGAAGTGCGACCGTACAAGTGTCCTCATACAGAGATTAAAATAATAAACCCATGGTTCACAGGACAGAATAAAAAGGCAGCAATAGCATTTCAGGAAAGGAAATTGCCCTCTGTTTGTTTTTTCTGCATTCAGAAAAATATGCTTTCTGTGTCCTCTTTGTTAATAAACAGAAGATCATCAAAGAGATAGTTGACTCTCATGATCCATTTCACCTCCAAGCAGAAGCAGCTTGGCAAGAGTCCAAATACTGCCCTGAGTAATTTTGCCATCAGGCAGCAGAACTTTCCAGAACACAAACAATGATTCAGATACAGTGTTCCAAAGAAGGCAGACATTTAAAAAAAAAAAAAAGTAAATCACACAGTGATGTAAACAAATAAAAATAATTAATAATCACAATATTTTTAATTTACTGGTTTTCCCTCTGCAGTTTTCAGTGGTGCTCAGTGCTTTAAAACTTTATCAGGAGTACAGTCCTTCAGATAGAAAACAGCCTGTTGACAAGAACCTATTTTTTCTTAGCATTGTTTCCTACTTCTTGGAGTTGTCTACTGATATTGAGCATCCAAGGAACATAAATTTAAAAGGCCTGGGAAAACAGAAGACTGGTTGATTGCCTTCCATCAGGCAACAAACTATCAGGGACCAAAAACCAGCTAAGACTACACAATGTATCTCAATCTATTTTGCTAAGATTTGATTCTGTCACTTTCCAGATTTGTTGTTCAACTGCTGATAGAAAAGCCCACAGGCAAAGCAGAACACACAATTCTGCCAGTCTTGTTTCATTATAATTGTCTAATCAAATCTTTGTTCATCTATTCATCAATATTTTTCATCGTATAATGAAGACACTGCTAAAATAGGACACCCAGAAGCTTCCTCATACTACCTCTTACAAAAAAACTCAACAAACTACCAAGATTATTGGTTTGAACTCTGTGTGTGTCATGCAGAAAACTACAGCACAGTGAAGACAAGATAAGATTTCTTGTTCTTTTCATAAGATTGACTAACTAGTCTATAAAATACTTATTTTTAGAAAAGAATTACTAGCAAAGATTTCAAGTATCAAAATATGGATTTTTTTTGTCTGATATGCAAAACATATCCTGCATATAGATACAACTTGGGCAGATAAGAATACCCTTAGAAACAATAAAGTCATGCACTGCCAATCATAACAGAAGTATATAACACTCCTGAGTATATATATTGTTACAAGCTTTCTGGAAGAGACTTGCAGATTCAGAACTGGTACTCGGATATAAAATTATGAATGTTTCTCACCTCCAAGCACCTGACCCTAACTGGGACACTAAACTCTGGATTTCAAAATGGTAAAAAATAAAGACTGTGGGAGGATTATGATGCACTACTTGAAGAGAATAAAAACTATATTATGTACTGCAGAAAAAAAGAAGAATGCAAGACAATGGCTTGTCTTTGACAAACTTTGTAGTGTGTTCTGCTATGAGCTTGCTACAAATGCATAACTGCATAACTTGTTCAGCACATACATATCAACATAAAGTATTTTTTTTATATTTCTTAGATGTGGTAACATAAAGAGATAAAAAGGAAAAAACAAGTGCTAGCGGAAAGAGTAAAGAAATGCAAGATATGTATCAAAGTGGTGATAAGGGGCATATGTTCAAGGAACAGTGACTGAAAATACAGACCGATCCCCCCAAAATTGGTAACTTAGATATCTTAACAGAGACAAGAAGATGTGAAAGAGTTTCAGAATAGGGGAGGGATGAAGTTCAGGACATCATCAGATCATACTCTCAGGCTACCAGTATTTTTCTAAACTAAATGAAATTTGTCTACAGGTTCATGTTCATAGGACTTGATGGAAAGAAATCCAGTTCAGTTTCATAATGACAACCGGGGGAAATAAAAAGAGATGAGTTTTTAATTAAAACTTACAGGTACAGTCATGGCCTCTGTCACACCACCTGCACTGCTGATTAGTAGGAACATACCCCGGCCCAAAGAAAAAAGTACCTCAAGAAATGTTTACACTGCAGTATGGGACAGAAAAATCTTGCAAAGATCCTTCAGACAAAGAATGTTGCCACTAATTCGGCAGGAGTTTTGAGCGGCCTTGTTTAGTGGAAGATGTCCCTGCCCATGGCAGGGAGGTTAGAACAACGTGATCTTCAAGGTCCCTTCCAAACCAAAACATTTTTATGATTCTAATTCAAGAACAGTCAACTTTTCCCCCTGCATTGACTGAATCCAGGGTTCAACAGCAAGAGCTAGCATGAACAATGAAAACAAAAACACCATCTCTCACAAGCAGCAGAAACAAGATACTATCAAAGTACATGCTCTCTTATCACTTTCAGGACAAGTAATAGTGTTGCGTCATAGAAATAAGTAGCTACTTTTAACCACAGGAGAGCACATGTGCTTTCCAGAAAGCTTTGGGTCTCAGGAGACTTCGGGTCTGAGAAAGCTTTCTCTCTGCCTTGTGCACTCCTGTGTTGCAGGTGGAGAGCACAATCCTCATTTTCATAAGGACATGACATCAGTGTTCTTTAAGAGCACTTACGAAGGCTTTTCTGGGGCATTTCCTTCAGTCAACCTCTAAGTGTTTCACCTTCATATTACTTGCTGAGCAAGGGCAAGCTGACTCTCCCAGAACTCCTTCAGACCAACAAGAGCAGAGCAGACAAGAAGACGATCTAAAGCGCTCCCTCTCCAAAAGCTGAGGTTCAGCCCCACGCAATACTAATTTTTGGCTGGGTCAGACATACTAGGACAAAAGGCATACCACAGGTGTGGATGGAGGCAGAGGTCAGCCACCATAGATGAGATCTGTGTACGTCTACTAACATAGTACCGATTTTCAGACAGGAAGGGTGATGGGGAGGTAGGATACATCCCCTGAGCCCCAGCAGGGCTCCTCATACTGTAGCTTATGAGTACCAGCTGTGAGGCTCCATTCAGATAATATTCACTAGTATTTCTTTGACCACACAGTGACTTCTACTTTTTATTATTTAGGGGTAGAAAGGGCACATGTATGTGAAGAGCAGAAGCAGCAACAGTAAAAATTTAGCCATCAGAGTATTTTTAAATTTTCACAGAATATGCAATTTCTATAATTTCTTTTTGTCTTTCATTCCAAAACAAAAGAAATTTAAGAAAATGGTTTCCATTTCTGTGTTTTGAAACCAGAACACATAAGCCAATAATTTTTTTTTGCTTCTTTAATTTTTCTTTTTCTCTACCATTTCTGATAGCTGTACTGGCTAGGCATCTCAAAAGTAAGCACAAAACCACCCATAGTATTAAAAAGGTTTTCACAAGTATTTTTTGAAGTGTTTTTCATTGCAGTTTAAATTTATGTCATTAGGGCCATGTCAACAGTACAATTGCATGGACAAAGAGAGCAATGGTAACTTTAGGGTTTGATGGTCATGCTTTTTTTCTTGCTGCAATGCAACATTTAAACCCTATTAAATTAGAAACAAGGCAGCGTGAAGGGAGATAATATTGAGCAGGTAAAGAATCAGATAGACTTTTTTCATAAATTATAAGATCACAAGGAACATCTAACTCAGACTCTAGTGAATAGCTACTGAACAGCTTTCACTGCTCTTCCCTAAGCCAATCAGCCTTACAAAAAACAGACTGTGGTTGAGGGATTTGGCCAAAAAGTTTCTTCTGAAGCTTGCAAACTTCAATCGTGATCCACAACAATTAAAGGTGTCTCACAAAATCTTCATATAAGTGAGAATGACCATTGAATTGGCTCCCTCTAGCACTTTTCCAAAATTCTGCATCTAAAGCCATACACCAAAGAAGAGAGGAGTCAGTGACTGCTTGCATGTAGGAGTTTTTTTCCAAAAATTGTTAGCAACAGCTGCCTAGAGAGAGCTCAGGGGAACTAAACTCATATGACTCCCTGTCTTTTCACATCTTCACTGCACCTACACTTGTGCAGTGAAGATGTGAACTCTCTAGTCAAAGCTCCATTCCTGAAACTTCAGTGAGTAGTTAAAGGATTGCTGCTATTTGAAAAAGGATGAAAGTACACTTGAAACTTGTGAATGTTTAAACTGAAGGAAATGGTGACTGTAATAACACTAAAACGGACAGACAGTGAAGAAATTACTTTGTAAAAATATTTAATATGAAGTATGTAGGATTCTTAGAGCACCACTGCAGTCCTTCCCCATACTGTCAAAACTCTTAGCCTGCAGCAACTGAGCAAGATGCTGAAGAAAAGAGAAAACGCAACTTGGAGAAATATTGGCATTACTAACAGGTGAATTCAGTAACTTCTGGCCCTATCTGATGATAAGGTACAGAAGAAAAGTGAGCGCATAACTGCCCATAAAAACTACATATTTTTAAAGAGCAATCTAGCAACAATCTAAGTTTTATGTGATAGAAGTTATACATCTATTTTATGATAGAGCTAACTTTTGAGGAGAAATGCAAAGAAAAGTAAGATTCTTGACTGAAAAATAGCGCTCCAAACATTATACAGATACATCATCTAACAGCAACTCCCCTTGTAAACTGCAATATAAAACATAGTGTAAGATAATACAAGAAAACCCTTAAATCACTGAACATTGATTGAAGCATACATAAAAGGCTCAGAAAAGTTAGGTCATGCTTAACTTCAGTTATGGCAGCAGCAATTATGACCAGAAAAACCTTAAAGAGAAGGAGATGTGGGACAGAACTGCCATGTGCTGAAGGGAGCAAATGATGAAAAACCAGAGATTTGTTGTCTTCTAAAAATTTTGTATAAGGAACTAATGTATTTTGGCCCCATACAGTTTAAGAGGATTTGAAATATGTAACACCTCTTTGAATTATGTATTTAAAGAAATTTTTATGTTAATAAAGACAGAAGAAGGGTTCAGACCTGAGACGTTGCTCCATCTACACTGTTAATGTAGATTCCCACTTCCATATGAGAGAAGTTACTTTTTGGAACACAGCCTCCAAAATCATAGAATCATAGAATCATTTAGGTTGGAAAAGTCTATCATGTCCAACTGTTAACCTAGAACTGCCAAGTTCAGCATTAACCATGTCCCCAAATGCCATGTTTACATATCTTTTTAAATACCTCCAGGGATGGAGACTCAATCAGCTCCCTGAGGAGCCCGTTACAGTGCTTGGCAACCCTTCTGGTGAAGAATTTTTTCCTAATACCTAATCTAAACTTCCCCTGGCACAACTTGAGGATGTTTCCTCTTGTCTTATCCCTTGTTACCTTGGAGAAGAGACCAACCCCCAACTTCCTACAGCCTTCTTTCAGGCAGTTGTAGAGAGTAATAAGGTCTCCCCGACCCTTCTTTCCTCCAGGCTAAACAATCCCAGCTCTAAGACTTGTTTTCCAGACCCTTCACCAGCTTTGCTGCTCTAAAAATTATTTCTTTCATTTTCTTCCTTATACTTCTAGCCCTCAGTCAGACACAAATCAAATATTTGCGCTGTGGGATTAGTGTGCCCTACTGTCACAAGGTTCATTTTTAAGAAACAATGTGAAAATGTTAAGATTTCTAAGATACACGTTTCTTACATTTTTAGAACCTCTTTCCTTTTTTCTGACCTACACTTATTTTCTTCCCAAAAAATATCAAAGACACACTAAATTAATCATGGCTTTCTCTTATTCTTTGATTTTAAGCCATCCAAGTATAGGACAAAAAATTTACTGACATGGAATGACATTCATGCCTTAGCTGAATGTCAGCACAAGGTTTTTATAAGGCCTAAGAAAGAGTGATTGCTACTTAAGAACAAGTTTGCTGCATTCAGTAACAATGAAAGCACTAAACTTTGGAGACTGACTATTTTAATAAATATTCCTGACAAGGGCTTGTGTTCATCAATGTTCAGACCACATTATATTTGCTGTGATCCTGCCATTCTCATTTTACATGAGGATCTGGGATTGTTTTCTCGTTCTTCCAGATCCTAGAACCCCTGATTTTCTTTAGGAAATGAGTTATCCCAGTCTATTTTCAACTTGCAAAGATGAGTTTCCAAGGAAGAAGTACTCTACTGAATAACTGCCACCTAAGTTTTATTACTATATTTAAGCCAACCTTAGTTATTTCGTCCTTACACACTTACTGACTCCAAACAACTTTCTCTGTCTGTATGTTGTTATACCACAAGAGTTCTCCATCCTGATGTGTAAGAATTCAAGCAAGGCAGGCCGGAAACTGGAATGACTGAGCAAGGATCTGCTCCTCACATTGAGGAGTAAGAAGGAAATACACAGCCAGAGGAAGCAGGGACAGGTGACCTGGGAAGAGTACAGGAATATGGTTCAGATGGGTAGGAATGGGATCAGAAAAACTAAGGCACAGATGGAATTGGACTTGGCACAGGTTGTGAAGAATAACAAGAAGGGATTCTATAATACATTTTTACATAGGTCAAAAAAGAAAAGTCAATGAGAGTGGCAAGACATAAACAAGAAGGGAGAACTAGTGCAAATGGATATGGAGAAGTCTGAGGACTCTACCTCAGTCTTCATTGGCAGTCAGGTTTTCCACATCTCTTAAGTCCCTGAATCATTATGTGGGGTTTGAGAAGCAAAGTCCTTACCACTCTACATGAAGAGCAGGTTCAGGAACACTTAATGAAGCTGAACAGCTATGAGTCTATAGGAGCCTGATGAAATGCACCTCAGGGTCCTGATGAAACTGGTTGATGTTGTTGCCAAGCCACTCTCCATCATATTTGAAAATCACGGTAATCAGGCAAAGTCCCCAGTCATTGCAAAAAGGGAAACATCACTCCTATTTTTAAAAAGGGGAGAAAAAGATGACTCAGGGAAATACCTGCCAGTGAACCTCATCTCTGTAGCTGGGAAAATCATGGAGCAGATCTTCATGGAAACAATGCTAAGGCACATACAAAACAAGGAGGTAATTTGAGACAGCCAGCATGGTTTCACTAAGGGCAAATTGTTCTTGACCAACCTAGCCATCTATGATGGAGTGACCACAATGGTCGACAAGAGAAGACTGATTGATGTCATCTACCTAGGCTTCTGTAAGGCCTTTGACATGGTCCCACGTGACATCCTTATTTCCAAATTGGAGAGATGTGTATTTGAAGGGTGGACTATTCAGTGGATAAGGAATTGGCTAAATGGTTGCAGCCGGGGAGTTGTGGTCAATGGTTCTATGTCCAGATGGAATCTGCTGATGAGTGGTGTCCCTCAGGGCTCTGTTCTGGGTCCAGAGGGACCTGGACAAGCTTGAGAAGTGGCCCATGAGAGCATCATGAAGTTGAACAAGTCTGAGAGAAAGGTCCTGCATATGTGTCAGGGCAATCTCAAACATGAGCACAGACTGGAAGAAGAACTCTTTGAGAGCAGCCCTGCAGAAAAGGGCTTGAGGGTTCTTGTGGATGAAAAGCTGGACATGAGCCAACAGTGTGCACTTGCAGCCCAGAAGGCCAATCACATCTTGGGCTGCACCAAAAGCAACATGGCCAGCAGGTTGAGGGAGGTGATTCTGGCCCCTCTACTCCACTCTTGTGAGACCCCAGCTGAAGTACTGTGCCGAGCTCTGGAGCCCTCAGCACAAGAAAGAAGTGGATCTGTTGAAGAGGAGGACTACAAAGATGATCAGAGAGCTGGAGCACCTCCCTTATGAAGACAGGTTGAGAGAGTTGGGATTGTTCAGCCTGGAGAAGAGAAGACTTTGGGGACACATTATTGTGACCTTTCAGTACTTAAAGAAGATGTAAAAAAGGGGGAGATAGTGAAAAAACAAGGGGTACAGTTTTAAACTAAAAGCAAGATTTATGTCAGATGTTAGGAAGAAATACTTTACTGTGAGAGTAATGAGGCACTGGAAGAGGTTGCCCAGAGAAGTTATGGATGCCCCATCCTTATAAGTGTTCAAGGTCAGGTTGGGTGGTACCCTGAGCCACCTGATCTATCAGGTGACATCTCTGCCCATGTTAAGGTGGGAGTTGGAACTAGATGATCTTTAGGGTCTCTTCCAACCCAAGTCATTCTATGAGTCTATGATTCTAGTGGGAGTTGTCCCTGCCAATGGCAGGGGGTTTCTAGATAATCTTTAAGGTACCTTCCAACATTTAACATTCTATAATTCTATGTTGCTATGATCTACCTATCAAACTGGATAAACAATGCACTTCTCAGAAGAATGGAAGCTGAGTGCCCTACTGAAGACAGAAAGTTATAAAACAAAATATAAATGAGGCAAGAAATTTTCTTTTGTCCTTTTTTAACTTTCCTACCTCTTCAGAGCTTTCCTTATTCTGAGTCTATGGCAGCATGGCATCACTCCTCCACCTCTATTTTCACTGACTGTGTATTCCAGGTTATATTTTCCTATGCCTAGTAATTTGAAGTTGTGGAGTAACATTACTAATTAATAATTACTCTTTTTAGAAGTTATTATCTAATACTTTCATAATTGATTGATCACAACTTAGGTTCTACTATGAAGTGGAAACAAAGTAGTTCTGCTTTGAAAAAGCTCTCTGATTACATCCGTACAAAACAAGACAGTCTTTGCTTGTATAAACTTTCTTGCTTATTAACTTGCACAGCACATGCACAAACATTCTCACTCTGCATGATTCAATGACTCTGAATTTTAATAGTCCCTTTAGGTAGAACCACTGTAGAGAAAATGATTTAAAAAGCAAAATAAAAGTCAGTGAATAGTGATAGAACTCGAAGAATTACGGCTGATACTTCTATTGAGGGATTTTCTCAGAAACTTGCAATGATACAAGACTGTATGTATTCAATCAAAAATGCATTTTTCATACAAAGTCTACAAACCATTTCCCCAAAATTCAAACAGTACTTTTAAGTATTTGTGACTTTTGTAAACACTGACAAAGCAACAAAAACAATTTACCTAGAATTTACATTTACAGTTGCTAGGTTTTACTCTGCAAGTAAATATTGTCAAACTGTCAAATTAATTCTTTAAAGACTATCAAATACTATCATTAATTGTATGAAACAGTTAAAAGTAGTTTCTTATCTTCTCTGGAAATGGAGCAGCCCAACAATAAAGGTCATATTTTTAATCTCTAATTTGACAGAAAGACAATATGAAAAGGTTCTGTGTGACTTTTACTCCTCACTCAGTTTATTCCCTGTTACCCAGCAATTATTTTCCCTTTTTTCTTTCTTTTTTTTTTTTTAATAAACACATCCTATAAGTATGCATATAACTTAGGACTTGTGAAAGAGCTAAATATAGTAACACGCATGTTGCCAGGTTGCACGTTGCAGAAGTGTGACATTTGGTATCCAAACTGCGATAATATGGAAAACAGGGAGGATAGAATGCCATCTAAATAGGACACTACAGATAACTGACCAGTATACATTACAGGTATACAGGTATGTGTAAATCCTTTTTCCTTGCCTTTCCGACAATTAGGACTTTACAAAATAATCTGTGCTTGAGTTGTTACAAATTAGACACAAACAAAATAAATACCAAGTTGAAAATGAAAAAGTAGGATGCCTTTACATATGCCCAAAAGGGTTTTTTTTGATTGCTGGTCAAAAATTAGAATAGTTATTAAGCATGGACTGTCCTCTGAGGTGTCCTAGTTTTTAGGCCCATACTATAAGTTGTTCTATATTGAGTAACAATACACAACATCTTTAGTATATTGTCACATAAGTTCTGCTCTATAACGGAAACAGAAAAAGCACCAATAAGAAAAACCTCAGTATAAAATATTAATAATGAAATCCAAGCTCTACAGAATATATTTTCAAAGACAAAGGTATAACACCTTGTCATGGTTTGAGATTGGCCCCCCCTCGAGAGAGAGAGGCTCAGAGGTGATTGGGTGCCAGGGCAGTGTTCCCTGAAGAGCCAATCACCACTCATGTTGTTCGCTTCTGCTCAAAAATCATATTCACAGCACCGGAAGTAGTTGGCAAGTTCTGTGTTGGCACTTGGGTTGTTGGTGTCTGCTGCGTGTAGGTGTGGAAGGCCAGGGGGTGGCTGGACTCCTTCTTCCCCACCCCTCTCCGGGGGGAGAGGGGAGCCCTGCGGCCCCCCCAACTCTGCCTAAGCCAGAGCAGAGTTAGAGGCAGCATTTTTGAGTGTGTGCAGTGAGGAAAGAGACTCACAGCACCTGACCTGAGGTAAGAGGAGAGAGGTAGGCTTTTGCAGCCAAGCCTTCTCCCCCCTCCTTTTCTACAGCTAAGCTGTGGAGGGGGGCTTTCCTTTCCCTCCACTGGAAAGTGGAGGAGAGGCTCAGCATTGAAGCTGAGCCAAGTGGACGGGCCGTGGAGGTAGGCCCGGCGCTCGGGTGAAGAGTCCCAAGCGAAATTGGAGACGGACCCCCCAGAGAGAGAGAAAGGGGCCCGGAGGATGTCTCTGCCACGCAGGACAACCGAAAACCCGAGGAGAAATCCACATGCCAGGACATGGACGCTTGATAAGCAGAACTACACTGCAGCAGCCTACAAATCGAGGTATGAGAGAGAGAGAGAGCACACAGCGGCAGGAGAGCAAGGACTCAAAGCTATCTTCTCGGACTTCATGAGGAGGAGAGACTACAACAAAACAACTGGAACTTGGTGAGGGGGAGCGTTCAGGCCCAGAACACTCCCACAGAGGGACTGGTTACTTTCCAGCCTTGAAAAGGCTCTTTCCTGAACTAAACTTAAAGGAGGGGCTTGAAAGGACTGGTTGATAGAAATGTAATATATATATAGTTGTCTTTAGCTTGTATAGTTTTTATTTGTGTAAATAAACGTATATACTTCCCCCTTCCCCTACAGAAGCCTCTGGCCTGAAAGTTTCTCTTTGGTGTTGGCATAAATTGTGGGAGGGGGTGGAGAAGCCTGAAAATTGGATTTTTTTTGGATTTCTAATGTGGCTCAAACTGCCATACACCTTCATGTGCCTTGGTTTTTCTAGTATCCAAGTCCAGAGAAAAAAGGAATCTGCTAAATACAAGTAGAGTGAACTTCATGCCCCACCATAGCCTCCTGCCCAGCACCCTTCAGATCCATTCCAAGGCCTATATGGAATTCAGATCTCACTTCGGCTATAGTTTGAATAATACATTCTGTCAAGTTATACTATTTTAGAACAGATCATACATCACTTATTTGGTAGCAATATTTCCTACTGTAAGTTAAAGTGGTCTGCAAACTCACAGTTAGTAATAAATATGATGAAAAATGCAGATAACAATTTTTCAGTCTGAGCTTACACAGCAGTAATGAAAAAGGTGAAATTATGAATTTTAATAATTAAAAATGGGATGATTATAGACTACCAGAAGAGTATGCCTGGCATTGCAGGTTCTTAGGCCTACTAATATTCTGGGTTAAGAAGTAGTTCATTGCATTTCAGAAAACTGCCAGACTTACACTTTGTATAGTAAATTGTATTTTATGGAAAAGGATATTTAAAGAAAAACCTGGTAGTCTTTTTACTCCCCTGAAGTCCAGCCATTCCTCTATTATAACTAAACTTTCTCTTGTTAAGCAGGAAATGTTGATTTCCCCTGACGATCTGTTTTCTGCCATGAAAAGGCAACCCTGAATTCTGTTATGTAACAGGCTGAAGCGATGGCAAATGCTCTGGTCTTCTGCAAACTCATTTCTCCTGTCCCTATAATCCAAAGCAGGCGACTTTCTTGCTGCTAGGTCTGGCTACAGGATAAATTTCAGAAGATAGATAATCCTTTCCTAGGGGAAGAATCATCCCTACTGGGATGAAGTAAAAAGTGAGCAGAAAAAAGTGTTTGCTGCTAGACAAAAGCAGTTCAAGGAGGCTCTCCTGTGAACAGAAATGGCTGGGGTGACTGGAAGCACTTAGTCCATACTCCTTAGCTCCTGTAAATGCAGGAGGATGGAAAGAAGAAAGAATGTATAACAAGTAAATGGAGACTTTCAGGCCAACGGGAAAATACATAAGTAAAATGCCTACCAAACACCTTCCTGTTCTCAAAAGCAGAAAAAGCACACTGGGGAGATACTTCATTGAAGAAAAACTCCTTTTTTAAACCACGAGGAGGAGAAAGAAGATGTTTGAAGAATACTTTCTAGATGCTGGCATTTAATGTCACAGACCAGGGTCCGCAGATATACATTAGATACTACATAGCACATGCTTTCCAGTACTTTGCATGGACTAAAAAAGCTTTGAGAAATATGACTGTGAAAAAATTTAATAAATTCTGAATGAAATTTCTGTTCTAAAGAACACACACAGTGTAAAATATAGATGCTGCAAGTCTGATTGGTTTTTTTAACTTATGTTTTGAGAACAACAGGGAACGAAAGACAGATTTCTCTTTCTAAGCAGAACTGCTTTCAGGTGGTTTCTTGTGATGCTGTATTTCTTTATTCATTTGACAATACGTGGATTACAAAATTACATATTGTAACTCATATTGGAAAGCTGCACACAACCAGAAGTAAGTTCTGGGCTTAACTGTTCTTTTTTCAGCTGCTCTGCAAAAAACAGTCTATTATTGAATAACAGTAATTTAATAAACTTCCAGTAAGATTCACTTTATTAAACATCTGTCACCTAGTCTCAGCTCTTTGCCAGTTATTCTGCTAGAGCTAGAGAGAGGCTGTTGCAGGATTCAAATTGTGAACAATTTCCATTGCATTTCTGTAGGCCTTGCTTGACATGACTAGAAGCTGTAAGCTGTAATGTTTATGCTTATAGACTGTGTGAAAATATGCAATGTTTATACTTGTTAGCTGTGTGTCTAATTATAAGGTTTGAGAACATAGTATGTTTAGAGCAAGAAAGCCTTGAGAAAGTATAGATAGGAGTGCACCTGCAGATTTCAGGAAGTCCCTAATTATGAAGGCCTCTACATTCCAAGTATGACTTCAGATCGCGTGGACAGAACATCAGGTCCAATGAACTGGAGACATGAGACGCGTGTACAGACTGAGCTATCCAATCACCTTGTTGTAAGCATGTGCCCAAAACAAACTAAACTGTATAAAAGTTGACTTAATTAAATAATAAATGGAACATATGGCTGACCACATTGGCCTGTATGCCTTATGTTTATGCCCCTCCATCAATAAGAGGCATATCTAGAGATGGGAGCAGGGTAATCTGTCCTCATCATTTAGGGATTTGGTCACAAACATTCTTTTTTTGCTGCTATTTCCATGGCCTAAAGGCAGATCCTAGACAACTATCTTAGACTAAGTCACTGACTTCGGATAGGTTACCTTGGGTAAGATGTACTCATCCATAGCACCCTGACTAATGCCACTTGTGGAAAGGATTTGAGAATGAGAATTGAGAATGAAAAGTAAATCATGAAACTTATTAAAGAGCAAGTATAATGCAGCAAAACAAAATTGTGACTGATATTAAATAGTAATTTCAGAATTGGTTCAATAGGTAGTACCTTCACATTTTAACAGAAAAAGTAATTTATTTATAGGAAAAGATAATGTATACATTGAAGAAAAATACCTATTTACAGATGGGGTTATTATATTCCCATCATTACAATCTCTGGGTAGCTGTACATAACTTAAATTGTGAAATAAATAACAGTATGCTATGGTAAGCAATAACACTTATCAATTACATTGCTGATTTTTCTAGCCCAATTTAACACTCATTCATGCTCAGATAAATAGATGATCCTTGACTATCCAAAGGATAATAATTTCTGGGATAATACTCTTCCCAGTGAGTACACATCTCTGCCAACCTTTATATTATACCCACAAGCAGAAGGTCAGCAATCAAACTTGAAAACCAAAATTACAACACTAACATTGACATAATCTATTTGTGAGCTAAGTGATGACGTCAGGTCTGAATTAATGGTGCTCAGCAATAGATTTATTTCCCAGAGAATCCCATGCACAGTAGAGCAAGCTTTCTTTGGCTTTATCAATAAAAGACTTCCTCAACCATGAGCCCATGGTAACAGCATGGGAGACAAGCATGCCCACGGAAATCAGCAACAGCAGAAACATCAGCAACACTGATTATTAATTGGGTCCTGTCAAACACCTGGATTTAATGGCATCGGGGGAAGGAATTAAAGACTATTAGTAGCCCACTAAGCTTTCCCATTTCCCAGAGGTGTTTCAAACACTGAAGACTCCAATCTTATCTGATAACAGAGACACGGATTACTCAAGAACTAGCTTTGTCATTCGCAAAAAAACCGCCTTCCTGAGACACCTATTTGCCCTCCAAAATTGCCGTAAATAGTACATGTCCTCTTGGAGATCTGTCCACTTTCAGGACCCTCACACAGATACTCACACTAGAGGACGTGAAGGAAATTAAATGCTTAATGTGTGTCAACATATCAGGTGCTGTCATGATGATCAGAACAGAAAAGTATAATTACTTTGTATAATTACCAATGCATTGGAAGATTTTACTAACGTACCTTGGACAGACTTTGACTAGTCTGCAAGAACAAATTTGTCTTTCTATTTTGTACAGGTTTTGCAGGTTCCATCCCTGTAACACTGAATTAAAAAGATTATCTGAATCACATTTTTTAATTGTGTTATTGCTGAGTTGTTATAATTAACCAATTAAATTAATCAATTAAACCAGTTTTGCACCAAAATAATACCTTATTTTCCCAACAATAAAGAGATAAGATTTTTTTATGATTAGAAAAAAAAATATATATCAATATAGCTACAGAGATCTAGGGATCTAAATATATTTATATGAAAGTGCCAGCTTTCATAGATTCTGAGTGAGTCAGGAGGATTACTAAAAACTTCAGGGCAAAGTGTTGAAAAGATTAAGAGAATTCATATAAGTATAATCAGGATTTGCCAGAGTAATGTTTGATATATAAATAATTCAAGTTTGAAAAATATGCCAAAAATTTGCATTCTGTTTTCCTGTAAGAAAACAACACAATATTCCTGCCTCATACACCTTCCCTTGTTTTAGCACTGCTGCAGCTATTAATAAGACTATAAGATAATAAACATTTAGAAGGATAACCAACACTATTAATATTTCAAAGTTAGAATTTTTGTCTCCTTTTGCACAGAGGTCCATCCACTCAGCAGAAGGTATTTCATTTTGTAAAGTTATAAAGGAATACCATATCATATCTCTGTAAAAAGCAAAGCTTTATATTTATCCAAGATTTCCTCACAGAAAATAAATAGGTTTTCATATCTTGAATATACATGAAATGAACAGTTTGACAGACTGTGTAGCAGTACAAATTATCAGTAACTACAACGATACAAATTATTCCACCAATTCATTTCAATCATTCTAACCAAGAAGGATCTCTGATGAAATATCAGAGTTGTTATGAAGTGCCACAACATAATGATAGTTTGCATATAATTAGTAAATAAAGTGGAACTGCACTGGAGACAGAACAGGAAAGTAGTCTTCTACTGATTCAATAAACTGCATTTGTTATTCTCAATTTGTTCTACCATTTGGATTTTAATTACAAACCAAGTACCTAATCTAAGCTGAAACCAGATAATTTATGCCAAGTATATGTTTCCAGAAAGTAATTGGTCTGGAAGGATACACCGGAAGGGCTGATGCAGCTGCCCAGATGGAGCTCTGATGGGAACAGGCTTCCATCCCAGTACCAGCTGCAGGGCTGTGCCCTGCTCTTATGGCAGTACCTGACAGGAGCAGTGAGTGTCCCTGTGAGAGGTGTGCCCAGGTGGAGGAAGTCCTCTGCTTAGTGACAGAGCTTTGGGAGGAGGAGTATAGGTTGGTCCTTTGGTTGGAGCTTTGTATTGGCGCAGGTCCAGTTCAATATCTTTATTGATGATCTGGATGAGGGGATCAAGTACACACACAGTCAGTTTAGAGACAACACCAAGTTGAGCAGGAGTGTTGATCTGCTGGAGGGCAGGAAGGCACTGCAGAGGGATCTGGACAGGCTGCATGAGGTTCAACAAAGGTCAAGTGCTGGGTCCTGCACTTGGGTCACAACAATCCCATGCAAGGCTACAGGCTGGGGGCAGAGTGTCTGGAAAATTGCCAAGTGGAAAAAGACTGGGGGATCAGGCTGGTTGACAGCCATCTGAACATGAGCCAGCACTGTGCTCAGGTGACCAAGAATCCTGGTTTGTAACAGAAATATTGTGGCCAGCAGGACTAGAGAGGGGATGGTCCCCCTGTAGTCAGCACTTGTGAGGCCACATGTTAAATCCTGTATTCAGTTTTGGGCCCCTCAATACAAGAAAAACAATGAGGTGCTGGACCATGTCCAGAAAAGGGAAATGAAGCTGGCAAATGGTCTGGAGCACAAGTCTTATGAAGGAGTTGAAGGTGTTTAGCCTGGAGAAAAGGAGGCTGAGGGGAGACATTATTGCTCTTTACAACTAAAAAGAAAGTTGTAGTAAGGTGAGAGTTGGTCTCTTCTCCCAAGTAACGAGTGACACAACCAGAGCAAATGGCCTCAAATTGTGCCAGGGGAGATTTAGTTTGGATAATAGGAAAAATTTCTTCACGGAAGGGGTTTTCAAGCATTGGAACATATTCCCAGCAAAGTGGTTGAGTCCCCAGTCCTGGAGGTATTTAAAAGATGTCACTTAGGGACATGATTTAGTGGTGGGGACTTGGCAGTCTTGGGTTAATAGTTGGACTCGATCTTTGGAAAACTAAATGATTCTATGGTTCTATGGTCAATTTCTGTAAGTATAAGGAAACCCCAGAGAAAGTAAATGTAACTAAAAAAAAAAAGCCATACAGAGCTATACATATGACAGATGTTTAATATAAAAAACATTGAATTTAGAATTTAAGAGCTAAAAATTATTACTATTATTGATTTTTTTCATGATTCCTGACAGCTAACCAATTATTTAGAAAAGACACACTACAAGCCCCCAATCTTACCATAGTATCATGTACAGTAAAGATTAGTAATTGAAAATAAAAAACTCACCATGTTGTTGAAGGCTATAATGGCCAAGAACTGCAGGATGAATAAATTCTTCTAGTAAAAGAATATCAGGATGTAGCAATTATTTTCTGTTTTCTCAGATACTCAAACTATTGACATCTCGACAAGAGATCAATTCTCTACCCGAACAGTCTCAAGGTACTAATTTGTCTAAACCTAAAACAGATGTTCTCTCAAATAAGGTAATTTCTAAAACTATGCATGCCCTGTTATACTTGTTTCTGTCATGCTTTCCCCACAGCATGGGCTTCTTTGCTTATTGTTGCTCTAAGACATTAGCTCTTGTCATGACACTGAAAGAAATCTGACTAGTGTCAGCAAGTATCAAAGAATCAAGGTCAGATCAGAAATCTTGCTGCAGGACAAAGCATTTGTAACATTTCTAACATTTTGTAACATTCTTATTACAAATTTCCACTAAGAATGATCCTACAACGGTCCAATGATATCAGCATGGAGGTGCTGGTTTTAGAATCACAGCCTGCTTATTTTCTTATTTTCTGTGAGTTAAAATAGCTGCATAACCTACAAAGTTTCTTATATGGGATTGCTTCTGATCTTAAATCTAAGAAGCTCTAGTTCAAGTCGCATTTCAACCCAGCAGTGTTATATCTTTCTTGATGTCATACTGACTGCCTTCAGTCCTGCCTAGTATTATTTTGCTTTTGGACAGATTCCATATCATATATTAAAGAAAATATGTTTTGACCTAATCAGTCCATTTCGTACCTCCTGGAACAGCTATGTTCCCTCATTTCCTTGAGCACACTTTCTGAGCTACATTTTCAAATTGAATAGATAGAAAGAAAAAATTATATTTATTTGTTATTTTTACTAAATGCTCAGGGAAACTAGTTATACATATATGCATAAACATGCACATATAATGTAATGTAAAGAAATATAATATAAAAGTTGCAAGACATTCAGTGCAAGCATTCCTCAAACTCATTTGGCCAATAAAGAAGTGAACTTAATTATTTTATCATAAAGCTGCATAACTCAATTTTTACTGTGTTAAAAACCTAATTTTAACAAGGTCTACCCATCAGGAAGCAGTGCATCCTCCAGACCAGAGGGTATTTTCATGCAGCGCTCTGAAGCTAAAATCACAAGAGTCTTACAGGAAAGCATGACACTTCTCTGAGGTATGAGAGCAAATTAGAGTACATAATTCAAATAGCTACATTGTAAAACTATTGATGTTAACAAGGACATATATTACTTTTTGGATGACTTAAATTACATTATTACTCGCTCACTTACAGAAACCAAAAATCCCAAACTGCTAACGCTGCACTTTTCTTTTCTCAGTCACTAACATAAAACAATCCAATTTTTGGATGCTGAGCACCTTCAACTCAAGTACCTGGCTGGAATATCTTGATCTTCAAAATGTAACGTATTTTACATTTGGCTTTCTTAATTCTTCCCTCATTGGTATCACAACAGATGCTTTTTATTTTGAACTTTCATAAGCCGCACAAAGAAGACACACAGCAGTAGCTATCAGTAATTTGTCTAAAATACACGCTGCTTTACCCCCATGTTGGACTTGACCGATCACATGGAAGATCTCCATGATAAGGATGAGAAACGCAGCAATCTCATCTGTATAATTTGCATTCTGGTAATGATATGTATTTCATAAAGATGATGAATAGGTTTTATATACTTATACAGCCCAAACAACCCAGTATCAAGACCCTGCTGTCATACTGATGTCTTAGATACAAAGATTTCTAATATATCTATGATATATCAACCACTATATAAACACTTACCTTTGTATTTTATATTAGACTCAATTCACTTTTATACAAATTATAACCATTTATACCTTGGGTTTATAACAAAAGCCAGTTTTCTTATACAACAAAAAGTAATTTTAAAAAACTGACTCATAAGTTGTAATTCCAGTAAGTGTTAATAAGTATAAGCAGACTACTCATTTTTCCACATTAATTGTTTTCATATTGTTAAAAAAAATTAAAGAGACAAACAAAAAGTCTCAATATTCTAGGTCACTACTGTAAACTTAAATAGTGTTTATCAGGCAGAATTTGGATTTCTAGAGCCTCATGAAACTCAGTTTTGTGAGTAAACAAAACTCAGGACAGAATCCATCTATAATTCAAGGAATACAGCGGTCTTCATTACTCAAAAGTGAGCTTTACTTTGCTCTCCATGACCATACTATTTCAGATGGTATCTCTTAAAAGTAATGCTAGGAAATGGGCTTGCAAGTAGTACTTGTACTGATAACAGATCCGGTTTACAGACGTATTTTAGTGACGCAGACCCTAGGAAGTCAAGTGCAAAAAAGAAAGGAAATAGATCATGCCTAGAATCAGGGTTGCAGTGCCCAGTGCCAACAAAATTACTGCTTGCACTGATGAGTGACTGGGTGCTTAACATGTTGATATAGCCTCTAATTCATTGTAGCTCTCATAAAAGTGAAATTGAGCCAGCCAGACATATTCATTTAAGATCAAAGTTTTCCTAGTGAGAAACAATGATCTGAAGTGAATTCTTTATATAGACAATATTATGGAAAACCAAGAAATGCTCAGTTAATATACCTATCTAGTCATAGGTACCTCCTCTGGTCAACACACTTGGATCACAGAGTAGGTCCTGAAATATGACTGACCATTTCTACTTTGGCAATCCAATCAGTTGTTGAAAGCCTAACAGACACAAAGCTGTTTCTTAGATCCCATCTCCATGCCACCTCTGCACACAGGCCTGGTCTTTCAGTCTTTTCCCTACCAGCAGCAGAATGGAGTTGAAATAATATCCTACTGTAACACAAGTGAATTACAGTCATCTTCTTAAACAGATGGGGTGTAAGTACTTCAACAGCAATCTCAAGCAGCTCCTATTAGATCAGAACACTTTTTAGCTATTCTCACATACAAATAAACAAACACACTGACTGTGAACAAAAGAGGCCACTGGGACAATATAGTCTAACCTGCTGTGTAACATTACAGAAACTGTCTCATACTACTTCACAGTGCCTTCCATCAAGTCCCGCTTGTGAATCAGAAACAGCACACTCCTTTTAGCTCTGTTGCATTTCTAGAGGAACCCAAGAGATCTTGGAGAATTTAATGAGTACATTTCAAGGATGTTTGAGCAACTAATTCCCTAAATTGCTTCAGCAATCCTAGACTTAATTCCAAATGAAATCTTTTAAGTTACAAGAATCCACAACACTACTTGGTGAATTGTTCCAATGTGTATTTACTTCTGTTTAAAAA
The DNA here is from genome assembly GCF_003984885.1 of Neopelma chrysocephalum. NCBI lineage: Eukaryota > Metazoa > Chordata > Aves > Passeriformes > Pipridae > Neopelma > Neopelma chrysocephalum. The sequence goes on from NW_020897689.1 coordinate 26,710,628, forward strand.
GTATGTACTTTGCTTCCATATCTAGGTTTAACTTGTACGTACTGGATCTTTTCTGTCATACTCATGAGTCTCAGATGTTCAATATTTTTTTGCCTTCCACAGAGAAAAGTTTTGCAACTCCACCCTCTCCCCCAGTACTGAATCAAACCTGACATTATTTTTACTCCCATTTGAACCAATCTTGTGATGTCTCCCAAAGTCTCTAATTTTCAACAACTTTTTCAAACGTGAGTATCTAATGAAGTACATGTCCTGGAGTCGCCATATTTGGAACAGAAAGGTGACCTGCTTATATTAGTATGCCCGAGTAGCGCCTGCCACCTGCAGAATCCTGTTACAGATGGTAATGTACCATGCTCTTAAAAACCTTTTCAGAATTTTGATTTATGAGATCACATTCCCATTTTATACACCTTTATTCTTATACTGCCTAATAATTAACCATAATATTTGCTTAGATTTATGTCAATCCAGGACATGGAAAATGATACTTTACATACAAACTCACCCCAAACATTTAAGCAATTTACACTCCTCAGTATTTATCACTTCACCGATTTCTGAACTATTTCCAGACTTTACTTTTGATGATTTTATATTTTCTTTCATTCTTTGAAATTGTCCTGATTTTCAGGATTTATAAGATGTGAATTTTAGTTGTTTGAAGAACTTCCTAGACAGCTCATAAAACCTAGGTGTCAGTTATTTCATTGTGCTGATTTTGTAACACTGAAATATTTCTTCTCATTTTCAAAATAAAAACACTACAATGAAATTTCTAGCCTACTTAAACTTCATCAATGTGGTCAGATAAATTCATGCTGAAGAGCTAAGGCAATTCAGAAACCTTTGATAATATGCAGGATTATACATTTTGTTCTTGATGAATTATACTTTGTTAAACCAATTTCCTTGGGTTTTTCCCCTTGGTCTATCACTGCATCCAAACATGGTTGTGGTCTCTCTTGAGCATACAAGTTCTGAGTACTAGAATTCTTTGCCATGTCCCTGCTGTGATCCCCTACTATAGTGCCCTTTCCCCCAATCATTAGACAGTTTTTTAAACTGTATCTGCAGCATGCAGACTGTAGCTAAAAGAGCTGGCAGGAAAGGGCAACAAAATAAAAGGTAAGTAGAAACTATACAATAGAAATAAAACAGATTGCAGCAAAAAATAATAACCATATGGTAGAGTTTCATATAAAATAAAGTTTTCAGAAGACTATAATTTTGAATTACCCAATGAATTGGAAGAGGTTACTAACGTTCCTTGGCCAGACTTTCACTACTCAATAAGGACAAATTCATTTTTTTATTTTGCACAGTGCCAGTTCCATCTCTGCAACACTGGACTCAGAGGATTATCTGAATCATATTTTTTTATTATGTTACTGCTGTAGTTGTTATAATAATATAAAAACATAAAGGAAGACCATATAAGGACAGATGTGATTTCTATATTCTTTCTGAGTATAGAAAGGATAAAAAAAGAGGATAAAAGTGCAGTTGGTGATTCCATGAAGCCATCAGGAGATGGTGAAATATTTACCATTGTGCCTATGTCTGCTTATGATGTGCAATGCAAACCAAAGAAAGGCATCTCTCCCTGCATCAGCAGCCTAAAACCAGTGTCAGTTCCTTAGACTGGTGTGTTTCTAAGATAGGTGAATTATTTCAGGGATATGATTTTATACCATGGGAGTAAATTGCATTTCCCACTGTGTTCAACTTGAATCTTTTTACTGGAAGAGAATTATGGGAATACAAGAAATATTCCATTTCTCAGAGTTAATGGTGTTACTACTTTTTGACCCACCATGCAAGCTTCTTACAGGCATTCACTTCCAGTAGTGTGCACTTACAAAAATAGCCATGCTGAGTGAATTCAAAGGCTCAGTGAGCCAATGTCACAAACCACAGTGAAAATATATACCTAAAGAAAAGTATATAAAAGCATAAAAAGGTAGAATAATTCTGGTATTTCCTGAGCTAGGGATGACCTCTTCTGAAATATCTTAAAAGAATGTTACCTAACACTAGTACAGTGTCCCTTGCCTCAGGGATGTAAGCCAACAGTCATGCACTCACATGCAGGTCTATTTTGGCTATTAGGGTGGGTCTATTCCCACCCTAAGAAACGAAAGTCACAAAGACAGGTATTTTAAAATTAAAGGATCCTTTAGCATTCCATAGGATTAATAGGAAGAAGAGGTGTAACAAAAAAAAAAGGACTAGATGCTCAAGTATTTAGCCTCACTTCTTCACCTATCTTCTACAATCTCATACTTAACAAGGCAACGGGAGGGGGGCTCAGAATCAGGCAATGCTACCTTGAAGGTACTTAATCTCTTTTTTCCCAAGCCTGTTCATTTGAGTTTACCAATCTTTTTACTTTGTTAAATACTATAAAACAAATAAAAAAGTAAATATTTAAAATTAAAACCAATTATTTAAAAATAAATAAAAGATTTTGTTTGGTACCTTATTGTTTAAATAAAAGTATAAATGGCACATTTTTTAATTACACTGTTTAAATCCTGCAGGTATAATGTAGTCATGCTTTAAAGACAGTGTAAAACAATAATTTATCTGAAGGCTTCAAAAAAAGGGTCAATCTATATGACATAGAAAGCAGGACCACATCTTCATCTAGAATTCAGTCTGTACATATCTGGATGACACCAACTGTCAAAAAGTAAGAGATCAAAGGTGCATTTCTGAAATAAATTTTGATACAAAATTGACTATAGCTGTGATGAATTGTCTTCTATTTCTGCTAGGTGTGATGAAGTGAAATTTTTTTACAGACTGACACATAAAAAAAGTCTGTCTATGGCCTTAGCTCTAACAAATATCAACCCTTCTCTTTATTTTTCTTTTTTTCCACCACTTACATATTTAATTCAGGTAAGCAAATTCCTCACGATTGTTTATTACTCAAAGATAAAACTCTATAGTTTCTAGTTGTTAATGATTGTTTCCTTACTTATAGTAGTAATGAAACTTTTGATCCAATATTTGACTCTATTATGATCTCAGCACCTCTTCTTCTGAAGTTTTTGATCTTTTCTCCACCTATGTACTAGGTGTTGGAACTAGATGATCTTTAAGGTCTCTTCCAACCCAAGCCATTCTGTGGTTCCATGATTCTGTAACTTTATTCTCCCTTATTACTACACAGATGTTACGAAATTATTGTTGTCACTACAGCACTCAAACCTAAAAATTGTCCAGGAGATTGCAGTATCCAGCTTATCCCAAAATGTTATGGATATTCCCTGGACTTCCAAATTGCCCTGGATACCAAAAAGGTTAAAAGAGTTATTCCTTTTATTTTGATATTTGCTTTTCCCATAAGTAGAGAAGGATATAGGTATGTATGAAATGTATTTTCATTTCAAATGTCCTATTTTATTTAATAGACAGACAAATCATCTGTCTGTCTCACAGTCAGTTTAGTTTCTTTTCTCTGATTCATGGGCTTTGTAAAACTGACCAGGGAATTATTATTCAAGCTGTAATAAAAACTCTTGTCTAAATTTTTCTTTAAAATAACCCAAGCAAGTCATGATCATTTTTTTCAATTAGTACTTGAAATCTGTTTTCTTCTTTATATTTGATATCAGTACCTTTGCCTCATCCAAGCTTTTGTGCCTTGTCAGTGTACTTTACCTGAGGCAATATTTCTAATTTTTCTCATAACAGTTGTTACCTTCACACCAGGATTATTAGTAAAATACCTTATGCTTTCCCCTGTATTGCATCAAAGATCATCATATCTTTTAACTGGTAATTTGTTCGCTATGTCTTGTGTCCTTTTCCCCTAAGGAACAATATTTTGAAGGGCTCGAGACTGCTGCATAATTAGATCAAGCAAAGCATCCTCTATCCTGTCTCTCAATAAGACAAGAAGGCCTTAAGGTTTAAATTACTTCCATACATTCTCACTGTAGAAGATTAATTATATTTCTTTTGTTTAATCTCATTAAAGTTCAATTTCATCCGCATCCCTAACATATTTCATATAGATTCTCCTTATCTGACTTTTTCAAAGCCTAGTCATCTCCTCCCTGATGATAAACATATCTTGATTTAATAGCATATTTACGTTCTGTCTGCATCTCCCTTGAACAAAATTTGCAACAAAATAGTAACATTATATTCACAGAATCACAGATTATTCTGAGTTGGGAGTGACTAGCAACTGACAATATATTTCTTATGAAAATAAATGGACCACAGCCTGTTCTTTCTGATAAATGTATCTCTCATCAAAATACCTTCTTCAATGCCATGATGTTTTCATTTGCATTCCTTTGTTAAGAGATTTCTTATGCCCCTACCTTGCATCCGTTTGCCCTATGTAAAAAGTTCCCTTTACAGAAGGGCAATAAATTGACAGGAAGCTTCACAGAAACTGGTGTTTCTTCTGAAAAGGATATATATCCTCAAGAAAGTACTTAGTTTCGGTCATTTTGTCCATTCAGATTATTCTAACATGAATGGGGTTTTTTTGTGTAGTTCTAACAGTGTATTTACAATAAAAAAATCACTTCCCTCTACATTTTCCAATACAATTCTGTATTGAAAAAGTTCCATTACATGTCTTCTCCCAACACTCAGGTAAAAAATGTTTATTCCAAGACGTGATGCCTTTGCTTCTTGTTGATATATGGGGAGAATACATATGTACAAATACCTATCTAAAATATTAAATACCATATCCAAAACTGGGTGGATCAACTAAATAGGTGGACTCTACAAAATATCAGAAGAAGAATCAAATTTAATCATATAACTAATCACAAGTTTACTTCTAAGTCATTAAAAAAGGAAAACACCTATATTGAGGTGAACTTCAAGTAAAAGTATAGGCAAAAAATGGCACATGACATTGCTGGAAAGCAACTGTCGTGATACATCTGAACTGACAACATGCATTTTGGCATTTCCTAATTTTTGCAGAGGTGACTGCACAGCTGTAATAATGTTCTTACTGCATCATTCTTAACTTCCTTGGCCCTTCAAAAAGACACATGCCCAAATTCAGGAGCATAGGTACAAAAGCCAAAACTGAGCACAGCCGCAAGAAACTTAACTCTGGGAATGCTGCAGATATCCATTTTACCCAAACCACCAGGAAGTGAGGGGATAGGGTTTATTTTTTGTGTGTATGACAATACATGGTAATTGATATAAATATATATAAGTGATAAGTAAATGTAGTACTGAGAAAAACAAATCTGTAAGTTAAAAATCCAACTTCTACTTGGGAAAAAATCACACCACTGCAAACATTATGTCACCATTTCAATAAAGTTTTAGACTTTTATAGAAGGCCAACCTGAGACAAAGGTAGCTGAATTGTTCTAATTATTTCACATTATCAGAAAATAAACAGCAGTTCCAAGTCCTATTATGCAAAGAAAATTTATCACTTTTTCTAGAGTATATGTACCTTAGAAATATATACTTTTAATATATAAATACATGCATGTATACTGCATATATAACATGCAGAATCATATATAACGTAGAATCATATATACATATATATATATATATAATGTATAACGAGTCACCATGGATACAATTTTATGGCTATGAAAATGTTGCAGCATACTGCTATTTTCTCCTCTTAAGGTAAGTTTAATAAAATACAAAGCAATTGTTACTGTTGGATAATTAGATAACATTCTAATTGTAAGAATCATGTCATAGTTCCAAGAGTTACTCTTAAAATCATATCAAATCATGAGCAGAATGACCAGCCTTTTAAAAAGACATACAAATTAAAAAAAATCTCCCTGTTCCTAGTGCATATACCTTAAGTCTGCCATGTGGTCATAAGGAAACAGGGTATGGAATTGATTTTAATTTGTTTTGATATGATTAGCTTTGGGAAATACCAATAGTTTACTATATGTAGACGTTTCACTCCTATTCCAGTTGTGTTCAAGAAGCTAGAGGTCAGCTTATCTTCAGTATGTCTATCAGGTCAGCTCTTAATGTAAAGAAGAAACCAGACCAAACAAACAGAAAAAAAAGCAAATAAAAATAGCTGTGGAAACTGCGGAAAAGGAAGTTCTTTCCTTACCAGAACTTCTCCAGGTCATTTCAATGTTGCTTCGAAGATGATTGTCTTCTATACTTCATTTTTGGCTCTGATCTATCCCTTTTCTTATACTCCTCTAGGTCAAATCAATCCTTTCCTATTATATTCCCTACACTCTCTCCACAGGTATGGTACAGCTAGCTCTGTGGGGCTCTACTCAACTTTTAAGTTTATATGCTACATTTTTATGCTCATGTCAGACTTGTGAAAATCATTCACCACAACATTCAAAGACACCTGATATTAACACTGTCCTCGGCTGGCATAACTAGGTAAGTACAAAGATGAGTTATTATATATATAATTTTCTAGGCTACCTTCATTTCCATTAAAGCAGTTGAAAATTTGCAGTCATTTGGCTCCCTGCCTTTGCAGGAAGCAAATCCGGAGGAAAAAGAATAAAAGTGATGCAGAGACAGATCAAGGAGAATGATCAGAGAATAAGAAGAAAGGACTCACCTCCTTTAGTCAGTTTTCCATTTTAGTTTGTTTCAACAGTTAAAGAGGGAAGAGATTTTTCACAGACTCCTTAATTCAGATGTCAGTTTCAATATTTGATGCTCAACTGTTCTGAAACACAATCAAAGTGTAGCAGTTAAAACTACTAGCCTGAAACAAGATAAAATTATTAACATGGCAAGGACCTCTGTATTCATTAAAAATCACAGCAATATTGAGAGGTTTTATATCAATGTTCCATGGCAAGATTTTCACATGGTACCACACTCCCCTTCTTGCAAGAAAAAAAGCACACAAAAAAGAGTATTTTGATTGTAAAATGTTGCATTTGTGGTGCCACCTCAAATGTTTTACTCTTTCCGCACAATGCATGAAGACTTTGTCTGTTCTTTTACACAAAGATGCAAAGACTAGTGATTGCTCAGTAAATCTCAGGCAAGCTCACCTCTCCCCCATTCTCACCCTTCTACTACCTTTTCTCACACTACATATGCACCATAGAGTCCTTCTGCCTCTGTCTGGAAAAGCAGAGGAGAACGGTGAGAAAACTTGAACAACTACCCAGCTATATAAACAGAGCTTCCCCACCAGCATTTGATGAGTAGTGGACAAACTTGCAATGGCAAGTCACTGCACATTAAAATATATGAATTTTTTAAATTATATAAACTGAAAATACTTATTTCTAAGCCATTTTCTCTCTCTTGTAAGGAAAATGATATATATGTTTTTCCCTTTTATTTCTCCAGTACTATTTACTCAGACTAACAGAAATAAATGGCTTTCCTCTGTGTTCTATATTTGTGCTATATGAGTCATCGCACTATTTCAAGTTTTGTTTCTCATCACCTAAAGGTCTAGCCTATTTTATTCAGTCTTTTTTTTAATGTGAACAATTGGTAAGTACAAGCCAGAATAAGCATGAATATTTTGTCTTGTAAATGCAATTAACATCACAAATCAAACTTTTATTTTAAAGCATATTAAAGGAGAAAAAAAAGTGTGGCTAAGGGGTGTTTTGATACTAGTCTTGGACTATACTGAAGATTTATCACTACAATAGCTTGTTTGATGTGTTCCTAAGTTATTTTAATCTCTTGATGCTCATTCAAAGAAATACCTTTATTCATCACAGTTAACTATTGGGGATCAGTTGTCATAAAAAACAAGTAAAAATTTTCAGAACAAAAATAACCTGCAAATATTACAAACTCATCCTTACAAAACCAGAAGAGACTAACCCAGTTAGTCTGATGTCCCACTTCCCACTGGCTAGAAAACTTCCTTAAATGAATTCCTTTGGAAGTGGGATGCACACCTTAGTAAAAAGCTTTGGGTTGAAACGTTCCAAGTAACTTCTAAGAGGACAGGAACTGCCTTTATACGCAGAAGAAGGTTATTTCTAGGAATTATTTGACCTCTAAAGCACCTAGGGCTTTACAGCAGTGAAACAGATGAAGGCTGCAGCCTCCCCTTTGTTACTGTCTTTATATTTACTATGAGTCCTGTTTCCAAGATGAACTAAATTTTGACACTGGTTCAGAGTCTCTGGAATTAATGTTAGGATAGAAACACACTCCACCAGTACTCCAATGACAGCACTTTGTGTAGAGTTAGCTTGGAGGGCCTGCCTCTCCCCTGAGGTATATAACTATCTTTAGTGTATTTCTTCTAGTTCTTTCTGTACAGTTGTCTTCCTTGGTTGATTGTGCAGGTTTTTCTGTCAGAAGGGGTAGAAAAATATGTTTAAAATGGAAAAATGGGATGATAAAATAATCGGATCGGCAGTGGGACCAAGAGAGAGTACAGAACCAGAAACTGCTTTTAAATTATCTCAGAAATGCACAGATTTCCTGTTGACAGGATGTCTTTTGAGAAAGGTTTTAATTTGACTACAATATTGACTACATCATAACCATTTCAGATTTTCTGTGAGAGTATAAAATTGAAAGGGTTGTAAGGACTTCTCTGAACTCATTGAAATTCCCATATTTGAAGATTTGCTTGAGAACCTTGCTGAAGCTGGGCTCAGATGGGTTTCACTTAGCTGACAACGTTTGCTTGGATAACAGAAATTTTAACTTGTCAGATGTATTTAGTGATGACAGAGACACTGAAGCCTGGCAATGTAAAGATATCACATGTATCACACTAGTTTTAAGCACACTGTAAGCTACTGCCTAACGTGTAAAAAAGATAAAAGTTGAGAAGAACGTGTAAGTAAATATGATAGGAGTTTTCAGAAATAGTCATGGACTAGTGTGCTCCAAGCTCTGCACTACACATGGTACTATCCATGTCAACAGCCCCAACTAAATCAATATATTATAATAGTTTTAAAATTTGTTTAATTCTTCATCCATTTTGCTTTTATTCCTTCTTATTTATGTACGTCTGTGCATGCTGGCCTTCTTTGCCCACTTCCCCTATATTTTATTTAATCTTGAGATACAACCAGAAAAGGTTCACAAAACAGGAAGATGGTGATGGAATGTAAAGAATGACTTCCGCATGAGGGTCAATGAATAGGGTAAGACTATAAAAATAGAGAAAACTGAATCATGGGAGATTATGAAAACATGATGACTGGCATGGAGAGGGTTAGTGAAGTTATTTTTTTCAAATTTTTTTTCTTCATTATGCCCAGTGCAAGAGCTAGAGGGCATGAAAAGAAGCTGGTTAGGAGTAACATTCATAATAAGAAAGAAAGCTGAACAAATAAACAAAGTGGGGTGACCCTTTCTGCAACATGCAGTTGGGCTGTGGAACTGCTACCTCAAGGAGGTCATGGACATCAAATCACACTTTCAAGAGAAGTCTAGAAAAGTGTGGGAAAATTAAATCCCCTGAATTTAGATAACTATAAAAGTTCAGAAACATCCAGCTCAGAAAGAACCAAAGTTCACGACATCCAGAGGCTATGAGCATTTGTTTGCCAAGTTCTTATATTCTTTCTTTTGATCCCTGACGCATGAAACAGGCCATGGGACAAAAATAATTTTGAAGTTGACATTGCAGCCATTTTTAATTTTTTTAATGCTGTTTTAGCTAGATTTGGTTAAAAAGAAACCTGAAAAAAAGTGTGGAAAAGAACAGGAAAAAAAGAATAACCTGGAACAGGTACCCAGGGAGGCTGTGGCATCTCCATTGTGGGAGATACTGAACACACAGTAGAACAAGGCACTCAGCAACTTGATGACTGCCAGTAATTCCTTTCTATGTAAATTATTCTGCAAATCTGTAATTCTAAGAAATAGAGTATAATCATGTCTGTACCTCTCCTGTGCAGAATACCAATTCACAGTGTGACCATTATCATGAAACTAAATTTGAGTGCCAAAATGAAGGGCAGGTCTCCAAGTGTTTTATTACACAGTAAACCATTTGATTTCTCTTCTACATGAGGCTTCTTTACATTTCTGGTGTTCTTCTGGCATGAACAATTTTTCATTAACAAATATATACTCTAAAGGAAATGGGTCACATTTTTACCTGATATTTTTACTTTCACTTCCCCCCCACACACTTCTCATATTTTTATTAAGTAATTCAGTCAAAGTGCATGACTATCCATTTTTCTGTATGCAATATCAAGATACTGACATACTTTAACAACTCAAACCTGTTCCATTACAAATGTGTCCTTAGAGGGGCTTTATATATACTGTAACCTTTCAATGAGGGTATGTATCTAGGGTGACAAATGGCAGTTAATGCCCCTGATGTTGACAAGAGGCCTCTTTCAGAACATAATTTAGTGCATATTAAGCCACTAGCATCAACAATTTTTTACTTTTTCAGAAATAGGCAGGAACTTCATGTATTTGTAAATTTTAGCAAAATAATAATAATTAAAGAAATTAGGACTGCCTAGTAACTATAGGCAAACAAACTTCTAAAAATTTAATTACAAGCATACTAGCATAGTAATAATGGGAATACCATAAAGCTTAGCAATGAACACAAAACTCAACCTTCTTCCTATATAGCCAAGACTGCAATATCACACACACTTACTGAATCTCATTGGAAAAATTAACAGTCTCCCTCAGACAATTAAAAATCATGCTGAGTACTCAGCCACAGTAAATTACAAATATAATTAAGTAAATAATAAGAAAGCCCAAGTCCCTACTTAAATATGCTGCCAATTCAGCTAATCCAAGCACAGCAAATATTAATGCAATACTTCAATGTCTACAGCTCAGCTCCTGATCTACAGTAATAATAACACATTAAGATTTTGTCCATACTCAGAGCAAATCACTTATTTTCCCCAAGACATCAAGAGCACCATGTTACCATAATAAACTGCTAATATCTTCCATCATCCTGCCAGGGAAGGCGGGCTGAGAAGTTGAGCACTTTTAGCCTGATTGTATTTGGCACCAGTTATAGTGACACAGTCTTTTGACTATACTTCACTCTAAAGTGAAAAGAAGCCAACCTGAAGCTGTTTAACGATAAAGGATTAAAATCAATGCCAATTAAAGGGCTCTGCAAAATGTGATTTTTAATTACGCTACTTTAGGAGGTGACTAGACAATCACTATTGGCATTCCCTTATTTCTGTATCCAAAGCACAAACAGTTTATACCTTGGAAAAAACTTCTGATTTCAGCAGCTAGCACACCAATGAGAAAAAGTTTAAAGTTCTGAATCAGTGATAACTACTATGCAAGAAATGAAATGTGTCTAAAATTATGCTGACAGCGCATCACTTTCCAATAATATGCACTAGTGTTGATATCTGCTGGTATCTATTTACAAGCTCACAGAGAAAAGATTAAATAAAATTTAATTAATTCAAACTTAAATATGTATTTATATCACTCTACAGCAGTGTGTGAATGGCAGACATTTCACCGTCTCACCACAGTTGTATTATTCTCAGCCCAACCTCATAAATATTAATTGCTTTTGAAACTGAGTTATAAGTCTGTACATGAGATAAAGGAAAAATCCCAAGCACAGGCTTTCCCTCAACATCAATCCACAGGAGGAATAAAATATTCTCTATGAAATGTTCCTGCATCAGCACCAGTGGGAAGTTCTGCAGTCTATTCTAGTTGGAGGTAAATGGTTTTAATTTGCTCTTCATTGTAACTGAAAGAATCAGTTATATAAAGCCTTAATATTTCCAAACCTGGTTTTAGTAAGAAGCTTTCACAGCTCCTCACCCAAGATTGCCCCACTGTGAGATTTTCATGCTATGTGCATGAAGAATTTGGCTCTGAAGCAGGCAGAAAACTATAAACAGAGGCAAATTAAAAAAAAAAAAAAAACAAAACCCCCCAATCTTCTGTATCCACCACTCCCCTGAGAAGTCTATGTATATTAAACAGAAATAGTTACAAAACACTAAAATAAAAACTGTGTAAAGGGTTGAAAGAAAAAAATTCTGATTGTAACCAGTGAGAGAGCAAAGAAAGAAAGGCTACAGGCAACACCTATGACCACTCTCACTCTTACAGCTGCTGCATTACTCCTGTCGATAACCTCTCACCCTACCTTGCTTGTGTCTGACTGACACAGGCACTTCCAGTGAGCTGAAACTCTCGCCCCATACTGACTGTGGAGGAAGAGCCAAGCAGCTAACCCAAACAGCCTTGCAGCTGCTGCAAAGAGGTCAACAAAGAATGAGACACGTCTAGACCTAGCAACGTGGCATCTGGCACGTATGCACTATTATCTCAGTTTCACACAGAATCACAGAATCAATTAGGTTGGAAAAGACCACTGAGATCATCGAGTCCAACCTATGACCTAACACCACCACTTCAACCAGACCATGGCACTAAGTGTCCCATCCAGTCTTTTCTTAAAAATGTCCAGGGACAGTGACTCCACACCGCCCTGGGGTGCTCAATCACTCTTTCTGTGTAGAACTTCTTCCTAATGTCCAACCTACACCTCCTCTGGTGCAGCTTAAGACTGTATCCTCTTGTGCTATTGCTACCTGCCTGGGAGAAGAAACTGACCCCCACCTGCCTACAACCTCCTTTCAGGTTAATCATGAGCAATGGAAGAAAACACATAAAAAAGTCTCATGAAATCTGTAGAGCACATTAAAAGGTCAGTCAGCCTGTCCTTTGCTCCTAAGTAAGGAAGGAAATGAGACAGAAAAATTTTAGCCCAGGATTATTATATATAAAATAATTTTAGTGTGAAGTACTGAATAGAGACCCATTAATCCAATCCCTCTTATCTGATACATGCATATATGGAGAAATATTTATTCACACCACATATGTGAGGGAAGTTTCTGCATTACACCTGCATATTCAAGTGAAATGTTACCAAAAAAACCCAACTACAATCTTTTTCTTTCACATACTGTTATACATCCTATGGAATTTATGACTAAAATATCTGTACATCACAGAAGTGCTTGTAACACAACATAGGTTTAAAAACCTCTGTACCTCAAATAACATTTCCACTAGTGTATAATAATCCTTCATAAATTACACTGGTCTCCATTTTTCTCACAGTCATTATATTGCATCGATTCACCCTTCTGTAGGTAGCACAGCAAGAATTACCATGTTTTTAAACTGCTCTAAGTTTTCATCTCTCTCTTCCTCAAAATAATGATAGGTAATAGAAGACAGGAAACAAAAAACATGGTTTACTGTTTTTCATGGTACACAGTGAAAAGTAGACAATTTCAAAGTACATCTTCTGGAACCTGCATATGAATTTTAAACATGTCCAGCTCATGTTTTTACTGCATGAAGTCCTACTCCTGCAATCATCAAAATTCTCTTTGCTTTGAAATGCTGAAAAACTGCTTCCAGCCTAAATAGCAATCATGAGGCATTTGAGCAGTTTTTGATACTGAACAAAAAAATGGCATCCAGCTGTTGCAGGGAGAAATTCTCAATTACACAGTTGGTTGAAAATGTGCTGTGTAGTTAAGAACTCTACTTGTGTAGCACTATTAGGAATCTGAAAACGGGGATACTTTGATAATCTAGTCATAATTTTTCATAAAGGTTACATTTCTAGTAACACAAATGAATCTGTGTAACAGACCATCTGTCAAAATATTTAAGAGCACATTTATTTCTCTTTATCATTTCCTGGTGAAAAAAAGTCCTCTCTCTTCTCCTTCATGTGGTCCATGTCCTTTCACAGTGCTTTGGAGCCAAAACTAAACATCACTGTATATGGTATATATATATACATACAAGTATATGTATATATATCCTCTGCATATATATATAAAGCCTCTGTGTGTGACAGAGACTTTCCCTGAAAATTTTCATGGTTAAAACATCTGGCTAGGTACTGGTTTTCGCATACAGTGCACCGTTTTTCTGTTCCGTCATCATCCATTGGCTATACTTAAACTCAGACCTTCAAACCTGCTGAACAGGGCTCTGAATATTATATTGGATGTGGAAAAAAGAGGCTGTCAACAGAAAATTCATTATCTTTCCATCATGCTACACTGGGTGGTAAAATGAGAAAAGTTTACTCCTGCATGAATTCCCATCAAACTGAACTGTCTTTGTTAGTCAAGTCATGGCAGGGGTTATGTCCTGCACAAATAAGCATTCCTTTTGTTGGCAGAGAAATAGCCTTTTTTTTTTTAAATCAGCATAAACCATGTATTTTTCCATCCTGTCAAGTTGAGAACAAAAGACCCAAGCAAGTTCGAACTACCTTGTCAATAGAGATGATTCAGAAGTCTGTAAATTAGGTTTAAATTATGGCAAATACATGTATGTATATGCAAGTTCCTAGTGCACATACAAGCAAGTCAAAAATTACAGTTTACAAAGTTTATTTTTATTAGCTGTAAATTATTTATTGTTTTTTCTAAAAAAAAAATAAATTAACAGACAATACTGCCAGGTTGACCCTAACAAAGATTTTTCTCTTTATTTCGTGCTACTAAGCAAGGTGTATCCAGACAATTTCATGGAATCATGAATGTGGTACCTTAGTCCCAGGAGTTTGCTGCTGGCCCATCAGTGTTCACACTGGCTGCCTATATTGCTGTTGATTTGAATGGGACCATAGGTTGAAGTAAAAAGCCTTTTAAAAATTCCACACAATGTAATCAGACAAGCCAGACAAGCCCTGGTTTTCAATTACATTTCACTGTGACAAAATTGAAAAAAAAAATCACCTATTCAGGAGAACTTTTATACGTATTTTTTTGATTACAGATTTCACAGAATACCAGTAAGCAAGAGAACTGTACAAGGACAAAGAGAGAACACAACTCCTGTAACTGTGTGTTATTTTTTGCTTAATTCCTTTATTAACTGCTTGATTAGTTAGTTTGTGCAGTACCTAGGAAATGTAAAACAGTAATAAGTGCTAATTAATCATCTATATAACATACAACTACTGTAGTAAATTGTACAAACATAGCAAAAAAAAACCAACTGCATAATGATGAAGAATGAAGCCTACAATGCTGACAAACTTCCTTCATTAGGAAAAACAAAACAGGAAAGCAGTCATAGGCAGCAAACAGTAAGCTGTTTGCAGAAAGCCTGCTTCATGGGGAGCAACAGAAGCAAGAGATGAGGTGAATGAATGACACTAAAAGCACCTCCCAACTGCTTGTATTAAGGAGAACATACGGTGGAAAAGCAGCAGAACTGCAAGGGAAAAATGACAGTTTCATTGAATTGCAAATGAGAGGTAATAATTTCAACATCCACTCTGACAGACTACTTCTATGTGTTATTATAAGTTCTGGTGGATGCTGCTTTAAACCAATTAATAAGAGGAACCACTTGATGCAACAGCATTTAGTGCAGTAAGTTTGGAAGTGGAAAGGTGCTTCTGCTAGTGCTTTCTGGTGACCTAATGAACCTGCTCGAACTGGAACAGCAGTTTCTGCTGTCAGAACAACTTAAAAGCTGAGTGATAAAGAGGAGACAGCATTTATCACTTCTTCCAAGTCCAAAATCATGCATAAATGGATGAAGCAAATGGAACAGAGTACCTAGTGAGGGTAAAAAAGCAGGAAAAATCATCTACTGGTATGAAACACACAGAAAGGACAGAGAGATCTGGTATTACGAGTTCTATGAAAACACCTGCAATGGATGAGAAGAAAGAAAGCCTTCACATCATTTATGCCAAAAGTTAAACACTTGATAGTTAACAAGAAAGAAAGAATAAAAGGAAAGAAAGAAAAAGGAAGGAAGGAAGGACAGAAGGAAGGAAGGAAGGAAGAAAAAAGAAAGAAAGAAAGAAAAACTAAAGTATTCTTCAGGTGAAAACAAAAATACTTCTGTGACTTTCAAAGTTATGCAATGAGTAATAATGATAGTTGAAAAGTACAACTAGATGTTAAAAGGTAAAAGTAATAGGAGAAAAGATAAAAATCAAGTTAACATATGCATCATCATAAATAATAATATTCACAGTATTAAATACTATTATTTCTATGATATAAAAAGTTTTCCATATGATACTAAAAAAAGATTTAGTGCAACTTTATGAGAAGATGCATTTCACTTCCTTAGTTTTTGATTGGTTTATTTTCTTCAGCTTGGCAATATATATAAAACAGTCTGCAGAGATGATTTAGTAGCACAACATATAAGTGGTTTTTTACTTTGCTTTAAATATAGAGAATGCTGAAAATTCTGATGGATGCATATATTAAGAGAGAAAGAAGCCAAAACCATTTTGCAATTCCATTGTTAAATTTGTCTAATAATGCCCAAAATGTCCATCAGAGTTCATCTGCAATTTTCAATTAATTTGCTCTGGCACGTTATTATCTCTTTTTGTATTTCATTCCTGTTATCTTGTCCTACTGAGTCTTCCTTTTCCTAATTTGGGGAATTCTAATTATTTATTATTTATTACATTCTCTTTCAGATCTAGTGCTAAGGCAAGCAAGGATAAACCTTTCTAGGTACTCTGAATTTTATATTGTTTACCATAATTAGGGCCAAGTATCCAGGAATCAGTTTTATTATTCTGGCATTATGAGCACCCTCTTTCTATGGTGAATCTTAAAATGAGATGTAAATCAGAGTTTTAACTTAATGGTCATGGAATGTAGGAAAAATTAGTTAATAAGTTGAAACCCTCAGTGGAAGTGCCAGGTCCTCAGCACCAACTGCTTCAGTGCACTGACCCCATCCTCTTCTGCTGTGGTAGTTTCTGAGCAGACACAGATATTGCTTGTGACACCCAAAGTCCAAACATCTTGCTGACCATCATTTGCATTTTTGGTAGTTGTACTTTTTTGCTCGCAAAAAGTACATACGTCATCTCCACATGATGACAACAATCAAGTAGTTAGTAACCCAAGAGGATGCAATTCTCCAAGTAAATTTGTAATTTTGTCCTCTGTCAAGCCACACTGGAGTAATAGAGGACCATCTGAGACTCAGGTTGCTGAGGGGGAACAGGCATTTTTTTTTAGTGGTCATGGCTGTCATTTTGTTAGATAATGCCTCCAGACACAGAATACATCATAAGCTGTATTATGCTTAGAGTTTTATGCTGAAATGATGAGGCAAGAAGGCATTTTCCTTCATGAAAGCTGAAGTTAAGGCTCCAGAAGCCATTTTTCATCTGGCTTATTGATATGGTCTGGAGCTGGCTCCCTGCCAAGTCTCCAAACCTTACCACAAGAAGTCCCCCCCACCCCAAACCAAGGGAGAAGAGGGAAAAAAAACCCCAAAAGAACCGAAAACAAGAGAGAGACAAAGCAATATATATAAAAATATATTTACACTTATATTACAGTTATGTACAGTTGAAATATATATACAATTTTACAGGGAAATGGGAAAGGGGAAGGGAAGAACAAAAACCAAAATTATAATATATATATATATATATATACTGATCAGTAGCCCAAGGTCTATCAACTAAAAGATTTAGCAAAGAATATCTTACTACTCTCCTTGGGACAACAGAGAGTCACGCTGGGGTGACTGCCGGCAGCCTCCGCCTCCCAAGGTCGACAAGGCCTTACCAGGCCTCACTCTCCAAGCCAACAGACTCAACAGCAGGGAACCCGCACCTCCAAAGCCACCGGAAGGAAAGAGGGCAAAGGCCTTTCCTCCCTTCTTCTTATACCCCAGCTTACGTAAAAATTGTAGGGAATACCGAGTAAATCTGGGCACTTCCTTGGTTACAAACTGGTCACCAAGGAAGGCCTAGGCCAAACTACCACACTTATCTAAGCCCTACTGAAGCAAAAAGAGCCTCAGTAGACTCCATCATATTTGGAGCATAAGGAAGTGCATCTCAACATTAATTGCAAAAGCTTTGGGGCTTTTTTTGTTGTTTGTATTTAACAGTCCAAGTGCACACCTTCGGTTTCTTCACACTTTAAAGCTCCACTTTATTTAGGTTGGCATCTTTTGCAGTTATTTCAAGTTTTGAAAATAGATTGTAATTGTATATGTATATATCTTAGTGAAAGAAAAGGGTTTTTTAATTATTTTTTGCTACCGTCTGACAAAAGTCCAGTCAACAGACCTGTGTTTTGCTAGCTGAACACAAAGACCTACATGTACTAAAACTTGACCATGTGGGGCATGGAAGGACCATTTTATACACAAAGTGACATACAAATTGCTCAACTTTGCACCTTGTGCATTTATGTGCCCCTACACAAAGAAGAAAATTAGTTGGGGCAACTTTATCTACCAAGTTTTCACAGGAATAAATAGTTAATTTTTAGTGTCTCTGAGCTAGCAAATCTCATAGAAGTCCCCCAGAATTCAGAAAATACCCCCAACAGATGAATCTTCATGACACGCTACAAAAATTTTTATTGTTTAAGCCTGTGATGACATACTGGGTGCTATGTGGTGCATGACTCATGGTCCTAATGAAGACTTTGTAACAGAACTGGCAGTATCCTAAGTATATCCATTGTGGTTTTGCCAGATCACTTGGTAAATAATGGCAAATAACAACCTTAGGATGGAAAACCATCCTCAAAACATCATCAAGTTGTTTCTCAGAGGCCTCTTGTCTTCTTCTATTTCTTAAACAGTCAACTAAATACTGTGACAGATAATTCAGTTCTTGATATGAGAAGATTCCTTCCAACAAATTCTCTGAATGAGTACAAAGTATTTTCTATTTTAATTTTCCCAACCCATACAAACTCCCTAACCTTCTAGAAATATTCTTCTACTACCTGGAACTTTATTGCTACTGACTTTTCAAGTTCTCTTTTTGTTAACTATGTTTCTCTGAAGTCCTACTTAAAATGCAGTAATATTTATAAAATAACATATTCGGAGATGGATAATTCAGAGTTTTTTTTAACATAAGCTCTTGAGGAAGTGATTAATAAATGCATTGGGAAAATAAGCAATTAATGACTTTGGCACTGTCTCTATATAATGTTGGCTGAATGTCTGAATGTGTTCACTTTGTTCCTTTGCAGTCTGAGCTGTTGATTGGTAACATTGGCTTCTGTCTGCTACATTACAGAAGACATCAGATCAGAGATGTCTAGGTTACTGAAGACAAAATACCAGAACAATACAGCATATAAGTGCTGCAGCACTTGAATAATTCCCTGTTGTAGCAGCCACTTGTAATATAAACATCAAATGCACAGATGTGATTGATTTTGATGAATAAATTTTCTTCTTCAGACTTCCTCAACAAACCATGACTGTCTAGGTGTTTAGCAGCTTTTGTGCAGAATCCATCACTAAATGGTAGCTTTCACTTAAATAAGCTGGCACTCAAAACTTCTAATTATGGCACATCATAGGCATGGCTTGAATGGGCAGACTGTCCAACCATAAGTCCTAGCCTGCGATTTTTAAAGAAACTTTCAGATGGGAGAAACCTTCATTTAAACTGACATAGATTTCACTGAAGTTCCTCTTATCAAAAAGTTAAAAACGAAGTGATGAGTCAAGTGTAAAGAAGAAACAAAAGTTTGACGTAAAAATTCAAATCACTACACTGAATGCTGAATTAATTTTATTAATAGTTTTTCAATTAGACTTCTGGTCCAAAGCAATAGAAGTACTTCACTCAGTATTTAAAAATGTGTCATCATTATAAATGGATAAGTTTTCCCAAAAAGAAGACACAATACCTGTTCTTTTAAAATAATTTTAACAGGAAAGCAAAACAACTTTAAGGGAAAAAAAGCCTTTATTTTTCATGCAACTACAGTGAGTACCGGTTTTCTGTTCAAGAAAACAGTATGATTTGTTGGGGTTTTAAATAGTTTCCTAGCGTTTTTTTGAGTAGCCTGTAGAAATAAATTTGTGAGCCTCATTTTTCATTTGCAACCAGAATGAGTCACAGCTAAAGATTTTTAATGATTTTTAAACCTTTACAGATTTTTAAAGATTTTTAATGCACTCTTTGTACAAAACATCATATTGTGACATCACTGCATACAATTTGCATTCATTGTAAATTGCTTTTATAAAGAAATTGCTACTGCAATTACATAAAACTTACTAAAATAGAATTTCAACAGGTGTCTTCACCATGATTTGCTTTGATTTTTTTTCCATTATTAGGCTAGTAGAAATTAGCTTTGTTTGTGGCTGAACATTTGTGGCTTTCTGTAAAAATAGGTTTTTCAGTTGAAGTTCTGGAGTACAAGATGAACAATCCAGTCAAACCTCTAAACCAAGTCTGACTGTAACATGTATCTGCTGTTCTGCTGATTATGATGCCTGTTAAAACCTTCAAACCAATTGCATCAGGACATGAAACATAAATACCAATATGCTGCTTATTGAACTCAAACAAGTCTTCCCACACATTACTCAGAGTCACTATTGTGCAGTACCTTTACTGAGTCCCAGCATCAATAAGCATGGTATGTTAAGGTTGGCCAAGCCAACAAAAAATTATACACTAACCCATCCGATTTACCAAGTCTGACTGCAACAATAACCAAACTTTCCTTACAACTCCATTATCCTCAGCTGTGCTCCGAGAACACAATTTCTTTTTGTCTTGGAAGAATTTTCTTCTCAAGAATAATTATCAGTAAGAATGTTCTGTAGCAATGTCCTCACTAGATCTGACCAGCAGCCAATATACCTTAGTATCACATCTGCAACAGACAGCAAAGCCAGGAAAGTCAAAGAAGATCCAAGTCATGGAACTGTTGCCATGTGCCTTGCAGTAGCACAGCTGATTTTCTACTTCAGTTCCCAAAGGTCCTGCTAAGGTAATGCATGAGATTGAATTACTGACCTATAGCCAATCTACCCTATCTATGTGAGTTATTATCTTTTCTACCTCTTCTTTGCTCACTATCAAAATTAAAATCTCTTTTTCTACAGTTACATTTTCCCCCAGTTCTTTCTTACATTTTGAGGACAAAAAAAATACAGTTGAAAAGTGTCAACTTGTGATGGGCAAGAAACTATTGAAGAACACTCAGTATCTTGAGATCCTAAACGTTAGAATACAGAAATGTGGATGAATAAAGGATTTTGCATGTAAAATACTGAACTGCTATCATATCAGTTTTGAAATCAATTCATTGATGTGTCATTCCATACAAGGAGATGATCTGGCATGCCACAATTCACAATTTCATTGGAAGTACTGAATTGGAAGCTATTAAGACTGTAATCAAAAGCTGAGGGAATTATATACAATAACAAGGAGGATGGTGTTCCTAGGGCAGTTGTTAATGTCATAAGTTGCTCAGCAGTATGGCAACCAAGTGTACCCTCTTTGCAACAAACTAGACAGAGATGTCCTATGCACTTCTGGGATCTGTTTCTCTCTGACATAAAGAGAAAATATCAGAAGAATTTCTGTTGTGCACTTGTCAACCTTTGTCTTGGAATTCTGCTGTGTTTAATTATTGTATACAAACATACTGAGAAAATTATAACAGGTATCAGACAAAGTAATCATGTTACAAGATACAAAAGAAATTATAAATATCCCAATTCAAATATCAGTATGCTTTTTCTTAAAAAAAAAAAAAGCAAACATCTATCACGTAAAATAGTATTTGCTTAAGTTTTCATGAGGCATCAAAAAATTAGCAGTTTGCCTTTTTTTTAACAACACAGTTTAACCCTGTTTCTCTGAAATTCAATTTCTTATGCAGGGCTCTCACATCCTTTATATTCTACAGAGTATCTACACAACCTGTACTTCTCCAAATCACAGCTATTTCAATCCTACAAAGGAGTCCTTTTCACTTCAGTTTAACTGTCCTTTTAGTATTTTAAGATAGCTGTATGCATATACATAAATTCACAATGCCTCTAAACATAAAATCTGGGTATAACCACTTCGCAGTTCTGCCTGCGCAAGGCTGTACAGGTAGTGGTATGTGACAGTCTACCTGCAATAGAACAGTACTGGTCTCAGGTTAGCTAGCTCTTCAGATCCAAGGGAAGTTTGCATCCCATCACCAGCAGAGGGTTCCGCAGTAAAGGATGATTAATGATTTTCCGACTTTTTCCTTTCCCAGGTTTTTCACATTTTCACAATTTGGAAATAAATTGCATAGCTTAATCTGCCAACGACTCACTTGCTATGAGTACCAGACAAACACAAGGAGGTCAGAAATTCTAATAGTGCTGATTACAACACAATTACTGACTCATTTTGCCTTCCTTTAACTATCCAGAGAGCTGTACAGAACTGGTTGGCGTGTCTACGTGTTCATAAGATACACATTTATTTTTGTCACATGAGGCAGATATGTGCTGTGTTTGGTGGTGTGGGACTGGATCGCAGTTTTTAAGGATTCTTTTAATGTTTTCTTTTAACAATTCTCCATAGTGGGACTGGTTTGGGGTTTTTTTAATAAATGTATGATGCCTAGAACCGTAAGCCTTAGATTGTTGATCGGACTTCCCACATACTGCAGTGACCTCCGTATTAAATGGCAGCACCATAATAGTATTAGGAGCCTTTTTTGATGGCAATGCATTAATGAAACAAAGCTCCAATTCACAGTATAAGCACATGAGAAAAAAAAAGCCAGCTAAAGCAGGGGAGAATGCCACTGAAGCAGGAAATGCTTTAAACCAGATGCAGCTGAGCTCCCTCAATAGAGCTGACTTTGACTGCAAGATGAAGGGATGGATGAGATAGAATTCAGTAAGTACTGAATCAGATTGGTAGGGATATTTGTCAGATATTTGGGTTTAATTTGCTTGTGCACAACCTAGGGATTGTCCTTTGTGGGTTAGATAGGTTTTCATATAGATAATTGTATATGTGTATTTCTGATTAAAATGAATTTCAATTCAAAAGTATCAAGAAAAAATGTATTATTAGATCAAATTAATACTTCAGAGTCTATTTTGCAAAATATTTTTTCAGTATACACAGAACAGTACTTAAGCAGTTCTAAGAAGGAGTATCCCCCTTTGAATTTTAGAGCTATATGTAGTGTAATAAAATGGCCAACCTGAACAGATCACGGACTCTGTCACAGAGAAGATGGTATGGAACTTTTTAATGTTAACTTTATTTGCAGAATAGACACTGGTTTTAAGGATAGGGGTAAAAATAATTTACCAAGTCTTAGTCATCTGGCACATAGCCTAGATTTCAAACTTTCAAAAATTAGAGCACAATCAAACATACTATTCCAGCAGTAGCATCACGACACACAAGATTTTCCACCTGCAGCTTCCCCTCAGCTGCTCACAAGCCCCTTCCTGTTAGACTTGACAACTCAACTGCACCTGTAGCCACTCCCTAATCCTACCCCACCAAATGCAGTTTAGCTGGAACTCTTTTTATTATTTCTTCATTATTTAAAACAGGCCTTTTCTTAGAGAACAAGGCTGGGGAGCAGCCAAACTTCATAAGCATATTGGAGTTGATTTTACTAAGCATCATCCAAACTACACGCTCCTCTGAATGACAAAGAAAAGCTGCTACATCAGAAAAAGGATTAACTACTTGCAAGATAAAACAAGAAGCAATTACAGATAACATGATCTCTCATTTAAGGTCTTCTTTTAGACACAGAATCTCTGAAATAAAAACAGATTAATTCATTGTCCCTTACTGTCTTTTTAAAAGCTCTTTTGAAATACTACACTATTTTATTTCATTGTATTGAACAGGTGTTACATTTTACAAAGGCTGAACAAATTTACAGTCTACCAAAGTAAAAATGAGCAATTTATCATTTATGAAGCGGATAATTCACAGTCCCTTAACAATTTTTTAACACTTTGATTCTCCTGCACTTTGGATTGAAACTTATGTGCTTAATTCAATTCAAATTATCTTTCCACGGCCAAGTAAATGATAGCTCTTTTATGCCTGTTTTTCCTGTAATCAAAGCCAGTGTCCCAGTTAAAGCAAATTACATATATATTAATGTTTTGAAAGTTATTTGTAATATAATTATATTAAAGATGCAATTATGAATCTTAAAATTTCAAATTCATGCTGCATGTTGAAATAGTTTATCTGCAACAGTCATGAAAGGGTAAAGATATAAATATATCATGATTTCATAAATAAGCTTTTGGAGATATTTAATGATAATCATATTCCCTGCACGTTATATAATCAGTAAAGTTGTTTTTTTTTTCTGACTATTTTGAGATGTTTATTTTCTTTTGAATTACATATCCAGTCAGGAGATGGCTGCTAATTTTTAGTAAATTTTCCCCTAGATAAACACAGTTGGTTTAACATCTTTTAAAAACTACTGCTGTTTTTGCAGGTTATAGTCCACATCTGAATGTGTATGAAAAGCAAAGGAATTTCATAAGAATCCCCCCAAAAGCTGCCAGAAATTCAGTTTTTCCTATGTAGAGTTGGATACAATAAAAAGGTGACACAACCAGCAGTGAAAATGCAGCTGTTCTTGAACTCCTTTTTCAATGAACCGACGAAACAATGCTTATTGACACTCGGCACTTCAGGGAAATACTAATAGTTTCCTAAAATGTAAATGGAAGGAGGTCTTACCTTGATACTATCTGAGTTTGAAGTTGTAAGTATTCTGACATGATTGTGACTTCCTCAGTGTGAGAAAGAAAGCCAACATTCCCACATTTCAACATGGATGCTGAGAGTATAGAGCTAGAAAGATCTCTGCAATAGATTATCAGATCTGACACGTTTAATCAGTTTTGACACACAGCCTCCTCCTTTTGCCAGTCTTAAAAAGATTGTCCTTGAAAGGGTAAACAAACTCTGGACTTCTGGAGGAACAAAGATGACTGTAAATCCAGGTGAGGGAGCATATCTTCCCACAGGCCATCTTTTCTTTTTTTTGTGTGTGTGGAGAAAATGGAGAAAAATTGCCTGTTGCAAGATTGTGTGCTCGGATCTGTCCTATTTTAAAGCTTTATAAATGCAGCAATTCAAAGGACTGTTGCTTATAGCAACAAATAAAAGATAGGACAGATGGAGAGGGGAAAAGCATTACTGCAAACCCATCATTGTGCTTAGCAAATTTACACCCTGAGAGTATGTTAGGGTTTGATAAAGGAAGAAAATGACAAACATTAATGGTGCAGTAATGAAGTCAGTGCAGTTGCTGGTCAGTGTTCACGTATCCTAAGTCACCCTTAAGAGGCCTTCTATAATTTAAACACAGGTACTTATCTCTCAAAAGTGTGTCTCAAGCTCATGGACTGA
This sequence comes from Neopelma chrysocephalum, assembly GCF_003984885.1. Taxonomy (NCBI): domain Eukaryota; kingdom Metazoa; phylum Chordata; class Aves; order Passeriformes; family Pipridae; genus Neopelma; species Neopelma chrysocephalum. The sequence goes on from NW_020897689.1 coordinate 26,735,787, forward strand.
TAAGGCTTTTTTTTTTTTTTTAATGGACAGCAAATAAATTCACTATCAACTAATTACTGCACTATGTTTCATTTTACTTAGAGATAAATATTTCCAGGCATAGAGTAGTAAATATTACCAAGGAAAATAAAAATGTTCTCACTAAAGATCAGCCCTTTAGTAAAACCAGTGCAAGCTGAACAGCTATGATTGTGCCAGCATATGATTTTCATATGATAGAAAATAATACATTATATAATAACTGCATAATCTTTACCTAAGAAAACATGAATTTTCAGTGATGGCACAAACATGTTTTCAGTTGATCTAAAGTGGTAGACAAGATTTGACTAACTACAGAAACAACCTGACCAAAGTGTACTCATAATTTGTTTGAGATCAACAACAACATCAAAGGATCAGAGTTCTCCATCTACAGTTCTCCACCTACTGGCAAGTGAACTGAAATTACTCTCCTTTCATCACCAGTAATTTCTGCTGCTAAGACAAGGAAAATTATTTTTGGCAAATTCTTATAAAGAATTGATTTTTTATTACCACTGTTATCCCTACTGTTGGTACATCTTTTCTCTCTTCAGTTTATTCTTCCACAGCGAAGTCCAATATAGATAGTTGTTATTGATTCCCTCTCCCAACAAACCCACTGGTTATGCAAACTGGATGCATATTTTAATGAGCTCTTAGGCTGCTTCTGTATTGCCTATTAGCATCAGTCTTGCCTGTCAAATCACCACATGACAGCTGAGTTTGCTTAAACAATACATAAGAACTCAGTCATCACAGGAGATGGGGAACATGTAGGAATATAACATAGTCTCCAATCTCCTAGCAGCACCGGCTTAGGCACACCAGTTAAAATAAATTTTGCACACAAACTCACATAGATACAAACCTGTTTTGTAAGTAGCTTCATTTTTTAACATAATTACAGAGTAGAAGCCATTGTTGACAAGATGTGTCATCCCGGAAAGCCAGTGACAACATGTATCTTGCAAAGTGGCATGGACTATTACGCTAAAATTTGTGAAAGGCAAATTTTTGCATGTTTTCAGGAAGGCAGATGACTACTCTGGAAGCATTACAAACATGAAAAGCAACTGCTTTCACTCTGAAATACTCTGAGCGATGTAGGAACAAGGAAATATAAAGCAAGGGTCATGACCTTGGTACCGCACCTGGAATCTGGTGCATGTGACATCAACTTTTATAGGTTCCCTGAGAATTTTACAGGCCTGTAGGAACAGAAGTGTTGGATGTAAAGATAAAATACAAAGTACTGGGTAACGGCCAACACAGCGTTTGCAAAAAGAAGTCATGCTTCATTATGCAGCATGTGTTCTTTGAAGGCATTTATGACCACACAGATAAAAATGATCCATTCATCTACTCTGCTGAATTTCCACTTGGATTTTCAAAATCAGTCTGACAATGTTCCTCACAAAGGAAAAAATAGGGCCACTGAATTTTGGTGCATGAGGTCTTGACAGGCTTTCTTTGAGTCAGTCTGCAGGGAAAGGCAGGCATGTGGTTCAGGTCAAGAACACAACCTTGGTATCTGTTTAGTCTTCCAGTATCCAGGCAGACTGGTTTGAAGAAGTTCCTCCTTCCAATTTAGTGCATCCCCTCATCTTCAGTGCTACTATTTTGAATGACTGATAGGAATACTGTTTAGTAACACCTTCATAGCACATGACTGTGTCGCCATAACCATCAGATTTGTAGGGAACTAGGCATGATGCTGTAGCTGAGTTCTTCTTTCCAAGATGGATTGGGAAAGCCTTTTAGACACTGGTGCATATGTATCTTTTTCTCACAGTTTTCACTTGGCATAGACCCCCCCAAAGAAATAAAAGAAAATAAAAAAAAACAAGCTTTCATTTGGAACAGTGACATGCTTTCTGCAGGAAGAAGAAACACAGCTTCAATCTACTTCTAAGTCCTTTTCACTGGTGTAAAACAGCATTTTGTTGGCTGATTGAATTTGTGGTTGGAAAAGAGAATTCCATGTGAGTTTTCTGCAGAGGATCTTTACCATTTGTTTGCCTCAGCAAGATTCTATCTTATTGTGCAGCTCAGCAACTCCAAAATAATTGTTTTCTATCCATTCATTTCAAATTTTGGATGGAAGTCTTATTATGACAGGATGTGGATTTTTCAGTATGAATAGAGTATTTTGTTAATGTTTATATCCAATAATTTAGGAGCCAGCTGCTCCATAAATAGTATCAAATCATCTTCACCATTTGAAAGACCAAATAATCTAATATTAATCTTGTGGATTCATCTCAGAATTTTGTTCACCTTTGAATGGTTACTAGCAGTCTGAGATAAAAAGTACATTTTATAATCCTTCTCTTTTTATAGTGTTTCAAGCTTTAAAAGTTTTGGTGTACACCACATCTATCTAGGTTTCCACATTTGATAAATGTACTCTTGCAAAATCCATTTACCATCAAAGCTGTTACAGTACCTGTGCACATTAAAAAGTTCTGTTAAACTATTTAATCAACAAATTACTGAAACAGGTCTTTTTAGGCTCAAATCACTGGAGAAATGGCTAAATGACCATAGAAAAATAATTTTTTATATTTATTTTCCCCTCTCTTTATAAGATGATGTCATTCCGTATGCTCAGGCCAGATTTTGGTTCTCTCATTACCCTTCAATCTGTTACAGGATAGAGCCTAAGTAAAACATCTGAACAAATGACTAAACTTCCTATAATTCTCAAAAGTGACAACTATCACAGTGAAGTCACATCATAAAAGAGGCTCAAGAAGAGCCCTGCACTTGCTATGAGATAAAATTTGCCTGTCACGGAAGACAAAAGAATATTAATAGCTTTTTGCTGCGTGCTTAATGAAATACTTCCCAGACTACTTGCAAGCTCCTTTATTAAGAACAATAACCTTTTTTTTCCTGAGATCAGTGCACAGTTTTAATACAGAACACCTTATCAAGGGAAGTTTGTTCTATTTTTGTTACTCTAGACAATAAAACCTACAACAGTAGTGATTCAAATATAAGCAATTTTCAGACATAAAATATGACTGCAACTATCATTCAAACAAATTACCTTCAAATCAGCCAAGAATTGCAAGAATAGTTCTTGATTTGAGTAACATACCACTATAAATTCATCGTGATGCAGTTAGATCTTAAACGCAAAATGCTTTAGTAAGAGAAAGGACATCAACAACAATCAGGTCACAAACTTTCCTCAGAGAACCCTTAATCAGTATTGATGTTATTTTTGTTGATCTCTTCTTTTGTTTCTTATATTCAGAAAAGAGGAAATTAGGGACAATTTATTATGATTGTTTTACAAAATATTTGAGAGTGATCATAGGGAAGAGTTACTGACTCTAAGTTTCAGCTATAAACATAGGAAAAAAATAAGGAGAAAAAAACATTGAACACAGGTCTGAGTCTGGAAATAAGAGTAGAAAAGGGAAAAAAATTACGTTAAGGACAAAAAACACTAAACGCAACAGCAAGGCTAGAAATAAGAGTGCAAAAGAGGAAAAACACAAAGACTTGCTAAAGGTGTATAAAAGACTACTTACATCAACATTCTCACTTTTAGAATAGCTTTGTTTTCTGCTGGGCTTTTTAATGGGTCTTGAAATATTTATGATCAGATTTGCACAGAGTCTATCCTCAGTTAACAAGCATTAAGTATCATAGTGGCAACATACTACTGCATGACAAAGTAGTTCACCTGGCCTGCCACCATAAAAACTGACCTAGAACTCTTTGCAGTTGCACAACAGACATTTCGAACATCTCAAGAGAATTTACAGAAGTGTAAGAAAGCAATTCAGGAGTATTTTCCCCCCTGTACTATTAATAGTAGTAACTTGAGAATGTTAGTACAGCCATTTGGCAGCTGTACTACCATACTGAAACCTGTGATATTAGGTACTTTTCTTTATATTTAATTGCTTGCTGTTAACCTAGCTTCCTTCTCAATTTCTTCTTAAAACCAAATTCATCTTTACAGTTGAGTGACTCAGCTGCTCCATTGAAAAGAGTTGTGTTACTGCCACACATCTTGTCCTGTAAAAATAAACTATGATGATAAATTTTTCTATTTAATACAATGCTTCTTTAACCGGGAGGTTTTTTAATTGAACTAGTATCTTTCTCTCATTTAAGAGGAAGCTATGCAATATTTCTTATGATCTCCCTCTCTTCCATCTCCAAGATTTCTGACTTTTAGATTACACTGAGAATTTCCCTGTGGTTGCTAACAAGGTTGATCACACGCCAGGACCTCATTCTCTGCATGCAGGAGTACAGATTAGTTCAGTCTGACTATGCAGGCAAGCACTGGTCAAGACTTTCACTTAATCTCCTGTGACGTGAATGAAGAAACACTAAATTAGCTGTGTGGAATGATTGAATCACTACAGTTGAATGATCAAATGCCAGCACAGAGCTGCCACAGAAGCTCAGGCCAGTAATGAAGCTTTTCTGCTTTACCGAATCAGTTTGTTTGGTTTTCAGGTCAGTTTTTTTAGCATGGTTCAGAAGCAGGAACTGAGCCCACATGAAGAAAGAAGAAAATGCACTACTACTGCTTGCTGCCTCTTAAATCTAATTAAATGCTTTTACAACAGGTACTAAGGGCTCACTTTTTCAACATCATCCAAACTCTATAAGGAAATGGGTTCATTTACTTTTAATCTGCTGGGGTAGCTGCTTGCAAAGCTGCTTTTTAATTTCATGTTGCCACAGAACAAACAGAGCAAGCTGCTGCTTAATGTTATCATAGAGTGTAAGTACTAGAAAGTGCTTCTAGACAAAGAAATTAAAATGCTAAAATAAGCACCATTTAATTCCAAATGGTAAAGTTGTGCATCATGGTGTCATACTACAGAAATGAAAAACCAAAATTTCCAAAATAAAGAAAGCATGCTTACTAAAATGATGATAATCTAGCCTAGAATCTCTTCATAAAACATTTCATAGTGGGGCTTTTAACTCAAGTTGGGTACACGAAAACTGAAGCAACCCACAAGCTTTAATTCCTTTTTAAAATCATGGCCAACTTTATATTTACAATCACCATGGAGATGTAGCCTACAGAATGTAATTCCATTTCACTTAGCAGTATCTGGGAGACAAATTGCCTATTTTACCTTCTCCAAATTATCATAAATGCATTCACAACTTCTTCAATGCATTATTTCAAGTTGATATGCTCCCTCAGTAAATACATTTCTCCCTTATGGAATTTCTTCTGAACATTAAATAAGTAAAAGAAAGTGTTTCTCATTTAGGAACATCAGCTATCAGAACAAATTATGATGAGCTAAATGCTCATGATGTGCACAGCAGATCTGAATGCCATCCTTAAGGATATATCTGTGACTTTTTATAGAAGATGTAGTAACTGGGAAAACTTCATGCTTCAGAAAATCAGAATTTTAAACGATTCAGTAAACCTCTTTCACCATTTGAAAGACCAGCATTTTAGTGACACTGAGCTGAACCTTAAACACATAATGAAATCCAGTTCAATTTGAAGCAGGGAAGATGATATTATATACTAAAACATGGAAGCATGAGTGGAACACTGAAAATCTTTAAATACAACTGTGTTATTAGATGTGTAATGGCACATGAATCTGACAAGGACTACTCTGGTTCAAGGAGAGCAGATTGAAGGCAAATTTATATCATCAGATTGCAGCCTCTGTTGCAAATGGGCATGACAGTTCTTATCTACTTTACCACTGATTGAGAGCTCCTTAGTGTAGCAATACTCATGAACTCTGCTAAATTTAATTTTATTTCCATTTGACAACAGGCAGGAAAGCACCCTGTCAGTCAGCTTTTAATAGCCATTACCTTTCACATTGCAAAAAGTCATTCTAGATTTTAATTTCTTTTCCAAAGGTATTTCAGAAAACTTTCAAGATGGAATAATAATGGAAATAAACAGCCCTGAATTGCATAGGAAGGTTTGGTATGGTAGTAAAGAGGAATTGCTACCAACAAAGGCATCAGTCATAGCCCCACATCTTTTGGGAACTGACTTAAAGGGGAAGATAAGAAGCAAAGTTCTAACATAACCAAACCCCAAATTTGCCTCATTTCAGGGTTCTGGTTACATTTAGTATCACCAGGAGTGGTGTTTTCCATCTGGCTCAGTCACCCTTTAAGAGTGCTTCTTCCCATGGAAAGCAGGATGTGCCAAGCAGAGCAGGAGGAAAGAAGCATTCTTGGTCTCACTCAGCAAGATGCTGGGACCCAGCTGGAATGGCTTCTCATATCTGGGAAACAAAGGAGCATTTCTACTATGAATTATAGGATCTCACCTTCAAGATATTCAGCCACCTTAACTGCAAAATGTTTCAGTACCTGTTCCTCAGTATGAATGGCTTTTGCTCATCTTTTTCTTAGGCAATAGGCCATTACTGAACAAAAGACTTGGCATGGTAGACAGGAAATATAATCACAGCTTGCCAGAAACAAGGTTCTCCAAAATAGATACAGCTTCCTTATTCAACCTTAATGTTATATTCACAGTAATTCTTTGATAATTTTATTACCTATAACGGTAAACAGCATAAATCTGGACAGCTTTGTAATAAGAAACACCACTCTGATAAGCAATTTCTGTTCTGATGATATCACCTTTGTAGTGATAGAAAAACTTAGTGAAATATATGATCAAAATAGCTGCATAATGTACTTTGATTAACACATGAAAAACATTCACCAGACAAAATTCAAGGCATCCATGAGACATTTCTACAACTGTGTCTTGATTTATAGCAATTGAGGTTTTGACCTAAAATATTTGTGAGCTGTTTGTGAAAAATCAGGGTGGGTTTTGTCTGGGTAAAAATTGTTCTGTTGTAATTGATATGTTAGAGAATGATGTATTTTTAATTCAGATGTCCTATGTAAACAGCAGAGGTTATGAATATAAAATGAAGGATCTCTAAAGTACAGGACTGCCACCTAAAACACCTTGTTATTCAAGATCTCTCTGTGTTTCTCTCCACATAAACACATAAACCTGTACACTCGCAGTGCTTGTTTTCTTAACCACTGCGTGTTTCTTGTGAAACTTTAGATAAGTACAGCCTAGCAATGCCCAATATCACTCCTTGCCTATCTCTGAAATATTATTGATCATACCTATTAATATATGCAAAAAAGAATGTAATTAAAAAACTTGCCAAAGGGACAAAAATGAGTAAATTATTTTCCAGGAAGATAATTAACTCTATTCCAGCAAAAGAAGGATAGAAATTTAGGATTTTATCACAAATAACATTTTTTAACATTTATTAAAAAGCTGAAACTACACAAGTTTAATGCCCTTTTAAAGAGGAAATGTATTTAGTTGTTAAACCAGAATAATGGAATTGACATAATTTGGGTTAATAGCCTATTTTTGTGAAGGTCTTATTTTATATGAGTGTGCAAATTACTTCTCATCTCTCTGCTCCACTTTTGCCCTCTGTAATAGTGGGATGACAACCACATTTTGAAAAACAGACGTATTGAACCATCATTCTTTCAAGATGCAAAAAGCACACACAGCCTTTAGATAAAAAAGATTCTTTTACAGGATGCCCTTAACCACTTTTCTTTCTTTTTGAGCAGGGATGTGTAAATGGTTTCCTAAACTATAACCTTGAGACTCTTATGAGACATTACTATGTGCACATTTAATTTCTTTTTTAATAACAAATCATATTTATATTCTTAGATCTTATAATGGTAAAGAAACTAGCAGCATTTCAACATAAATCTATGCAAAAGAAAAAAATCATAAGAGATCAGACATACTTTTGCTGAGTTTGTGGACTGCACAGTACAAACCAATGTGGCACATATTGAGGAGTAAATGCAGGCACACGTGAAGAGCTCATATTGCTTATATACATGTCACGAGTTAACTTCTTGCCTATTTCACGGTAAAAACAGTAACATAGAATCATAGAATAGTTTGGGTTGAAAGGGATCTTAAAGGCCACCTAGTTCAACCCCTCTGCAATGAGCAGAGACATCTTCAACTAGATCAGGTTGCTCAGAGCCCCATCCAACCTGACTTTGAAAGCTTCCAAGGATGGAGCATCTAGCACCTCTCTGGGCAACTTGTTCCAGTGTTTCATGGCTCGGACTGTAAAAATCTTCCTTATACGTAGTCTAAATCTACCCTCTTCTAGGTTAAAATCATTACCCCTTGTCCTATTGCTACAGGCCCGATTTAAAAGTGTGTGTCTATCTTTCTTGTAGGCCCCCTTTAGGTACTGGAAGGTTGCTATAAGGTCTCCCTGAAAAACCTCAACTCACAAAGACTGTCCTCATAGGAGAGGTGCTCCAACAGTCTGACCATCTTTGTAGCCCTCCTCTGGACTTGCTCCAACAGGTCCACATCCTTCTTATTCTGAGAAACCCAGAGCTGAATGCAGTACAGGGAGAATCACTTCCCTTGACCTACTGGCCACACTTCTTTTGATGCAGCCCAGGATACAACTGGATTTCTAGGCTGCAAGCACTCCTTGCCAGCTCATATCCATTACTGTCCACTAGTACACCCCAGTCCTTTTCAGCAGTCCTGCTCTCAACCCCTTCATCCCACAGCCTGTATTGAAACTGGGGGTCGCCCCGACCCAGATGCAGGACCTTGCGCTTGGCCTTATTAAACCTCATGAAGTTCCCATGGGCCCACTTCCTGAGCCTGTCCATGTCCCTTTGGATGGCATCCTGTCCCTAGGGTGTGTCAACCACACCACTCAGCATGACATAGTAATGTCTGTAGAAATAATGGTGATTACAAAAGATAGGTGCCAATGACACAGCCGTTTTCCAAGAATTTTGCAGCCTACTTATGTCATCACATAAATTACCTCTTAACTGAAAAGTACATTCACTTGAGTTACCTGCAGTATTTTATTTCTTACTTATTCTACACATTGTCAGGTTTCATGTACTTGAACAAAGATGTCACCTAATTCTGTTCCTATATCTACTTTTTAATTTATAATAGTGTCCAGAGTCCTGGGTTGCAGACTGCAGCACTGATAAAGCTGTTGTACACAATGAAAGGAAGTCTCAGTTTTATTATCTAAGTGTCAACAGCTACTCTTGAACCCTTGTAAATATATGAACAATCCTGTTTTACAAATAAGAAGGAAAGCCAAATGACTCAACTCTGAATCCTATTAGATACTGGAAGAGGGAATTCCTGGCTCAGCCTGTTAAGCAGACCAGCTAGTAATTCTCAATGTTTTTACTGGATTTTACTATTCTTTTCCTCGTTTCTCTCCCATATTAAGACCTAGACTAAATTTACACAAATTTCCACAGGTTCACATAATTCACTTAGACTCCCCTCTCACTCTCAACAGTGACCAGGAATAGATGTTATTTGATACCCTTTATTTTTATGTTGCATCACTGCAATCATGTTTTATTTTCACTTTTAAAAAGGGTTTTTAAACCACTTAAATAAAGAATTTCAGTTTCTTGTCTTCCTCGTCTTCTCTCTTCTTGAGACTGTTGGGCTAAATTTACCTAGTGTTTCCAGGACTCGATGCTGCAAGGTACATTAAAAGATTCATCTGAGATCCTTAAAACTGTGGAAGAATTACTGTAATCCCCTAATGGAATGTGACTGAATGACAATTTGTAGTATTACCAATTTTTGTAAGTATATTTAGAGATTATGTTCAAATAACAGTATTTTCATATGCCCTTATGCATTGTAACCAAAGAACTCTTGCATTAGCTGAAATCTATGCTCTAAGTAGATCTCATTCTTCTTGGAAATACATGTTCCACTTGGTTACACAGTATGGAAAACAGGGAAAAGTGCCACTTCACCTGTAGCCAGGAAAATGGGTAGAGTTGGAGTTCTGTACAGAAAAAAAAAATTAAATGCTGTGATATCACTACACTTCATCTCAACCTCTTAAAAAACATTTCATTCAACTTCAGCAATCCCTTTGATCTATTCAATAGAAACTGTACATAAAGCTACTATAAATCCATATAAATCTATTTCGTATATGACTTGAAAGAGTAAATTCCATTCCTCTGACAGAACCCTGCACACCTCACTGAGAACAAAAAATCAAGAGCTGTGTTGGAGAACTGGTAAATAATTTCATGCAAAATATGGTGAAATCCAATCTCTGCAGTTGTATTCATTCTCCATTTCACATAGCAGTGTGCTTGCAACTACCACCAAGGGCAGTCAACAGAAGCCTTTATTTTGGAAAAAAAAAAGGCAGCATGCCAAGAAATTTGAAAGACTGTATTTTTCGTGTATTTGAAACAGGTCTCTTACTCCTTGACAATATCTAACACTAACCATCTTGTATGTGAAGCACTTACATACAATGATGAATATTCTTCACACAGTATGGAGAAGTAAGCAGGAAGACAGGGGGGAGGGCAATCTGGACACAGGCAGAGAGGACGTAAATTGGAGAATGGGAACATGAAAAAAGCTAACAGTGGAAGCCAGCATGGGCTCAAAGGTTTGGAGACGATTAAGGATCAAACAGAAAGCAGAAGCAAGTAATAGAGATATGGAGTAGCAGAGAGAGATGAAAATTTTCTTACTGAGCTATACTAACAAGCATAACTAGCAGGTTGAGAAAAACCATTCTTCTTTTCTATTTGGCACTTGTGAGACCACTCTGTAAAAACTAGGTCTGTTTTTGTGCTTCCCAAAAAGACATTAGTATACTGGGTCAAGTCCAGCAGAGAGCTACCACAATGACTAGGGGACTGGAGCAGATGACATACCAGGAGAGTATGAAGGAACTGGTTTCCTCAATATCAAGAAGAGGAGGCTATGGATGGATGGATATTACAGTAAAATTCAGCTATCAATGGGAAGGTGTAGAAAAGACAGAGGCAGCGTCTCCTCAGTGGTGCTCAATGTAAGGTTGCAAGGCAACAGATACAGGTTTTGACAAAGGATATTCCAATTAAATTTCAGGGAAAAAAAGTTAACTGTATACATCAGTTGCCAAATCCAGGATCAGGTTTGCCCAGAAAAGCTGTAGAATCTCCATTCTTGGGGACCCTTAAAACCTGACCATCCAAAGTCCTGAGCAACCTACTTAACCTACTTAAGACTGCAAACTGGCTCTGTCTTTGAAACTAGCCATAAGTCTTTTGTACTTAACTTGGTCTGTGATTCTGTGAATTTGAAATGAGGGTTACACGAAAAGGACACAAAGTGAGAGGATTTGAGATGACTAGCTGTAAGACCATACTCTACAGAGGCTAAAAATGAGGATTTTGTAACATCACAAGACTTCTGCAACCAAGTATCTGCAAAAGTTCATGACAAAACATTTGTCTCATCCCCCCTCTAGTGGCTAGTACACATAGGACCAGTCACTGCTAAAACCAATTTGTAAACTCCAGTGGCAAGTACTAGAGGAGTGAAAGATATTTATCACACATTTGGTTATCAATATATTCTGACATCACGGAATTAATTTTGTTTGTTTCCATTTTTTTTTTTTTTAGGTAAGCAAAAGGCATCTTATATATTCTTAGCATTTAAGATCTCCCTCTGTTCCTAAAGTCACCTTAAATGTGCTTTCTCCTGATTTTGAAGTATTTTTGCCTCTATTTTCAAATAATTTTTGTAAGTTAGTATTTATGTATCTATGCAAATATGTAGATATAGATTATTATCTTTCTGTGTATGTGCATAATTTTTGTGAGCCCATATATATTTACATTTGTGTATATATTTCCTTGGTGGACTAAGTTAGTAAAGCATTTCCAAGACCCATTTATTCAGACAGTCATTAGTATTTGTGCATTACCAATTATGTCAAAGATGTTCCTGTATTCAGATCAGAGAAAAACCATATCCAGCCTAAACATCAAAAGAGGTTTGATAACTAAATGTTAAAAGAAAAAGAGGTTTAAATGCTTCGGTCAAGAATTTTAAGAAATGTGGTACTATCTACTACTTCTTAAAGAAAATAAAAAAATAAACATTAAATTTTGCTTTTAAGTGGGTATAATATAAAAATGTTTATTTACAGAGCTACTGTTCATTGGTAATACTCGACATACGTAAAATATTCAGGGAAATATAGAAACAATTGATGTGAATTATACAAATATGATTCTTAAAGCAAATACAAGTAAAGAAGTCAAAATAAGAAGTGTAAAATGTTCTTTGCAAAAAAAATATGTTTAGCTGCTGGGCAAAAGAATATGAATTTCCACATACATGAGAAAGTCAGAGAATGTTTTCCAAATATTTTGATAATAGCAAATGAAATTAAATCATTAAAGTTCATAGAAAATGAAATTACTGAGGAAAACATGCAAGAAGTGATAATTTTTACCATAGTTCCAGCTATGGTAAAAGAATGAACATTCTCAGACTGCTTGGCCTCTAGTGTATCGAAAACGTCTTTCCTTGCATCTGATCAGCAATAGTAAGGCAGCAGCTACCTTACAGCATATCAAATATCAGTTCCTTGCTCAGGAAGCTAGACATGCCTTTGTTCAGCTCTTTCAGGCAGGTGAGCGATATGGGTTTCCTAAACACAGTCTTGCATATTCACAACTGGGCAGTTTGAATTTAGGTACCAGTCTGTCAAATGGTCCTACATGCAATGTTAGTTTTAAGCATTCAAAAACCTAACAATTTCAACAGGGCAAAGCATCTGCCTAAAGTAAACGTGTGCCACCCATGTGTGAGCGGGGCCACAAACATTTCATTTGGTAGCAGAGAGAGACAACCTTGTTACAACCAAGGGGACAGAAAGCACTTGTTTCCACAGCACAGAATGAAAGAGTGCCTTTGACCACCAGTCACCTGCCTGATAGCCCTATTCTCCTACCTCCAAACAAGTGCTACTAATAGTTCACAGTACTAAAAAAAATGTACTAGGCATTTCAGAGAAAACAGTAAAAACTGCAGCCAGTGTTACAACTCTTACTACAGCGAATGGCATTTAACAAAAGGGTGGAAAAAAGCTCCAGGTGGATACAATTACAAGAGCATTCTTATGGGGCAATGTCTTAAGCTGCTTTTGAAACTACATTTGTTAATCAATTGTTTTAAACACATCTAGGTTACTACTTCTACAGAAGCAACATATGCCACTCCTGGTCAGACAGTGGTGCCCAGGTGCATACTCTACAATTCAGTGTTGCACACCTAAAAGAAACTTGGAAATACAGCTTATATTGGTATCACAAACCTCAGAAGCTGCCATTCAGTCTAAGCTTCCCTTAGCAGAAAATGAGGAGAAACAGCAATCTCTGTATCCTCTAAATTGTGAAAGTATCTTAAATGGGAAGAAACATACTTTGTGAATGTCCTTATCTCACCACTGCCTATACAACCACCTAAAGCAACTAGCTTTGACTAGACACTTAGCTCTTAGGTCAAGTTAAATAAAATATCCACTTTTATTTTCATTCTTTAGATTTAGATACAACTGTTGGATTAATCAAGATATAACCAGTTTAGCACCAGCTAAAAAAAAGGATAAATTAAAGGCTATGTTAGGAGGTAAGCTTTTTCACAAGCATGTGAGAACAAAAAGCATATTCATCATCCTGTTTTTACAGCCATAGCAGCATGCCAGAGCTCCAGCTACAAAAACTTACAGAAATTCCATAATGCCAATGCAATGCTGGTGATTGCCAAGGGAAGGGACACCTTTTTCATACTCTTACAGACTCCAGGAAAAGAGCTGGGATGGACAAAGAGAGGAACAAAAAATCTGGTAAATAATTACTATTTTGACCAGAACAAAACCATGTTCACTAAAAAATATGGTATCCTGAATATTGTCAAGAACCTGAGAAGATATAACGTACAAAAGTAATTTTTCAGGTCTGCTGAAAAAAAAGAAACAGGGCATCCTTAAAGCAAAAAGCTTGCTTCCTGAAGAGAAAAGTTTATAGAGCAGGACACAAAGTGAAGAGTCATATTCCACAGAGAAGCACTTCCTCTAAGATTTTATTCTTGCATTTTTCTTCTAAAATTACACAATTTTCCTTAAGTTTTACAGTTCTAGGATACAAAATGAAAAAAAATTATTCAGGTGGCAATTGACTGAGTTACAGACTGTTAAATATTTGAGGATATAAAAAATTGGTTCTTTTCCATAAAGGATGATGGTTAATTTAAATACCATATTTTTAAGTTCTGAAATACAGTTGCATTATCAATTGTTTATTGAAAAAAAAAAATTGTACTATTCCATGGACTGATTTTGCCCATTTGTATTACACAGTTCAGGATCTGCTTGGACATACGTGGGGTAAGATATATTTGCTATACCAATTTCTTGCAGCTGGAACTTCTCCAGCTTTAACTGATTCGGCTGATTAGTGAACTGTATAGTATTTATTAAGCCTTTCATTAAGATGAGCTTGCCTGATCAAATGATATGAAATGAAAATGCATCTGTGTGATGAGTCACTACACTACTTTTCTCCAAAGTACTGGTTTAGGAAAAACAAGCACAAAAGCAAATCTACCTGTGAATTCACTTCATCCATTTGAAAGGTTTCAAGAACACACCAGTAATGTGTCTACCCAAATTACTTGCTGTTGGACTTTGTTAATTTATTGACCCACTGTGGGATTCAAAAAACGTTGTGTAACTATCAGCATAATAATATCCTATAAATAAGTCGAACTAAAATATGACATTATTTGTAGTAAAAATGACTAAAAGGAAAAAGCAAAGGGCACAAAATGGAAAGGATAAATCACTTCCAAGCATGACTTTAAGAACCGAATGGAAAAATATCTTTTTTACACAGTGAAATTTAAGGTAATGACAAGAAAAACAAAGGAATGGAATTTTATTTCATGCTATTCCATATCAATAATTCTCTGAGTTTCTCCTGTGGAAAAATGATACAACTCTAATAAAATGATTCAAAGCACTAAACCATTTTCCTTAGTGAACATGGTTTACATTAGCAGGACTTCTGGAAGAGAATATTTCTTTGGAAGATTTATTGTTCTGAGATTATGGTAAGATGATCTAGATGGCTCAGTGCATGAAATCTTGTCATCCTGGCAGAAGTACTTTGCTCATCCAAGAGGCACATTTGGAAGCAGGCAACAGAACTCAGCTTCTGAAGCTACAGGGACAGAGTCTGCACAGCATGTTAACTTGACAATAGGCAATAAAATGGCAGTGAGTGTCAACCACCAACCCCACAAGAAGCAATACATGATGGTATGGGCAGTGGAAGAGGTCCATTTACCTGTTTAACTGAAGGAGACACTGCAATAGCAGTAGCAACACAAGTGAACAGGGAGGTAAAGGAAGGAAAAGAATAATGCACTCTGACATTTTTAGTGTGGTTGTTAGAGGTTTGTTTACAAAAAGAAAAAAAATCTTTTCTTATGACCAGTACCAATATACCAGAAAATAACTAAAGAAAAAGCAAACTTGCTGAGCTAATTTCACATACATTATAAAGTATGTGAACTTAAAAATAAGGTTTTTGCAGATCAGATTTTCAAACCACACCATGAAAATATTTTATATCTAGCCCCTTGAAACAGATGGATTAAAAAATAACACCATAAGCTGTAGCTTAAATAGTATCTGTCAGAGCTGCAAAGGTAGTGTGATTGACTGTATGAAGAGTTATATACACTGGTTCAGTTTAGGTTTCATCACTGTAAAAATTAATACAACATATCAGAAAACACAGTGGGTGATAAATGTTTTGACATGACCCATGAGACAAACCAGATGGCCTAATGACTTTAGGAGTGAGCCCACCTCAAAGTCACTCCGTGATACTGAAAGGAAATCCAGTCACCAGCTGGATTACTAGGCAATGTGGTTCATAGACACCAGTTCCTACTCTCCCGAGCTGTTCTCTGCCTTGTTTTTTCCCCCAAAGACTCCATATACAAAGCAAAATTCTCATGGCAGACCCCCACCTGGTTGTAGGCACATTGGGCAACAGGAGAAAGCAAGGAGCATGGTGCTGGAGCTCAGCCTGCAGAGAGTGCCTTTCTACCATATCTCTTTTGACAGCAGGGTCACAGCACAAACAGTGCAGCCCCCCTCCATCCTAGGAGCCTGCATGGCAGACCACGGACCCAGACTGAGCATCTTGGTGTAGTACACAAGAGATAAGAGACAGAGACTGCATATATTGGAAGCATAGTTCCAGCTACAGCCCTAAGTCCATCTACCAAGCTTGCAATTTCTTGCAGATAGGGCATGCTGAGGTGAAGGAGTGTGCAATGAGTTGAACAGGTTGTAAGAGAAGCGCTTAGAGACAGAGGCAGTTCTGGAGCATTTGCAACCTGGTATGAGTGCAATTTGTACATTAGGGATGAGAAGCAGGGCAAGCGATGCAGAGATGGAGCAGCCGGAAGGTGGGAGGACATGAATTTAGCTGAAGAAGAAGAAATATGGAATGAGGGAGTGGGGACTTACAAAAGGAATAGCGGAAGATACTATTTTGGATAGCTATAGGGAATCTGTCAGGAAGCCGTGGCTCTCTAACACTTTGTAACATGGCTTCAAGAGCCAGAAAGTTTAGCAACCCTTACTCTGTACTTTCTATTATAAAATTATTCTATTTTTTCAATTTCACTTGCTCTTGCATTAAACTGTTCTCCCCTTGCCTCACCCTGCTTTGCATCCCACACCTCCTCCAAACCCCACTTCCCTTAGAATAACTTTTCTATATAAACTAGGGAATATACTTCCCAGGGGCATGCATACTATATCTTTCTGTAATATCAACTAAAATGCAAAATTAAGTGTTTACATTCAAATAGTGAAAGTGGACCAGTGAAGGAATCAGGCTGCATAGGTGTCCCCAGGAACCCATGTGCTCATCATTATCCTGGCAGGTGGCAGGGGAGCACTACAGTAAAGCAAAACCATAAACTTGCTTGACTTTACTCATGCATGTGCACACATGGGCCCAAACTCCACAGTCCTATCATAAAATGTAATTAATTTCATTGGGATTTAAGTGAATTTTGTTCATTAGTATGTCATCTGTTCTCCAAGAATTACCCAGATATACCATGTGGTACCTATAAAGTCCCAAGTGCCAATATGTTTAAAAAACTGGTGCTATCTCAATTATTGCTATTAAACTCGGTGCAACATCACAGTACCACACAGTGGTAACCTTCCAGTAGAGCTAAGAGAAATACAGGCTAAACCCCCAGTGCTCAGACTTACTTTCTGTATCTGAGGGAAGTAATGATTAAAACCCTTTTGAAGATCATCATCAAAGCCTATTTTGCTATTGATTGATACTGAATGTTAATAATTAAACAGCTGACATATTTCTCAGCTTCCTCTCATTGAGACCCTGTAAAAGGTAATCTATTTATATTCCACTCAAGATCTCTAGTGGTTCTTTACTACCTCAGTATCCAGTAAATACTCACTAAGCTTATTATGGAGCAAGACTAATATTTCACTTCAATTGGTAGGAAAATGGCTTCTTCAGCTCCCAACAATAGCTGTTGCTGAATTTGTGAAGTGGGAAGAATCTGCGTAACATGCAAAGAAGCTACCAATCCCTTTAACAGCTTCTTTAAAAAGGAATTGGACCCGATTCATGAAAAAAAAGTGTATGTTCAGTGGGTGGTAACTTCGATGCAGTTCTTTTATGTATATAAGGGTTAGCCAAAGTGTCTGAATAAAAAAGGAAGCCAATCTGCTTTTATTCAGGCACAGCACCATGTGGGCTGAATGTGAAAAATAGAAATGGTTTATTAAATGCGATTCTGAGAAGAGACTAATTTTCTTGTTAGTATAAATTATGGGAATAGGAGCCCAGCTAAAATGTGTAACACAATGATATGAATCAGTGATGACTGTAAATGTGGGTCTCAAAACAAAACTTGTTTTTCCGATAGCCAAGGATTATGGTGATATATTTTTTTCTGTCATCCTCACAGAAGAGCTGTAAACACCTGTGAGAGAAATGACTGATTCCTAGTGATGTTCCAGTCCTTCTCACACTCCTCCTTTCTCACAGTGGCCCAGTGTGTGTAAGACTGCCCTTTCAAGAGTCTGCAATAATTGCGACATTAAAACCAAACCACATTTGATATCAAAGGTACATTCTTCCTTCAGCCTGTATGTCCTTGTTTATCTCCATTCTGGGGCAGAATGCCAGGGGACCAATTGCAGTGGAAAATTTGTGTACTTTTCCCAGATCAAATTTACATTTGTAACTCACTACACATCTCATAAAAGGAACAGCTTTTTAAAACTGAAAATCAAACCACCAGTTTCTGCCAGATTAAAACCAATAAAAAAGAAGCAGCAATTTAAGCCACATTTAAAATTCACAGGGGTTACTGCATTTTATTAAAACAGATCCAATATGATGCACCTTAGTCATTTAAATTCCATTGCTGCAAAGGGAAGAGTCCTTTCACAGGGAATAAGATTTTAGTACAGCTTCCTGATAATTTTGTAACTAGATTTCTACAAAAATGTCAGTGAAAAGGATCGAAAAAACTTAAAATTTCTGTACAAATTATTTTTCTGTTTCCATGGAGAAGTGGAAATGAAGAGTGGCCTTCATAAACTGATCAACATAGTACTAGCTAGGAGACTGAATTCTCTCTCAGTTTCTATCTTTCAAATCTCTTCAAGAAGTCTTTGCCTCTACCATTTTTAACAAAGCTTGTATGACACAAGTATTTGAAAAAGAACTAGGCAGTAAATAATTTTACTATAAGTCAGAAAGGGCAAAATATCTGCAGGAAGCAGATCAATAATTTATGGCTCTCCAAGTAGACTGCCAGTATCACAAGCATGATTTACACTATCTGTTGCATAAGTGACTGATGGATTCGGGTTTAAAATTACAACCTGTGGTCTGTCCTGAACACAAAATTGCAATCCAAGTCTACTATTTTCTTTCAAAAAATGATCTTTTGATCATCTCCATTTAAGCAATAGTGCAATACATGAAGGTGCACGCCACTTGTGATGGACTGAAGTACATAAAAGTATACTCAGTTTAGTAACATTCTAGGTGCGATATTCAGCACATGTAATTTCATCTAGCCACGTTAAGACAAGATGTATCACTACTATTCCAGTGGCAGTAAAAGGCACCCAGACAGCAGCTCAGAGTAGATGCACAGTTTTCAGACAGCTAAAATGTCCAAATCAAATGGTGAAATGAATCTTGCTTGCAATTACTAAGAGCACTGCACTCATTCACAGCCAAACAAGGCTTTTCAAGACTAGTCACTATTCTGAGTATTTACCTGGGGTCTCCAGCCTGCACTGAAACTCGTGATGTTCAAAGCTGTCACTTCACCTAACTGGATCAATGTCATCCTGCTCCTACCAACATCGATCTCGTGCTTGACAGAAGTGTAGTCATGTCTTTCAGAACGGCTGACAGACAGGCAAAACAGTCAAATTATTTTATCGACCGTTGGTCATTTCCAAAGAAATCTGAAGTTGTTAGCCTTGGTTTTATTCCTCCTGTGTTTGCATTAAAACATGTAGGTCCTTTCAGCACTATAAACTAGTCAGTGATCCAAGACAAGCTGCATACTTCTTATATAGCTACAGTGCACCTATGGTAAACTAAACTAAAGCCAAACTACTGCTGAGTTGAAGTGTCCCTATTGGATTGAAAGTATTTCAGTTTATACATACCATCTTCTTGGGTTTACTACTTGACATTAATTTTGCCTAAGGCTATTAAGCATGTCTTCTGGCCCATACAGACTGATTTATCCCCTGTCACACAGGGATCTTTATGGTATTAACAACTCTACTGCCACTATCTGGAATTGTGCTATGCAGAAACATAGGGGCTAAACAACTATAATGTGACTATAACGTGAAATTTGAGACCTATAAAGCAATACTCAGAATTATACTTCCACGTCAAATTTCACCACTCCATCCTGACAAGCTGAAAACTACACTGGTGAAAGCTTTTCTCCAAATCATCTGACATGGGTTATCCTACAAAAAATGCAGGATGCTCTGTTTCATTAATATTCTTAACAGTTCCCTTAAAAGAATTCTGTTGACATATGGTATTTTGGGGAAATAGGGTCATGGGGGAGGGAACTTCTCCTCTCCTAAGCCCCATAAATCTCTCTCTCTCCCAAGATTTAGGCAGGCCAAAGGCACTTATGGCTATTTACATGGAAAGCCAAAGCTTACGTATAGTCTCTCAGTTTCTATGGCAGCACAGCTCCTATAAAAACACAGCTTAAAAACACAGCTCTCCAAGCTCACTGCCATCCCATGTACTCGCAGACATTCCCTAAACAGTGAATTTCTCCTCAAAACATGCCAGACCATGTAAATTAGCTCTGATCCCACCACTGGCAGAGTGAAAGCGCAGTTCTGGGGAACGCTCTCGGTATGAATGGCCAACGGTTACTGCCACTGCCTCCAGTCCTCTCTCCTGCCTCTCACCGGCATCCTCACAGGGACCACTGAGGGCTTGCCAGGCAAGCAGTGGGAAGAGAAAACCATGCCAAAAAGCACACTTTCCTTTTATATCCTGCTGCCTTCTCCTCTCCTTCCAAGTGAACTGAAAAATCCATCACCCAGAAAATTAAGATGGAAAAGGCTGAAATCACTGCTGCTTTCACCGTTGCTAAGATTACACAATAGAAACACTTCCTAGATAATGGGATTTGTCAGCATCAGCTGACAAAAAAATGCCTACTGTGTGATAATATTAAGAAACCAACTACCCCTACAAACAGGAAGTGGCTTACGTTATTTTTTAGTTAATTCAATGCCTTAAGCAAAGTCATATATTACTGTTAACTCAACAGATAACTGGAGCACTTTTACAGTGTTTACTTAAATTTCATGTTGCAAATAAAGTGTCTGCTTTACACAGACACCTGCTTAATCTTCTTAATACTACCTTTCGCCATTCCTAGGAAGAATTATAAGATTAGCATTTTACTACTGGAACACCTAATTAATGCAAATAAAAGAGAATATAATCCCTAGGGTATCAGAAAGAATCCTGTATGCTTATTAAAAACTAAATGTATTAACCTATAAAAATACATTACTTCAATTGAAAGTCCAATGGGAAGGATACTTTTATAGGGTGAAAAAGAAAAAAAAACTCTGCTTAGGACAAGAAAATTCCTCGCAAAAAAATTTGGAAATTTCTTTACGTAAGTTAAGTATCACATCATTATGTGACAGCTTTCTCTTCTGATGCTAGGAAAGCCTTGGATTGGCAGGAGATTTGGAAGTTTTGATTAACAACCTACTGGAGCTCTTGGCAACGTGCCTGGGTGTTTCAGATTACTGCTGCTATAGAAACTCCCCTGGGTGACTGCTGCTTTTCTTATTCTCACATTTCTAAAATGTTGGTCTTCAATTTTTTTTTGTCCTTCTGCAGTTTGTTCCACTTACTAGCAATTGCTGCATTACTGTTCTACTCTCACTCACTGAATAGCACAGCTACACAAACAGCTATCATTACAGATAACAGGCATCATAAAAGAGTTTGCCATATGCCTTGTCAGCTGGCCAAACTGATGACATGATTCTTTTTGAGCAGTCTGGGTAGTTCATAGGATGTATGTACATTTCAGGAAGCTGGCAATTCATTAGCATTTCTCTGAGTATAATACTAGTTAAAATACTTTAAGGGCTGATTATATATGAATTTAATATTAGCTTAAATTGCTATGTTAAATTCATAATTCTAATTTATCCAAGAGAAAAGGAGGTAGTGACTACAAAATCAAAAAAAACAATTTATTTTTGCAAGATATTCTCTCCTTTCAGTTCACTTTCTCAGTTCTCTTTCTTTCTTCCCTTCTCAGGATAATCCTAATTATTCTAACATGATGTGAATGAGCTATCTCTTTTTTCAACACCACCAATAAACTTTAGAGGGAGCAGAAGCAGGACCACAAGTACTTTCCATTGCTACCTAATGGAAAAAAGTACTAAACAGTGAAGCAACATAGAGTGCAGTTCCTGACTGCTGCCCTGAGCATCTGACCAGGCTGTGTCACACAGTTACATCAGCTACACCAAAAGCCTATCCCGGCCACCATCAGTGAAGTGACTGTGTCTTCTGTACACGCCAGTTCACCCATGCACACAGCTGCAATCACGGTCCCAAGAAGCTCAGGGTTTAGCAACCGTGGACATACGTGGACAGTGACACTGTGCCAAGTTCAGTCCGTGGGTGCTGCACAACACAGGCACTCGGATTCCTGCACGTGAGCCCTTGAGAGGACGCCAGCCACTGCTAGGCTAATCCATGCCACTTATTCCTGGTGTCCTGCTTGCCAGAGACTGCTTTCAGTGGGAACAGGCTGCAAGTGGGATAAGCTAGTTCAGCAGTGACAACAAATTTCTTGGCATTTTATTTGCGCACATACGGACGAAGTCCGATCTGACAGGGCATAGCAGGGCCATACGGCTCCGGCATCAGTGGAGCAATGGATGAGTTGCCCCTATCAGACTAGCTCATGCAGCTCACACCTTGCTCCAAGTGCTCGTGGGAAAAGAGGCATACTGGGAGACTTCTACAAGAGGAATGAACAGTCTTCAGCTGAGCTCAGGAGAGATGCCAAGAGACCTTCCTGAAAGGGGAGGCCCAAACACAGTGCACTACTCAGATGTGCAGATGACTGACATGGGGCCATACAGAAACCATCTCAGTCAAGTAAGTCACATTGGTATGTGGAAATCCTTGCTTGGGAGATTTTCGTGTTAGCTGGATGGCTGCCCATCTCTGTGGGTTCAAAGCAGGTGAACTGTTGAGCTCTCAAGATGGTCCATGAAAGCAGCCTCCAGAGAGTAAGTAACATCTAGCAAATGGGTTTAAAGCAAGCAAGTGATTTAAAGTAAAGCAACACAAAACGTACTTTTTGCATTCCTTCAAAGTAATGCCATCAGAGACTGGATTTCACTGGGTCTCACCTGTTTGGAAGACTGCTAGCTTTTTACCTTGTACTCCAAAACCTAAAATTACTACATATGAAACAAGTTGCTAGAACCATGGTTCTGAAAAGAGCCTTCTAAATATTGCTACAGCCCGTCATATCCATTTCATATCTGCTGGAGCTTGCTGAGAGCCTGAAGCAGAAACTAAGATACAGATAAGTCTAAATCATCTCTACTATTTACAGACAGTATCTAGGCAAAATCCAAACTGGAATAATTCAGAAACTGATTTTTTTATCTACTTGACTGATCAAAGCTTATAAAGAAATGAGGCCTTGGATCATCAAGGTCCTTATCAGTTGCTAGTTATTATGAGAAAAAAGATATACTGTTACGATTGCAAATCTGACAAACATACAAACAATCAAAACATCCTAAAATGAAAAACTATAGAAACTTTGTCAAGTAAGTTAAGGTGAAAGTAAGAGCCAGAAGCGTTTTAGCAAAAAACCCTGACAAATTCCACTCTACGGACATTCATACAATTCTAACTAAGGAGACGCCTCCTGTGCTGCATATCTCCATCGGAAATCCCATTTATCTCTCCTGTTCTGTTGCTAGTATGCACAAAACCAGTTGGCAGCAATCTCTAGAGCTCACCTTGTCCAAGCACCTATCTCAAAGCCAGTCCAGCCAAGTTCTGTGTACCTCCAAGGATGGAGATGCCTCAGCCTCTTGGGACATTTGCTCCAGTGATTTTACCTCTGGTAATATCTCTAAACAACTACTAGTTAGTCAGAATTTCCTGCATGTCCTTTTGTCTGTGGCTTCTGGTCCTTTCACTATGCACCTCTGAGAAGGGTCTGGCCCTGTCTCCTCTGTATGCTTTAGGTACATGAAGACAGCAATAAGACCTCCCATCAGCCATCTCTTTTTAACGCTGAACAAACCCAGTTCTCAGCCTCACCTTTCACAACCTCAGAGGTACTCAAGACCCATGACCATTTTGGTAGATCTTTGCTGGACTCAACCCAACATGTCAATATATTTCTTTTATGGGGGAACTCCAAACTGGTTCCAGTTCTCCTGATGTGGTCTCACAAGTGCCAAACAGAGGGGAAGGAAAGACTGGCTGGTTATGCTTGCTAACATTGCCTGGGACATGATTGCCTGTCTGCTACAAGGACACACTGCAGATTCATGCACAACTGGCTGCTCATGAATACTTCCAGAAGCTACCAAGCTGCTTTTTAGCAGCTGGCCGACCAGTCTGTGCTCCAGCTCAGCATATTCTGTGACTCTGTGTTGTACAAGGTTATCCCAGCCCAAACACTGGACTTTGCATTTGCGTCTGCAATGTAACATTTACAGTCTTTCAGTGGGGTCTGGGTTCAATTTCAACCTTCTCCAGACCACTTAGCTTTGAAGGAATATAATTACACATTGCTATCTATTGTTTTACAGTATAGGGGAGAAAAATGGCCAGAGGAAACTAGTAACTTCTACTGCAATTACTAATACAAAAAGGCTTCAAGTCCAAACATGTAATATAAAGCAAAGTCATAAAATAAAAATAAAGTAATATAAAGAAACTAGTCAAAAATCCCTCTGTTTTGTATTTACGGTTCAAACCTTAAAAACGCAGCCTATGTAATACTTAGTAGCAGTAGTTTCCAGGAAGAATACATTGAATTTTTAAAATGTTCAAGAAGAAAATATTTAAATTTATTTTCATGAGAAAAAAACAACAATAAACATCAAGACTGGATTCAGAGCACTTTTAGAATCTCATATCTTTTACTTTCCTCCCTTCACATTTCTAGTCCTCAGATAATATCATATCATTACTCACTTCTGCATCAGCTAAAAAAAGGAAGAATCCATCTCAGGACTCACAACATTCCTTCCACTGTGGCTGTGGTTTATCATTTGAGCAAATACAAAGAAGATGCAAATTATCAGCACATCATGGCCTAAACATGCCACTATCCCATAACATCCAAAACACCCATTAACCTGATGACTAAGGAAAGGGGAATGACAAATAAGAATCTGCAGCTGCACAATTTCATTTCAAAGAATCAGACTTTGCCGACTCTTGAACCACCAGACCTATTTATGTGAGACCAGAAATTACCATAGAAATGGGGAAAGATAACATTATAGTGAATTACTAGAAATGGTAATAGTCCAATATCCAGGAGGTATTTAAAGAAATTTAGGAGACAACTGACTGCAAGCTGCTTACATCTCCAGAAGAGAAGTGGAGATGGTGTGCTCCCCTTTCTCTCCCACATATCTCATTAATCATTTCAAATGATGTGGCATTGCTGTGGTGTCTCTACTCATCATTTGCAGAATCACCATACACCACTGCATTACCACATACTCCTAATAAAATGCTGCCTCCCTGCTCCTCCTTGAAAGACAACTGTGGCTAGAGAATAACAATTTACCTCTCCATTTTAGTCTTCCCTTTTCCTTCTTTTTCCTTCCACCCTCCAATCTGGTTATTTTTGGACTGCCAGTTGGGATTATTGCTTTTTCCCTGCTAAAATAAAAACAAACAACAGTTATAATTCAGTTTCTGAGCTTAAGCATGAGTTCTATCCCGAACATTAAACAGTCACATTTTCTTGCCTGAGGTGCAATGCTATCTCATATGACACTGACTAAAGAAAGCCTTGCAACTAAAGGCAAATTCTGTTTCTGGATTTGCATGTGCACTTTTCTGACTTCTCCAGTAACTACCTATCTGGAATCCTGAGCAGAACTGTGCCCTGAGAACTCAGCACTGGCCTATGCTTAGAGATTGAAAAAATTAGTATTTCTGAGCTGAACTACAATGATATTTGAAAATACGCATAACTAAATTAGAATAATTATAACCTAAAATACCCTTTTCTTTTTGATGCATCATCTTAATTTCAGACCACCTTTTAATATATTTTGCTTTTATCCAAGCACCTGGAGGCTTACTACTTGCAAATGGTATATTTGGAAGGAATTTCACATCTACAAAATATTAGACAATGTAATAGTGTCAATTTCCCACCTCTAAATGAAGGTCTGAAGCAGAGAAAACATGATGCCTTTCTGGGAAGCAAAACCAAAGATTCCTCCCATCCCAATCTTATAATGTGCCACATGAAGTCTCAGCTGAAAGCAGTCTTAAGGGTTTTTAACATGTGCAATATCAAACACTCCCCAAATTAAACAAAAATACTACCAAGTGTTATTCAAATGCTGTTTCCCCCCCCCCCCGCATCAGAATACTTTTAACTATAAGAAGAGTTTTCCAGTGCCTGGAAAAAATTAATTTTTGTGTGTAAAATTCAATGTGGCAAACAGCTGACAGGAATTGAAAGCAGAGTGATTTTTGTTTCAATGAAAACGATTGCTTTCCCACTCTGGGCAAGAGACCAATGTGTATATACCTCCATTTTCCTGATTTTCCATATGCTGGTTATAGAGGGATAAATTGGGTGGAATTCTGAGTTGTCCAAGATGCAAACTCAGTGTTTGCTTCCCTTCTGCAAGGGAGAGTCCCTCTGTCCTTCAAGAAATGTTATGGGCTACTACCTGACAAAATATTTTATTTATTGGCAGGATAGTAGGCAAAATGAAGCCAACGTACAATAGATTTTCAACAGGGTGAGGCTCCAGGGAATCACAGGAAAGTGAACTGCTTAAGAAGAAGGTAGAAAAGACAAGCATGCTGACAACACGCTGGGAGAGGAAGAAAAAATCTAAAAAACTTCATGAAGTATAGCAATGATTCCTCACCTTTCTGAAAAGGATTCTGCTAATAAAGCACCTGACAGCAACTTAGAAAAGGTGCATCTTCCAAGAATGAGGAAGATCTATTATGCATAGAAGTTATCCAGTCACAGTACAGTCTCTTCACAGTCCCAACATGAGAACTTTCAGACAGAACATAACAACAAAGAGAGTGGTTCAACACAGAGAAGTTTTAGACTGCCAGTTGTTAACCTGAACAATATCTACAGTGTTACTGGAAACATTTTTAAAACTACCATTATACACTGTAAGTGTATAAGACCTTTCTTGAAGAGTTATTACGAGGAGATGAGGGTTTTTTCACTTAAGAAAGCTTTCCTGCCTGGAAAAAGACATCTTTCCCAGAGATAGTTTAAGATGATTTCTCCTGCATTCCAGAGGATCTGACTCCCAAGTAGAGAGAAGATAAGTTCTTGCAGGCATGTTTGATGGCCCCACAGCTGGGAGGGCCAGAGGCAATAAAAGTCCTAAGAAGAACAAGAGGTGTGTCTTTTCCTAGTCCCAGTGCAGATTTGTACTGAGATGTTAAGTGTTTTTGACTTTGGAAATAAATTCTCCTAAATCCTTCCACTGTCTGGTAATCTGGGGGTACCTACATGCATCTGACCCTTACAATAATGTAATTTCCTGGAGAAGGGGGAAGGGGCCCCTTCTTCCGGGTGGTGTGGTGTGGCAGAGGGAAGCAGTCGGGTATTGTGGGGGTGTTTCCACCTCATGGGGGTGAGCAGTCACGTGAATACTTTGCCTTTTTTCTTGTATAATCTGTCATTAGTATTGTTGTTGTTACTATTAATTCTCTTACTTCATTGTTGTTTGCAGTAAATTGTTTTTATCTCAACCCATGATCTTTACCATTTTTGCCTCTAATTCCTTCTCCATCCCACCAGGAGGGGGGGGAGACACAGTGATTGAGTGGCGTGTGGTTTGGAGGGTTTCAGTGGGAACACTAAATTGGGGAATACCATTCCTAAACCATGACATACTAATACAAAATTTTCATTCCTAGGTTTACAAGACTGGTATCCACATTTGGATATCCTCATCATATTTAAAGCTCACAAAAAATGATCCCTTTAAACTTAACTACTGTTATTAGAAAATTAAGTTGATATTTATAACTAGAAATGAAGGTGTCTGTATCAGACAAAGGGGCAGCTAATTCATCTACAAAACCACACAGCCCAGCACAATACATGGAACAGTTGAAGTCTCTGGAAGCAGCATTTCTGCCTTTATACGATTTGTTATCTCAGACAACAAACTGCACAAAAGAAGTCATGTCTCACCACTTCTGTTTCCAGTCAGGACAATGTAAGCAGCTGCTCAGCCAGAGTTTGTAACTCTGCTCCAGAAAGTTTCCATCAGTTAGTCTCTCCTTTTTCTCCTTCTTTTTAATCAAAAGAGAGAATTGATTTAGCTTCAGATACTAAGGTAATTTTTGGTAGAGAATAGCGAGGCAAAGATCTCTGAATTGTTGCCAACTAGTTCCTCAAGGAGGCATCTATAGCATGCAAGTGAGCTGTCAGAAACAAAAAGGTAATGTATATAATCATCACTGCTATACTGCAATAAAGTGTCCAAATTTGGAGATCAGAAATAAATCAAAAGCAAACATGGAGGTTACTGAGACTAATAAATTATTTGACTCCCCAAAATAATTTCAGAGAGGTTAGTAAAACAAGGTCTGAATAGGTATGAGACATCACCGTACTGTTGCTTCTGTAAGCTTACTGTGCCCTCTGTTGATCAGATACTCCTACATAAAGACACATTTTCCCAATGACCTTGGGAAATGTACAGGACAGTCCATGGCTGCTTAGTCAATGAAATGTAACTGCACAGGTAAAGAGCAGGACAGTACCCTTTCTTTATTTTATTATGAGCTTGGGAAAATGCAGAGTGAATAGAACAAACAAAAGGACTGTTTAATGACTAAAACCACCAAATACTCCACCAAAAAATCCTACATTCTTTCTAACTTCAGAATTGCTATGTGATAAATCAGTCAGACTTTTTGTAGATGGTCAATACCCTGAACAAGTCTTGTGATATAATTCGACAAAATGCTCAGAACTGAGGACACCATGGAACTGACAGCAGCATTGCTTTGACTGTGCAATGTTGAATAATCTGGAATATAATGGAACTAAAAATAGTTTACACACATGCTCCAGTATTGTTACAGACATACAAATACAACTAGAACATAATTCTTATGCCTCAGATCCATAGGTCTAAACACGATATTCACTTAGCCACATTGAAATGGCCACTCATGATACTACATGCTTGGAGTTTTTTTTCTTTTTTCTAAAAGTACTTTAGAAGGTAAGGATAGATTTTAATAGTTTTCCAAAGTGTAGTCCCACACCTGTTGAGTTTCCTGAGGAAGTAAAGAGGATGAGAATTTTACTTCCTCATACTCCATCATCAGGCACACAAGTCTCTTCTGGGTGTGC
Source organism: Neopelma chrysocephalum (assembly GCF_003984885.1). Lineage (NCBI taxonomy): Eukaryota > Metazoa > Chordata > Aves > Passeriformes > Pipridae > Neopelma > Neopelma chrysocephalum. The sequence goes on from NW_020897689.1 coordinate 26,764,951, forward strand.
TAGAAAATAATTAAGATTGAAGCACATCACTTTCTAAAAGTATTTACAGAATTGATTGTTACCTAATGGCTTCTGTCAGTTTTTCAAACAGCTCAAAGTCTCAACACCAATATTTGGTTTAGTTTCTTCAAAGTTCAGTTAGGATGGCCTTCTTTGTTCATGCTGGACAACTACTACAGATGCAAAAGTCCTTATTCACCTCCCTACAGAAACTCTGCTGGTTGTCGTCCAGACACAAACCATGGTGAGTGATGCACTGTAGAAGACTCCCTTAATATGATAAAAAAGATGCCTGAAAATCTCCATTGCTCTTCTCTGTGGTGGATAAGTAGATCAGGCCGTTATCAGTAATACGCTGACATTCAAAGTTCGGTGAAAATGTTTCAGAAGTTAGCTGCATACAAAGACATTCCATACGCTGTTGAAAATCTATTTCTTTGCTATCATCCAGTGCTAATGTTCCCTTTTGGATCTGTCTGTCTTACAAAATGTCTTTCCACTGATGTCTTACATATATGTCTTACCTTTTGCTGGAAGTTTTTGCATTTTGTGGGTTGGTGCTTTGTCTTCCACAGTTCCCTGTTGTGAACTTTGTATTTACCCTAAAGGGTGCATTTGCTCTAACTGTTTGGTTTGTGGTTTTTTTATGGACATCTCTCTGGGACTGTCTTCTGCCTTATGCTGTCATCTTGCAGACATTTATTTGCAATTACATGAATCTTCAACTTTGTTACAGAATCTGCTGAGTCTAAATCACTCTGTGCTGATGATAAAATGGTGCTTCTTTTGCCAGCGTCTGTTCCTGTATCTTATTATTTCATCAGTCTTATGAAAACTCATATCTTTTCACAATATCTCAAACACTTAAAGCAAAATCTTCCTTTTTCCACATAATTCTGTCTCTTTCAGGTATATTGTTTTCGGTTTGTTTTTTTTTCCCATTAATATATATTAAAGTGTTCTTTCTCCCTTTGCTGACCAGACATTTTTCATATCGTACTTAGGAAGTTCCCTCCTCTAGAGATTTTCATTTAGCCTTTCTCATGACTGCAAAACCAGAAACCCTATCATCACTCCAAAGCAAGAAGATACAACAAGATGGAAACACTTTCACTGTCCCAAAAGCCCTATACACTGCTACTGTGCGTGTAAGGATAATAAGTTTGTTGATGCACTATCAATTTTGGAAAAGACTTACTCTCTCTCAAAATGGTCCCTCAAGCAATAGTTCATTGAACTAGGCATTCCGAAAGGCTGAAGTGACAATAATATAGGCATCAATTACATTCCCAGAGTACAATTATTGTGAATATATTCAAAAGGACTTTGAAATTAGGGAGTGGAGATCTGAACACATAAAATGTATCATCTGATGTATCATCTAATAAAAAGCAGATGACAAAAATACCCATTTTTGGAATTAAGTATCTTAAATCAAAAGTTGCAAAGGATTTGGAATAAAACCTATACTATTATGGAGGCCAAACCACAGTTCTTCAATCTCCATCTGACTACCACTTCAATGAAATATTATTATCAAGAAAATTTCTGATGAAATATATTTAGTTCAATCATGTGCTTATGAGAACTAATAACTAACCTCTAATTTTTAAAGGTGCTTATTCATATTTTACCTTTAAATAAGAAGTTGCACACGGACAATGACTACATTACCAGTTTTCCTTGTACGGCCACATGCAGATTCCAAAAGATCAGAAACATTTGCACAATATACTCCCAGAACCAAGAGGTATGAGGACAAACTGACTCTAATTCTACCTGAATAATTCTAAACACATATTAAGAAAAAAAATCTTTATTTGGAAACTTGAAGAGATTACAAAATCTCAGCTACAGCCCTCATAGTGAAAACTACTGCATTGCTCCTCATTCTGCAGTCAATACCTTAATTTTAAGAAGTTTATAACAGTGTCTTCTGTAAAACCATCTCTGCATTGAGTTGGCAGCTTACACGATATATATTCCAAACTACATTATGTCACTTTAACCTAGAGAGAAATACCAGAGCTTTGGACACAGAATTCAAGCACACTGCTGTCCTAATACTGTGATTAATGCTGTGAGCTACACCCTGCCTAGCCTTCCTAATCTCTGGGCTTTCTAATTTATAGCAGAGATGGATAGGCTATCAGTGGGGAATTATGAGGATTACTAGCTGTTTATCTCTCCTTTGCAGAGACACTTTGCTGCTTATAGAATTACCATAAACCCTCCAGCTACAGTGCCACTTCTATACTTATCCAGAAGTCTAGCTACCTATTGGGCACAAAATGTTTTGGTAGCCAAAATATTAGCAAATGTTGGAGTTGATGGATGTACTTCTTTCTGTAAATAATTTGAACATACTGTCAGGACCCGTCATGTTACTTCAGTGGTAATTTGTCTGCAGGTTATCTTGCATTCCCTTGAAATCCAGTGCTGTGATCTTGTCTACACTAATTAGAGTTCAGCATTAAGGCTTGGAGGTTGCCCTCAAGCATCACCACAGGTGAAACCATTAAACATGTATGCCAAGCCATCTCTGTACTTGCAGCAAGTTATGTAACTCATTTCAAAAGATTTCATCTTTATCGTTACCAGGAACGTTACTGACTTACCTACTATCTGAAACTCAAGGGCTGCCTAAATGCTTCTACAGAAAGTCCCTGTGCTATGGAGCACAAGTTTTGTTCTGGAGTGAAACTGATCACAAAGTTTGAGGGGAAACAGGTATGTCATTTGTTTTAGTTTCCTGAAGAAGGAAGAAAGAAAGAGACTCTATAACATTTATTTTCCACTAACTCAAAAATCTGAATCTGTACAGAAGAACTTGTTCATTTAGAAAGAAATCTATGAATGAGAGCCATCAGCAAGATAAATGTTAGCCATTGTACAGCACATTTTTGATAGTTACAAGTGTCCCTCAAAATAACTGTTAAATATGGACTGCATTTATAGGCAGGATATTTACAGTCAGGGTATCTCTGTAAGCACACCATAATTAAGTGACCATTTGAAAACTAACATTCAGCTAATTTGTACGTATTTCATATTGCTTAGATACAAATTTTTGCCCATATATAGCTTTATATAAGCATGTTCTTACTAAACTCCTCATAATTTTGCATTGTTCTTAAACTTTGTTGTACTTCTTAACCAGCCTGCTAAACAGGAGACATTAAGAACAGTTAATTTAAAAATTTTGAGCCTCTAATTCTGTGCATCAGAATAGGCACATGCATATTTATAAACATAATAAAAAGATGTAAAACAAAAGCTACTTCCCTGCTCAAAGTCACAACATACCATTTTATCATTGCACATTCATTTGTATTTGTCTCATGCTCATTTTATATTCAAAGACTAACAAATGAAAATTGTTAAAACATAATCTTTGGCTAAAATAAGAACTCTTTTATTTTCTACATTATCTTCATTCCCTTGTTTCTTATACCTACACATATCTTTTAAAATACTTCCTTTTTTAAGACTTAAAAAAAAACAACCCAAACCAACCAAAACCAAAGTGCATCGTGCCTGAATTTCTTTCAGAACATTATAAAATGTCTCAGCACATAAAACATACAGGTGTAGTCATCCAGGTTCTTCCTTCAAGGTATCACATCTTATAATAAGAAACGAAAATAAAATTACCAAAGGATAGGATCATTCCCTCTAGGAACCAGACAGTCCGACAGGCCAGTCTCAGCTCACATTTGTGCAACGCTGCCATGCAAGCTCCTGAGGTTTTATCTCATCTTTTAGTTTCTGGTCAGCACCTCAGTGTGTATAAACCACCTGAGATTCATTCCTACTGTCTTGTTTTTTTCAAGTACTTCTCAATCAGCTTCTGCAGCACAGGACCTCAATTGCCTGCTAGGATCATCTAGGCTTGTCCTATGTAGTTAATTCCCTCCCATCACAGTGGCTTTACACACTGAAGATACTTTGATCTTTCCTCTTCTCTGAACTCCAAATTTAGTTTCTGAAGGAAGAAATTATTTTGTCTGAATAAAGTTATTTGGCTGAAGTAAAGGGTATCTACATTAAATTTAACAACATACAGAGACAGAAGGTCATACTAATTACCCAGTCCAGTCTCTCACTCTGTGAAAGCCTGATAACAAGAGGGGACTCATGACCGAGCCTATCCTCTGTTTCATGCCCAATGAATGTTAAGTCCTTGCCTCAGTGTGCTGTCATATCCTATCAGCAGGATGAAATCACCTTATTTTCTTCTGTCCTCGGTTTGTTTGCTTTTCTGGCAGGGTATGCTAAAAACCTACCACATTGTTTGGATTTGTCAAAGCATTGGCTAGATACAGAAAGGCAGAATTGGGAACCTTTCCAGCAGGTTCTTGAAATCTAATAGCATATTTACATAAGATGTGAGGCTTTTACTTTAAAAATGGGTCATCTAAATAAGTATGTGTTAATGGATGAAGCACGGATAAGTCATGTTATCAATACAACTTGCACATTTCTCAAATGTCCATAATCCTGGTCCCACTAAAACTGTTCTTGTCAGTTCTGTATATATGCTTATTCCTCATATTCCCCTGCTGACTGCTCCACACCAGACTGTATTGCAGGGACACAGCCTGTATTACCAAGGGACAACAGCATCACTTCAACACTCAGAAAACAAGACACAACTCCTTTGCGCACAAGGAGGACAGAAATTTGCTGCTGACAGCTGCAGCAAAACAGTCTCCAACCTCACTAGCTCTGCTGCACTGGTGAGTACACATGCAAGCATGAAGCCACACACATCCCTTCCAGATCACCTCTTTGCTTTGGATGAACGCTTGTATACAAGGGCTTAAGGTCTGGATAGTGAAGAGACAGGTGTACAGCTCGCTATTCAAGTTTTGATGTCCACATTATTTGTTTGGTTTTGCTTTTATTAGCTCTGCTGTATATATTTTTCAATTCCCAATGGTAGGGGCTTCTTATCTCTTCTTAAATGATAACATCTATTAAATTACAAAGACATTTAAGAAATATGGATTCTAAAATCAAATTATAGATACTAAATCATATTCTAATTAAAAACCCTATGGACTACATTTTATTTTAGAGGAAATATCCATCACTACACTGGGAGATAGAGTAAATTTTATCCCAGTACTATTCACCTATTTTATTTAGATGTGGAACACTAACACAGATCAAGTACTGCATTTGGGGGTGTCGGTATTCTTTGCATTTTATGTGGCTTCCTTTTTATCTGTGAAAACTTGGAAGCACAGGTTCTTACTAGGACACATCTGTAAGGAGTAACTTCCAGTTACACACAGACAAATTATTAAGAGGAGTCCTATGGATTACCTAATTCATTTCTTCATATCATTCTGTATTTAGGACATGAGTGTTAGGCTCTACTGATGGACAGTTATGCTACCAACCTGTGTTTAAGTCAATACAGAGTTTCTTTGTTTTGGTGTTGTTTTATGTAATTTTTCAGACCAAAAAGCACCACAGAGAGATCAATTCTCCTGCATTCCTGATTAGGCAGAACAGTACTTGCTTGCACATACAATACAAATACACAGTCTCTGACAGTATTAAGAAGCCTTGTAAAGTGTAAAGGAATGTAGCACACGGCTAACTTACAGCGGTGGCAACTACTTTTGAATCAGAAGAGTTTAAAATCTACTGCAAATAAGACGACGACCTGTGACATTTTTAAAATGGAAAATTATTTCCCTTAGAAAGTGTTAGAAATTACTTATTTTGCTAACTTAGAGAATGAAAGAATATTAGAAAATAATTTATTTTTATACTTTTCTATCTAATAATTTCTAATTACTACTGTTCTAAATACAAGCAGATTACTCTAAATTCATGCTCTTCATCCAAACTGAAGGGTTTTTTTTAGCAATTAGGAGCCACTATTCTGTCTTCACTGTAATCATTTTGTCATTGCAAAATAATTCTCCCCGTGTTTTCAAAACTCTATAAAGCTCAAGCAGGTGCCTTTGAAAAAGAAAAATTAACAGCAGGGTGTGACTGGGTAACAAAGTGAGGACCTTATCATGGCAGGAATACAATCACCTGTGGTTCTCTAATAAATTTACAAACTCATTTCCATTACGAAAAATGTCTGCCATTACTAATTTTTTCTCATTATTTGCACAAGATTGGAAATGAGGCACTGTCAATATGAAAGGAATTCAAAGAGACACCTTCTTGTTATCCTGCTAGCCTATATCACAATGCTGTCCATTTTATTTATTACTTAGCTGAGCTGGTCTTCCCAAAACAAGCAAGCTAATAGAATAACCCCCAGGCACTTGCCAAAATGATGATAAATATTATTACAAACTAGAGCTTCTCATAAAACAGACATATAAAACAGACTTCCTTTGACGTGAGCTGCAAAAGTCTCTCCTTGGCTCAGATGCTAGGCACTGGTTGAAGAACATCACCTGGCTCTGAAGTTCATGCTCTGATCCTTCCCAGCTGAGGCCACCATGTAGCTATTCTTACCTTCGGATTACCAACAAATGCTGGGAGGGATAATGTCTTTCTAGAAATATCTGCACTCTGCTAAAACACACTCAGCACATCTTATTCCATGACTTACTTCCTTCAACTCCTTTTCCTTCCCTCCCCCAACATCCACAGGCACTCCCCCTTCCCACGCCACCTCTCCTAACTCATTTGGTTGAAAGTTTATAGAGAGAAAACAGGCAAAATAAAGTTCTATTGTTAAAATGAAAGATCCACTGCTGTATTGGTGTATAGTATCACAGACTTATGATAGGAAGGAGAGGATTTACATATCCTCCTCACAGATCTTCAGACCTTACAGATGAAAGTCAAAGACTGAAAATGTAAAACTGAAAGACAATTTTGTCTAGCAAAGAGTGACATGGCAATCAAGGAAGAAAATATCGTAAAAAACACGCCATTGCTTGCTGGATGATATTCAGGACAGCCAGGTTAAATGAGGCCTAAACTGTAATCAAAATCACAACCATCAAGCTGAAAAGACTGGCAAAGAAAGTGAAGACAGGAGTGTTTTTCTGGGGTAAGAATAATGCACACAATACAGTAGCAGTGAGAAGACTAAAACCTATCTAATGCAGATTATATAATGCTGTATAGTCAATCATAAAAGAGAGCTTTCTTAAAGTTGGAAGCATTAGTGTTAAGAGGCACACTCAGCTGAAGCAGAAGAGAGCTCTTTCCAACTCACAGGAATTGCTCTGTGGAACCTGCAGTGTTACCAGCTCTTGGTGGCATTTGGAAAGTAAGATGAGTGTCATGGTTTCATGCCGGCTGGCAACTAAGTACCACACAGTCACTTGCTCACTCCCCCATGCCACACCCCCAGTCATGGAGGAGAATCAGAAAGAACATGTAAACCTCAGAGGGTGAGATAGGAACAATTTAATAAATGAAACAAAATATAACATTAATGTTAATAACAATAATAATATGAAAAATAGTATACTAATAATGATACTATTACTACTAACAACAATAACAACAGTAAAGATATTTGTAATGATAAGAAGAGGGAGAAAGAGTAACAGAACCAAAGAGAAGCATGTGATGCACAATACAATTGCTCATGACCCACTGACCGATGTCCATCATGTCCCTGAACCACAATCAGTGGCTTCTGGTCAACTCCCCCCAGCTTATATACTGGGCATGATGTTCTTTGACATGGAACATCCCTTTGGCCAGCCTGGGTCAGCTGTTTCAGCTGTGTTCCCTCACAGGCTTTTGTGCAACTCCTCACCAGCAGAGCATGAGACACTGAAAAGTCCTTGACTTAGTGTAAGCACTACTTTGCAACAACCAACAATCAGTGTGGTATTAACATTATTCTCATACTAAATCCAAAAACACAGCACTGTACCAACTACAAAGAAGAAAATGAACTCTGACCCACCAAAACCAGGACATCTAAGAGGCTCGCAGGAAATGGAAATGGTACCTGTAAGAATAAGTATAGATGGCTTTTATTTTGAGTTCTCAGCTATGCTTGGTATCACACACCAAGGTATTAAACATAGAAAAGATAAACAAGCACATTCTCCTGAGCTGCTATGCATCATCATGTTAAATCAAGATTTTTGTGCCATAATAGAGCTGATTCCTTTACAGTAGAATTTTGTCTCAGAATTATGTTTATCAATGAAAAAAAAATCAATGCATTAGACTCAGAATGATAAATTATCAGATTTTTACTTGTGATACTTGCAATCAAGTATGGGTGATCCATAACAAGAACATTAGCTACTGATAAAACTCATGTTAGCATCACACTCAGCACTTGGAAGTCATCCATCATGTAGTCAAGTTTTCTTTTATTAAGGCCAGATAATTTGTAACTGAAATATCTGGCAAAGTTATTTAATTTCCTTTTGTGAAAACCTGCTCAAATTTTATTCTTTTACGTATATAAATTATGCTAACAAAAGGCATCCTGTATTTTTATTTCATCTTCCCAAAAGACCTGGTGAAAAATAAATAGTATGAAGTATGCAAATGACACATTGTAAGAGAAGATTCATATACCACAGAGGGCATGCTGTGGGGCTCTGTTCATGTTTCTGCATAACTTGATTTATCCATTAGCAGATAAATAGGAACTGTTAATACTCGTGAGACTTTTGCTCAGGAAGCTGGAGTGGCCTAGGTTGCTCTGGTCCATTAATAGAGAAACCATTGTACAAATCCTTCTCTTACACAACAGCCTACAGACAGTGTCTCCTTGACTGAGACTGCTCTACGGTGCTCTTCCAGCTCTGCCCCCTTGAATTCAATTATCTAATAATCAGGAATTACTCTGGTCAGGGGAAAAAAATTCAACCTAAAACAGGGGCAATGAAACGGCCCCTGTTCTCCTCCCTCCTGCTCTCCTGGGGCTGCAGAACCTCTTCTGGGAACTTGTATATTGTGCCAAATGATCATGTACCCACAGGCAGAGTGCAGAGCAAACCTTGTGCTTCTCTAAGGTGTAGCATGGGATTTGGCTGATATTTGGTAGCTCAGTCACAGAATCACTAAATTGGTTCATATTTGTCATCACGCTGTCCACTCAAAATTTTAATGGTTAAAAAAAAAAAAGACTGATCTGTAAGATTCTTCATACGTAACAGTCTTATAATTTCCACAGAGCCTCAAATTCTTTTCCTGTCAGAAAGATGTCTATGACTCAGCATGAAGGTTTCAATAGTAGAGAAGCATAACGTTTTACATAAATATTAAGGCAGGTGTTGTGTACCTCTGATAAATGAACATATTTGCATAGAAAGAAAGATGGAAGGTTTTGGTCCTAAAAACTTTCTATTTCTCCAAGTTCTCCTATAGCTCATATGGGAAGACTTTAATTAGAAAAAACTTATTTAGAAACTGCCAGCTTTACAGGAAGTTTGGCAGGCATTTGTAACTCAAAAATACTTATGATTTGGGGCTTTAAACTTCTCTTCTACAGACCTAAACATAAAAGAAATATGAAACTATTTCTGGCCAATGCAGACAATTATTTCAACATAGCAGTTGTCTTCTCTTTAATGACAAATTGCCCAAATTTCCCATTTCATATGGCTATTTTGCACCTCGTTATTCCTGAAAGTACAAAAGGAAATCATTTGTCACTCAAGTCTATCACTGTTTACTGTAAGAAACAGGCTGAGTACATGATATACATCTATGTAAGCTCAGAAAAACATAGTTTTTTTCAGACATGATAAACAAGAACTTCCCATAATAATTCATTTGGATCAATTCATGCTACCATGACCAATCTGGGCATTTTATACTTTCTACATTTTTCTTAAGGCAATTTTTCTTCTGTGAGATTAATTTGTTTAGCATTGCTAATTTCTAGTGAATATCACATTAAAATATGCTTAAGGCTAGGAAAATGGGTAGAAATAATCTGAGATTAACCACAACAGATGCTCAAATGCAATTCAATTTTCTAGAACTGTGCAGTTTGACAGAGAAATAAGGCACTCTAATGTATAGAGGAGAAGTTACAAGTATGCGCATTATCAAGAAAGATGTGAGGCTTCCCAATCATAATCAATATTAATTCCAAAACTCAGCTTCAGACTCTTGAGATGGAATTCTAGCTGCACACAGGAAAAAATCTGAAGACAGCTCCCAAAAATACAGAGGTAGTACAGGCAGATTAGATCTTAATTTTACATATGTTCTCTGTATCTTGTTATTTATGCTCACTGCTTTCCTACTGCAAGATACACGTAGTGAAGGGGGAAACACTCATTACACAGTCCCTATTTTCCAGGGGACACCATCTTGCAACTGAAATCTTCAGCACTGGTTGGGTAAGACCACGGAAAAGGGAGTCAATGTCAAAACAGATCTGCAAATTTTGGTACACAAAACAAAACCTCATTTGTGGCTAATACAAATATGAATGAAGCTGCAAAACAGTAAAAAATGGTTTAAAATGTTTTGTCCTGCAGGAATATGCAATAGATCTCGAGTGATGTTGTGTTAAAAATACACAACAAAGCTAACAAAGATGAAAGAAAAAAATCCAACTTCTTTTAGCAGAATATAGAAAACAGTAGAAGATTGTAAAGGCAATAGTAAATGTTTACTATACAATTAATGTTTAATATGACATATTAAACAAATTTCTCATTGGCTACTAGCAAAATCTTATTGCAAATACTTACTAAAACTACACTATTTTCCTTTATTTATTTGTTTTCATATCTGCAGAAGGATTTACAGCTGCCAACCTGAGGACAAGCAGACAAGTGTCCTGTGGTAAGAGAGAACTTAAGCTCAGTTTTATCAGACAATAGCAAAAAAAAGATACCTATTTCATGTCCACATTTCAATACATGAGTCCAGATTTTCATCATCCTCTAGAGACATACTTAAAGGCAAAACAAATGTTTCTCAACAAAATTTGGGTGCTTATTGAACCAAGAATAGAACTGTTCAGACCATTTCAATGAATTGACCTTTTCGGATCAAAAGGTGTTTAACTGGAAAATACTTTTTTAGTGACATATATTGGAGGAAAGTATGAATCTCAATGTATTGTAAAGAACAGAGGCCACCTGTACACGAAAGTTGCTGTGTGATTCGTGGAAATGAAACTACTGTAGTGGTTTGAACCAGGTTTCCCCCTGAAGCTGAAAGTGGTAACCCCCAGGGGGTGGTGACCCTTGGGGCTTGACCCAATCAGTGCTCCTGCAAAATATAAACATATCTCTGGAGACCAGAAAAGAAGCAGTGGTACTTGTTGTGAGAAGAAGGGTGGCCATGTTGTAGAAGCCACAAAGCAGGGGCTTAGGGCCCCTGGGGGCTTTGCCCCCCCCAGCCCCCGGTTGGGGGGCTGCAGGGACTCGGAATGGTGTTGAAGCTGGGCTGAGTGCCTGCGGCTAGGAGCTGGGGGAGTTTCTCCCCTGTAAGTAGAAGTGGGAGACGCTGGGAGCAGCGACGGAGCAGCAGCAGAGACAGCAGTGTCTGAAGAGCAGTGGCAAAGAGCCAACTGATAAGGACCAGAAGGAGCAACACAAGCCGGTATGCAGCTAAGGCAGACACAGAGGTGTCTGAGGAGAAGGAAAAGCAGCAACAGGACAAGAGAACCGAGCCAGCAGCAGGAACAGAGTTTCGCGGGGTAAGAACTGGACAAACCAAAACCCCCAAACTCGCTAGAGACCCCTCCGAGAAAGAGGAGGGGGTGGTGGACTGAGAGGAGTCCTAAAGTGCAGTATGCACTACAGAGAGGAGCTAAGAAGCTCCGGCCTCCTGAGAGATAAGGCAGGACGGCCAAGGAATGTGTGTGGAGGGGGTGACCTTGGGCTTCCCCCCCCTCCTTGCTGCAGCTTCAGAGAAGCTGGCAGCCATCTTTGAGTCAGAGCATGGGAGCTCTGTGAAGGGGCTTGATTTCCCCTGAGGATACCAGACCGTCACAAAGACCCCCGTGCTTCGTGATATGACCGTGGTGATGTGACCTTGTCTGGGGTTACGTAGTCCACGGAAAGACCCCCGTTTTGAAGACGGAGGGCCGAGGGGCTTGGAGACCTCCTCGTGTGTGCTGGCAGAGAGCCAGCAACTACTACTGCTGCCTGGAAGAGAAGAAGAGAGCCTGCTGCCTAGAGAGAGCCTGCTGCTGAGAGACTGGAAGGGGTCTTTTCTTCTTCTTCTCTCCTGGACTTTTATTTGGAGGGAGAAGAGATTTGGCCCATTGTAAATATTACTGTCATGGTAGAGATAGATATAGAGTTAAGATTGTATGCAGTGTATTATAGTATTTATTTATGTGTATAGTCTTTGTAATATATTCCTTCCCCCCATATTGAGTCTCGTGTTTTTGTCTGGAAAACCCATCTCACATGGGGTTGAGATGTGGGTGGGGGGCTAGGAATCAGAATTGGATTTTGGGCCTGCTCAAATTCCGGTTTGCCTTCCAGCCTTCAAGTTTTTTGTACCCTGATATTTTCAGTATGGTTAGGCATGTCTTTCTCCCAGAAACCTTCAGTGCGTTTCAAATAAGTCAGATCTCTCAAAGTACAGTCAAGGTTCAAATTAATTTTGCTGCCTATGAGGAGAGTTTATACAACTAAAGCAGCTCTGATGACACTCATTTGTTAGACAAAGTAAAGCTTCCAGCAGGGGTCAGTCTCAGAAGAGAGGTTGTTGGAAATAAGTGAATAAAAAGGGAGAAAAAGTCTACTTGATTACTACTGAACATAACACAGACCTGTTAATCTCCTTTCAGTTACTATTAGCTCATTATATTCCCTTCAGTTTTAATACTAAAACACATAGATACATTATGTTTCATTAATATAAGTGACTGAGGCAGCTGGGGTGACTTCATTTAGGAATTATAAAAATGGGGCTGAATGCAAGAACAGTAAGTGAGTAAAATAAACCTGGAATATTTATGAAGTACCTTTAACAGAGACAATCCCATAGTAACATTGGACTTTTATTACTTTAACTTACTAACTATACCTTATGAACTGTATATATGCACTGTTTAATTCTGCCTCAGATATGACCCTCACACTTTTTCCTGTGATGTTCATAGCTGTAAGAGTTCATCTTAACTGTATTGTGACTATTTTGTAAAATTGAATTCATACTTTAAAAACAGAACCAGCAGTCTATGTGTCTATAAAAATGAAAGATCCACATAAAGACTTATGTTGGCATGTTAGTTGCAATGGTAAAATAAAATACTCTCAAGTGGTAATTTTGATGATAATATGAGAGGAAAAAAGGACTTCTACTGTTATTCTTTTCTCACTCTTTCTGAAATCTGGTTGACTTTCAGGACTAGCATCTAATGCAGAACAACCTGTTTGACAGAAAAGCAGCCCCTTTGTTTTAGCAAAAATAATCTCCCCACTTGGAAAAATTCCTACTCATGTATTGCAAAATTGGCTATCAACCCCCTTACTTTACAACATATGGCTGGATTAGTTTCTTTGACTTTTTAGTGGTTAACTATTGCACTAAAGCTGCCTTGAAAAGAGATATCCCATTTGCAATGGATATAATTAATGAAACAGATAATATTCCATCAGCATGGTAAAATCACTAAATAATTTAATTCAAGATTTCTAAAGCCCATTAGCATATTGTGGCTTTCAACTATACCAACATTATTTAATATTAACCCATTTATAGCATAATGCCCTGAAATCCCTTGTACCTCTCCTTGTACCTTGTACCTATCCTTTCTTCTTTTAGTGGTGTAGTCTAAATGTTACTTCAAGATTAAAACTATGAATTACTTTAATTTTAACATTCCGATACTCAAGTTACTTTTAGTAATTTCGTTGTGCTATGCTATGATCACCAATTCCAAGGTAGATTTTACTTCAGAGGTGATCTATCATGTTACAAATGTAATTTTCTCACATGTAGCAAGAATAAATCTCATCACTTTACTAACTTTCAAGGCATCACCCCTCCTAAAGACAAAATGATTTACCGACCTTGCTGAACTATTTTTCTTCTAAAAATTTGGAACCATCAGAAATATTTAATGACTTGATTTAAAGTGCTGAAATAGAAGCACACCAAAAGCATATTAAAATGTTGGTATTCCCTCAAGAATTAACACCTGTCAAATTAATAGATTTTGAAGTGGAAGACATCACATCTATTTCAATTGCAAATTTGCACGTAAACACTGTAAAAGGATGTGTCTTATTTCTGAAGAAGCATGAAAGCACCATGTTCCTTTCTGACTGCAAGATTTGCCTGCCATGGAATGTCCATATTCTTTTTACTTCAAGAGCTAATCACGTATGAGAGGTAACCCCTCTCCTTTGGAAACTATTGGCAATAAATTAAAGAGATGAAAAAGATAATCCTGAGGCTTATTTAACTATTATAGCACTCAAATAAAGCCTATAAGCTTTGCCATGCCATTTCCAATGGCCAAATGGTAAATGCCACACTTTCCTAGATACATCCTACAAACATTACTCCATGTCATACAAAAAAAGGTACATAACACACCATCAGTCTCAACATTATGCAACAAACCATAATCCAGATATTATACCTAACATTCTGATAAAACTTGACACAACTACTAATACAATTATTATTTATTTACAAGCATCAATATTTTTGAATAGAAATTCAAAATACACACTTATAACACCACTGTCATTAGGATGGTAACTTTTCTAGGCAGCATAGTTGCAGCTGACAAGTGTTAGCCTACACTTGAGAGAAAAACACACAAAAAATAACCCACAAAACCCACTACCAATTTCTTTTTTAAACATACAAATTTCTCCTTTAGGTTATTTTCTTTGAAGATGTGTTGTATAGGATTAAAAGGTAAGATGTTTGTAAATATCTGAGAAATGTAGCAGTGTTTCTGTTGCAGAACATTTCAAACAAATGTCAAAATGAATTAGAGGAAATAAAAATCAAACAGTAGGTGAATGATTCAGTAGAGGAACAAATCAAACAGAAATCAAGTATTTTTATATATAAATACTTATATTTATGTATATGTTTACATAAACAAAACCTCCAGCTAGAACTAATGAGTGTATAACTGTATAACTAGACACTTTTAAAAATTAGAAATAATTATGTGGATCAACCTATTTCACTATGCAAGATAAAAATGTCAATATAGAATTATTTTTTTAATTGAACTATGTATAAATGTGTGAAACATCTTATGCATGCGTGAATTCTCCAGAACCAGTATAACAATGTGTACATTTATGCAACTTTATGCTGACAACATATTTCATCAGTTCAAGGTTCAATCAGAAAAAAACTTCACAGCTGGTAGCATGAAAATCATGGAAGAGAGAAAAAAGAAAAAAATCATGCTTGAGGGCTTGGGAGTTGGATATTAAAGCAGTAAAATAAAACAGATCTTCTTATAAGGTTTTAGTGATCACCAATTTTACAGAACTTCCTTTACTCACTATGAAAGGGAAAAATCCTGAAACACTAATAAGTGGTACTACTGTAATAAACTGTTTATGAACTTCAATGGTAACCTTCTCAGAAACTAGCATAAGACAGTGTTAGAACAGTTAAGACTGCTGACAGTGTGAAAAAGTGTGAAAATAATTTTGGGACATAGCCAATGACTCTAAAAAATCATTTTGACATTAACACTGTTCAATCTGTATTTTCCTGAATGTATCACCAAAAAGATCTAAGTTCTCGCAGATATCCTTCAACATTTTGATGCAACTAAGCTCCTTTGGTAGATAACTAGTACCTACCGTGGTTACATTCCACCAAAATTTTGTTTTTTCTAAGTTGTAGGAAAAGAACTGTGGCATTATGAGCACACTCTAAATTGTTTGCTGCTGTTGAAGAAACACAAGCCCAAGCATCCTACCTAATCTTGCAGCACGTCAGGCTTTTTTTAGAAAGGAGGTCACCAGCTCAGCGGTATGTGGCCTCTGGTTACAGATAGGAGCAACCAAATTTCAAATACTCACAGCTACCTTTCTATTCAAGTATGCAACCGGCTTAAATAAAAAATCAAGATCACTGTTTCTGGGTTCCAGAGACTGCTCAAACACTGTTCTTTGAATTCATGCAGAATCACAGAATCACAGAATATGCTGAGTTGGAAGGGACTCATAAGGATCATCAAGACCAACCCTTAGCCCTGCACAGCACCATCCCTAAATGTCACACCATGTGCCCGAGAGTATCATCAAAATGCTCCTTGAACTCTGTCAGGCTTGGTGCTGTGACCACTTCACTTGGGAGCCTGTTCCAGTGCCCAACCACCCTCTGGCTGAAGAATCTTTTTCTAATATACAACCTAAACCTCCCCTGACACAGCTTTAGGCCATTTCTTTGGGTCCTGTCACTGGTCATCACAGAGAAGAGATCAGTGCCTGCCCCTCCCCTTCCTCTCACGAGGAAGTAGTAGACCATAACGAGGTCTCCTCTCCGTTTCCTCTTCTCCAAGCTGAACAGACCAAGTGACCTCAGCCACTCCTCATACAGCTTCCCCTCAGGGCCCTTCACCATATTCGTTGCTCTCCTTTGGATGCTCTCCAATAGCTTTATATCTTTCTTTATCTAATATTGCAGTGACCAAAAGTGCACACAATATTCAAGGTGAGGCCGCACCAGTCTTATTTCATATTTTATTACTGCTCTATGACAACTATGCTTTACTATTTTACTTATATTCATTTTTTTAAATTTAAACCCACAACTTTTAATCCAAAACATTCCTATAATACAGGTTCTCTGTTTATGTATAATTTTGTGTACTTTTGCCACATTGTTTCTTTTTGCTCACTACATCAAGGAATTGAGGTTTTCTACATCCCTTTTCATTTTTACCAGCTGTTTTATAATAGTAGTAAAGGCAAAAAGTAATTCAGTATCTTTTCACATAATGCAGCTCTCATTCTATGCAAATGTGTCATAATTCAAAAATAAGTAATTATTTTTTTGCATAGGGAAAGCTAGCAGTATGTGCCAGGTTATCTGCAATATGTATCTTATGATTAAGGAGACAAGGTATGGTTTCAATTAGAGAGGTAATAAAACCTATTTAAATGTTTCTTCAAATACATAGGGAAGTTTTTGCTCCACTGAGATGGGACTAACTTGAAATTTATTTTTCCTGTGTTTTCCTTATTTTGAGAAAATGCTAGATTTTTATTTGCAAGTCAAACTGTTACCTTTTCTTTCTCCTTTCTGTGTGTTTGCCTTGTTTCACTTATGAGGAAGTAGGATTTAATTTTACAAAAACCTCATATTTTCAAAGCAAAAAAGGCATAATATTAAGAAACAAAACCAATAAACAAAAAACCCCACAAACCACTGTGTAAATCCTTCTGATTTTTTTTTGTTTTGTTTGTTTGTTGGGGGTTTTTAAATTTTCCTGTGCCTTTAAAATTTTTTAATGCTGGTTGTAATGAAAAAAATTACAAACCATTTCTATTCCCAACCCTTATTTCATTTTGTACTGTTACAGGGTTAATTCAATTATTTCTGTGGCCACTTGTTATTATCACCAAAGGATACTGTCCTTGTCCCTTCAGTTAAGGGGAAATAGTTCTTCTGTCTTTGTCTAATTGGGCTTGAACAGAAATGCTATTGGCTTCACTTCTTGAAATAATGTATCTTAAGATCACAGAAAAATTCAGGTAGGAATGGACATCAGACAGTTTCTAATTCAAGCACCTGCACCAAGCAGGGTCAGCTGTGGGACTAGACTTGGGTGCTCATGGCTTTGTCCAACTGGGTCTTGAACACTTCAGAAAACGGAGCCAGTGCAATATCTCTGGGCAACCCAATGCAGTGCCTGGCTGTCCTCAGAGTGAAAGTGTTCCTCCTTATAACCATTCTAAACCTCTTGCTTCAACTCGTGACCATTAACCTGAGCTTCTGCCTCTGGACCTCAGTTTGCCAGCAGGCTTGCACTGGCAGCTGTTTCAACCCCAATTTTCATGGCCTGCCCTCAGAAAGTTCTCCTTGGTATAGTATAGTAATGTCAGACTTCTCTAAAGGACCACAGCAAACAAGACAAAATCTGGATGACTCTCCTTACTCTTTCTAGTTCTCTGCATGATTCTCATGTCAGTGAGGCTGTTAGCAGAAAATCCAACGGGCACAGTTACATATGATGAAGTTCAGTTCAGATTAACATACCCGGCATCTGTTGTCTACATGCAAGAAAGATGCTTAAGTTTGCTGTTACCTAGACAGCTAAGGCCCAATTCAGTTGCCCACAGAAATACACTGAAATATTCCTTCCTGGCTCCAGATAGTGTTTCAGAAGGCTGCAGGTCTCCTACAGGTCCTGGGGCTTATTTATCGAGCCCAGATGGATGTCTCACATACCCTGCCACATTTCAAATGGTGCTAGTGGCATACAAAGGTGTCAGCGGTTTGAACCTATAGGAGACGGATATTTGAATCATTCTTTCGGCCTGACTACTGTGAAAACATATAGTCCATTAATGGTATATGAGAATTTAGACACCTAGCAAGCATTTAGACACCTACATATGCCTGCACTGAAGTGTCCTCATTACAAACTGAAACCCAGCCACAGCCTAAGATTGTGGCAGATGACAGCAGACAATTACAGCTCATTAAATGAAATGTCAGTGCTATGTGGTATGGGCGAGAATGACGCTTGAAATGGTATTACCATACATTGGGAAGCAGCTTCTTCACGTTTTGTCTCAGGTCTTCAATCAAATACACATTTAAGGTAAAAGTTCCACATGAGAGAGTAACAATATTCTTTTACTCCTTTCTCTTTCCTGACCACTTCATCTGAGGAAAACTACTACTCAAAGAGCAACAACTACTGAAGGCCAATATGGTCCGTGAGGTAGAGCAGATGAGAGGTAGAAGTCAAATCCCATCTAAACTCTAGTTCCCACCTTCTCTGAATCTAATAATGCTATGTTGCTCAGTAAAATTTCAACAATAACATACAGAACTATCATGTACCTTTTGAGAAACAGAAAATAACCTAAGCTCTCAAATTCTGGAATACTAAAAGAGTCTCCCAGAATTCTTTCTCTTAGCTTGAAAATAGCAGAGGATTTCATTTGTTGTTGAATTACAGTGACAGCTCCTGACCACTAATAACTTCTATTCATGATTCTCTTCTTCTTTCTAGTAAGACTTTCATGTGGATTGAAAAAGTACACTAAAACCACTGAAATCTACCCTACAGATGTGGAAGAACTATGAGTAAGGAGGGAACATTTTAGGATTCTAAGTAAATATGCTAATGTAGTCAAAAGCAGACAACATTCCTGAGACACAGGCTGTTCTTTCTGCTAGTTCTTCTTTGTTGTTCTAGGGTTTATTTTGTAGATTTGGTTTGGGGTTTTTTTTGTTTTGGTTTGGTTTGGTTTTTTATACACCAAATTTCTAGGTCTTGATTGTACTTCTCCTAATGTTTTTCTCAACTTAGTCTGGTTTTTCTCAGCTGGGTAACCTTTATTTTAACCTTATTTTCCCTGGCTTCTTTGCGAGCTGAAATGATGCAAAACCAAAACATCCAAACTACACAGAGGTACAAGCTGAGGTTGAAGGATTGCTTTGATAGTACTATAGGCACAACATTGTGAAAATATTCAGCAGATGCCTTGATTAAATTCCTTTATATGAATGTTCATGAATTATTCACTTGATTAAAAGTGCAACGATTCATTTGAACAATATTGCAAAATGGTTTGAATAACCTGTTTTATGATTTTATTCAATCTACCTCTGGCTACAAGTATTCTGAACCCATCTGGATGAATTCCTAGGTGCCCTCGTAGATTATCCAAAATGTTTCTCTGTGAAAAATTTAGTTCTGTTCATTTGTCCTGTATCTAGGCCAATACAACTACTAAAAGGTAATACTATATTGTCCTTCTGATAATTGTGGTGTCTTATAGATCTATTAGTTAGTTATTGCTGGAAAACAAACCCATCATCTTCCTATGAAAAATGCAGTTTTTCCCAAAGAACCTTTTTACCTAAAGCACAAATTTGTGTAGCGAACACAATGAGCAGCATTGTGGGATCCCTTCATTTGAGGAAGTCTTCATTTCATAAATGAATAAAGCCATTTTCTGTCTTGATATTTTGCAAAATACTTGTTTATGGCAAACTGTCACTTGTATTCAGATTTAGAATGTAGAAACTACAGTGATGGTTCCTTGGAAATGCTTAAAATAGATAAAATGGATTGACTGATTGCATATTCCTTTGAATTATTGTGAAAGTACTAGATCTATCTAAATCATGCTATGAAACAAAGTGGAGTTAGAAGTTATGTAACTTCAAGTTGCTATAAATTGCTTCTTGTTGAAAGCTATATAAAACATTTTCAAATCTGTCATGTTCCACCTCTTCTGCCTAAAAAAAAAAAAAAAAACGAAGTGAAAATGTCCAAGAAAAGTATGATTCAGGCTTATGTTGTTAAGCTGGAGCAAAAGCTATGCCACCATCAAGACTGGATACTCTTTTGCAGTTAAATCTAAAACTTGGTCCATTTTTATGTCCAGAATGTATTTATTACAGTAGGAATACTGTGTCTTATTAGATTAGCTAAACTAATGTAGCTAATTCAGCAACAAAACCAGCTCAGACATAATTTTTTTCTCACAGACACATTATCCTCATCATTTTTTTAATCCAAGTTTTTCCTTGAATACAGATTTTATCTATCTTCTTTATGCTGCTGACGTTCCCACATGTCCTCAGAACAAGCTATCTGGCAAAGCAGCCAGGAAAATGCATTTTCTGCTTCTCCTCCCACAGCAGCATGCAAGATAACCTCACAGCCACAGCATCCCAGAGAACATGTTCTACATGATCTGACCTCCAGTCTTCGCCAGAAAACAGTTCAAAGTCTTGGACTGGTCTCACCTACCACAAAGCAGGAGGAATAGAGTATAAACAGATAGCATGAGGGAGACAAAAACTGTTTTATTTGTAGCATTGGGAACTGAAGAAATTAGCACAGCTGACAGCAGAAGATAGTACAGAAGTTAAAGCTGTGGGACAGCACCCAAAGGCTGCTCTTGCTAACCCTGAGTGTAAACACCATAGCCGGTAGGAACTGGAAAACTGACAGTGAGATGAATGTCAGGTCCGTCTTTTCTATCCTGAAATCTGTATTGAAATTTAAAAAGGAACTACTTTTCCCTCATTTGGCTAATTTTTTATATATATACACACACACACAGACATATATATACATATATATGAGATTTTTATCGGCAGTGAAACTTCAAAAATCATTTTAAAGTTTCACCGGGACTAGAGAGAAACTACTCCAACTGAGGCTTTGAAAAAGAACAGCCAGAGAAGGCACTTATAATTTTCAGGACAGAATACCCCTCTGCAAAAAAACCTTGCTTATTAACAGAGCTGCCTTCCTTAATTAAACACAGTGGCTGGCAAAATAACAACAGGTCATGGCAGAATTGCAGCTCATATGTTGAAAGTGTGTATCACTCAGCATTGAGTATTAGTCTATGATTATATTCTATGTACTCTGAAGAACAACGGCCTCCTACAGCAACAATTATAAGACAGATACCATTTATCCCAGGAAAACTCTTTGCTACTTGAAAAAATACTAGAAAGGAAAAACAACTCCTTGTGGTGAAATCAGCTGAAATTAGCTCTGCTGATGATCTGTTCTTTAAATTGGGAAAGAAGAATGGATTTTTTTTTTCTGTTCAGCATGATTTATTTTTAGACTGGCAAAGACACAATGGTAAACAGAACTGAAGCTCTGTGGGCACCTTCTGAGGTTAAATTACCTTTCATGCCATTTGCACAGAAGACTGTTCTCAAGCAGCTTGAGCAGATGGTCGGGACACCATTGTCCGTTTACTTGTATCCACAAAGATAAACGATTGCTCTTTGAAATTCTGAACAATATGGCCCTTGTGATGCTTTAGGCTGCCAAGCCAAAAAAAAGCACAAAACAAAACAAAAAAACAACAAAAAACCCCAAGCAACCAGATAAATATAAAGTTAGCTGAAGAGGACAAAAGAGTTTGGATTGATGAAATTTCATTTTAAACAAGTATGTATGGAATAACAGAATTATTTAGGTTGCAAAAGACCTCTAAGATCATCAAGTCCAACTGTTAACCTAACATTGCCAAGTCCACCACCAAACCATGTCCCCAAGTGCCACATCTACATGTCTTTAAAATAACTCCAGGGATGGTGACTCCACCACTTCCCTGAGCAGCCTGTTCCAATGCTTGACAACCCCTTCCATGGAGACACTTTCCCTAATACCCAATCTAAATCTCCCCTGGTGCAACTTCAGGCCATGTCCTCTGGTCCCATCACTTGTTACCTGGGAGAAAAGGCTGACTCCACCTCACTACAACCTCCTGTCAGAGAGTCACAGAGAGAGGTGAGGTCCACTCAGCCTCCTTTTCTACAGGCTAAACAACTCCAGCTCCCTCAGCTGCTCCTTATATGACTCACTCTCTAGACTCTTCATCGGCTTTGTTGACCTTCTCTGGCACCTCAATGTCTTGTAGTAAAAGGCCTGAAACTGAACACAGTACCTGAGGTGCGGCCTCACCAGTGTCAAGTACAGAGGGACAATCCCTGCCCTAGTCTTGCTGGCCATGCTATTTCTGATACAAGCCAGGATGCCACTGGCCTTCTTGGCCATCCAGTCACACTGCCGGCTCACGTTCAGCTGCTGTCATCCAATACCCCCAGGTCCTTTTCCACTGGGCAGCTTTCCAGCCACTCTTCCCAAAGCCTGTAGCGCTGCATGGGGTTGTTGTGACCTGAGTGCAGGACCCAGTATTTGGCTTTGTTGAACCTCATACCATTGGCCTTGGCCCAAAATATCTGTAATCTGGATAGATTTTGCAAAATGAACATAATATGTTCACTTAGCAAAGTAAGAGATGCAGCTAAAAACAAATCATATACAGTAACTCTGACTGAAATAAAAATATACCATCTCTGCACAATCGCTTCTACTATGTATAACATTTGCTGAAGCATGATGCCAAAAATAACCCTCTTCTGCCTACTGGGCCACCAAGATGATCAGAGATGCCCAGGACTAAACCAGAGCAGACAACTCCCAGGGTACAGTGATCCACCCAGCTATTGGTAGAGAAGGTAATTTCAGTTGTTTTAAGAACTTCACAAACTTCTTTGAGAGCAGTCCTGGTGAAACATCCCCAGTGTGAGCATTTCGTCAAGAACAACTTCCCAAAAAGGCGCTTTTATTATTAGAGTGGGTTACTAATAAGAGAGATTAATTTAAAGGATTGGAGATAGGTACAACTATAAAGAAAACTTTGAAATTTTAGCAGTCTTTGGGATTTAAGAGTGAAGTGAACAGATGTTAGTCTTTGGACTTGCAACTAGTATTTGCATAGCCTGTCACTCTTAAAAGTTCTCAAAAGAAAAGGAAAAGCAAGGTTGCTGAATATGGAAAGAATCACATGGAATCAATGAAGGGGGCTAGACACAGAGTTCAATACACACAGCAAAATAAGACAGAATTGGGTTTAGAAAATAACAGTGAAATTAGATAACTGTGACTCACCAGCCACTCAACATCCTGAAGAAGCAGGTATTACAAAGCATTTAATTAACTAAAATTGCATATAAAGATGTATAGTTCTTTCTGCAATAACTGCTTATTTAAATAATGACACAACAAATAAAATTCATGTCCTCTATCTAATACCACACACTCCACAGCAACAGCAAGTAAACAGTGGATACATTTCTCCCTTTCTCATTTCAATGATCAATTGACTTTTTTTAATCGCTTTATGCTGTGCTGATGGCATATTCAACACACCTTACAATAAATGTACAATTTAGACATTTATGATTTTTGTGAGATTTTTAGACATTTTCAACATTCATTGGAGTAATGAAAGAAAGGAAAAGACAGGTTGAGATAAACGTCTAGCAGTGGCATCCAGCAACACAAAGTATTATGCTCTGAATATGGAGAAGTAATTAGAGATCAAAGAAGAGGAAATAATTACGAAATAATGTAAACATGAACAGGAACTTAATAAAAACTATGTTAAAAAGTTAGGAAAAAAGAACAATTGATTTTCATATGGGAATACAAGAGAAAACCCGGATGGAAAGATTTTACCTCTCTGCCTCAGAAAAGCAAGGAAATCCAAAAGTGTGTTTGTTCTAAATATCAATGTCTTATGTTAATATCATTTCCATTAAAAAAAAAAAAAAGCCTTTCTTTCCCTAAAGGAGCAGTCTCTCTGTTTCATTTCCCCGACTTTTTTTCCCAAAATGAAATGGAAAGTCACTGTCTCTCAGCTGTTTGCCTCCTCTTAGCATCCCCAGCTACATTTGCCTTTTTGCAAATAAAATATAATGAAAGCAATGAATACACTCATGAACATATAATCATAGGATTTCTTAGGTTGGAAAATGCCTCTAAGATCATTGGGTCCAACTGTAAACTTAGCACTGTCAAGTCCACCATTAACCATGTCCCCAACTGTCATGTCTATCTAATGTGAACTCACTATCTGAGAGATTAAATTGGAAATACAATCATCCATCTCTAAGCAAACCAACACTATGTCTTCCAATATCAGTGGAATTCACTAAGAAGTATGTCCATTATTAAGAACTGAACACTATTTTTGCTTTATAAACTAATTGATAAATTGCAAAAATAGTACAATATCTTTATATGAAAAGAAGTTACGACCTGAGTCTGGGAGGAACACGATAAAAATATCCCTGACCTCAGAAATAACACATTTGCACTGAAAACACCAGAGTATATTTTTTTTGTGGTCTAATAAAACAAAAAAAAGACAATTTAATAATACTAAGGCAGCTGCATTGTAATCAGATATCCTGTTTGAATGATACTTGACATTTTATAAGAAATATGGCAAACCAGCGGTACTGACAAATGTGCTATTTAAAATGCATTCTAAATAACTTCCATACTGAATGAACTGAAGCATCCATAAATGTTTTAGCTCTCTGTTTAACTCCCTCCAGACATGAAATTTCCCAAAAGCATACCAACAAAATGAATTTGAAACTGCTGTGAATAAAAGTTCAGCAAAACAAATGAAATTTCACTTTGTTTTGTTGCTCTTACCGGGAGCTAAGAAAGACCATGAAGGGTAGACTGGTAAAAGCAATACACACACCCAGAGAAGAAAATGCACACATATATAGATGGATTTTCAAGAAAGCCAGGGTGAAAACACAGGGGCAGAAATATTGGTAGTTAAAAAACCCGTTTTTTTTTTTTGTTGTATTATTTCTCAGTAAAGCAGTAACAATTCCCTCCACATAAATTATTACCTAGATCCTGCCGTAAGCTAGGCGATAATTAGCGTGCAATAACAAGTTGTCAGCTGCTGCAAAAAATGAGGCAGAGATTTAGACTGTCTTTCCCTTTATACCACTGGGCATTAATATGTCTTTTGATGACCAAAGTTAGTTTCCTTTCTGCAGGTTTTTAAGTGTAAGAGGTCCCAGTGGGAAAGTCAGGAAGGGGTTCCCATCTCTTTGTTATGCAGTAAGTTAAATTCATCATTATTTATGGAGAGGGAATATGCTGCACGCTCTCGGAAATAAGACTCAATAAAAACATGGAAATAAAGAACAATTTCAGTTTTAACAGTTGTACAGCAGCTGATTCTGGAAGGAATTTCTCAGTACTTAACTCCTTTCGTACTGCACTTCATTTGTGAGTCCCTATAAATGTAGTAGAAGAATTCAGTGAGATTACTGAAATCTCCTATGTCTTCCAAGGAGCTGAAGATAAAACATGTATTATTCCATAATCACAGATGGGAGATAACACAAAATTGAAAAGCTGTCTTTAGTCTCAGTACTACGAGTGACCAGTCTGGAACACATTTTGAACAGACAGCTATTCCGAAAGAGGTGTGTTAGAGGTAAAAGAGTTTAGAAGAAAAATGCCAAGCAGAAATTCAGGTAAATGACGATTTGGTTCTGAAATTAGTAAAACTTGCCATTTAAATCTTGAAGTTTGCAGCTAAGATGTATCTACAGATTCAACCTCAGTTTAACAAACTTACACACTGAGAAGGAAAGACTACTTAAAACTGCATATTGCAGAACTATAGTTATTCCTTATTTCTTAAGTCTTTATTTCACTAAATGTAGCAGTACCAAGATGCTAATCTCCTCTATAACATCAGAGAAAGAATAGATATCCATTTTAATGATCTGATAAGTCAATGGGAGAAAGGATGAGCTCCATGATTACATGGACTGATCACAGAACATTCTATTAAGATCAAATAGAAACCTCTTCATGAGCAACCAATGCCATGGTTGTTAATAAAATATTGGCTTCTGACTTGCTGAAACTAGTAGACACTGTTTGACACAGGATTTTATAGTAGTAAATGAAATGGAAGCTTTCAAGTATAATATACACTACTAAGGACAGAAATATTTGTGACTTTAAATAAAAATTAATACCATGACATATTTGGAGCAATTTTTCACTTGAACATGCACGTCTTTTAGATACTTGACAGAAATCATTCCCAATCTGTGCATAACTACTTTTTCCTCAGCTGCACCACAACAATATCCAGAACACAAGGTAGGAATTTGACTTGATCTACTTCAGGCACTTTCCAAAAAGAAGTGAAGCTGAGACAGGTTGTTCCGAATTATCTGAATTGCTTTGCAATGGCCATATGAGAATAGCACCTCAGCTTTATGATTCATAAAGACAATAGCTGCTCCAGTGCTTTAAAATCCTTAATTCCCAGCTCATGCTTCAGTACTGAGTACAAAGAAGGACTGCTAGAAGGCGAAAAATCACCTGCCACATCTGAGTTTTCCTTTGAGGTCTCCCATCTCACTAATGATGAGGCTGACTTGGCTTTGCATACGAGATACAGCAAAGAAACAGCCTGTGGTGATATTGAAGTGGAAAATAGAGCAAATTAAACTGGTTGTCTTCCTGTTTTACAACCAGCTGCAATTACCATACTGGGTAGATGCCATCCAAAGAAAACTGTGAACCACACAAACAGGAATCTTTTCATTAGCACGCATAGAGTGAACCTTTCCCCAGGTGTAATTTAAGGAGTCCTTAAAATATGCAGTTCTATCTACTACTTTGAGTCCACGATCCCTTCCTACTGTAATTCTGGTTTCCTTCTACATCAAATCCTGCAGTCAAATCTACTTGCAGGATGACTGCCCTGATTAATAACTCTATAATGTCTGTACTCTCTGTGGGATAAAGCATTTCTTTGTTCAGAAGTAATCCTTTTCCTCTGAATGCTGGCAATTTCAGTGCCAAGGGAATGAATCACCACGGCTTGGTGCTGCCATTCCCACTGCTGGGATGTGTAGTCATGTGAAGTCATTCTGAGCCATAATTTCTCATCCTCCTCAGTCAGCTGTGCGTTCTGACAGTGGAAGGACTATATGCATGCAAGTAACCCACAGGTCACCCAATGTGTCCATCAAGAAGACCTGAGCAACTTCAGACACTGGATGAATTCTGAATGCTAACTTGAGAAAAAAGGTTTGCTAAAATGAACCAAGGCAACCAAAAAAGCAGAGCACACTAATACAGGATGTAGTTCCTGGAAAGAAATGGAAGGGAAGGCACACTTTGTTTTACGTAAAGTTCCACTACAGTTTGCTGAAAAATAAAACTACTTTGCAAAATTGGTCAGTATTTTGATGCATGTTACTATTTTATTAACTCCCTCAATATGTTTATATCACACCAACACACTGAACCATATTAGAGAAAAAACACAAGCTGAAATATAAGCCTGATATCCAGCCTGAACTGTGGGTTGCAATGAATATGGGTAGAAAAGGAGCACTACTTGTTTAAAACTGATGCACCTACAATCTCTACCATTGAATCTTCTAGCTTTGATTGCGTTGGGTTTTGTTATAACTAAAATATGTAAATCTCTCTTTCAAAACAAACAAAAAAAATTGCAGAGGTTTCCAACCACAAAAAAAGCTCTTTAGGTAATAAGTTATATATATTTGTTACTGTAAAGGTTCATTCTATCATAAATATAAATTTCAAATTTTCTGGTTTGATCTTCAAGATTATCTGAGTGCATACTACTGCTTAGGAAGTGCTTCAATAGATTGAGAACTGGTAACTGTCTCTTAACACCAAATGAGTCACTTCAGTCTAAGGACAGTGGTGAATGGATGCCCTGAAAAACTCCATTTATATGGCACTTTACAGTACAATTTAATGAAAATTTCCAGTACCTAAATAAAGAACACATCTTCTGCTAATACGTAACTAAAGTTAGCATCTAGTAAGGAAATGGATCAAGTCTTTATACCTAACAGAATTCTCTTGTTTAATTAAATACATATTTTAAAATTAAATATGCATTCTGGAGAACATCCTCTTTCTTTCCTTCTTTCTTTCACACATTTTGTTTTTCTTTCACTCATTCTCAGATTTTACACCCTTTTCATGCTGCAAATGTGAAGGATCTATTTTGAAGTCTGTCAGAATAGTAACAAGTCTGGAAGCGCTGCAAACCCAGTTTAGCATGGACTGCGCCTGCACTGTTCTAAAGCCAGTACTGACTGATTCCAGACCTCTTCTGGCACTGTATATTCCCATATTTTTCACATCTCAAATTCAAATGTATACTTGAATGCATTTGAAACTATCAGAAGCTACTAAGAACGGACAATATGAGCAAGTACTTCCCTAAGAAGATCTTCCCTAAGAGAAGCACAGATAAGAACTCCGTTACGTCTGCATCAGTTCTTCCCTTCCTGCCAAGTGAGGTCGACTGGGATGAGCCTGTTGCATTTCCCTTCTTCAATGCTGCATAGGATTCACCCTGTTCTCTCAGCCACTCCTCCTCCCAACAGACAGTGAGGTGCAGCCAATACTTTCACTCCTGCTCCCTCCAGTTGCTCACAGCATGTGATAGCAGGTAAAAAGTCATCCTTCTCTTCCTCTCAGCATTACTGCTGAGTTAAGGAAGAGGAATGACTCCCCAGTCAGCCAAGAGGTAGCTGAGATGCTGTTTATAGTGAGTTTTACAACCTGAAAATGTTGTTCTCAACAGCTTTTCACAGCTCTTCAAGAATTTTAAGCTAATGTCTCAATATCTTTTAAAATGTCACATACAGACAGAGCTATATAAATATATGATTTCATGTTCTCTTGTCACTTTCAAGCACTTTAGTCGACACACCTCTGAGGTCTTTGGACCACAGGACTGAAAAATGATCAATTAAAGCTGTTTCAATGCGTGAAATAAGAGAGTAAACAGAAGAGGGAGCTGAGAAGGCATCAGGGAGCTGTGATTATACAGAACATACAGGGTTTGCATATTGGCAACTTGCAGGCTCAAGGTTAAATTTTCCTGAATGTTGCAAATAGACAAGAATTACAAGTGATATCAGCAAATTATAGCCATTGGACACAATTAAGATAGATTTCTAAGCTGTACATCTTCTTCTTGACTCTAAGCAAAGGGTGTCACACATAATGTCATATACCCTTGCAGAACCTTTGTAACAACTTTGCTTGGCAGAAAGAATTTTCTTCATGCATTTTCCTGAAAGCCATCATTATTGCTGTTTGTGCAGACACATTAGACTGAACTAAAAGATTATTTTGATATAATCTGTGTCAATAGATATAATAAAATGCTGCTTTTTGAAAGTTGATAAAGGCAAGGCATGCAATGGACCAGATAAGAAGCATTGCCACAGAAAAATAAAATAGCTTGCTGGAGGTAAAACTTCAAATCACCAATAAAATTTGGAATACATTTGAGCTTCTAGGAATCTTATTTGAAATGATCTTCTGGAATATGTTTTCTCTGTAACATCACACTTTTTTTTTTGTTAAGATATAAAGTACTAGGATATACCAATATATGAGCAGATGAGGTAATCAGTGCATATATATTTCTAAACTCAATTCTGTAATCTTCAGAAGGTCATAAACTATTTTTGTGGTTCTACATAAGCTCAACATGCCATGGGGAATGCATAAAAGATGGAAAAAGAGCCATTATTCCCTACTATAACTCAAAAATTTGATGCTGTCTTATGACCAAAACAGAAGGTTTAAAATTAACCAAAGGAAAGAAAATTGCACAGATTGTGCATGTATACCGAGGAACTCATTCTCTTAGGATATTAAAGAAGTCAAAAGTATAAAAAATTAAAAATGAGATGGAAAAGTTCACAGACAGTAAGCAACCGTCCAGTCTATAGGCAAAGACACCTGAAAGGCACAATCAGCCAAGAGCCAATCTGAAATGCAGTGTAATTATCTGTAGCAGTGTAACATCAGCTAACTGTGATACTCCTGTACAAATATCCAGAACTCCTTGGCTTTGGATCCCCTTAGAGCATTTGTTTCCTTGGTGGGAAGAGTTGAGAGTGCTGAAGCAAGAGCTTAAAATGAGACATGAGGTTTGAATTTCAAAATTTCATTAAACAGGTGGTTTGAGCCTAGCTTAAATCTCATGCATCTTGTAGGAGAGTAAGGGACTACTGGAAAAAGTGTCACAATCTGAGGCATTAGAGCTCGCTTTGTTTCTGGGAAACATAAATAAAACCTGGCAAACACTTATTTCACAGCACTGTGATTGCAGAAAGAAGCATTAGTTGCCTTTGACACTTACTGCTGCATCATTGCTACTTACTGAGCCTGAATTCCTGACCCACTTCTATACCTTCTAACAGTTATCAGAAAAAAGACAGGTAAAGACACTGCGGTGACCCTAGAGAAGTGTACAACCTGCACAAGAAAGCAGAATCAAATTTCCATCTCTTTCACAAAATGTGCTTTCTTTCTCAGAGAAAAATAAGGTAGAAATAGATTTTCTTGATAAGCGAATGTTTATTTGTTTGACATTTAATAACTTATCAGGTTTGACATGAACAAACATTCTAATTATGACAGATTTCAATGTATGTTACACATAGATGCCTCCTCTGTACAGCTGTCTATTTTCCTGTGTACTTTTAAATTCTACTAAATGTGATTTTCATAATGTAATCAGCTGCTTGAATAAACATAACCTAATAGAAGTAGCATGACTTCCCTGGTGCACAGCTGTAAACAGACAGCTGACTGATAGCAAATGACCTAGATAAATCTGTCCTGATAGCTGTCGCTCCTTAGTCTTGACCTTCTGACACTGTTCCAGCTGTGCAATAGCTTGTCCTAGCATTAAGGGACAGACAATCTCAGGCGCATTCTATTCTGGGAAAACTACTAATATTTTTCTAAAGGGACACACAGTCTCATAAAATTAGTGGACTAAAATTTATTTCTAATATGAAAGCAAAAGAAACATTGAACCTTTCCACAACTTTTCATCTTGCACTACAAAAATAAGTAATAAGCAAAGAATTAGAGTATTAAATTGAATGTTATTCATATTTTACTCGTAGTTAGATGGTTTTGCATTTATTTTCCTGAAATCTCCAAGTACTGTACAACACTGTTCAACAAATTAAATGCAGCTTGACTATAAAGCCTCATTATAAAAAATTAAAAATTACCTAAAATACTGCTATATAACTGAATTTAGATTAAACTAAATCCAGAGAATTTTCTTGAATGTTATGTATACACAACTGTGAAATGTTCAAAAGTCTTCTTTCAGATGGGCACCTTGAACACCTTCAGGTGTCCTTAAATGATTATTAGCAATGGTGCTTCTGAAAGGCTATAGGAAGGGAAGTTCTTATTCTTTAAGATAATATCCTCCAGGTAAAAGAGTGACATCCTCATTGAAGAGTCTGACCATACTGTATACAGAACTGCACTACTCTAAATGATTTTGATTCACTGAAATTTGATGTCCTTCTATAAACAAGAGCCAGAATTTAAGGCTCATTTTGAAACCTAAATTCCAGTGTCAACTTCTTCCTGACACCTTTGACTTGAAAAAATAAAAGAAAGAAACTTCATTTTTGGCTATGTTTTTAGATATTGTATTCAACTCTCCAACATAGTACTTTTGAAATTAGGATGCCTCAGTTTTAAATTTGGCTGCAATAAGATGACATCTTCCCTATGGCCCCTTCCACCAGGGAACCCCCTTCCTAAAGAGAGTACTCTACATGCTGCTCCGAACAGAAGAAAGCTAAAAACCTGTGAGAGATATAGGAAGGAAACAAAAGAATTACTTGATATCCACAAAACTTACTTCCTAGGGAAAAATGTTGAAAGCTCAGACTATTTGAATTGTCTCTAAAAAACCACAATGCAGAAACAAACAAAAGCAAACCGCCAAAAAACCCCAAGTCCCAGTGATCCCATGCCTGGTTCAATGGTAACTGTGCACCTAGAGCCTTCGTGATCCTCTTCTCGCTCAAACTGCACTAAACAGTGTCATGTGGCCCATGAAAAAACCCAAACCAATTTGGCCTCATTTTGTTTCATTATAATTCAGAGCTATGAAAGAAGTACAATGTGAGATCAAATTGTAGAATCAAGAACAGAGATCATGCTGCGTTAATAAACTATTACCTTTAGTTTCAAACACACCTAGGCTGCTCAAGAACTCATGAACTAAAAGGCCTCTATCCATTTGATTTGCACTTTTCTCTCATAAGCAGCCTGCTCATATAGACACTTAGCAAAATCAGTAAATACAATGTCAGTTTTATTCTGTTTTTCCTTTTATCTGAATCATGGGTTTCTCCTTTGAAAGAGTGACCTGTCTATGTAACCAGGTAATTAAAATGCTCACTCTGGAAAACCAGAGGGAGAAAAAATGTTGAATTTCATAATTAAAAATTTTTAATCTATTCACTGGGTCCAGAATTTAGCAGAGCTATGTTTGAGCTGATACATTTTTTTAAAAATAAAATCAGTATAAGCATTAAGATCTTTCAGTTCTCATTCTTTCCCATTTTAATGAAAATTAGTGATAATAGAGCCTTTTGAGGCTATCACCTATCATTCTGAGGGAAAATTACTTAAAATCCATGTGTTTGCTGACTGCTTTGCTAACAGTGCTTTTACTTCCTCACCAAGCCAAAGCCAAAATGAATCTAATCCACTTTCCTGCCGATACTGAATTGATCCTTATTGTACTTATACCCTATCTACGTTTACATGACCAAACATCAATGTTTCAGTTCTGTCCCTCAAAGACACATAGAATATTTCTGCCTAACAGTCTTCATTGAGAAGTGGATGATCGCGGCAACTTTTCTCAGTGTCTTGTCCTTGTGCTTTACTTTTAACCTCTGCAAGCAGGTCTTGGCTCACAGAAGCTGTCAAAGGCAGCAGCATCTAAGAGTGTCTGTGTCTTATTCACAAGAGAGGGAAAATGTAGCTAATTTCTTTTCATATTAATGGAACTTATAGATACATGTTTTTTAAGTTAAGGTTAAAAAGGATCTAAAAGGAAAACAGAGTAAATCAGACACTGGAATGAAAGACAGGGAAAAATATTTCTTTCCTGTATAATCTCAAATCATTCCCAACAACATGTTTTTGTCTTTGGCTTTATGTAGCAGTTTTGATCCTAAGACATCCTAACATTTACATGTTTAATAAATACCTGTTGGAACTAAAATAATACATGCTTGAAAGCTGACCTAAAAGAATGCTCAACAGGGTCTAGAAAAAATGGTGGTTATTTTGTTGTGATCTTTACTGTTTTAAGCCCTTGCCATCACAAGTCCTACTGATATGAAGTATTCCAGGGTCCTCAGAAATACAGGGATTTTTTTTTAATAATGGACACACAGATCTGCTGTAGCCCCTCTTATTTCTGTATGCACTGTTATAGCAATAGATAAGGTACTGAGCAATGAAGGTCCTCTCCCCCAAGGAGCATAACACTAAATGGGCAAAGTATGTTCAGTGCAGAATAATGTAGTTCAAATAGTGATATTTTCCCCTCCACAAAACAAAAATAAAGTGATCATTTTGGTATTTGAGAAAAGGGAGACAAGTCAACATCAGCAAAATGCATCATCAACTTTTTAACAGACACCTTATTGCCACTGTGCTGACAGGTAGGAGATGAAGTTCACAACAGAGGTCACTAAGTCACCTCTATAATCAATAAAATATGCTACAGTTGAATAAGATGGAAATGTCCACACCACCAAGACAACTTGGGCATCCATACAACTGGAAATGCATGCCCAGTACACTACCTCAGAGCCAAGATAAACAGTGTCTTAGCGATCCTGTGGGTATTGTAAGACATTGACATGCAGCATTTGGTAGCATTTCTACAGGTCTCTGTTTGACAAGACTATAACAGGTATTACTTACATACTGTAAATTAAAACTTTCATTGGCCTATATACTCCAGCTAAGATGGAGAACAACCGTACTACAGACTGCATGAGAGCCTTAGTCATTAAGAATATCCATTCTCAGCAAACAAGAGAATAACGAAGACTCTGGTTCCCCTTTTAGAGAAGCAGACTTGGGACACAGAAATATTAATTCACCTGCCCAACGCCACACAGAAACTCTAGGACAGAATGTACCCTTTATTTTAAAGGTTGCTATCTGACTACACCAGCCTTTGGTAAATCACAACTCAACGTTTCAGCATGTTCATCAAAGAAACAACCATGGACAAACCTGATTGTGCATCGACTCTTTTAATCAAAGTACTTAAGTGCATCGAAATCATAAGATTTTCAATTTGATGTGAGTTCAGAACAAATACGCACATTCTGCCTGTGGCTACCAACTGGCAGTATACTTCAGATGTGAAAAAAATATTGGCAGATATTGTAACTTAAAGAGGAGATCCTGACAGAATAGTAATATTATAGGTTAATTTTTAGCCTATTAGACATACAGTGTACATAAATTATGAGTAGGTTAAATCTGCCTAATTAAAGAATAAATGGAAGAGAAAAATACAATGTAACATTCTCCAGCAACATTTCCCAGATGAATAAGCCTAAGTAGAAGAGACTTTTTTTCTAAATGAAAACCACAATAGCACAAATTCTAGCATTATGATGGAAAAAGAGGAGTCTCTGCTTCCTCCCCAGAAGCTCTTGATAGAAAATTTTACAGAAGAAAAAGATGAGACCACATTCCAAAAGCACAGGGTCCAAAGCCTCACAAAGAAATAAGGTTTGCAATTGATCATCTGGGTGAGAAAGAACAACAGAGGATCGGAAAAGAAAGCTGTACTTTAATTTCTACGTGAGAGTTCCAAGGAGGAGAACAAAACTTGCTCCAATTAAGAAAATATCAACGCCTCAAGCTAATGTAACTTTGATCTTATTCTTTGTCAGAGAAAGGAAATTTCATCTCTTCAAAGCTTCAACCAAGTAGAACCAAGTTATTAAGGAGCAAGAAAACTTAAGTAAGAGCCCTCTAGAGAGACCAAGGACAAAATGACATGTGTAATATTTTAATTGACTGCCTACATCAGAGGAATTAAAATAATAATATTTCTCTATTGGTACAACAGTAGTCATATATATTCATCTGAGAACTGAGAGGCTTAAAAATAGGCAAAATTTGTAGTAGCTTCATGCTTTTCATTCCTACTTTACCTTTTAGATTTGAAGAGCCTATTTTTTTCATAACAATATAATTTGCCATCACTTAATGCAATATTAAAAAAGTATTATAAAAGGTATTTTATTAAATTATATCATTGACTTTTGAAAGAACACTTAATATAAATTTACAGCATTAGACTGACAGCCACAGAAACTCAGAGGTCGTATTACTGCCCAGTCAGATATAGTGGGAGTTTTCAAACCAACTGTGGAACACATCTCATCCCTCACCCAGAAGGAACCTTATCACTTAGTCATACCATTCAGTACTGACCTCACTTAAGAGCGAGGTGGCATGGGGGGCACAGGTGCCTCCTACAAGTGTTGGGGCAGGTATCACCTAGAGCCAGCTGAGATGTTCCCCAACCAAGTCACAAGGCAGCCTTTCCAAGAGCAGTTAAGGGACAATACTTTTCAGTCACTACTGGTAACTGAGCATATACAGTAGAACTCAGAAGTTCTGAACAACTGCAAACTTTTCAGTCTTTCAAAAGAGCTGAAAATCTTCAAGTAAAAAACAAGAAAGCAAAAACTCAGAGGAAAAAGAGAGTTCACTATTGCAAGCATGAGGTAAAAATAACAGGATATTTTCAACCTTTTAAAGCTAAATATAAGCAGCCAATCCATGTGGTAAAGAATACTTTTGCCATCTATCTGACCATTAAGATTGGGTCAGGAAACCAGAGGCAGTTATCAGATATCTCCTCTAAGCCATTCAAACAGCAAGGGTTGTAGCAAAGGCTAACAGAAAAAAAAAAAGATGAATTTGGTTAAAAAATTATCCAAGGGCTCTGTATTTTAAACAATTAAGATGAGCACCAAGGCATGCTCATATGTGAGCCACCAGAGCCAGATTTTGGTACATGTGTTTAGGTTCCTGTTGCCTCAACTCTGTCATATTTACATAAAACACCTTTAACGTGGTACAACCTCTAGTCACTGTAAGTTTATAAATCTCAGGAAATCGCCATGGTAAGCAAGATCAGAGTCAGAATTTGAAGTTTTTACATGACAGTTGTTTGTCTCAATGTGAGGCAGCACATTCTCCTCACCTGGCTCTTCAGATGCCTCTGCCTTTTCTGCTGCTACTAAGGATTTGTATTAATTTTTATTTCCTGTTCAGAATTCTGCACTGGTATCTTATGGACATAAATAACTGGTGACTTGGATTGCTGTTAGATTTGCATCATCATGATCCATATCAAACAATAGAAAGGTCTTTATTTTGCCTTTTTAAATGCTTGTTTGCAATATACTGAAAAAAACAACTCAGGAATGTAATGGGTTAAGTAAAAGAGGAAGACATCAATCATTCACTGGAGAGGCACAGGGTCAGATTGTTGAAAATATTTGCCACAGATAACTGAAGAAAAATAAAAGCGTGATTTCTTGCGCTGTAAAATCCTCAGTTTTGACTTATATATTATTAAATCCTTCTTGTAGACAAACTAACACTTATGGACTTAGTCATTCCATAAGCTAATCAGCACCTAATATCTTTTTTATCTGGTTTTGAATGATATCTTAACAACTTAATACTAGCTCACACTGAAAGCCTGATTAGCAGAGACAGGTGACAATAGCAGTGATTTCTAGTGTGTGGGGGACCATTACTGTGCTGTTAAAATACAAAAGGAAAATATTACCTCCTACAATTCTTGCTTTTGAATTTGAGGAAAAGCACATGCAAAGATGTTTTATATTGAATCTAGTTTGATCTCCCTCATCTACAGTCTGCATCTGGACCAAATGAATGAAACATTTTTCACTTCCCAGCACATGGCCTGAATCAGCATTCCATTACCATCACAAATGAATGTATTCTGAACCTTAAATATGCACAAACAGTATTTTTCTCATCAGGAAGATGCAGTAAGCACAGTAGTTTATACAATCTCGAACCTAACAAAGGAAAGGCTTGGTATAGATACATAACATAAAACATACATTTTGCCTCTAAAGGGGACTCAATTTGACTGTTAATTTTAAACCTGTATTATTAGTGTTGAGAAAATAATGCATGTATTGCAGGATATTATTCTGCATTTTGAGGAAGGTCTCCAGGCATGCTGAAGAAAGTGGTTACAGAATTTACATTGGTACTATTCTGCAGACTATAAAAATACTATTGCAGGTATTTTTGATTATAAGGACTTATAAACTGAGAAGAATCAGACTGTCCTTTCTCAGATGTTGATGACAAACAGGTCTTGATGATACCGGTACTAACAAAACTCAGTGGAGACCCCTTTGGTTTCTACCTTCAATACGTAACATCACGCTGCCATAATAAGAGGAAGAAAGATATTTACATGTAAGTTTTCAATTGACTTACTCTGCAGAAGTAAATAAGAATGCCTATTCCCTGTTTTATAACTGATGAAAACAATGCACAGAGCAATTGTGTGACATATTCAGAAACACTACATATGACTTATTCATGATGCAAAGCCAGGAGTCTTTACATTTTGATGCTATCTAAACTGTGATGGTATCTATATGCTTTATGTTACACAGATATGGTCAAGTAAAGTAAATTATATTTTTCATCTCTATTCCTACTACATGTATGCTATGTCTCAAGTCATTATCACACTCATTAAAACAAAGCAGTTCTGTATCCCATGTCAGCATTTAAATGAAGTATGAGGATAGATAACAATACAATTAACAGAAGTATTCCCAATGAATGGGGCCTTGAAAAACAAAGTGAAGCCTTGATTGGAATGATTCTGCACTTGAGGCCTACACAGCAATCACTAGGGCTTTTCATCATGCTTTTTTAAATAGAATTGACAAGTCTGATGGAGGAAGAAAGAGAGGAACTACAATTTTGAAGCTTCATTTTTATTCAAGATGTAGCAGCACAAGGACATACAGAGGCAGCCTAGGAAAAACAAGTTACAGTCAGAAATAAAGCCTGATTGAGTAGCTGAATCCATTTATGCTTTCCAACGTTTTGCATAGCACCTGACATGAGGGCCCCTCTCCTGACTTGTGTCTTTCAGAACTTTCATAATAAAAATAGCAAGTCTGCCTGAACCAAAAAGGGCCCCAAAAGACAAAACAAACAGCAAGTTTGTACCTTATATTAAAACTTGTATACTTTATGCTCATGCAACAAATACCTCTGCATATTTATTTACCTTGGACAACACAAAAGGTCACTTAATATGTGCATAATAAGCTAATCTCAATGGTAATTACACTGAAGAAGAAAAACCACTTTCTTTTGAAGGTTAACTAGATTCAAAATAACCCAGTTCTCATCAGGGTGTTGCATTTATTTCAATTAAGTCAATCAACTTAACAAGGATTTAATTAAAAACAAGTTAGCAAGTCAGAAGAAGTATTTGAAATATAATTAATAAATACTTTAAATAAGCAAGATGTAGTTAAATCAAGTATATTATTATAAATGCACTAGCCTATTACTTCTTTGCTGATGCTTGTTACTGGTCAACAACAGAAAGCACTCCACCCTGGGAATTCTGGCATGCAGTTCATCCTTGCAAAGGCAAATGAACACATTGTCCAGGAGGTGTAATATTGAACTTTCAAAGAATTAGGTAGAGAGATGAGTACCTATTTCCATTTGTTTTACCAGAGGGAGAACCTGAGGTTTCCCCACACTTTCTTTATTTCAACTGTCACAGTTGGTACAAAATAGTTTTTCAAGGCAGTTAAACAAAATATAAAGTGCCTTTTCACTGAACCGACATGTTTCTGTGTAGTTTCCTTTCTCTACGAGCACTCTGCGAGCTGGTGGAGAGAGAAGCAAAGCACTAATGAACAACATCAGACAACCATCAGTATGGAGAGGCCAGTGTTTATTACAACCATGCACTATCCCAAAAATCATCAGTAACCTACATCAGACAGGTTCCCATTCTGTGCCTTTCCATTGTCTTTTGGACAATTATGTATCTCATCCCTGGCTTTGGAGTCTAAGAGCAACAGTACTTAGACCTCTGCTGCCCACAGCACCCTTCAGTGTTTCCCAGGGAAATTCCTTACGTAATTCAATTGTATTCTTCCCCTTGCATCTGACACTCATGGGGAAGAAGCAGGGAAAAAAAAAACCAGAATTCCTTGCCCTAAATTCCCTAACAACCCACAAGCAAGATTCCTGTGCTCCTTAAGCTATCCTTAAAAATACTTCATTCTGTTGTCACCAGTGAAGACCGGCTTAATATAATACAGCAGATGTAACTGTATTTTAAGTAAACATACTCGAAAGTTAAGGGCATATATATACCCAAATAAAAGTTTTTGTCTACTTCATTGTTTACAACTGACTGAGAACATTTTCTTTCATATCTCTGACACACTGAGACCAGAAGCACAAAGATTAAGACAAGAATGATCAAAAGTGACAGCTCCTTTTGGGCAACCAAATTTGAGAAGCCTATGCCTGATCTTTCAGATTACTTCATGTTTTATTGCACTTTTCACCTTCAGACCACAGTTCCCAGCTGCTCCCAGCTACAGATATAAGTGCTCCCAACTTAAGTTTTTAAACTTGTAGTTCTTGATTATGAGTCCCTCAGAAAAAAAGCAACACTGAGTGAGGAGTTACGTTTTAGAATCTTTATGTCTAGATAATTTTTTCCAGCACCATAGAGGAATTCAGAGGTAGAGCTGAAACCCAATTAGCCATGTCACAAACACAGTCGTCTTGGAGTCCTCTGCTTCACTTACTGTGAGTTGCCATCTCTATATACAGCCCTAAAGTAAATCTACCTCATACATTGAGCCAGCAAATGTTTTGTGGAAAGTAGGAAGGAGACCCTCTCTAAGCATATAATTAACCAGATGCATGATAATGTGTATGTTCAAAGGTCCTAAATTAATTGCATATGGTTCAACTATAAACCCAGCATTCACAACTTGCAAGTTCTTGACTTTATGGGTTTCACAGCTACTTGCCAGAAAGGAGGGGTTATTGACTTGAATAATGAGTCCAAGTCTAGAGAAGCACATTGAGCAGGCATTCTGCAGTCCTGTTCTTACCAGCATTTAGTTTTGGGCTTTTAGTTTTGGACACTCTATTGCCCCCCCACCTTATGCACCCATGTCCCTACCTCTAACTTGGCCCAGTTCCATCCATTTTTTTTTCATCGACTTCTCTGAAGGTTTAGTGAAACCACTCAATCCATTTCTTCAGAAAATACTGGATGAGAAGGGAAGTTCTTTGAGAGCTCTAAAATTTCTAGATGACTCCAAGTAAGTGATCTGAAGCAGAAAGAGAGAAGAAGAAGAACAGGATTCTTTAGTGATACTGATATTGTACCATGCAGATGACAACCTGCAGAGAGCAACTAATATTGCCAAACAGTTTCCCTTTTCATCCAGATTACTTTGCAATCAAGCTGCTGTAAATTGGCAACTGTAACTTAGATTTGAGCCCTCCTATTTCAGCTTTACTGAGGATACTCTATTGGAAGTATTTTGAAAAAGACTGTGCTAATATGTAAGAAATTACATGAATCTATTAAAAAAACAAAGTTATATATGGTGAATCTTTAGAGTGAAAAATAGAAAAAGTTTTGTGATTCTTGATATCAGTTGGAACCAAAACCCTTATACAGTGCAGTGAATTTTTCAAGGACTTAGGCAGCATGCTTCCAGAAAAGTGCATCTTAATATCAATTGCCTCATGATAATGGCAACTCCTGTAAGAAAATGTTTTTCTTTTTCATCATATCTTTGGATATCTGGATATCTTTGGTCTATCTGTAAGTATACATGCCTAGAAAACTTGGGAGTTTATCAGAGACAAAGAAGAAAACAATTGTAAATGTTCCCTGTCAAAAATATTATCAAATACAGTACTGATGTCTCCACATCTACCTGGCTACCTTGGTTCCTCTATTCCCCCTTCTGCCCCATCCCAGATGAACAAAACAAAACAAATGAAGGATCCAATACTAATGTGCCATACAGAGGGAATCCTGCTATTCCTGAGAAGAAAAACAGAACACTGAACACCTTCTGTTCCCTCGCCAAACTTAATCATCTGGATAGAGCTGGTATTTGTTTGACTTCTTCCACGCATTATAGCAGAAAGAAACAGATTACCCTGAATAAGACAGATATAAAGCAATCAAAGATGTTTGGATGCAGTACAGAATGTGATTATTTTCCCTTTAACTATTTTGACTCAATTTATTGCTGCCTACCATATTTTGCTTTATGAAGCAGCACTGGAGAAAAAACAGCCTCATTCTTTAGCTGAGATAGTACACACTAGTTTGGGAGCCAGTTTCCCTCTCATCTCAGATAATGCTCAAAACCACAACGTAATACAGAGTAGTTCAATACAACCATTTGCACAGTGAATGATGCAGAATGTTTAATTGAGTTATCTATGAAAGGCACCAGATTTCTACAGGAATATTATCTGAGATTTAAGGTGGCTGTTTTTGTGTTTTCCCTCAGACTCCATTCGGGTGTCATTCCTTCTCCTATTTTGAAGCAACTTGGTAAAAGAAATGGTGATTAACAAGTAGCAGGAAGAGAATGCATACTTTGGTGAATTTAATCCATTTTGAGTTAGTGTTCCCGACTCCCAACTGTCAAATACAGTTAGAACAGATGATATAAAACACTTTGTCTCTCATTCAGAGGTAATTAAAGATATCCCTAGTACCATATTACTGAAGTCCACAGTATCAGATTACCAACATCCATGGAAGCTCTCTGAAGTGCAACATTTTTAATTTACCTAATATTCTGCTCATTCTGCTAAAGAAAAATAGTGGAGTTTGTTTTAAGGCTGTTCTCATGGCTTTCCCTGAAATCTGCAGCTCACCAGTCTGAGTGCAAAAAGGCATAAATACCAGGTAAAACTCTTTCAGTAAAATGCTATAAGATAATGAGACTTTTAGTACAGGATGAAAATGTTTTCTTCTAAGGAATCCTTTAAAAATAGGGAGTCCCAACAAGAGTAAAGAAGAGAATATTTTTCTGCAAAAGGATGACAAACAAAATCATAGAAGGGATATCAAAACCTCTGGCTGAATAGCTTGCTCTGATGAAGGACATATATAGGCCATCTCTAAAACTGTTTTTTCTAATCTGATGTTTAAAATTTTCAGTAAGAAAGATTGCAAAGATTGCTCGCCCTCCTTTTGGCAGTGCCTTATATGATAACAGATGTTGACTGCACTTCCCAATTAACTCCTTTTCAAGAATTAAATTTAAAATAAAACATTTCCCATAGATATATTTCTAGATCTCTAACAAATGTTCCTGCCATCAAAAATACATTCCTCAACCACTGCTGAAAAGTACAGTGTCCACAGTTAGCGGTATATCTGAGACCCGAGTGACATTTATTTAGTCGTGTAGACCAATTACCTCCCCACATTTCACAGAAGAGTAACAGTCGCCTCTTTTGTAACTGCATCACATTGCTGGATTTCCATTCTGCTTCGGATCCAGACAAATAGACCCTGCTATTCCAGCTGCATAGCTAGTCATTCCCCGTGATGCATTTGCAAATCTCATGTTTCCTGAGAGCAGAATTTCATGCTTTCATTAAATTTGGATCAAATTTCATCTTGTTGCCATTGTGACAGACAGATCAAGTAGTGACCAAGAATCATGTTGCATTTTTCAACTGCCCCACTGGTGTGCTGTGTCACCTTAGAAAGGGGCTTCCCTCCTTGTTTCCCACAGATAGTTATGGAACACTGAAGCGTCTGCGACTGATGGAGTGCAGAAGTATTCCCTTTAAAGTACCATGTCAAATAAACCACTCTAACAGAGCAAGAGCACTACTGGTCCCACATCTATATTTAGCAATTGAAGCTGACTAAACATGAAGGGAAACACTACAGCAATTCCCAGGAGATAGTAAGAGCTGCACACTGACTGAGAGTATCAGATGCTCTAAGAAAAATGTCTTTCCAGGGTTTCCCCAGTAGCTGGAATACTTACAAAGGGCTGTATAGGCACTGCATGTTTGGACCCCAAGTATCACTAGGCTAACAGAAAAAATTAAAGTACTTTCAGTTTCAAGTGAAAATGTGAATAAAAAAAAATCAGCTAAGTAATTTTAAATAAAACTGCTACTCAACAGGAAGGAAAAATAGATTCATCAATCACTCAGTCACTACTTCTCATTTTCACTTAGCCGCAAAATGAGAAGGATGTAACTGACAAGTACACCATAACCACCCATTATATCTGACACTGAGATCATTTACTGTATATTAAAAAGAATTGTTCTGGCACTTGTATACAGTGGTGTCAACCTTAATTGCTAAAAAGCACTGAACAGCTCTTCTAAACATAGCAACAATTTACATTTTAAAAGCAAACCAAAGACACAAACAGGTGGAAGCACTCCATTGTGCCATATGAGACCCTTGTTCCTACAGCTGCCAACCAGGACGAGTGCACATCCAGTAAAATATCAGCTTGGGTGTAAAAGGAAAGATGTACAGTGCTAAATCCTCAGAGTACAAAAAAACCCAAATTCAATAGTGCAAATTTTATTCTAAAATACTGAAAC
This sequence comes from Neopelma chrysocephalum, assembly GCF_003984885.1. NCBI lineage: Eukaryota > Metazoa > Chordata > Aves > Passeriformes > Pipridae > Neopelma > Neopelma chrysocephalum. The sequence continues at coordinate 26,809,010 of NW_020897689.1, forward strand.
AACATGCTTGGAAATGAAAGGGTTTCACAGGCTAAAAAATGGTGTGCACACATAAGCCATGGTTACTATATGATATCCTCACAGGTAAAATAAAGGAGACGTGGTCTAGGGCAGACAACACTAAAACAAGCTTACAGCTATTGATAACAACATCTAATCACTAACAAAAAACAAGGATTACTTAGGTGAAGTTCACAAGAGACGATGTGTAGTATGGTATTATTTATTATTTTTATCAGTGAGTTAGATGATGGAACAAGGACTATTACACTAAGCTGGGAGGGATTACAAGAATTTTGGAGGCCATGAATATAATTCAAAAGGCACTCAAGTAAATGGAGAAACTGGAAGCTACATCTCTCTTATGAATGTGTGCAACACACTGCAGTAATACAGGAAAGTTAATTTGCACAAATCCAGGACAGAAATTCAGCAAAGAACTGATTGTTGGAGATTACACAAAACAGGACCTGATAGCTACAATTATCACAAAATGAAGGAACATCAACTGTACTCATACTCTTAAATAACAAAAATCCAATCAGTAATCCCACTGGGTTGTATGATCTGCATAGGAGACATGAAGTAAATTTCTATTGTCCTCCTGAGATCTTCAGACAGCAGTTTCTCCCTGGAAACTTCAGTGGGGAGTTCAGTGGGGCTGTGCTGACCTTGGTCAGACAGTAAAGGAAGCTGCCTGTAATCAATCAAAAGCTTGAGCTGATCAAACTCGATTCACACATGGATTGGGTAATTCTTGGAGCTCCTGACAAGATTCCTGTTAAACATAGCTAAATGGTAAAATTGGGGAAAATTTATCTGGTAAACATAAACTGCTAACCAGACCATAAATGGATAAGTCACCCTAAAAGAATGCTGCAGCTTAGCCCCTTGATGGAAAAAAAGTTTGTACTAAGGGAATAATGAGAAAGGATTGAGCTTTTCCTCTTTAAAAAAAAAAAAAAAAAGGAAGGCTCCAGGTGGATTGATCAATATAACTGTATCCTTTCTAAAAGAACTGAAACCCTATAGGGGTTGCAAAGAAATGTGGCTGGGAAGAACAGCAAGAGTGAAAATGAACAGATGGGGAGATAATGGCAGACTGGCTGACGGAGCAAAGCAGCAGACAGAGTGAGCAAGAACAACTGGCAGGGAAGGCAGCTATTGGGAGCAGTAGGCAATGGTCCTGGCTGGCAGGGAATACCTGGAGGTGAGCAGTGTGAACATCAAGGTCGAAAGCATTGCTCCCGTGAGGTGTACAGATGCAACCAATAAACAGCAATCTCCTGGGCTAAACAAAAGAGCCTCAATACCTGTTTCAGCAGCAAGATGAAACCTGCCCCTAGATGGACTCTTCTTACTAAATATTCTTCAAACTGATTTATCCCACAGACTTTGGTGGCTGTCATTCAGCATCAGGGAAAACAGTTATCATACTTCTTACCTCATGCTGCAATGCAGTCAAGCCTTTGGTGCCCAAGGTACACATGGTATGGTTGGTTTGCACTCGAGTGTTGCATCTCAGATGCCCAGAATGATTCATCTGAGAAGGCAACAACTCTGCGGAGCAAAAGCAGGTGGTCTCTCTCATGCTGGGCATGTGCAATGGAGAGGAGGTTTACAGGTGTGCCAGGATAAATCAGGTATGGTCTGGAAGGGGATCTTGATAAACAGTCTGAAAAACTGGTGGATTTCTCTCTCCTATGAGAAATGAACATTTAGAAATCTTCTCAACAGCATTCACGGACAAGCAAATGCAGCACTGATCAGTGATGTAATTCAAATGGGACTCAGGACTGAACGCATGGAGGTTTGTGATATTCTGCTGCAGACTCAGACTGGAACTCCCTTGGGAATTTTAGTTATTTGGAGTTTTGCCATGCTGTCCTATTCCCTGTTATACCATATTACCGTCTCTGTGAATGACCAGATTTGGCTCACACAAACTGACTTTAACCATACACCTTAAGTGAACACTTTCATACTACCGTCACATCACAGTTTATTGGCACTTCCTATTGGCATGTTAAGTGTCATGACTGATACCTGCCTCAAAGTATTTTTTTCTCTGATTCTTCTCCAAAGAAAGAATTCTGCATTAAGAATAACATTTGCTTTGGCAAGTAATAGTATTTGGAATTTCTGGTTTAAGTTTAAAGAGCAAACGAAGTTAGTGGGTTCTTACTGCACTTTTGAAGGCATATCCTCCTTATTCTGCTTGGAGGAAAAGGCAGTGAGGCTTACATTGCTCACTTGAAACATGAAGTAAAACTTCATAAAGAAAAAAACAGGTTCTGTGAAAGGTTTGGGTTTTTTTTCTCCTGTATGGATAAGGCTTTGTTTATTTATTTGTTTGTTTGGAGGGGAACAAGGACAAAAAGGAAAAATAAGGCAGCATAGGTTTACTCTGGAGAAAAAAGAAAAAAAATCACAATTTACAAAGAGGTTCAGAAACACTTGATTAGCAGAGATTAAAATAAAGAAAGAAGCTATACTTCCAGCTGTCACAGCTAAAACCACCTGGCTGGCAACTCTAAACCTTCTAATTATTATCCAGAAAAATGGGCTAGAGAAAGTTGCTTTCTTTTATTTTCATAAGGGCTTAGAAGTAATTGGCCTTGATGTATTTTTGAAAGCTGTTAGTTTTTGATGCCATCTCTACATCAATAACAAGTTTTTTGTTTGTTGTTTATGAGATTGAAACAGCATAGGACTGTCCATCTATTTTTATAGAATCAAGAAAATATAGGATGGTAAGTGCAAGACCCCTAAAACAAGAAATTTGTTTTTAAATAGATTTACATTATCATTTACATCACATTTAGACCTGCAAACAGAGGCTGTATTATGGGTTAAATATGACACAGAAGCCTACATTAGGAGCAAGGAGAGAATTCTGCCATCTATTTCCCACACAAAACACTCAAATGGAGTATGTGCAGGTTTTAGCTGATGATCCCTCTTGCAACACTGCATTCTGATTATTATTTCTACTTACAGTGACATATACCTTACATAACCTGCTTGAATTACTTAGGATAAATAATGAATATGATCTATACAAATGAAATAAAAATATAAACCAGGATATTTTTATCTAAAGAATCACAAATAAAGACAAAACCAACTTTTGGCAAATTTTCACATGGAAATCTGTATGCCTTTTTTAAAATTTTATTTTATTAAATGCATAATCGTTGATGAATAGTATTTAAATACCCTGTAAAACTACCCCTATACAAATCCCAATGGTTCTTTATTGAGAAAAAAGCCTCCAAACCATCCAAAGTTTCCAACTTTCTATTTTTTTTCAAAATAGTCCATTATTCAGGTTTAATTTTTAAAGGTTGCGGCTTGTAATTTACCCACAGAAAAAAAATTTAAAAGAACAGTCTCCTTCCTTCCGGAAACTGAGCTTACAGGTATGAGTGGCAGCTCTCACCGCTGGTGCCAGCAGATTTCTCAGAACAGAACCTGAAGAAGTATACTGAAATAAGTGAAGGAGAGAATCAAATAATTGTTAGCTACAAGGACACTTGAAGCAAAAGGAGCCCTGGGCTTCTTTTTCTGTAGTTATGTGCAAATACATCTTCTGACTTAAGGATAGAAAATAACCCTATCTCCAAGTGCATATATGGCATGTAAATATTTTATAAACAATTAAAAACCAGTATTTTCTCCTACAAAGTGCAGTGGAAAATGGCACTAATATCTTTTTGATTTTTTTTTAAGTATCAGACATACCTAAACATTCGCTCAGGCATTAATATGTAGAAGAGTCAGAAAGAGGCAAAAGCCTTTTGAAATGAGATGAAGTACAAAATTCACATACTTGGATCACTTCCTGAAGTCAACAATTGCTAAGAGGCTTTCTTAGTGAAACAGGCTTGCATACTCAAGTGTGTATGCTTGAATGTTATGGCTATTTACATTTCCCTTTGCTTCTTGTTATTATTATGATGACTATACAAGTACAGAAGCACATGATCATTCAATAGGAAAATAATGAAACCAGTTTTGCTAGGTAGTTTGCTAGCTAGGTGGAAACTACACAGTGACGGCTGAAATTTTACCAAGTTGTGGGTTTTTTTGGAAGAAAATATGGATTCAACAGACTTAAAACATTTTATGACAACTAATGAATTTTGTTGAATGTAGACGCAAAATCAATTATTTCTAACTCAAAGTATTTCCTTTCAAAAGCATCAAAGCAAACATCAAAGACTTTGCTGTTTTACTGCAAGGTTGAGTCAAGAACACTTGAGCTAAATGCTACCTCTTTATCCAGCTTCACTGGGGATACCAATACCCAGACTCATTAACACCAGGACAACAGAAAAATAGAGAAGATCTAATTTCCACTAACACTCAAAATCAAAATATGTATCAGCAATTTATTAAGTTGATTCCTATGACAAATATATGGCATAAATTATCAAATTTGTCTCAGTTTTACAGGCATTTTTTTCATTTGTAGGAAGTAGGCTAGCCTTTTCCAAAAACCTACGTTTGGTAAGACCACAAGGTGATAAAACAAGGAGCCAGCAGGTGAAGCAAATGCAAAAATGTGTATCATCGTGTCTTTTTCTTCCATAATTATATTCTCAGGTGGAAGTGACATTAAAAAAACCAGAGCATTTAATTTTTCTGTTGTCAAGGACAGCAGAAAATGTGATCCTAAGTTCAGACAACGTCACAGTTAGTTTACCTTTGATTCCCGACTACTATCATATAGCAAGTGAGTTTAAAAGACAATTTTTAAGTGAATGCACTCTCACTAAAAGAAATAGGGTGGAGAAGAAGGACGGAACAGAATGCTTTGGTGATCATCGCATGCTGGAGACTGATTATTGAACACTCCAGAAAATACCTGAACTGTCCACCATAAATGATTTTCCAATGCTGGCCATAATGTTAATTTGCAGGAATAATCTCAGATACTTCAACTCTAAAATTGAACTCTCACAACGAAGTGAACTGATAAAATACGTTTCACATTTGAAACTTTTAATTACAAGAACTTGTTCAGTCTTATTAATTATATTCCGCCCTCTCTCTCAAAAGGCAGAAAATAAAGGGGAAAAAAAAGAAAAAGAAAAAAAGCAGCAGGGACTAAAAAGTATAAGCAAAGCCAAAATTTCAAATTCTCAAGCTGACACAATTTTTCACAATTTGTTTTTAATCAACACAATCTATACATTCTTTCTAAGCTTCCAGCCATGTGCAGAGCAAAGCAAACTACTGGGCTCAGCAAAAGAAACCTAGGATATAGTTTTTCAACCCACCACACAGTTGTATGTTTAATGATACATGTTAATAGAGAGATGATGGAAAATTATTTTGCAATAAAACTTTCTGGATAATACCAACCACATTAATTTTAAACTACTATTCCACTCCCTCCTGATTCTACCTGACACAATGCAGAGGATTGCATGGACTACAAAGTTCTGATGGTCCTTCAAATTAGCCTCCTTCTCCAAACCTCTGAAAACAACTATAAAGAAGCTGCGGAGAAGCATTAAACTTTATGCTGTGGTTGAAAGCTGTCCCTCAAAACTTTCCCCCCAAAACAAAGGCAAAACCCTCTAACTTGCCACACACAGAAAGGATAAATTGCCAACCCATTACCGGTAACCTCCTTCAAGAGCATAGTTAAAATACAGAAGCATTCAAGGTATTGTCCTCAGAGAACCACATTCACTTACATATTTATCAACACCTCACAGCCACCAATCCACTAGAAAAAAAACCCCTCAGTTAAGAATGCATGAATAATAAAATAAGAACTAAATCTGCAGCAGCTGTGACAGCTCTAACTTTACTCATAATGAAGCACTGCCAGCAAAAAGGTATTGCTCAAAGTCCAGCCAAATCAAATGTCATCATCTTATTCACAGAAATTCTTACTGACAATTCAGCCGCAATCATCATGCCGAAGCAAACCCACCTAATCAGTTTGACCATTTTAAACTTACTCTTAATGATTAACTCATAAATTCTGCATTTATGGCAATGGATTGAAAAATATCTGTCAAGTCTTCTAATGCAATTGTATGATCCATGCTGTTAACGAACATAAATGTTGTTCTAATGACAATTATATTTCAGCTATGTATTTTCTTAAGGTAATTACTAATAAATGCAGAATTTATCCATATAAATGCAGAAGGTCAATCATGTTCACATTAACAGAATCATAGAATGATTTGGGTTTGACGGGGCCTTTAAAGATCTGCTGTCTTTTCTTAGTTTGCAGTGGTTGTTATACAGGGAGTAGATCAGGCTGCCTTGCTCAGTTCCAGCCTCTCTCTGGATGCGATTTGCCTTTGGCAGAGGAGTTGGAACTAGATGATCTATGACGTCCCTTCCAACCCAAACCATTCTATGATTCTATACTTCCTCTTCTGTCTGCAGAGTGATGAAGCAGTTCTGCAATGGCACCTGAGGCTTCAGAGTAAGTCTCTTCCTCCTGCAGGTCCTTGCCATTGCAAACTTCCATTCTGATGCATTCTTGGCACTCCCTCTCTTCTGTGTGTGCTAGTGGGGGACTTTTTGGCTGACTGGCCACAGGCTGTGAGTTCACTGCAGATCGTGCTTGGAACCAGTTTTCTAACTCCTTCTTGGTCTCCCAGATGTTATGCAGCCTTCTCACCACCTCCCGCTGCTCAGTCACCTGCTGCAGGAGGTCCTCCACCTGGGCACACCTTTTGCAGGCCAGGAAAAAGGTCTAGGCACGTCCTGAGGTCTGCACTGCATTGCACTCTCTTTCCTCAGCAGCTCCATCTGGGTGGAGGTACCGGCCACTGCTGGGATAGATGGTGCAGACCCCGCAGTTGGAGCTGCAGCTTTTGCTCTCAGACACATGTCCACTGTTGCACCTTCAGGGTCAGATAGGATAAGTGTCCTTGGCCTGTGCCTGGTCACAACAATGTTTCTGAGTTATGTGCACTACAAGTCTCTTCACTCGGCCTAGGAAAATGTATTTCCTGGAGCATCTGGACCTCACCATTAAACACAAATAGGCGATTAACACATTTCAAGCACTGAACTACGGAAATAATAAATGAAGCTAGATTAGCAAATTGTTAAAAAAGGTATTCAAACACATCTCTGCCACAGCAGAAACAAAATTGGGAAAGAGAGAAAATTACATTGCTTTTTAATGACATTTTAGGACAATCTAATATGATACTGCTTTGGCTGAGGCTGCATTGACCCTGACAATATGACCATTAAAGACTTTGATATGCTATTCACAACTTGCCAATTACCACTTACATTGACATAAATACTCAGTTTGGAAATTATTCCTTTTAATTAAAATGCAGTTAGCATCATTTTAGTTAAAAAGATAAAAGTTTGTAACATTTCAGATAATTTTCTTTCCTAGCTCAGATTTCATTTAAAGCATTGTATATTTTGGCTTTTTTTGCAAGGGACAGAAACAGTTTATAAATAATAAAGGCTATGTGGTAGCAAGTCCCAAAGCCCCCAAAATCACACACAAAACGAAAACAGGCCATAAAGCTGAGTGCCAGGAAAAAAAGAAAGCACCTACATAATACTCTGACAACACGGAGATTTAATTCAACTTTCCCACAGAGCATCTATTAAACCAAAGAACAGCAAGCTCACATTATTCATCCTGAAGGAAGTATGGAGTTATATCCGAGATACAAATGTTTCACCAGATCAGACCTCCGGGACCCCGTTCTTATTTACACAGGCCTTTCCTCATACACATTTGAGGTCAGCACACATATGTACTGAATTTCTGTACTGCCAAACAGAATTGTGAATGTATATTAATGCAAATGAGACTCCAGCCCCCCTAAAAAACCTGTCTGCTTTAGTGTTGGACCTACCCTGAATAAATTAGAGTGAGTAACAAATGAGCATGCTTAATTCTGTTATAAAATCATTTACTACTGTGGGGTGTGGGAGTGTCTGTGTTATATTTTGCCTTTAATAGTGCTTGAGGGAAAGGACGAGGTATTTAATACCTTCCTTGCCTCAGTCTTTAATAGTAAGACCAGTTGTTCTTTGGGCACCCACCCCCCTGAACTGGAAAACAGACACATATGGAGCTGGATAGGATCCACCCAGGAGTACTGAGGGAGCTGGTGGGAGGGCTCACCAAGCCACATTCTGTCATTTTTTAGCAGTCCTGGCTGACTGGGGAGATCCCAGTTGACTGGAGGTAAGCCAATATGACACCTATCTACTAGAAAGGCCAGAAGGAGGATCCAGGCCTGTCAGTCTGACCTCTGTGCAGGGGAAGGTTATGGAGCAGATCAGCCTGAATGCCATCACACAGCACATGCAGGAAACCAGGGGATCAGGCCCTGCCATCATGGGTTTGTGAAAGGCAGGTCCTGCTTGGCCAACATGATCTCCTTCCTTGAGAGGCAATATGATTGGTGTATGAAGAAAAGGATACCTGGACTTCAGTAAAGTTTTTGCCACTGTCTCCCACAACATCTCCTGGAGAACCCGGCTGCTCATGGTTTGGATGGCTGTAATATTCACCGGGTAAAATGTATGTCTGATGGCTGGACCAAGGGAATGGTGGTGAACTGGTGCCACATTCAGCTGGTGGCCAGTCACAAGTGGTGTTTCCCAGGGCTCAGTGCAGGGGAGCCTGTTCTGTTTAATATCTTTACTAATGATCTGGACAAGGGGATTGAGTGCACCCTTGGTCAGTTCACAGACAGGCACCACCAAGTTGGGCAGGAGTACTGATGTGCTGGAGGGTAAGAAAGCTCTACAGAGGGACGTGGACAGACTGGATTGATGGGCTGAGACCAACTGAACGAGGTTCAACAAGGTCAAATGACAGGTCCTGCACTTGGGTCACAACCCCAAGCAGCGCTACAGGCTGGGTGAGGAGTGGCTGGAAAGCTCCCTAGAGGAAAAGGATCTGGAGTTGCTGGTTGATAGAGGCTGAAGATGATCCAGCAGTGCATCTGGGTGGCCAAGAAGGCCAGTGGTATCCTGGCTTGTGTCTGAAATAGCGTGGCCAGTAGGAGTAGGGCAGGGATCATTCCTCTGTATTTAGCACTGGTGAGGTTGCACCTCGAATCCTGTGTTCAGTTTTGGGCCTCTCACAATAGGAAACGCATTGAGGTGCTGGAGTGTGTCCAAAGAAGGGCAATGAAGCTGGTGAAAGGGATGGAGCACAGGTCTTATGAGGAGCACCTGAGGGAGCTGGGGTTGTTTAACCTGGAGACGAGGAAGCTCAGGGGAGACCTTATCACTCTACAACTACCTCAAAGGAGGCTGTAGCCAGGTGGGAGTCATTCTCTTCTCTCAAGTAGCAAGCGATAGGACAAGAGGAAGTGGTCTCAAGATGTACCTTGGGATATTTGGAAAATTTTTTTTACAGAAAGGGTAGTCAGGCATTGGAACAGGGCAGTTGCGGAGTCACCATCCCTGGAGACATATAGATGGGGTACTTTGGGATATTGTTGAGTGGTGGACTGGGTAATGCTGGGTTAATGCTTGGACCTGATGATCTTAGAGATCTTTTCTAATCTAAAGCATTCTATGAATCTACCCTGAGAACAATGGATAATTACTTTTTTCAGCTGACTCAGAGAGGTACAGCAGCACAGCAACCACTTATGCACTTTCCCACTCTGGCATTTGAAAAGCAAAGACATGCTGTGTAACATATTGCTTTGACTAAACTAGGCTGTGAATCTCCATCAGAATATCTCCTATCTCTTATGCCAAAACCTTAACTGCCCAACTGTGGCAACAGATCCAGAAACTAATTTAAAAAGTAGAAGTAACATATAACAGTTGCATAATAATAATAATAATAATTATTGAAATAAGTTATGTGTAAGGAAACAATATATACACAAATCTATATATGCATGTGTGTATATAATATATGGTATGTATAAATTTACATGGGTACAAATTTAATTTTGGAAAAGAGAGATAGCAATAGGAAAGCAACCCACAGATTATCTTGGTTTGATAGTATGGATGGTTTTATCACATTAGAATGGATGCTATGTTCTATTTAGTCCAGTTTCTGGTACATTGTAAAACAGTCTCTGCACAATCACCTTGTGAAATTACTCCACCTAAAAGATGTACTACTTACCGCATGAAGCACCTACACCAAAAATCCTACACTACAATCTAATTCAGGCAAAGGCACCTGAATGAAAATGAAAAATGGAAGCATAGAGAAATCGTGCAACAAGTCTAAAGCTACACAGCAGAGACTGGGGAAGAACTAACAAGAGATTACAAGATCTGAACTCCCACATACACTACATTAAGTTTTCTTTCAAACCCCACTGAGAAAACTCACCTCCCAAAAAATATATCTGCTCCACAAATTTGTGGAGCAAGTCTTATCATTCCATGCAGCCAAAGAAACCACTGCACTCAAAAACAGAATTCACAAATAAATGATCACAGATGGATATTGTGGTGGGGTTTTTTTTGTGGTTTTGTTTTGTTTGTTTGTTTGTTTGTTTTAAGAGATAGCATTTTACTCTAAGCATAAGCCAAAATTCTGGTCTTGAAGAGGTGAATACAGAGTTTCAAGATACAGTAAAAAAAACAGTCTTTTGAAAGTTCCACTTTCAAAAAAGATTTTAAAAGATTATTTTTATAGAGTTGATTTTAACAGTACAAAAAACCCTCCACATGATATGAAGGTAGCTTTGATGCTAGCATATTTATAACAATGTTTTATTCATGTATTTCTTTTGTAGCTCTGTCACTAAGAATTGAATAAGCTACACACAACTTAATTCTACTACAGCTAGTTGTGCAATGAGAAGTATGATATTGCTTTCTGATTGCAGTGAAACAAAATGAAATACATTACTTGTCTGTTCTACTATCAGTAACAAATGCAGTGAGTGTGAGATATGACATGTATGGCTACTTTTCAACAGAGATGTCATACATATGGAACACTTCTTTTGTTATACATACATGAAAGATTTCTGTATTTTCCAAGACTGCCATCTACATCTGTGGAGCCAAGCTGCTAAAGTACGTTGCCACACTGTCCTTTATACTTGATTACAACAGATATTTTGTGATAACTATAGTTAAAGGGAAAGGGCATATTATGGACCTAAAGATTTCCATCCCTAAACAGTGGAGGTTTTAAATTGCTTTGTTAATAGTAATAGTATAAAAAAAAAAGCCACACTTATGTCCAACACTTCCTTTTGGCTGTCATCTGAAATTTTTTTTAGTGCAGCATATGAGGGAAAATTATAATCTTTTTAAAGCTATGGAAACGAAGAATCAAATATTAAGTTTCTCCTCAGATTAAATGAAGGTTGCAGTTGAAAACTTTTTAAACTTTTTTGGCAAAGCAACTTGCCAATGGCTATGGATGATGACAATCGAGTGTCACATGAAAAAGTAGAGCATTGCATTGAAAACTTCATTATAGTGTTTGCAAGGTACTAAATTACCTTCAAAGAAAACTCCAAGCTACCTTTGCTCTAGAAAAAAGGAAGTAAATGACCAACTACAAAAATTATGCAGTGATAATACTCTTATATTTCAATACATGAAACATGAAGAAACACAACACTGGTGCCACCTAAAATAGAAGACAAACACCCAAACTTCAAATACTGCCACCCCAGATAAGCCATAAGGAGACCTGTTGCTCATCCTAGCTCCCTCCTACAGCCCCTGCATAAACATGGCATATCCCTTACCTTAATACTCAAAGCCTAAAGGAAAAGTCATAGATTGTGCAAATTACAGAATCCCAAGGATAAAGAGTCTTCAATCTTATGTTTAAACAGGAAATTTTGGGGAGGAAAAAGAACCTAGACATTGGAAGAGGAATTTTATGAATTACCCTGCACACATGAATTTATGTTCAATCTGATAACATCAGTGTCTTTGTCATTTTGTCCTCAATTTCAAAGGAACTTCGCGTACATTAAAAACAAATAGTAAGAGTAGTTTCATTTCAAAGATTATGACTACAAAATCTGTGGCTTTGGAAGCATAGTGGGAATCCTTAATTCACTGTAAGCGTAACATGAATTTAGGATCCTTTTGAAACAGAAGAAATTATCACTCTAACCCATGCAGATGCTGCTGTGGTGCTGTTGTGTAATTCAACAGGAATGATTCTCCTGGTCCTAAAAGCAATTTTGAAGTTGTTGGTACTACTGTATATGCAAAAGATAAAGACAGAAGCATCACAGATGTAGCCAGAAAAGGCAATGGAAAACAAGAAAAAATCTTAGAGGAACACTTGTAATACAAACATAGAAGAAAGCTCAGAGAATGCATTTCAAGCATAATCTCAGCACTAAGGGGAGTTTTTAGAATAAAGAGACTCCCTTTATTATTGCTAATCTTCTTTCATTTAGGAAGATATAATTTTATGAAGATTTGTTCTGCAAACAAATAAAGATGCACTGAATATTATAGGCAATCCTCTGATCACTATTTCTTCCCAGCAGAATAACCTATGAGAATCTAAATACCTACTAACCATTTAGCTTAAAAGACAGTATGCTATATACTCCCTTTTGGATATAGCTGGACTACAGTCAAATATGACACCGATCCTAATTATAATTCTGATATTACACTTAAACCACTTAGCAGCACCCAAACTAATTTTTGAAATAGCTAGGTACAGTTCTGTTAAACTGTTCATCGAGAATGCCATTGCTTTGCCATTGTAGGCACTCCAAATGATGCTGGAAGTTCCCTTGGAAGCACTGCTGAGAGAGAATTATGCATTGCATCTTTTTGACCAGTTGTCCATGAGTTTACTGTGGATTCAGCTAATGCCATAGGCTTTTGGCAGCTGGCAGTATGCACAGTGTAAAACGTCATTCAGCTTTACTGTCTCAATCACTGTGCTCCACAGAGCAGAAAATTAAGTTCGACAGATTTAAAGGAGGTTCTCGTCATTTACTGTAATTCATGTAAATCATTATATATATGGCTTTAAAATCTGGTCTGTAACTTCCAAAGAACTATGACTGAGTCAGAGTGGTTATTTTATAACATAATAGGAAAAAAACCCCACAACCAAACCCAAATTATGAGTTCAGATCAAATGCTCATTTTCATTCCCATGGACAGAAGCATTGTCATCATTTCTATCTTTAAACATTCTGTCTTTCATTTTCAGAGGAGAGTAATTTCTATATCATCTAACCTTAGCTAACATGAATAGTAGTATTTTCTTCCATATTGTAACTGGCTAAGAATTTTCTTCTGGAACTACATTTTTATTGGAAAGGGAGGATTTTTAGGTGACTTCTTAGTATAAAATACATGTCAGGTTTCATGAACTTCCTGTAAAATTTAAGCAGCATTCTACTGTATTCTGCCTGGTAAATGCTACTTTCAGGATGCCACATTTACTCTATTGGGGAGAGGTAACTCAGAAGCCAAGCCTCTCCAATGCCTCAGGGATGAAAACTGTCCCAAATCTGGAGAACCCATGAATTTATGTCATGGAAAGCACTGTATTTCCAGTGTTCCCAGGCATGCTATGAAGCACCCTACCTGGGAAAGGCTTCTTTGAGTTGCTGGCCCCAACACACATGACAATTCCTATATACATAGCCAAATTATTTCCCTTTCTGTTTCACTGCACAGCCCTTGGCCTCTCAATGTCCACACTGCATACATACTAGTTTGCACACAGACTCCTGCTTAGAGCAATCCAAGTAGTTCCCTTAGTGAGAGAACCTGAACATAGAAGAAAAGATAGCATGGTCCAAGATCTGTACACTACACAGGCCAGTTCACATCGGCCACCACAAGTCTTGCTTCTTGGTCCCATACCAAAGAGTCTCCCAAGAATGGTTCATCTTGGTCTTCAGCTATACTTTCTTTGGCACATACTTTCTTTAAAACTCAAAAATTTTCGATTGGCCAGACACAGCAACCCTGAACCTCAATTCATTTGCAGTAAAAGTTAGGGTTGAATGCAGGGCCTGTGACAATGCCCTTAAACATGATAATGAAAGTGCCACTGAGAAACTACCTTCCTTTCATGCCCCCTTTGTACCTCTATTGTTGACACCACCAATTTAAGAACTACAAGAGGTTTTGATGTGTCCTTGAAGCCTTTGATATTTACAGAAGTAACAGTGTGTTTCTTCTTTTCATATCATCCAGCTGTCTTCTTTTTATGACAATGATGGGGAAAAGAACAGATAAAATGCTAATTTATTAAATAATTTCTCCCATTTCTTGTCTCAGGTTTGAAATACTTGAGTGTTATCAGATATACTTGATCCTTTAAGGAAGGTGCCTGTGATGAGATACTTATTTGATCTCTAGTGACAATTATTTGAAGATTGAGAGAGGAAAATAAAGTCTCATTTCAATATTATCTTCAGGACCCTGGCAATTTCCTGGTTATTGAGAACTCTTGAACAGAAAACTTCTATCAAGTCGAGAGCTCATCGCATGGCTTTAGTAACACAGTGTCTAGAAGAAAACACAGACAGCTGTCAACAACTTGGTTAAAGTTTCAGCAAGCATTACAAAATACAGAACTGCTGCAGCTTCTTTTCCCTCACAAGCTAAACCTCTTCATTCAACTATTAATAGTCACACACTAGCGCAGGGCATGTTTTAGAACCTCTACAGCTATCTTGACTTAGTGGCTCCTGAAACTGAAAGCTTAATGTCTACCATTTTTCATCTTTTTTATTGTCCTCTGTCACTGGGGCACAGTGGACCCACATCTTAGGGGAAGCCTGCTGCCTTCATGGGGATTAGCTTAAAGAGGTGAAGAGAAAGTTTTCCTACCCTTTAGATTACAATCCACTATTGATTCCTCAGATAGGCAGCAATGAAGAAGGAGCATGCGACTCCAATGGACTACAAAGATGTGTTGAGATTATGCAGCGAGAAAATTAGAAGTGCCAAAGCCTAACTAGAAGTTCACCCGACTACTGTTGTAAAAGACAATAAAAATTTTCCTATAAATACATTACCAAAGAAAAAAGGAAGGCTAAGGAGAATCCCCATCCTTTATAGGATGCAGGGAGAAACCCAGTGACAAAGAAGGAGGAAAAAGCTGAGATACTTAATGCCACCTTTGCCTCAGTCTTAAACAGTAAGATCAGTTTTCTCCATGTACGCAACCCCCTGAGCTGGAAGACAGGGACAGGGAGCAGAATGAAGCCTCCATAATGGAAGGGGAAATGGTCAGGGACCTGCTACACTACCGGGGAGACCTTTTTGCCCTCTACAACTACCCGAAAGGAGGTTGTAGAGAGGTGGGAGTCAGTCTCTTCTCCCACATAAAAAGTGATAGGATGAGAGGAAATGGCCTCAAGTTGCACCAGGAGAGGTTTAGTTAGCATATTAGAAGTTGTTTATTCACCAAATGTCTGGCACTGGAAAAGGCTGCCCTGGGCATTAGTGGAGTCACCACTGCTGGAGATATTTAAAAGACAGGTAGATGTGGTGCTTAGGGACATGGTTAATGAATGAATTTGGTAGTGTTAGCTTAAGAGTTGGATTTGATGATCTTAAAGGTTTTTTTCCCAACCTAAATGATTCTATGATCCTGTAAATTGCTCAATGTCTGTTTATCAACCCAAAAAAATTACATTATGAAACCGAATTTTACACTGTCAACTACAACAGCAATCCTTAAAGAAGCATAAAATCTTAACTAAATGTAGGCTTAAATTATTACTTTAAGCAAGACTTACAAATTACAGTTCCACAGGTACTCAGTTTCCCAAGCCACTAGCATGCAAACAGCAGATGGTAGAAACTGCAATGAGTGAGGTATAAGTTGCAGATTACTTTCATTGCTGGCTTCTGTTATTCTCTAAGAATCTTCATGGGGAATGGAAGAAGGCATACTGTAAAGGTATTGGACAATTTTCCTTTTCCAGAAAAAATTTTACTTCAGTTCAAGAAGAACTGTAAATATTCTTCCTCACTTGTGAAACTTCAGTCTCAACCATGAGTGCTGAATTCAGTCTCAATCATGAATGCTGTCAGCTTCAGGCATCCAGTTCTGCCTGAGTGTGCTCCTGATGCCCCCATGGTATATCCTACTTCCTCAAATAAAATCAAAATGCATGGGACACAGTCATGTCTCACTCAGTTTCTACCAATGGGCTGACTGATTTTTTTCAGAAAGAATAAAAGTTATACGAAATGTATAAGAAAGATCTAATGAAATAGTTACCTCATCTGCATTTTCTCATTTGTTTTTGTACACTTGAATGCAAACTATACATACAGTTTGATTAGTCCTGCTGTGTACTTCTCAGGGTACTGCAATTGGTTTAGAAGCAAATCTGAGAGCCACTTCTGAGGTGCACCTAAACTCAGGAACTATGTCCTTACACATTTTTAATTGGAAAAAAACCCATCAAATCATCAAAAACCTGCCACCCCAGCAGCATCACCCAGTGCTTTGAGACTCCATAGCAGTTTTCTCAAAATAAAAAAACTCAGAAACTGCCTATCTAGTGGTCAGCCCAAATGAAGTCAAATGAGAACCAACAAGAAGCTTCCCTTGCCTTCCCCCTTATGTTCCTTCAGAGGAACAGAAAAAGAAATGACAGTGATGGAAACAGAGGGAAGGACCACTATTTCCATTATAGTATTCATCTGTTTCTTTAAACATTGACCTTTAAAGTCTCAGATTTCAGGAAAGGAAAAAGGTCTCATCACTGCATAGAAAGATGAGCAAAGGAAGACATTTACTCTTCTTCCTGCCCTGCAAGACACAACAGGAACAGAAGACTGAAATGTCCCCTGTAATAGCTATTTAAATATCTTCATTTGAATGGAACCTGACACGTGATTTTTATCTGCTTAAGAAGGTTGTCAAAATTCCCTCTTCCACAGCAAACCATATGAAAAATCCTAACAACCAAGGGGCTTTGGTTGTGATGGGTAGGACTACACAACAAAGGAGGAAAGCAAAAGCAGAGCATGTCTCACATGCACAATTCCTGCTCCAAACACACAGTTCAGACACCACCATGTGCTCCACAATGTGTTTTACCACATCAACATAGAGCATGTGGTTTGCTCAGGAACGGAATACACACAATCAGAGTACCTGAAGTCTCTGAGACTCCACCCTCCCAATCCCCATGTAGGGAAGTAGATAGCACACTGTTAGTCAGAACAACAGCTTCGTTCAGTTAAGAAACCCACTGGTTCTGAATTTGTTTTCAGTGTCTCTTACTAAATCCTGGTATAAAAACTGGTTCAGAGGCCTTTCCCCCCACCTCTTTTACAACTGACAAGATTGAGGTTTCATTTCATCATGAAAGATGAATACTTAGTCCACATAGTTAATGCTTGGGCTGGGGTAGAGGAAGAAGTAATTCTCTGCTGAACTACCAAAGAACCAGACATGCAGGCAGGTTTATGATCATCAATTCAATACACATTATTTCATCATATTTTTTCTTATTTGCCTATTACATTTATTCCCATTACATTCAGAAACATTTCAGGAATCAGATTTTATTCTCCCATCCTCCAGTGTGCCTGAGTTGACTTAAAATCTTCACATGCCTATTCTTTTTAAGTCTGCTTTTAGTTGAAAACATCACTTTCTTGAAGAGAGTCTGTCTGGAATTGTCAACCAGATTTGTTCTCCCTTGAGCAGAGTCAGTCCATTCTTTCTTGTCTTTTAATCAGTCAGTCTGCTCCTTCTGTTCATTATTAACCGATAAATACCTCCTCCAAAAATACATGTCCCTGGTTTTGGGATGCAATCTGTTTTTCATGTCTAAGACTGCAAGTTAATCTAAACATCTTTCCTCAGTCCTGCAGCAGTACGTTTTACATATTTCAGCCAGAAAGATATGTGTCCATTTGTCTGTCTTACAGGCTCACTGTCTTTGTGGGTTGATATTTATTGCCTTGCAGTCTTTTATGTTCAGTAGGTCTAAAAAGATCTTTTTTTATAATCACTCCAGTATCTCAGTTTGAGATCCTATAATCATGGTGGGCCTCATCTGCTTTGCATCACTTGGCAATTTAGGTTGTGCAAGCTATATGAAATGCTCACAGATTTTCATAGCAATGGCGTGTACAAGATGTTCCAGCTTACGCTGAATCCACTAACTACAATAGACTGGTAAGGTTTTTTGGTTTTGTTTCTGTTTTAATAGGTATTATACTCAAAAATATCCCTTTGTTAAAATGTGAAGATGGCAAAGTCATTCATTCAAATGTTTGGAAATGCCAAAAGTAATGCATGCACCATTATGTTCCAAAGCAGCTGAGAGTTCTTAGTGCTTCTGTAAACTTCAACATGTTTTCAAGTCCAGCAACCAACTACCTAAAAGTTTACTTAACTGTTATGACACACCATCACCTTGACAGAATCAGAGATGACATACAGTTCTGAAAATTCATTCATCCACCCCAGTCATCCTTCTACTTCCTCAAGTTTCTTTCTTATTCAGTACATGTTCTCTTGGGCAGGTGGCATCTACAGGTCAGGGCTTCCGTGCTAGAAACCCTGACTTGGGTACCAGTGGTCCTGCCAATTGGTGTCTCAGACAATTCTTCTCTTATAGCCAGCAATCCCTTCATGGAAGGCTTGCCCTGCTCCCCAGCTTCTTGATTGTCTTCAACACCAACCACTTCACAGCAGTCTCTACCGCTTCAGCTCAAAGGTCCTAGTGCCCTACTGGGCTTTGTCTGAGATTTTAACGTGTTCTTTTAATGCCACAGAAATAGTTAATCTCTGCACATTAAAGAAAATAAAAACCAAGCTGCCATTCAAACAGAAAACAAAAGATATTAATCATTTTATATTATCACCACACAGCATGTGTGCACATATGACTAAGACATGAGGGAGGAGAACCATATGTGCCAAACTATTTGCAATGCAGACCTGAAGAGGTTTTCCAAATCAGGTCACAGATGACAAGAGAATCAATATAACATAGACCCAGATGCAGTATTTTCACAGTCCTAATGGAGATGAGGTTGTATGAGGACCTCTTGGGTACAATTTATGCAATATTGGTTTTCATAAGACTGAGGTAACACTAGTAACATCATGAAAGTAAAAAAAAAACAAAAAACAAAAAAAAAAAAACAACAACCTAAAAAGATTTTGTAGAGTTTATTTCAGTTTAGTTCAGGAACTGGAGCTGCTCATTTGCATTACTGACCAGGTGTCTGTAAAGGCTCAGTAACATCCATTTCCATCTCTGTATGGCTGACGATGCCAGTTTTTTCTAGAAATAGACATTACAGAGGCTAGCTATCTCTTCTTACCTTCCATTTCAATCACTGCAATCTGCTCTGAACTTAGAAAACATTTGAAAAATTCATCTGGCATAGAAGTAGGCAATATTTCAGAGGCAAACCATTTGGAAACAGCCATCTGTGCTTGATAATGGTTGGAAATTTTAGAAAAATGCTACTTTTCTCTCTCTTTTTTTGTCAAAAAAATTCTCAAAGTTTTTTCACTAGTTCCACTCCTTTTACCCTTTCTGCAGTGGACTTCATTACTAGTTGTGAAAAAAAGACAGCTCTACAGCCAAATTTTGTGTGATAGCCTACAAAACAGTAATTCATTTGTGTTGACCAGAGACTGGCATCTCTGTGCTCCTTCACGTCCCATTTTTATTAGTTACCTCATCTCTTCTAATGCCTCCAACTCTACTATGTCCCTTCTACTTATTTTTTACTCTTTGCCTCCACCACCAAGACCACACAAGCAGTCAAGGTGGGATCAGCTTAGGTGGGATGCAAGTGCCAGCAAGGGCACCTTCACCAAAAATCTATTTCAATAAAATAAGTTATTCTTTCCTTGTTCTGACAAGGAGCTTAAATTTTCTGAACATTGGACAAAGCACAAGCCTTCCTGCAGGTTTCTGAAAGAGACAACATTTATTATTAGATGGTTGCTGATAATTTTAAATAAATGGTGATAGCAATGATTTCTTTATTAAGCAACAGACCATTTCTTTTCCTCACAAATGTAGCAGATGATAGATGCCTTCCTATGTTTTTTTTAAGCTAAAAAAGGCATTTCTATGGAGTAGATCACTGATTTCAGTTAAAGACAACTGACTGTCATTTGTAAGATGTTTAAGCATTCAGCAGGTCAATAGACTTTAGACAGTTACAAATCTATCTGACCAGACAAAAAGACACATTTACTTTTCTTACTTAGTGTAAGTTTCTCACCAACATCAATTGTCTCCATAAGCACTTCTTCCCATTACATAGGAAAAAATAAAAAGTTCCTTGCATTTGTAATTGAAGACATTAAATTGTAATTTAATGCTTGATTCACAAAAGTAAACCAGAATCTGAAGACTAAAAACACTTCCATGTTTCATGGTAATTTCATGTTACTGGAGGTCTTTCTTTTCCTATTCATTCTAGGAGCTTCCTACTAGAGAGGATTTAAGTAGCAAATACTTCATAACATTCAAATAGTAAATATCCATTTTGTTCCAAAAGATGATAAAACCATTTCTATTGTTTCACTTAAGACCACACATACATTGACTATTTCACTGCTCTTCTTTCACTCCCTTCCTCCAAAATATTTAAACAAACATTAGAAAATCCTGTTAGTAGTATCAACTGAAGCTCAGAAAGCTGTTAGTTCAATGTATATACACTCCATTCACTGACCTAAATTATAAGAGACTAACTTCAAAATCGCAGACTGAAAACTAATCTTAAACACTGAGTAAGTGTAACAGATCCTGTAACTATACCTCTAGAAGAAATGCATTAGAGATGCACTAGAAAAAAAAAAGTCACAAAAAACCACCCCAGAATCATTAGGTGTCACATTAACTCAAACATGAGTTTCTTTTTTGCAGGCCAGTACCCAAGGCAGCTCCTCTCCAATTCATTGTGTTACTGAAGCACAAAACCAGTAACCTCAGAGTTACCACAGTGGGTCAGTTCTCCCACAGAAACGGGTGCTGTGGCTCAGCTACCAGCCTGTTATCAAACAAATTGCTTCTGTTCTTTTACCGACAGAGACACACTTTGGCAAATAAAGAGAAAAAAGATCTGGTCCACTTGAATCTTCCTCAAATGCTCAGAGTTCCCAGTTGCATCCCACTACTCTGTGATATCAAAAAGCAGTCTGTTGACACAGGGCACCCCATTGTTTCCAGATACCAGCAAGGATCATCCTTCCTCCCTGAACCGTGAGCCCTGAGAAAACAGAGTGCTTTGGCCACATATCCAAGTTTCAAGACAGTTCAAAAATAAACATTAACACTTCCTGTTCCCAGGTACTGATGCAACAGAGATGATAGGGGTTTTTAAGTGCTGAAAGAGTCTGGCCTTTTTCAGAAAAAATCCTTCTTGTCCCTTAATACAAGTGACCCATTAGCATGTACAACTGTGAGACCACTGATCTACCCAAGAGCAGGATAGTAGAAGCCGGTGCGACCTGTTTCTGAATCTGGACAAAATCAATGCAGTCCAAGTGCCTCCAGGTAGTCAGTTTTGCTGGCTAAAGAAATCTACTCCTTGCTACCTTTGAGCTCCTTCTAATCATTTCTTTGATACTGGCCTTTGCTCTACAGCTTGTTAAGTCCTTTTTCCAGCTAGTTGCCATTCATTCCCTGGATTTTAAATGCCTTATCTAACTGAGTAAAAAGTCGTATCTATTTCTACTTTGAGCATTCCCAAAGTATTTCAAGCACGCACGATATGGCAGGTCTGTATCTTCAGGTAAAAATTAGCAAGTCATCCTGCCTTTAGCTTTGACTACAGTCCTTGCTTTAAGCCAAATTCAGGATGGCAACAACTATGGACAGCTAATGCCTTTGGCATGATCCTGTATGAAAGTAGCATGACCTTGGGAGACTCAATGAAGAAGGAGCAAGACGAGGTATTTTTCTCACAGCATAGCCATATGCACACAGATATTTACTCATCCTGCTCTACTGCTGCCCAATATTCTGTGCAAATCAATGTAGTACCCATTTCCTCACATTCTTTCGCAGAGAAATCTGGTTACCTCCCATGATTTTATTTGCAATATTATCAACATCTCAAAAATAATCACGGTTTGAATACACATATTTTGCACTAGTTTTGATACTTTTCAGAAGCATCATGTATCCCCTCAT
The DNA here is from genome assembly GCF_003984885.1 of Neopelma chrysocephalum. Classification (NCBI taxonomy): domain Eukaryota; kingdom Metazoa; phylum Chordata; class Aves; order Passeriformes; family Pipridae; genus Neopelma; species Neopelma chrysocephalum. The sequence goes on from NW_020897689.1 coordinate 26,831,119, forward strand.
TATATCAACACTGACTTAAAAAAACAAAACCAAAACAAAACAAAGAGTTAACTTTTCTAGAAAAGCTGTCCTCTTCCCTTTAGAGTATGGTTCTCTTTGTTCCTGCCTGACAGAACAGAGGGCATCAAAGAAAAGTAATCATGTATTTTGGCAGCTACAGCTAATAAAGAAAGCATCTACTTTAAGACTTGAAGACAGCAGACTAAGATTAAGTTCATTGTGTCCTAGCCAAAAAAACCTGCAGTGAGGCATGTTTACAGTGAAAGCAAAGCTAGAAGCTTAGTCCACAAATTTCGGTTACCGATGAAATTAAAATAGTGAGGAAGGGAAAAGATTTCAAAATAGATCTTGGAATTGTTTAAAAACAAGTTTGAAAAAGACAGTCACTCCTGATCTGTGTCACAGGTATCAGTTTCATGCACCTCTATTTGAGAATTGAACCACAATTTATTTTAGGGGTGCTTTACAGTCTACTGCAATCACCTAGGATTAGCATTCAGTGACTTTTCTAGTTTGAGAGTCCTCACAAAAACATTTATAAAACTAATGAATTTTCTCCCTCATGTCTGACTTATCTGGATATGAAACATAACAGGAGAGGAGATGGTTTCAAATTGCAAGGAAGTCTCTGCTTTGAGTGACACAGCCAAATCATTGCAGCTCAGGAATCATTTCAGATACAGCAACTCAGGTCACTTCTAAGAACTTGCAAGTGCCCTCCTTAGAAGCAAAACTGAAGTCAGTGGGATGATCCACGTGGTCTGGTTTCCATCTGCACTCCAGTATATTTTAGCATTTAAATTGAATCTTTCTACGGTGTTGATTCAGAGCATATAGACCCGGGTCTGAAGCTCTTCAAAGCTCCACTCTCTACAGCCATGTGCCTTACTGCTTTGTATTTCAAGAGTTAATGACAGCATGAACGCAATTAAGCTGTCAGAAGCATCCCCAACAACTTAGAGGCAATCTCAGCATAGAGGATTTTTCTCTCTATGGACTGTCATTTGCACCTTTCAAACAAGTACCCAAAATCCTGGATCCTACTTTATATCAGAATGGGTTCACTTCTCCATTTTTTTGCTGCTATTTTTAAATCAGCACCTTCCTCTCAAAAAAGAAAAAAAAATCAAATTAAGTAAATTCCTGCAAAAGGCATGTGATATTTTAAACTGCATGACTGCATTTAAGCACATATTTATACTGAGTGTCCACTACCTAAAGAAGCAGAAAAAAATGATTAACTTCAACAACTATCCTAAATTTGATTCAAAAGCAAATATGACTATTAAAATTATTATTCTCAGCAACAACCTTTTAGAGTAACTGAAGTAAGAATTATCTGAAGTCAGCAGTATTTCCCCATGTATTAAACCAGAGGATTTCTTAAAAGTGCTGAGCATTCTTCCTAGTTCTTCTGCAATCAACATGAACTGAACTGAAATACGTTATTTGCCTATGACCTCAAGATAGAAAAAAATTAATTTTTCTATTGTCAGGTAAAATTGTAAAAGTAGTTACATCTATTTAGCTATTACTAATCAATAAATAGTAAAAAATAGATAAGTTTAAAAATCTGTATCTTTATGCAACAATAAAAGTGGACTGCATTTAATTGTTATTTCAAAATTCATGCAGCATCACCTTATCCAGCTGACTATTTAACAGATAAGACATGCATAGTCTGGTTTAAACTGCAAACAACAAAAAGTCATCGAATCACTCTCCTGATCAACCTAATGTGTACAAAACTTCAGTGCACACACTGCAGTTATTTTAAACACTGCACGTGGGCACAAGCAATAACCACCTGTTAAAGTACTGATGCTCCTACATGACATTTCAAAATACATTTTCTCTAGAACTGCCAGTAGTTATTTCTGGCACATGTTCTTATTTTGTAAACCTGTTCTCTTCTACTACCTCCACTATTATCTCAAACTAGCATTTTCCTTCTGCTCTGAAACTTCACTTTGAACACAGACAGAACCAAAACTCAGGGTCCTTCTGAGAATCAGAGGTAAGCTGTGACTGTAGCTACAGCGATGCAAATCCAAAGGAACGTAATGTACAGCTCCTTTGGATTTGCCCAGTATGGGAGGTAAGAAACTGTTAAAGTCTAAACCAAAGGGACTACCCTGACAGTAAGAGCAAATAGACTCATTATGAGGAAGACTCTAAGTAAAATAAGATACAATTAGCAATTTGCATTTAAAAGAACAATGGTTATTTGCATTTAAAAGAACAAAGATCAACATTTGGTAAACATCTTTTTGCAATGTAATCATGATCAATTTCTTTCAGAAAAAGAATGCCACTTGAAACAATTTTCTTTACTAACAAGATTTCAGGAAAAAAATAGTCAATTTCATAAAATATGCTTAGCAAGATTTAAATAGAAAAAAATCAGACCATTTGCCTTCATGTACAATTTGATCAGATAGCATGTAATAGAGGTGACAAAGCCCTTTGAATTTTCTTCCAAGACTTGAATTTCAGCTAATTTTCTTATGCAAATAAGGGCTAACTAGTTACTTTAAAAATTCCCTCTCTTTTCACTACAAAAACTCTAAATAGGTTATTCGTAGCTCTTGAGTTTAAGTAGTTTTGAGTATATTCTCATCTCAGTGCACAGACAGCTACGCATAACCCTTTCATTAAGGATAAACTGCTTCTCACTGAAATGAGAATATACCCCAAGGGTTTCTGAATTAAATTCATGTTTTGTTATTCATCCAAGTTATTTTACATTTTCATAGTACATTAACCTAGTCTCTATAACTTCATGGTAAAGGCAGATATACTACTCATAATGTGCAGTAGAATATGAAAACATGCAAGATTGCGCAGTCTTAGCACATCTGTTAAAAGGTTTTGGTCTGGCAGATGCATTTGGCAAGACGGTTTTGCTAAATGTCAGGACTTCTGTCAGTGCTCAAGGATTGTTTGCTATTTGTCAGGGCTTTTCTGTTATTTTTTAGTACAGCTTAAGGTACATTTTGCAAGACAGAAGATGGGCGAGAAGTTCTGTTTGACAGAGTAAATGGAATATCTGATAGAAACTCAGATTAAAGGGAGACAGACACAGTACAAAAGCTCAGGTTTAGCTCTCATTAATCCAAACTTGACTGTGTTTTGCTGCAGGGTCCAGCATACCCTAGAAATACATATTATCTAGACACTGATCTTCACATCAATTTTTTTTTATTTGAAGTATCTATGTAATCGATTTGTCAGTTTGTGTTATATTTCCCCTTTACCTCTACCTACAGAGGGAGGATACTTATCTATCAGCCTTCAGTTATGAACTCCAAACTTTTCAGTTTAAAGCTATTGCCAATTTTACTTTTCTCTCTCTCAACTCAATTAGAAACCAATTATCTAACCAGTAAATCAAAAACATGCTTGAAATCAAAACCTCATATACTTTTTTGTCCTCTAACCTTAATAATGGGCAAATAAAAGTTACATACATGCAATGACATGCAGAAGATATGAAAGACAGCAAATTTTTTTGTAATTTCTTTTTTTTTTGTAAATCCATGTGCTTCTGAAGGCTAAGAAGAAGAGTGAAGAGTAATCATTTTAATGTTTGAATTGGTGCTTTTTTTCCCCCCTTCTCCATAGTTCTACAATTCATCTGATTTGTATAGTATGCATTAGGGAGAAATTTGCACAACAACTTTTCCAGATGTTGCTGAGCAATCGATTTCATTAAAACTTCCTCAGAATAACAAAAGTATTTTAAAACAAAGTACTTTAAAATTTTCTTACTGTATATTTAATATATCCTGGTTTGAAAAACGAAAATGTCTATAAAGCAGTGGCTAGGATCATTTAACCTTTGATTCAAAATAAATGTCAAAAAATTAATTTGACCCCATCTGTAGATTAGCATAGACTCTTTTTTAGTTACAAAAGTCTCAGATCTATTAGTTGAGTAGGTCCATATTCATTTGGAATGTGACACTGTGCTGAGCATCTCATGGCTGGTCAGAAAAGTTCTCAGTTCTCACAAACTTCAGTAGGAAATGAAATTTCTCAGTCTATAGGACAGGTCTCCCAAAAACATGGTGCTTTAGACTGCTAAAAGAACGGTCTCTTTCTAACAACAATATAAACCAGCATTTGTCTTTTATCATTTATCATGTATTTTGGTTTAGAAAACCTACACAATCAACGCAATTGTAAAATTTCACAAAGGAAATAAAAGCCTTCTGCTATGTTGCTTCTTACTTTAAATGCTAGATGCTCCAGGATTTACTGAAATATCTTTCATAGAGCCAAACCCCAAGCTAACTGGAAGAAAACATTGTTTAGAGCATAATTTTCATAGTTTAGAAGTCATTAACTTTGGTGAGATGAACATTTATTTAAAACACCAAAAATATTTATAAAGCAGAAAAGCAGAAATTACAGTGTATTGCAACATATTCTATGCTTTAGATTGTAATAATTTGGACCTTTCAAATGTGATCAAACCGGAAAAAAGAAAGTCTGTGGGAGCATTCATTGCTGTGCAACTGCCTCTTAAAACTTTTACACAAATTTTAATAAAATACTGAACATACAAAATAAAGCTTTGCATACCAGCAAATCTTTACTGCTCATATTAGCTTACATTTCACACTCATTACAAAATAGAAACACCAAAGTAATATCAAACCTAGTGGCTTTCCTTGATGACAATTTTTTATTTTTTAGTTTTTTAAAGACTGAAAACACTTTATCAAAGTCATAAAAGGGATCTGGTTATCTAGCTTCCGTTAATTTTAATAGGCAAACTAGAAAAATCTCAATGTTGGTGTTTAGTGTCTAAGATTACAAATGACGGAACTCCCCAGGCCACACTTTCTTACTATCAATTTCAACATATTCTGCATACAGAATAATTGCAGCCCTCATGGAGTTTCAGTAAAGCATTATAAGACATATTTTTGGGATATGTAGAGTATATAATTTATCAAACGTGCACTCAGGTGGGAATTTCGTTCTGGAACACAATGAGTTAAAAGCACTTTGATACTCTCCAGAACCATTGAGCATAAGAAGATGAGAAACACTCGTGCATCGCGTCAGCAATAGCAGTGTGCGCTGGACTAATGTGACTCAGAGGGATGCATCATACACCAAAACCTTTCTGAGTTCATATTCTGTCAGGACAGTTATTGCACTGCACTGGCTCAGAGTTTCACAACTGCATAAAAATGTTCCTTTCCAACAGAAAATTTTCTGCCTTTGCTCTTGGCTCAGAGAATCCCCCCCCTTTTCTTTTCTAATCTATTTTAAGCAGAAAATTTAAACATACAATGCAAAATATCCCCCAAATTCAAATGAGCTGGCTTCTGATATTGTATATTATCCAAAGGCTTATTCTGACTGACTTCTGCTGTTCACCAAGGTGTCAAAAATGAGCAAATAACAGCCCTGAGGCAGCAAGGGAGCTCAGAGCCACTAATGACAGCAGCAGTATCAGTGTGTCAGTGTCTTTGCTTTATCAATGGGCAACAGGAATGCCTCTTAAAATGGACAGTTACAGTACTGACTACTGCCTTTACAGGTAATTATAAGAAAGTCAAGCAAATACGCACCTCAGTTGTAGTGCTTAAAATTAGAGTGGTAACTGAAACAGATGTGAAAATGAGAAAAGATAGGCATTACTTTAACCACACAAGCAGTCTACTTGGAAATCCCAGGGGTTGAGAGAAATATTCAGTAGGTCATAAAAACCTCAAGCAAAAGGAGGTCTCCAACATATTTTTTTTAATATTCAAGCTTAAGTGAGATCTATAAATTTGCTTCCTGTGGATCAAGAAAAATGTCTCTAAATCACACTTCAAGCTTGCTGACCACATGCCGTGCAGGCCAGAGTCTGCTGCAACAAACATTGAAACGTAAACCCCTGCATGCTACTCTGAAGTAAGAAAGTTAAGAACTTAGATCATCAAGATAAACTGACAATGTTATGACTCCACAGCAAGATTAATATAGTCATATAATCTGATGTAATTTCCATCTTCAGGATTGCTCTTAAAAAGTCCTAGCAGTATTGTTGAGTTAGACCTGTCTAAATCCTAAACTTCACAGCATAGAAACTGCTGAAGCTTTAGATCCTACATTAATAAGACACTAGCACACTTTATATCTTTATATACAGATAAAATCCTTATATGAATACATACACAAATCAAAAGAAACTCTGGATAGGAGCTTTTTAAGTCAGAGATTATTAATATCTGCCATTACTGCAAGTTGTCCAAACCCTGTGCCGTTAAATGTGTTAGAATGAGTTCTCCAAGGAAAGAAGTGATATTTGGTAGAGATTTGGAAAGAACGTCTAAAACTACGTGAAGAGAGTGCATGTTTCAGTCCCTTGGAGACTCTTAACATTCATCAGAACAGCCTTCAGGTTTAATACAACTCCCAAGGTCAGCCAAACACGCAAGTACAACATCCCTCTCTCCACTACAGCCAGACATGGAGCTCTATAATGGATGGAAACAACTGAAGATTTCTTATATTTCTTTGATGTTAAAAAATTCAGTTATTAAGTTATGAGTAGGAGCATGACAGCATAAATAATAATAATGCATGTATAAGATATGAATTAAAAATACTGCTGTCCTCTAAATCATATACTTTATTAGAATATGTTTTGAATCTCAGAAGCATGTATGTTTGAGTTTGATGCATTTCATGTACCAGCTTTCACAGCATGTTCTTCTTTCTACTGCATCATGAATTTGCTCGAGGCTAATGGCTCCCAAGGGAACTGACATTTTATTTGTATTTTTTCAGTAAGTTACTGAAAATGATATTGTTGTGAAGGAATTACATAGTTTATGCTCTAAATACTCGGAAAAAGAAATGGAAGTAAAAGAGGATTGCATCTTGCATACCTATTTTTCTTTTTTTATTTCATCGCATTCAACTATCTCAAATACTTCTCTTTTAGAAGCCTGCTTCAGTCAGTGGACTGGACTACATTCCATACAGAAGTAGACCACATACCGTGCAACTGAGCCATATTCATCTATTCATCAAGGAATGCAAGTGACAGGTGCAATGACCAGCCATTTAAAGGATAGCAAAGCAATTTTTCCCATCAGGGTCAATGTAACAGAGGTAAAATGTAGGCAGGCTTTAAGCAAAACACACAGTTTAAATGCATAGAGAAACATACTTGGCACAGAGGATGGAGAGGCAAGAGAAGGCACATTAGGATTGCCAAATGAAGGAAATGCTAGCATTTAAGAACAGATTTACGTTCCAAAAGATCTCAACTCCTTCTTCTAAAAGACTGGATGACCATTATTGACTTTTCCATCCTTCACCCTTGGGGTGACAAGCAGCATCTTAATTCAAGTAAGGCAAGCAGTAATGATTATGATGATAAAAATGAAGCTGTTCAAAAGTAAGGAGCCAGAAAGCTCCCAGTAACAGATTTACATCAGGTGTTCAATTACACAGAAGCAGCAACTGAGATTTTCAGGTGACTGATCTTATCTGAAAAGAGAGCTACCAAAATGTCAGCATCTTAAATCGTGTGTCCTTAAGCCCTGGCACACAACTCCCTTCTTGTTAAGAAATCAAGTGAAAATTGCTTCTTAGCAAAAAAAGAAGTCAGCAATGCATCTCTGAGATAACCTGCCTCTGGATTATACCCTTGGATGGGTATGGGATTGTGTGGTCAGCTGTAGGTGCATGATTGAACTCAGGTGTACTCTTCCTAGTATCTCCCCAAGAAGAGAAGCACTATTTTTCAAGAGGCATCTGTCTGCATAGCTCAGAAAGTCTATCTGTAACTAGAGTTGCAACTATAAAATGCTACATTGCAGCTCCTAAGCATGAGAGGTTCTATAAAGAAGGAATACAGCCTGGAGAGGTTTTAAGCTCTTCCTTTGAAAGTAATCTTTTTTGGTTATATTTTTGTGAAGAAAAACTGTCTTCACCTGGGCTCTGTAAACTTGTCATAGAAATTACGATGGGCCACAGAACGTGTACATGAATTGTTCTCTATGATGTTATTGTTAAAAAGCTCATAAGTAGGACTATTTCTTGCTTCTGTGTATTTTTACTGCCATGGACATTAACAAATCTGAAACAACTTCAAAGAAAAATTCACAACAGAAAATCTTCTGTCAAGCAAATCTTCAGATCTCATTATGTGTTTCTCCCAGATGTCTTTTCCTAAGTCAGGAAGGCTTGAAGGTAAATCATAGAAAACATCACTATAAACTTCACCTGTTGTTCTTATGTACTAGCACAGGTATTCAACCATGGCCAACTATACGAGCCAGAATATTGGGACTAAGTGAAACCTATTCATATGTCACACTCCAGTTTTAAATTAAAATTGAATTACGATAAAGCAAATGAAACATAGCAAAGAATGTTCACAAAGAAAAAATATTTTGATAGACAAGCACTGTAGATTGCAAAGGGAATACATTCAGACTGTAAAGAGGCAGCTCATTAATGGAACAGAGAAATATTTGTTAAAGCTTCATGTAGGTATAGATTCAATGGCTTTTAGGGGCAAATCTCATGGCATTCATCCAAGAAAAACTCTGAGTGAAGTGAATGAGTGTTTTCCCTAAAGACTGCAACATTTGGCCCTTAGAAATAGAAAACATTAAACAATAAATAGTTTGAATTAAGTGAATTCAATAGTAAATTAATTTGCACAAATACCAAAGAGAAAAATGCTAATTAAAGTTAATTGCTTCTAAAAGTCTACTATATTTCTACATTTACTTATGAATTATACATTTAATGTATGAATATCATAGTTTAGTTACTTAGAAACCCAGACCAAGCTTATAATAGCTACTGGCACAACTAGTTAAACTGTTGGTATTTCACTGCAGATCCTGCAGTTCAGTCTGTAACTTGGTAGTTAGGAATAAAATGTTGCTTAAAACATTTCTAAGCTGGTGAATTTAGAGATGCAATAGAATTCAGGCTATAAAAACAGATGTTACATAGACAAACTTTACATATGGATTTGAAACATCATACCTGTGGACACTGAACTGAATTGGTTTAAATTCATGTCCTGTGTATGCTTTAAAATGAGCTGGCTTCTCACATCACAGTCCCAAAATCAGATTCCACTGAAAAAGGAAGACTCCCACAGAGATCAAAGAAAACGAAAATTTAGCATGTTTAATCCTAAAATTGAGGATAGGACATGTATGAAGCCTGTGTACTTTTATCACCAAAATATGGTATCTACAGATAACTCTCATAATATTCAGAAGCTTGGTTCCCAAAAACAGAGTAGATTTCTCTCTCATGCTGATCTTTATTTTGTTCTTCCCTCACTTAATCCATTCTGCCTTCTCTGCAGCATTACCTTCCTTCATTTCTGCCCATTACAACAATTGAATCATGTTAATCTTTCATAAAATACTTCATCATGAACATCTGGAAGATCAATTTCCTAATATTAAACACAACGATACGTGAGCGTATTCTCAAAAACTACAAAACGGCAATTCAGAAAGTAAACAAAAACCTAGGAAACCACATGACATTTCTGAAAAAGCTCTGTTGTACAAAAAAAGGGAACAAACTTCACTCTTAAGTAAACTCTTGAGACTGAGAACTAACTCTAAAAAAAGTCAGTGTCTACTGTGTTATACAAAGTCTTCCCTGATTAGATTGGAAGAGGCCTCTAGGTTCACAAATATTTCTCCCTTGTTATCGCACAACCACATCATATAAACCCTTAGACAAATTTATCTAATTTAATCTGAAAACTAATCTTGGACTGTTGCTCTAAAACCTCCTTTAACTGGAAGTATTAATTTTTTTTCATTTTTTCAGTCTGTAACTATCCATGTGTGGGTCATCTGTATATATACCAGCACTACTCTTTGACTCAAACAGTTGTTCCCTCCCTGGTGTTCAGTTCAGTTCCTTGCACAAATACAGAGAGCCATTTTGTCACCTTCTAGGCTTAAGAACAGCTTGGCCTTTTCAGTCATACAATATATTCTTTTTCTCAACCTTTTATGTGGCCTCTCTACAAATGTGAACCTTCTTCTGCCCATGAGTAATCTGAGGTTTAGACAATATTTCAGATAATATCTAACTCCTAACATTTTGCAATAAAATGCATGCTTTTCTCCTTCCACTCCAAACAAAGCATTCTCACCCTGTAGGTAAAACTCTTCACAGCCATGAGGAAGTGGCAAGGGTCATGGAGATTTCATCAGCACAACTGGAGAGGTAAAAAAGATAGTAAGTTTTCAGGGGAGAGAAGATCATAGAATCATAGAATGATTTGGGTTGGAAAGGCCCTGAAAGATCCTCCAGTTCCAACCCTCCTGCCATGAAGCAGGAGCACCTTCCACCAGATCAAGTGGCTCAAAGCCCCATCCAACCTGACCTTGAACACTTCAAGAGATGGGGCATCCACAACTTCTCTGGGCAACCTGTTCCAGTGCCTCACCATTCTCTCAGGAAAGAACTTCTTCCTAATATCTAGTCTACATCTACCCTTTTTCAGTTTGAAGCCATTCCCTTGTCCTGTCAGTACATGTCCTTCTAAAAAGTCCCTCTGCAGCTTTTTTGTAGGCCCCCAGTATTCCAGTACTGGAAGACTGCTCTAAGGCATCCCCAGAGTCTTCTCTTCTCCAGGCTGAACAAACTCAACTCTTTCCTCATTGGAGAGGTGCTGCAGCCCTCTGGTCATCTTCAATGACAATGATGACCAAGACTAAAGGAAAGCTGCAGGGTCTATGGGAATCTCAGGGGGAAGGACTGTTGGTGGGAATGTAGAGATTTCCTTGGGAAGAAGGAAGAACCAAGTGCACAGAGTAAAGTCTTAGGGCCAGATAAGAGGAGACAGGAGGTTCATCTTTACAGGCATCACTGGAACCTACCCATCTTCCTCATCCCTGCCCACTTGGGCATAAACCCTACCTTCCTTCTCAGTCTGAGACTGCTTCCCAGCCTCAAGCCTCTGTGCCTTCTGGGCTGCTGATCTGAGAGTAGGCAGCTCTGGGACAGGTAACTCAGATGCACATGGGGCAAGCAGAACTATGGTACTGGCCAGCTTTCAGTGCAGGCAGAGCAGCACACGCCACCTCTGCAGGCTGGCTTCCCAGGCAAACACCATAATTGGCCTACATGTAAGGAAATATCTGTCCTTGAATGTTCTCTGTTACAAGTGGCCTTCACCTACATTCGAGCTGTTATTATGAGCCTTCACAGACATTCTGTACTCGGCTAGTTATCCAGATTTCTCTCTCAAACAATGAAGTGCCTAGTGTAAGCAGAAATAATCTGAATTAGTCCCCAAGAACTAGCATGCTTGCACACTATCTCTTGCACATTGTAAAGCTAAACTTCTTTCCATTTCTGCAAATCCAGTCCTCCTCTGAACTCTAGATATCTCTAAAACATTGACTCATTCCTTAGCATACTCCTACACTTTATGCCAGGGTTGACAATGAATACTAAACCACAACAAATCTGAAGACTTAGCTTTGATGAACACAGTGGTCTTCCTTGCCCAATATTGTCGGTGTTGAGTCGTGACGGCTGATAAAGATACAAGGAGTCAGTTATGTGCAGAAAAGATGTCTGATCTCTCTTTATTTTCTCATCTGCTTTTTTATACCACTTGCTAGCAGCAAGCAGTATCCTTATTTTAGGTAAGCAAGCAACAGCATTTTCATTGGCTAGGTTCTATGTGCGATACATTTGGCAAAGCTCAAGGCCTTATTGCAGTTCCCACATCCTAGGCCTACCAACTTTACAGTCTGCCTTTGTTTTCTCCATTAGGGCTGCGTACTGACTTCCTTATCATCAAGGATACACCCGAAAGTTTGCCCAGTCAATATCTTCATCCTGGGAGCTAATAGACCCTTGCCCAATATCTTGTCCATCTCAGTTCTTCGCTGTTCATATTTCACTAAGTTCTCTTGTGGCATAGTAAGTGCATTATTTATCATATTGATATCTGCCATATTTTCTTGCATTAAACAGTACTTACTGATTATTTTTTAAAGGTAGAGCTTGGCAAAGGCATACGTTGTTAAACAAGTCCATATAAATGAAACTTTTTACTGACCTCCTGACTGGTTTTGCTCTCCAGTAATATTTTTATCTAAATATTTACAGACTGTTAAGTCAAAATAAAGACCTTGCAGTTGCTCATAATATTTAAGTGGAGGGGAAAAGTATCAGTAGCAATTCCATAACTCCCGTAAGATATCACTTCAACTGACAGACATTGGCATACATCCTGCTGTCATTAATATTCTTGTCCCTGTTCTGCTTTACCTTTGCTCTCATAGCCAGCTGTATCACCCTTACTGACAGAAAAAACAATGTCAGTACACCTTTCAGTCTACACCTAAATGTCTATAATGAAAATGCTATTTAGTCTTCCCTCAGTATTTCTCATTTCTTGTTTTTTCTGTTTATTTGGCTGAAGAACTGTTTGATAAAACATCTCCTATGATACCTAACTAGTCCCTGTTTTTAGCAGTTTCTATTCTACCTTTTAATGTTTTTCTTTGCTGATTAGCCTAGAAGGAATGAAACAGACACTCTCCCTAATTCTAAATGATTTCTGGAGAATGACCATTGCATCCAGTTAAACCAGGAAAAAACTCTTACTGGGTTTTTTTCTTGTACCATTAGTTTGAGATAACTTCTCCCAAGATAAAAGTAATGGTGTTCCCCTCCCAACAAAACAAATCCTGAATTTCTCTGTCCAGCAACTTCCCTTTGTGCTTTTCCCAGTACTTCTAAATTTTCTATTTTGAAACTGAACACTGGAAACATATTACTAATACACTTTCATGTATGTTTCTATTTAAATCAAAATGAATGAGCTTGTGAACACAACTCAGAGAGGTTTTGATAACTTTATTTTAAAATAAAATTAAATTCTCTACTAATTGCAACTTGCCAAATACAGAGCAAAGCATTTATGGCTGTCACAGTGATAACAGGATTTGCTTCCCATTCTCCATTTTCTGCGAGTTCTATCTTTGCTCATAACACTATAGGAATCTCTATCCACATTGAATCCTGTCTAGAGTATCCAGGTAGGTTTCTCTTCACAACCAACACAGTTTCTTTTATTGCCCCACCCAAAGGATTTTGATCTAACAGCATCTTTCTCTTTCTTGTGAGTCTATGGCATGACTAATTAATGATTTTCTTTTAAAGGAGCTGTATGTTTAATTAAGATACTGCACATTATTGCCCTGGGAAAAAAAAATCTATCCTTGCAAAAAACTATAGATGTAATATCCAGCAGAATTTGTGTTATTAGCAAGTACTACGGTTCAGACAATTAAAAGTCGTTATTGACATGATGAGCTCTGTAATAATAATAAAATAATAAATTAGAAGTGCACTCCAGCATCCCATAAAATGTTTTTTCACATTAAATAAGGAGGGCACACTTGACCTCCCAACTTCATTTATCCATGTTACTTGTTTCTCATTCTATGGTACCTTCAAACTAAACAAGGATTCAAGATCTTAAGGAGGCTTTATACAGTACTGCAGTATATTCATAAATTATTAATATTTTTGAGGGCATTCAAATAAAATGCTAATTATTACTGACTATTATAATACATGTAAAACTGGTATATGGAAACCAAATGTACAAACATCTCTTATTTAGAATTAACCATAGGGACAATGTGGAGACTATACACCTTATAAATTATCGTATCATTCTTTCTCCCCCTACAAAAGAAATTATTGCTAAAGTAACACAGCTTTAGGGCTAATAATTTATCTATTGCTACTTGTCAAAGAACTTTCCATGAAAATATTCACAAAATATAGGGAATATAAAATTACAGATCTGTAAAATAAGTGAATGAAACAAAATGAAAAAAAGCCCTAACACAAAGCTCACCTTCCTCCTCAAAGAGAGTCGTTAACGCTAAACATAAACATTTCCTTCTTTAATATTTTGAAGTTATTCAGAAAAGAAAAAATAAGGAGAAGAGGGTGTGCAAGAAACATAAGCAGGAAAAAGGGATCAGGAAATAAAAGTTAGGACCTCCTATTACAATAGGCTATCCTTTAGACATACTTCCTTTAGATTTTTTTGTAAGTAGAGATCTCAAAACAAAAATTTCACTGCGGCAGTGAAGATTGTGTTTTTCTTACTTTACTTCCCTTACCTGCACATTCAACAAACTAGTTACTTATTTCTTTAAAAAAAATGGTAGATCTGCATACTGAAATCCTTCAGTGAAGTTACCTTGGTCAGTCACAAACTACTTAATATAGCTGCAGTGTAAAACATAATATGAAATATCACACTTAAAAAAAACCCCAACCCTGGAATACTATTCTAGCTATTTCTCTCTCCAAAGCAAATATTCACTGTCATAAAAACAAAACAAGAAAGATGTCCTATTAAAATGTTGCAAAGTATCTACCTGGTAGCCACCAGGTGTTGATATGTTAAAAATTGTTAAGCCAATTGCTTCATTTTAAAAGATATCATTTTCCATTTATAACAATAACTAAGAAAATTACCAGGAAAATAAAATGCTAAAATAATCATGCCTTGGGAATTGACATGACAACTCGCTTATTTTTTTTAGACCTTCTCAGAAGTCAACAACATTGAGATCAGGAACAATGTTAACTAATGAGATCAGACCTGCACATGACTTCATCTTGTTTAGCTTCTCAGAGGACAATAATAGGTTTTCCTGAGCCCATGCTATATCCAGTCTGATCACATATACACATTGAACTCCAAGTTCCTGGGTGATTCACTAAGATTTCAGGACTTCATTAACAAACTTCAACTAAAAGTTACCAGGTGTTCATAGGAGTCTTTCTGGTAGCTCTAACATGATCAAAATAGCTGTCCCCAAATTCAGAGTCTACCTATGAGAAATTCAGAGTACCCAGGGAGTTAGATCGGTGATACAATTTATGAAATTTTTTGTTCGTAATACCCATTCAGAGGTAAACTTGCAGTAAATTAAGCTTCTGGCACAAGTGGTGATGGCGGGGGAACTTTACATTCACTGTCTTGCCTCTTTATTTTACTGAGCAACAGGGTTTACTTTTGCTTTAAGCAAATATTGAAGTTGATTATCCCTCAGTCAACATAAACTGCTCAGGTCAATACATTTCGACACATGTCTCTTCTAATGTATGAAGTCATAAGTGGTTATTATCCAAAAGGGAATAGAGATTTCTTATTCAGCAGCTCATAAAAAACTTTGGGGAGTAGTTTATGTAGCATAAAACCATATTGAACCAAATTCTGCTAGCTACATGAGGGAGGAAGCCAAACTTTGCTAAGCTTTTAATAGTCTTTACCAGAGTACTGCACACTATTGCTACACAGAGAATTTATCAAAAAAAGGTGTCTTGTCAGGAGACATCACTTAGTCTTCATTAAGCAACACTGCTGTAATGGCATGAAACAGAAGAATCTTAGGTGAACTTAGTTAATTTTTGGGAACCCCAGTCAAACAAATTCTGTGGGATTTCGTGTAACAGAAGACTGGCTCTTATTGAAGTAATATGGGGAAGTAAATTTGGTTTTACACCTCAAAGTCCTAGTGTGCATGTACATCACTGATGACCTACTTTTATACTAATTAAAGAACTACACAACTTTCGCTGTATCTTTTACCTGTAGGACACCTGAAAGAGGAAAACAATAATCAGATGATTGGCTTGCTGTCCTCCATGGAAAGCCCTTAACCACCCTGAAGTGTCATTTAGATATGTGAGGACATCTGTACAGTGTATTCTGTTGTGGCCAGCAAAATTTTTAGAAAGACAAAATATATTCTAAACTCTAGCCTAAATAATCCAAGAAGGTAAGGTTCAGGGAGTGCAGTTTGACAATAAAAACAGTTCATCATCCATACTGATTATTAAGTAGATGATTAAGTAAAACACAACTCTGTCTTTCATCTGACTGTCTAAATGCATACCCATCACCTAGGATAGGTTGGATTTGGTGGGTTTTACTGCCTTATATCTTCATAGGGTAGTGATAATAAAGGGCAAGAGGAATAATGGTTTTCTACAAGAAGGTACCAATATCAGTCAGCCTTGAGAGGTGGCACTGCAACAACATGAACATCAACTAAAAATAGAAAACATTTATAGAATTGCAAAATATCAAAGAAAGTAGAATTTGGCCTCCATTCTTGCCCCCTCTCATGTAAAAGAAGATGAACTTCTTAACTAGGTTACCCCTGAGCACCACCACAGAAACATATGGAGTTGCACAAAAACTCAATTTAATTTTATGATCAAAAATAATCCCAAAATATCCAAACACAAGTCTGCAGAGATTGAGACAGCATATGTCTACCTGTATGAGGGTTTCGTAACTTTTATTTACATATATATATGCAAATCTGCAACATAAACTGAGGTTACTAAATTTGCATACTTGATTTTGTTCATGACAAAATCAGATCGTCTAATAAGGAGTGAATTAGAGGGTCACTAAAATCAGATAAAAGGCATTGAGTTACTTATTGCATTTGCATTATGAGTCACATACTGTTGTCCTTGTTTTAAAATCATTACCTATTTGTATATCTGTATGCAGTCTGAGCCCAGCTCTCCCTTCCCAAATGAGCGGTGTATCTAAAACTAGCTCCCATTTTGACATTTCCACTAATTCACAAGATAAACTGAGCTCCTCTTGCTAGCTCGGAAGAGACGACCTTTCAGGACTATGCCTCAGGAGTGTAAGAAATATAAGTCTTCATACTCAGAGGGAGAAAAAGAAGACAACTAATGAAATTCTGGCTACCAAATGCAATGCTCCCAATGCAGCATCCTCTGGCCACAGTGACCCACAATAAAAGAGATATTGTTCTCCTGTGCTTTAACCTGGGTCACAGCTCACAACACAACTCCATGTTACCAAGTCTAAAAAGTCACCAGATGCAAATCACATCAACAACACAAGAATTATTTCCAACAGTCAAATACTTTTTATCAGAACAGTACTGTCACATGTTTGATAACATATTTGCAGAAAAAAAAAACCACTTATTTTCTTGGTGTGATTCTGCATCCAATAGGTATAAACCCCAAGTCATTATCCTTCTTGATGCACACCTGTAAAAAGGTCTATAGGAACAAATGCAAGATATAATCACTTCAAATGGCAGACAAGTTGGAATCCATTGAATTTCAGCAAATCGTTGAAGTTTCCGTATACCAGTTTTAACTCAAGCCTTATCATTATAGAGATACTGTAATAAACCATTTCCCTACACTAGTTCCAAATGCAATTCCAATTTTTTCCATCTTAACATTTGTCTAAAGAGTATCTGAAAATAGGTCATAATTTCCATACAGTTGCTTAGCATGATGTTTGCAAAAGTCTTTTGTAGCTATGTGAGAGACACAGGAGTATTAAATATTCAAAGTTTATTTTGATATAAAACGATCAGAGTTAACTTATTTATGGTCCTTAACAAGATGTGATTATGAAAGAACAATAGTTTCAATGCCACAAAGGAACCACCAAAATGATCATAAAGGTACTTAATTTAAGTTTGTTTGAAGCCCATGTTAGGATCTGTCAAATTACATTAAATTTATATTAATTGCTGAAGCTTAAAATCCATTTATTCTCATCAAGAGTGCAGTTTAATCCTCTGTAAAATCAGTTGATAGCCAAATAATACCGTTAAAATATGAAATTATTAATGCAATGTTTTTAACATCAAGGAAAACAAACAATGCTGATTTCCTCCTGTTGCAATGTGCCACACCCACAGTTAATAAAACCAGACAAATTAAGAGGTAACCTCTGAGCTCTGTAGAAAACAAGAAGCTGTGGTAAGACACTCAAATAACACATCAAAAAGCTGTAATTAGCTGGACAGGAACTGGTTCTTCTTTGGAACAGCTATTTCAGTTGTATTAGATACATATAATGGGTTGTCTGCTACAGGAGCAAAAGACCCATTATCCTCTCGGGTTCCATAGAACACACAAAATCCAAGTAAAGCCTAAACAAAAAGACATAATGTAAATCTTTTCTTTGAGGGACAGCTACCCCTCCTGAATTGTCAGCTGAGCAGGAGTATTCTTCCTGAAGCTATTGCTTCTAAGATGCAGTACTAATGCAGAATAAAGAGATAAGCATTAAAAATATCCATAAGCACAAATGGTTTCCCACACATAACACAAAACGTTCCAGAGCTATATCCAACTGAGAACATGGAAAATATTGTCTGACAGGTAACACTGGTATTATCGCAAGACACTGAAATACACAGACTGTTTGGTCACCATTACAAGACTATTTAAATGTGAATATAATTTGAGAAATACGGTGATAACTGAAGATTAATACCATTTTTATAGTGCAGATGGGAAAGAAAAGTGGTTTTATTATTAGCAACAGAATACACTGTACTCTCTACCAAGAGGCCTCTAAAATATGAGCAACATACATACTTTTTCTACAAAGAATTCCAATGGAAAATGAAAGCTAAAATAATAAAAAAAGTTTACATTCAGTTTGGGTGAAAACAGTCACATTACTCACCCTATACAAAGAAGCTGACATAACATTACATTTGATTTCATTGCACTAAGAAGCATATATCTGATCAAATCAAGTTAAAAAAATGCTTCTGTTCAACTACTAATGATGATTAAAGGAGAACTTTAAATTCTTTAAAACCATTTCAAGCAGACTGCAAGTACATATTTTTTAGGACAGAAATACTGAAAATTAACTTAATATTACAAAAAAAATTTAAACTGGAAAAAAGAGCAGAGATCAGGAGATGAAGCTACCACTACAACTTTAAGACAGCACTGTTTAAAGCACACTACAGTTTAGCAGGAATTAAAACAAAAAGATTATCATTTAGCATCAGAAAACTAAAAATTGAAGGCTGTAATATTACCTGATGATGAATGTATTCACCATATTCAAGGTCAGCATACATCACAGCACCCAGCAAGCAGTTTAGTTATTTTCTTACCCTTTTAGGCACTATTGCAGTCTTCCCAACACAATTTCACCAAGAAATAGCAGTATTAAGTAACATTTATCCTCTCTTTTAAAGAAAGAATCCACTAATTGAACCTTCTCTTGAATTACAAATGCATCCTGTCAGGAGGCCAGTTTACTCTTAATGGTGTGGAAATATCCCACGAAGTTTTCTGCTGGTATATTATGGACTGTACATTGCACATAACATGTCTAAAGCAAGATCCCCTCTGTTGTTGGGAATATTTACTAGGATATACAACTGAGCATATCAGTGAATTTCAGGTCACCTTCACCTTCCTAAGAGCACTTTTCAAAACAGTTACATCATCTTTTCGCAAAAAAATCCTCATTAATTGCTTTTGTGTTAGGATATCAATTTCTCGGCTCACTGCCATAAGAAGTTTTTGTACCAAAAGTCCTGGTAACTCCTGTTAAGAACAACCTAAAATTGCTCTTCGTGGCCAAGTTTCTCCAGCTGCCATCTCTCTCAAAACACTTTTCTGTGCTACCTCTGGATTTTAGTTTTCTGTGAGTAGTTAGCAGCATCCACTGCTAAATTATGGACTCTGTAGACTGTCCTTGAAAGCAGCTCCACATGAGCGGCAGAGAGACTTTGCATAGCCCTGAGCCATTCATAATATTCTACCAAGTGCTTCCTGGTAAAACAATCTCTTCTATGAACTGGAAACACACCTTAAATGACAATTGGCTGCATCTCTTCAGTGCCTTGAAATGCTAAACAAAGAAAGAGATAGGCATTGACCCACAAGGCAGATGTGCAGCATCATTTAGCAGGCTTACAGACAATCTGATCTTAGTTCTGATTGAATCTTGTAATTAATTTTGTTCAAATAAAAAATCATGAAATAATCTGTTTCACAAATGAACTGAAAATGCCAAAGTTGTTCTGTTCTTAAACTTTTTAAAAAGAGCAGCTGAGATATGTCTGAGCATATGAGTTAAAAAAAAAACCAAACAGCTTTGTTGAAGTTAAATTCTTAAAAATATCTCACTGAAAAGCTACCACTCCCACCCTTAAAAATAGGGCAACAGGGTTATTCTGGCTTGAAAGTGATAAAAATCTCAAAAAGGTGGCCTTAGAAAATTGCTATTTCATCTCACCCAACAGGAACACGTTAGAAGCTGTAAGAAAACTCTTTGCCCCCCAGTCCCACAGAACATGTTCCCCTGCACCAGTCACTGAACACGACTCAATCTGCAGGTGAGCAAGAGACTTTGTCATTGCTTATTGCTGTTCAACAGGGCACATGAATGCCAAAAATGAGATAAAAATGTACTGTTTCTAGTACCTTCTATCTTCCATCCGTGCTCTACAGAAAGCGTGGCAGAGGTAGCATTCACCATAACACAGAAAAAGGGCGTTAAGAAGCATGGTGCCCACAGAAGGAACATGAGTCAAGATGAGGAGAGAAAGTAGTCAGACTAGGGAAGACAGATGAGACAGGGGCAGGGAGATATGCAGTCACTGAAGTATATTTCATTCCAGAACCTGGAGTGGAGCCCAGAAAACCAAACTCTCCAACCCTCCTCTGCTGTCAGCTAGTATTTACAAAAGCTAATTGCAAAGCTCTTCTCTCAGATTTGCAGCTGGACACAGAAAGGGTAACAGTCCTCTACAGTAACTCATTCCTTCGCTATTCCAACATCAAGACTGCCTTGAACTGTAGTTCTCAACTTCTTGGGAACCCTATATGATACTACTAAACAGAAAAGTAATTCGGTTTTGTTTAAAAATACATTATTTAATACCATAAAAATGTGCCAAGACTAAAAGTGTTGGAAACAATCGATTTAATCCAGCATGGGATGAATGAAACATTCAAATACTATAATTGTTCTTATATACACTGTAGCATGCACACACACAACTGGGGTACATCTCTGTTCATTTGCAACCCTGGGTAATTAACACAAGGCCCACATAAACATGTATGCCAGCATCAATCAGGTTTCCTTTCTTCAATTGTGAAAGAAACTTCATTCTTGCTCCGTGACACATGGTTTCAGCCAAATGTAAAGGTTGCAATACAAAGAAAATGGTCCCCTGAGCTGGTGTGAATGGAAAACCATGCAAGGAGAAAAAAGGAAAGTTCAGTTAGATGCACATCTAGGCAGTCTCTGTCTGCTGCTCCGGCATTCTGCTATGCAATCCATGGCACCTCACTCAATTCTTGCAACTTTTTCCCACATTCCTTCATAATATGCCTCACGTACCAGGATACCCATAGTCAGCAATGAGTTCCAGAACTGCTTTAGAAGGTGAAGACTGTGAAGTTCACCAGAAAACATAAAAAGCCCTCATCTCACAGAACTAAGTTGAATTCAACAATCACCCTCACAGAGAGAGATGACATTAACTCAAGGATTCTGAGTATTACTTGCATGCATCTCTACAACACCTATTATTGTAAGGAAATGTTTTTAACCTCCAGATGTCAAAAAATGCACATTTTCCACCATAGTTTTATGAAGTTGCTGTTATTTTCTGATTTGTATTTATTCAGTTAGTAAATCAGAATTTTCCCCACGCAGTGCATTTCCCAAATAGTAAAGTTTCTATCTGCAAGCTCAGTCTAGTGAATGTCAAAGAATAGAATTCTGTTGAAATGTTAAACAAAGCAAGAGATAGGCATTGACCCACAAAGCAGACATGTAGCATCATTTAACAGGCTTACAGATAAAATGTATTTTTGAAATGTTTCAGTGAGTATCTGCATAAAGCCGACTGTTGATGGGAACCAAAGCTGACAAAGGCATAGCAACATAAAAATGCATCTGTGATCTTACTCTGTACATAGTTAAAGCCACAGCCCATCACTGTATAATTATCATATATTACTAATGGAATATTAATCAAACATTCATTACTCTAATTAGAAAAACTTGTCTTGAAAAGCAGTCTGACTTTTCACCTCTGAAACCGTAATTGACATACAAATGAATTTGACAGTCTTGACAACTACGAATCCTTAGTGGGAGAAATAGTGTTTTTATCCTCCAACATTTAGCTTAACTGCCAGTTTCCATCCTCTGTATGTAAAATTCAAGTCAGCTTAGATGATCTCATGCCCTATTCAACCTCCATTAAGTACTATACATATATCTAACATGAGGCAGAAATAAAACATAGGCTATGTGCAGGTTTACTGAGTGGGGATTAAGTTTTTCTTTGAATGAAACCTGGAATATCAGTCTACAATGTACAAAGTGAAGCCTGAACTGGGATTTCAGTTACCCTGGACATTCACTTTTGAACTGTATAACTTTTTTTGAGCCTTCAAAAGTGTCATTTTTGTTCACATATGTCAAGAAACCCAAATATTAACCACATGCAAAGGAGACCAAGTAGCAGTATAAAGTCTGCCTTTCAAATGACTCATGTGGAAAAGTAAAGCATTTAGGAGATAATATTCTGAATTGCCAATATCCCAGCAAGTCTCACAAAAAAACCAAACCAAAAGATGTGATCTTTGTGCTCACATATCGACACAATCCAATGCCTGCTTAAGGCAATGATGGACATTACATTCACAGTGTGAGCCACGGATTTCAGTGAGTATCAGATCAAGCTCCTATGGATTATCCTAGCTATGCTCAATCATGAGATGCTTTTAGCAATAAAAATTATATTTGTATATGTTAGAGGCTCCATCAGGCTAGGCTGACTTAAGGACACGTTCTTTTTCTACATGTTGTTGAAGATATTGAAATCTGGACCCATTTATGTCTGCTATTTATTTCAAATGGTGTTCTGATTTTACCCAATCTAAAAATCATAGATAGAATATCTCCAATTGGAAGGGACCCACAGGGATCATAGACACCAACTCCTTCAAGGACTACCTGAAACTAAACCACATGATTAAGAGCTTTGTCAAGAAGTTCCTTGAACTCTGACATGCACAAAAGATTCCACTCCACCAGTAAAAAACTTATAAGACTGTTTGACCTTACAGAATAGTTGGAAAGGTTAATATAAATTGAAATTCACAATGTTGACAAAATATAATGGAGAATTAATTTGAATTTCAAACTACAAGCATATTTTAATCTGTCATGACTTCCTCTACTAGGTAATTATTTAGGGAATATGCAGCACATTACAATTTGTTTAACAGTGTAATTTTTTTTAATGTTACTGTTCCAAATTACTGTGCTATTTTCACTTATATTACCAGACATGGTCCGAAAGTAGGAATAGTCTATTTATCACATCTGAAACAAGAAATTCATTTGGAACTTATGTCATAAATAAAAGTCTAATTTTTTTAAAATCTAAAAGCATAACTTTAAATTGTTTAATCTTTGTCCTTGGTTATGCATCTTTATTATGATATAAAATTAATTCAAATTATGTGTTCACTTGCAACTAAGCTGGCAAAGAAAACTCCAAAATTATCTGTACTGCTTCATTTTGATGTGATGTTCTGTTGTTCAAAACAATAATTTTCACATGACCTCATTTCTTCTTGCCAAACTCTAACATTTCAAATTCATTACCTGGACAACAACATCCTACCAAATAAATAGTGATCATGTTTTTAACTACAACAGGGATGGTAATACTCTGTTAGTCACTGCGGAGGAGACAGTGAACACACCTCATGCATTATTGTGCCCTGAACTACACAAATGATTTGCCAGTTGTGATATTCACTGCTTAAGACATTTCTTACACACATTCCGCTCTTGCTTTACCCATGGACTATTCTGAGGCTTAATGTCCTGCGTGCTAACCCTTAAGGTCCGAAAATTCAAATTCATTCCTTAATTGGCTATGGAAACTATTGTAACTGATGACCTTGAATTTTTTGTTGGTTTGTTTTGGGGGGTTTTTTGTTTGTTTCCCCCCCCCCCACTCCGGTTGTCATATATTCCACTATCCAGATGATTAATTTTTACCACTCTCTTCCTCCAAAAAAACCCCAAAACAAAAAACCAGTCCAGTGTGAGGCAAAATTTAAAAATCTCCAAATACTAGATGCCAAAAAAAGAAATTACATAACAAAACCAGGTTTTCATTTGGCTTTATGTATTTACATTTCTACCTACTTGAATCTACCATTAAGTCAAATCCATTCCTGCTTTCATCCTACTTGCCTCCCTGTAAACACACCAGTCACAAACCTAGTTTTCTGCATTTTGCATCTACTGTAATAAACTCATAAATGCATTTCTCCTTCCTGTTAATGCTATTCAGTTGGTGCATAGAAGGGAGCAAGATCTGGTCTATTTTGATAAAATATAGTTTTGAGTATTTGGTTTTTTTACAAAGTATTTTCTTCTGTATATCTTTGGTTTAATTTCATCGTTGTTTATTAGGCACAAACAGAATTTTAGATAAAGCATGACTAATTTCATCTTACTTTCAAAAAGTATTTGACCTAGCAATAAATACAACAAATTTAATCCTACTTCTTAAAATATGTCCATGCAAACTAAGAAAATGCTTTACAAAACCATTAATACTACACTTTCCACAGTTCATTTTCCAGCATACACACAAACTTAGCTCTACAGAGAGTCCGCTGAATTAATTTACTTACTTTAGCTGGTATATTGTAATGATAATAACAGAATCTATTAAGAAAGGACTACATGATTAGGCTCCATTAAATTGTGGGCAACAATCCATGACTAATCTGCAAATTCAAAGGAGGAAGCAAAATGAATTTTTTTCATTATTTATCAATTTTAAATAGATGAGATGTGGAGCACACATACTCATCAATGTATTTAAACATTTTCTTTCTAATACTGTGGTTTAACTTTTTCTACCACAAAACACACAGCAGGCAGCTTACCTTACAAAAAAATAATATTACAGATGAACAAACTGGAAAGTGACTGAGCATTTGGGTTACACAAAAGTTTCAATACTGGATGTTAGGAGGGCCCAATTTGGCTCCAGGATAACTTGTCATTGAAATTCAGTTGGATCAAGAACTGTTCTCTTGATTGCTGAATCAAATGTTTCCTGATGATTGTTTAAATACTGTGTGCTGAAAGGTTTACTTTTCCCCCCCCCAAAAAACCATACAAATAAAATGAATATTTCAAGCATCTCAGTATCACACAAACATGCATTCAGCTTTGAGTAATAAATTACTACAGAAACGTAAAGCAATTTGTTTGTATCCACTAAAATAGAATGATTCATACTCATGATACCAAGTTGTACTAATAAATTACTGAGCTCTGCTATGGTGGAAAAAGCATTATCATATTAGCTCTATTACAGGCATCTTGTATATATTTATTCATTCAGCCATACAACATGGTGTACTAAATAACATATTGGCTATTTATACTCTGTAGAAGGCACATATCAAACTGTTTAAAAATACTGTTTTCTTTACCATAAGTAAGGGGTGTTTACTATTATCAAAAGTATGAGTGCAGTGTAACTGTGCCGCTGCTGCCCAAAAACTCTGGCCAGTCACTGTGACTACGCAGAAAAACTGTCTAATAATATATCCACTGATTGATTATTCTTGAGAAGTGAACTTGTGACTAGTCAGGTTTACCACATGTGTGCAGTTAAGTGAGTAAGCGCTGTAGGTTTGACCTAGGGCTTGTGGAGTCTGCTACTGATTTAAGCGATCAGGTCTAAAAATTCATGTTTCAAGGTCATCTGATAGCAATAGCTAAAATTGCCACTTCAGCCCTGAGGTGGGAGTGAGGAGTACACTTATTGCCTTCAACACCTTTCAAAAAGGAATTCACCTTTCCTCCTTGAAGTTCTCATTGCTTCCACCAGAAAGACAAGAAGCACTCTTTGAAGTGTCCCATGTGCCTGAACAGCTAATCTCAGCTTCTCTTCAGCCTTCTCTACAAGACCAAAGAGTAGGGAGAGATCAACATCAAGAACAAGGGAGTTTAAAGGGAACTCACTCTCTCACTTTTGTTCTCCCTGTGGTTGAGAAAAAACAAAAAATCCCCATCAAAAGGTCAATCCTGACTTAAACCTAAATTCAAAGCATATGTAAGCCTGAAGAGGTACTCCACATTTATCAAGTATATTGTTAATATGAGCAGTAGATGCCGTGAGCTGCATACGGAAGGAAAGATGAGTATGGTGCAGTTTATGGTTAGACTAAATGTTAAGGCAAAATTGACAGATAAATCTGAAATAATTGATGTTCTAACACAACACAAGGCTCTCATGTACACACAATACCAGAGTCAACACGATGTTCACATTTTAAAACAAAGACGTAAAAAACTAAACCAAACCCAAATGCTCAAAACCAGGGCACTTCTTCGTTCAGCAAGTGTTCAAACCAATGTCTTAGTCAGATGCAAGGACTCTGTATACTAAGGATGCCAGAAAGGCTAAACTAGATCTGGCAGACTCATCAATTAATTAATTAATTAATTATACAACAAATTATCCCAGTTCTGTATAAAAACGAACAAACAAGTATCACAGTTGAATGAAGAAGAAAATCCATATCCAATTTATTCATCAGTATCCCTTTATTTGCAATAAAATAAAATACTGGGTTTTTCTGCAATAACCTCATATTGAAACATTCTTGCACAAGGGACATGTATCACACAGAGATCACTGGTAGCATTTGTTTTAACTTATGCACTGTATTAAACATGAGGATAAACTTTAGCATCACATCATTACAGAATAATAATATTGAAGCTTTTAAACAAATTAGATTTATATTTGTGGGCTTTTCTACATATTAGTTTCTCTGTTCTTAGAGAGACTGAAAGTCCTTGGGAAAAGACAAATTATTTTGATCTTATAGCATCTCAAGAAGTAAATTAAAGATAAAGTTGAAGGCCAAAAAGCAAATTATAGTTTCTATAGATGTGCCAAGTCTGCTAGAAAAATTGAATATTGGACACACAGAACAAATTCCAAATTTTCTTCTCATTGTATGCCAAATTTCTTTTAGTTCCAAAAGAAACTGATATCGACACTGAGATGAACCTTCATCTTTTTCTCACCATGCTTTCCTGTGCATTGCCATGGAGGCACCAGAAATTTAGAATGAAGAAACATAATGTAATTAATTTCTCCTAGATCCTGTAGAAATCCTGTGATCCTTGAATAATCACTTAGCAAATATTTTTGTCTTCAGAAGGGCTCTACAAGTGTAACACACCCAAGTGTTGGTACTGTATTTCAGCATTTGCTCTGATGAAAAAAATCCCTCTAATATGGCCCTGACCAACTGGTGCTCAATATTAAACATCTCATACAGGGCAGGCGACCTGCTCCTACAGTTCATATTCAAAATGCCAGCCTGCATAAAGAGCAAAGAATAGGTCAAGAACTTTAGTATACTCTCATATTTTGCCTTGATTCTGTCAAAAATATCCTCTGTAAAGTAATTTAACAGAGATTAACTATTTTGGAGCGTGCTGCACTGATTTTAGAAGTACCTTATATACTACCTGCTTTGTGAATGACCGAAGTACTTGAATACTGCCGAATGTCCTTTTGTTCAGCTTTTCTCTTTGTGTATTTTAAGATCTCATTGCTAACTGTGCAAGGCTTTTTTTTGACATGAATTTCTGAAAATGGGAATGACACTTCCTTATTTTGTCTAAATCTACCTCTGAGAATTATTAAAATCTAATAAACCCAAAAATGTGCAAATTACTATTCCTTTTTTTCCTATCCATCTGCCTTTATAAAGATATCCTTTTTTCTCTGAAAATACATTTTATTTGAAGACAAACAGTATGAAGGACTTAATCATATATATAGAATAGTAAATGTCATTTTTTTTATTGAGCCCATTAGAATATTTGTGATGTGCGAGGAGTCTTGCAGGCTTAATGCTATTGGTTTTGCTCCTTGACTGCGAAATTATTAGCATGACACAGCAAAAAAATGAACATTTTCATTAATAAATACCTTTGTTCATATATAATTCTGCTATACAACTCTCCCTGTAAAACACAGCATGTATATTACCAGTAGAAACATTTATATCATGCTATAGAGATGTAGAGCACCATACAAGTAATTCTGGAAGTCAGACCACACACCATCACACTATGATAAGAAACTACATAGATTTCCAGAGGGGGGAAATTAAAGATGGTAATTTTTACATACCAAAAAAAAAAAATCAACTCACACTTCAACCCAAGGTGAAATGACTGGTCTCAGGCTACCATGCCACTTCAGTTCCGTAAATGGCTTTAGATGGATACTAAAACAAGTTCTACAAAGAATATCATATTTGAAGTAGCTTTCATGGACCAAAAAAACCCCAAAACAAAACCCAAACCAAAAACCCAAAAATGAACCCAAAAGAAAACAAAGTGAAAGATGCAACCATAATTTTTACATGAATAAGGTTTTAATATTACAGGAATTAAAAACTTCTATTTTTTTCTGAGCTAAGAGGACTGCCAGCTGGTTTGAACACCATTCATTAGTCTCTTCTGAGTGCAGTATCAGTAGCTTGGGTTTTTTGTTTGTTTTTCTGGGGGGTTTTTTGGGTGTTGTTTTTTTTTTTTTTAAGAAAAGAAATCTGCATTGATCCTTTTTTCAAGAAAGGGTGAGATCCAAATGTGTAAGAAAAAGGTTCTCCAGTTTATAAATCCACTTGAGTTCATTTTATCATGTAGGTACCCATACCACTATTTTTAAGAAATCTTTTTCACTAGAAGTTACAATGCTTCCTAGATAGACATTGCATCTCTTCTTCCAGAGTATTTAATTTCATACAGTACTTTTCGAAGTACCACTAATCTAGTAATCACTAACCCTATTTTGCTGCTGTCATTAAAGGACATACACCATCTGGAAAATAACTTTAATAATCTTCTCAAGTATTACATTTTATGGTTGTAAAGTTCTTCCGTGAATGAATGGAATTACAGAATCACTGTTCATTTTTTAATCTAAATTGTTTTGACATGATGGTGCTTGCAATACTTAATTTGTACAAAATAACAATAAATTCCCCTAATTCTATCTCTTTCATTCCTTGCTGTGGTGATTTTTCCCCTTTTAATTCTACTTTGCCATCCCATTTCCCCTAAAAAGGTACACTGGGATATTCATTACTATTATTTACAAAACTGTATATGAATGTGTATATATATATATAAACTGTATATGGTAGTAAACACTTCTCTGCCAAGTAAAGTTCTGTCAGAAGAAACAGCTAGGTAGATCACAGAACCATAGAACAGTTTGGGTTGGAAGGGACCTTAAAGGTCATATAAGTCCAAAGCCCATCTTGGGCAGGCACACCTTCCACTATATCAGGTTGCTCAGAGCTCATCCAATGGTACATTCTTAGAACATGGGACGTGATAATAAAGGACCAAACCATGCCTGAGCATTCTGCCCAGTGAACAGAAAGCCAGAAGACACAGACTGAAGAGAATAAGGGATCTCCTTTGATATCCCTGTGAAACCTTTGCACCAATGCAGTTCCAGCACCACAAACCCAAAAGCTGCATTCTTCTATAAACCACGAACTGAAGCTCACCCTATGTGAATGGTGTGCTGCAAGTACTCCAAAATTCTTTCAACTGCAGGATGGAAAGAAGACATTCTTGCATACTTTGGATATCTGTGAGACACTATGTGTTCATGGAGCACTCAATACTTCTGGCTGGACAAAGGCAAATGAACACTGCCTGTTGTCCAGCTACGCACGAATAGATACTGTTGAGACCACCACCATAAACCAGACCTGGATTTCACCTTCATTTCTCTTTAATTTTTTTCTTCTTTTCTCCTTTTTTTTTCTTTTTTTTTGTTTTGTTTTTTTTTGCTGATGGCAAGAAAGAAGAAACACACAGGACAGTAATTCTCAGTGTTGATTTTCAATGTTGGATGCACACCGCTAAAACAGAAGTTACCACAACAACGTGAGACTGCTAATCATTCTCTCTTATTCTTATTGACCTCCAATCAGACAGACCTGCATCATCCTCTTCCATACACAAAGCTAAACAGACACATTGGAAGAAAGTGTGTACAAGCACAGGATTAGCAACTGAAGTCACACTCAGAAAGCTGGCTGAAAAAAACCATTCCTTTCATTTGAAAATTAACTCAGCTACCAACCTATCAGCACTTGCCTTGAAATTCCTTCAGAGAGGATTTAAACCCTGAACATTGAATAGACTTTCAAGCACAATTCTTGGGCAATTTTTTTTATCTCTCTTTTTCCCAACAGAAAGAAAAACTCAAGAAAGTCTCGACTGGATCCAGCACAGTCATCACATCAGGATATTAAGATGCTGAAACCTGTAAGATGCTGCAAGCTACTCAAGCTACTGCAACCTACATTCAAAATTAATTCACAAAGCTTAAAAAAGCACCTTCTAGGTATAAGACACCATCTGTAACTACTGAGACCTTTTGTTATGAGTTGATGCCACACACTTTTGTCACCCGAACCACAGGAACTGAGGTTCCAAATCTGGATCTAGATATCTAGAAGTGTACATTTCCTTCATACAGTTAGAAATTAATTTCTCAAATCTCTAGTTTCCGTAGCATGAGATGTCAGAAGATGAAGAACCCCTTAAGTCAGTTAAAGGTGACAGCAAAATTTTCAAAAGGAGGGAAACAACTGGAATGTATGACATTCATTGAAATGCTACCAATGCAGGAACAGGGCATCAGGTAGAAAGAGATCAGAAGTTTCTCAAAGGCTGAAGAAAAAGGCTTCACAGGCAACTATTCAAAAATGGTTCTCATCTAGCAGAAGAAGACACTGAAGAGATGTATAAAGTCCAGTTTACTTAGCAAGCCAGATTATGCAGTACTAGCTGCTATCATTATGGTTTCTTGAGCAGATTTTCAAATTACACAGACAATCCTTTAAGAAACACAGAGATACAGAAAAGTAGAAATACTGTGATTTCAAAGCACTGCAAAGTGTTTCTATAGACAATCTCCCAGCTAGACAAGTTAAGAAGGCCAAAGTCAGCATCAGCATCTGTCTTCAATTAGAGAGCCACAAATGACATATTGCTCAGTGACAAATGATGACTGCTGTCTTATATTAAGATGGTTGTTCTAGCAGATGTTTTCAAATTATCCCAACCTATGGCACAGGCAAAGGCAAAAGAACTGGAGATATGCCCAGGGAGACCTGGTGCACCAGTAGCCTAAGGGAACCATTTAAAAAGCCATTTGGTATCCTCTCATGAGATCATAGCTACAAAAAGTGAATACAGAAAGGAAAAGGGGAACAGAAAATATGTTATATTCCTCAGTGAAAGTTTTAAGTATCTGACTACAGGATTATCTGGAATAACATGTGTTCATCTCAGCTTTTACAGAGATACAGTCTAGGCAGACAGTTCTTCAAAGAAGAGAAGGGAAAAAAAAAACAACACCACAATGATTACCCCAGAGAGAGGTACTCCATACTACTGCTCTGTGATGACAGAGTTAGGGCAAAAAAACCTCTTTTTACCCTGAACATCGCCAAACAGTAACACTGGTATCACATATCACACGCTGACTCAAAAATAAAATTCAGCCTTGCTCCGTGGCGATAAGAGGTAGACTGCTTTGACTGCTACAAAATATCTGGGACTCCAAAAAGACAAATAACAGAGAAAAAAGAGATGAACACACTTGCATCTGAAGCGGACTAATGAGTAAGGTTCTGTCAGCTATTACACTCAGAGACAAGACCAGTCTTCAAATCAAAAACTTGACAGGGAAAACAAATTATTTCTCAAAATCACACAGATATAGAAACACTTAAATATGATGTAAGCAGAAGGAAGAAACACAGAGGCTGGGATCATCCAGCGTAGCATCATTCTTGAGAGCATCTCTCTGGAAGCATGAGGCAACAGTAAAAGCACACCCCTGGAGACAAAATACCCACTAAGAGGAAGGTGCCAATGAATGCTGCTACAAGTTAAGGAATGGGTGGGCGTCTAGTCTTGACCTATGGTGAGGGAAAAATCCTTACTCTCTCTCTTTCTCTCTCTTGTTACCATGGAGATCCCCTTTTCAGGTTTCTTTGGAGGAGCTTTGTGCACAAGTGCAAAATTTGGTATAAGAGGAGAACAAGCAAAAATTATGCGCCCCTGACAAAAATAGCTTTCTTAAATCTTGAGAGATAATACAACAGAGGCAGTAAAAATTAAGTTTGGTTAGAGGTGAAAGGCTGAATAAACTATCTCGCATTAAAGTGCCCTGAGCTCCCGTCTGCTTAAAACGGCAATGCTATTCTGAGGCCATTGAATCTGTCTATTTCAATTTGGTGAAAATTTGAGTTACTCAATGGTGTGAGATCAAGGTGAAAATTAAAATGAAAAAATTCCACGAAGACTACTTACTACTGTTCCTTGGTACCTATAATAAGTAAAGGATTACCTTTACTTATTATACTATTTTATGAATTATTCATGCAGTTCTTTTTGTATTTTCAGGTGGCAACATCACTAGCCAGAACTGCACTGAAATACACCACCTTTACAGAAGGAACAACATTGTAAAGCTTAACACAAACAGATTACATTGATATGCTTCTGAGTGCTAATCCCACAAGAGATAGACCAGAATGAGCCTTGAATTAAACAAGGATATTTAACATGTACAGTTCTGACGAAGAACAAAAAAAGAAAACTTTAACTCAGGGGAATGTATAAGGGAACACTACTGCACCCTTTAAACTACTTGATAAGTTCTCTAACAAACAGCATATTTTGCTCCCATATGTTTTAAATATTTCATATTAATTTAAGCAGTTACCTAATTTAAATACCTAATTTAGTTACCTAATTTAAATAGTGAGCTGAAACACACAGTATCAGACAGATAAGTAAGCTATACAGAAGAAAGCAAGGAACGGTGTTGTTGCCATTAACTATTCTTAATTTTCCTGTAATCATCACTATCAGCAGCAATTTTATCTTCAAATATATATTCTGTTTATCTTTGAATATGCAGCCTTTAGACTTTTGGATCCCTTGAATCAGTGAACACTGCTTAAACTTGCAGTCCTTTTCGAGAGGGGAAATACCTTAAATTTACACACCGGAGCCACACAGGAGTAGAAATTAGTGTTGCCTTTTTAAAGGTACATTAACATTGAAATACAATCCAATACAACCAGCTGAGCATACACCATGCCTACAAGCACACCTACCTTTCACTTGTAAGCAGTCTATAACTTAAGTAACTACTTTTTTATATATATAATCAACTTCATATGCTGTCCACTACATTTCTCACCATTTTTGCTTGTGTTATTATTCTTTTTAAAAAAATCTTACTGTCTTTAACAGTGTATTTAGGCACCTCTGACAGATGTAGAAAACAACATGAATGAGACGGGATTATCCAAAAATCAATCATGTGTGAAACCAAAGCTCTTAAATATTAATTACGAAATATTTTTTTCTGCTCTGAGATCAAATAAAACCATTAGCCTCCTTCAGAAACAAGCACTATGTAGCCGTTTCCTTGCCGGCATCCGGAGCCGGGTTTAGTAACAGCAATAAGAAGGAGGGGAAAAAAAAAAAAAAAAGCTGTAATTACATAACGGACCTCGCTAAATGCCTCGTTTGCCCGGCAGACGGGGAACGGGGGGACAGCGACGGCCCATCCCACCCCGCTTCGGCACCCGCTCGGCGGGAGCGCAGCGGCACCGCTCCCGCTGCCCGGGAAGCGATGGGCACCGACACGGCGGAGGGAGGCCTGCCCTCCCCGGGGGGCGCTTTAACCTCCGCCCCGGGGGCTGCCCGGGCGCTCACCAGAGCTCTCCGCCGCTAAACGCCCACACCTGTCCGCCAGGGCCGCTGCTGGCCCGAGGAGGGGGGAGTGCCTACCCCGCCCGACCTCCCCCTCCCGGCAGTGGGGGCGCTCCGCTGCCCGAGGGGCCCGGGAGCGCAGGATCCTCAGCACCGCCTCCCTCCCGTCCCCTGCCGGCTAGAAGCGCTCTCCCAGGCACCCACGCCTCTGGACATGGGAGTCTAGATTGGGGTCCGGGCAAGCCCCGCGGGACGCGGTCCGCTCGGCGGGGCTGCGCGGTGCGGGACCTCTCGGTTCCACGGAAATCCCGCACCACTCAGGCTTCGCCGCGGGGGGAGGCAAACATCCACCCTGCTGCTCTCGTCCTGACGGGGAGGGGCGCGGGACAAACTGCCCGAACAACTAGCGACAACTAGTTATGGAGCCAGCGCTCCATATGGGCTGCGGGCAACGGCGGGGCAGGACCCGAGACAGCGGATGTCCCCGCGTCGCTCGCCCGCAAGGCTCCCCGCGGAAGGGGGCGCCCCCCGGGGCAAAGAGGGAGGATGGCAGTCCGCGGCGGCTGGCAGAGCCCCGGCGGAGGGGGAATAGAGCCCCGCAACGCAAGGCCAGCTAGGAATTACTCATTTGAATGATGCAGCAAGCGGGGAGGGGGGACACAGCACGGGGACGCGGGGACAACGACTAGTCCTCCCGCTGCCACTCTCCAGCCCCGATTAATAAATAATGCCCAGGTTCCCTGCCAGAGGAAGCGCTCTCCTCTTCGGCGCAGACAGTAATTAATAGCCAACCTCCATCCCGCGAACCCCTGGTTAAGCGCTACCGCACGCTCGCACCCGCGGTGCCAAGTGCGAGCAGCACAATAGCGGGGAACCTCTGTGCCTCGCTGAGTCGGAGGAAGGGAAGGGGGGGCTGGGGAAGCCAAACCTCTCGCGGCAAAACCCGATCCCCCGAGACGCCGAGTGTCGGGAAGCGGCGGCCGCGGCAGCCGCCGGCGCGGCGGGAGGGCAGGCGGGCGGGCGAGCCCGGCAGGCTGCCCGGCGAGCGGAGGGCGTAGCGCGCAGCACGCCTCTGAGCACCATCACCCCTCGGTACCGTCAGCAATCAGCACGCCCGCATTTACCTTTTCCTGCCTGCCGTCCGTCAGTCAGGCGTTTGAGGGAGAGAAGGAGAAAGGGAAGGAAGGGAGAAGAAAGAGACAGGGAAAGAGAGCGAGACGCGGCTGCTAATCCCCGTGTAGAAAGACTTCCAGCAGCAGAAGCAGCAGCAGCAGCATGCGTGTGTGCGTGCCCAGAGTGAAGCACAGCCCTCCTGGCGATGCACCGGCGCTGGCACCCAAGTACTGTCATGTGCGTGTCTCGCTGTGTGTACCCATGGCAAAAAAAAAAAAAAAAGGAAAAAAAGAAAGAGACGGGGGGAAGACTCGTCAGTCACACGCCCGGCTATGCACTGCTGGGGGGGATGAGGAGGAGGAGCCCAGCGCTCCCCAACCCAACCACCGGAGGAGCAGCTCGCTACTACGGCGGCGGCCGGGCTGCCCCTCCGCGCTGGCCTCGCACGCCCGACCGCCCTTCCCGCCCGTTCCCAAGGACGTGCCTTCGGGAAAGACCCTCAGGGCCTCCGTCCCAGGGGACCCTACTGTACCCTGGCTACCAGCGCCCGGCAGGAAGAAGCTGGAAAAAAACAACCTACCCCCCCCGTTTCTGCTCATACAGTGCCGCCCGGAGAGCGGCCCTGGGCAGCGGGGATGCCCCGCGTGGGACGAGGATGCGGCGCCCCCACCCAGGGCTCACGGCCGCGCCGGGGAGCGCGGGGGGAGCGGGAGCGGGGGACGCGGCGTTTCCCGGGGGTGCTACTGCAGCCAGAGGCGGAGGCGCGACAGGTGGACCCCCGAAAGCACGCGGGTCCCCGCTGTCCGAGCTTGTGGGCGCCCGGCGGCACGGACGTGGGTCGGAGGGCGCAGGGGCTGGAAGTGCGGAGTGTGAGCTGGGCGTTTGTGAGAGCTGTAGGTACAACTACAAATATTTGTGTTAGCATTATAGAAAGTGAAAACGCAGTGAAAGGCTGTGCTCATCCAGGCCACTGTGAGGACAGCCTGATACTCGCGTGTCCAATCAGGACACTCAAATTTCCACCACGGTTTATGACCTACTAAAAGGTGTTTCAACATTGATTGAAATCAATTCTTTGCTAAATAGTAACTACTCTATCCATCTTTTGGCTGTATAGCCGCATATATGCATATAAATGAGATTTTGACATAAAATTCATGAAAGAGCTGAAACAGAATGTTCAGATTAATCTTATAGTCCTAAATTTACTAGTGGGTCCTGCCAGCAAGTTTCAAGATGTGATTTCTTTAAGGCCCAAACCAGGAAAAGTTTGTGAGAAATGTACTTGATATTTTATTCTTTGTACCCAACAAGTAACACATATGGACGAAAAAGCTAATATTAGTCATAGAAAAAGGTTTATTAAATGACAAGTGTGAAAAAAAAATTGGTGGCAACATCATATGGTATACTGTTTATACTAACGTTTTGTTTGTAGTGGACAATGTAGACCTAATGTCTTAGGAGTAAAACAAGGAGGAAAGGATGAAGTGTTGTTGACATTTTTAATTAAAAATAGAGGTTGTATCTACAGGCTAGGTAGGATAGGAAATTCTGACACCTGATAATTCTGTTAATTATCAAGCGGTCAACTTGCTGACTGGGGAAAAAAATTGGTCAATCTATTTAAAAATACTTGCTAGGTTTCTTTTTTTAGTTGTAGATGTAGGTGATGTAGAGGGGAAATAACTGAAAAGACTGTCGATCCTAGGATTTAGATGTTGACAATAAACTGCTTTGGGACTTCCCAGAAGTCCTGCACTAAAATGAAAAAGACTAAATTTGTTGTTAATAAGTTGTATAAATCAAGTCACCATGACACTGTTAAAAAACCAAATTGCACCCCAAAGCCATATCATTTGTTTGTTTGTTCATATAAAACAAAAGTACCCATACGCTCTTAGTTGTTTAACTGAAACACGGATGCTGAATCTGACCTAACTCAGGTAAATAAGCTAAATAGTAAAGGGTTCATTGTTTTATTTTGGTGTATATACAGCACTATCCTATGCTGTATATTACTTTATCACTTAGCAAGAATTTTTTGACTTGTCATCATGAACTGAATTTTCAAGCCAGTTTCAAATCTGACATTACCTGTTGTTTAAAATATGATGGTTTGCAAGGATCTCAGAGTAGAATTTATGTAATGTTTCCTATATAATTATGTGAAGATTTAGGCTGCCTTTCGTAGGCCTACGAATTTATAAAGGAGATTTATTCATTTTATGTGTGATAGTTCTATGAGAATATTTATACCAAACGGGTTGATTACATTAGTTAGTAGTCATTAGTAGATAGTCATGAAAACAGGTAAGATATTTTTAGCCTTCATCCAAACTTCCAGAAAATGAAGTAGGCGCAATTTCCTTTGAAGACTGAAGAGTAAGAAGAAAGAGGACATATTTGTGCATAAAATGATCTGGCCTCAAAATAAAAGCCAGCAAGGTAATTTTTGTTTCTTTTTTTTACTCGCATTCCCTATTGTGAATGTAAACCATTCAATCAATTTTCTGGATTCTCCTTGCTTGCCTGACTTCGGTCTGGCTGGGCGAAGGAAGTGGGAGAAGGAAGTCTTGCCGTAAATTCTCACCTGATAGTTCTAGAGGAATCTGCAGCCTGGAGAAATAAGAAGTTCAAGCTGCTTTACATAATGATGTGGATGGTCTTTGTGAGGGACTACCTACTCTGATTTTAGGCATAACACTTGACTGTACTGGTGGTCCTAATACTCATGGGTGTCTCAGAAGATGTGCAAATTGGAGGGAAGATTTCCAAGATGGGAGGAAAGATTCTTCACCTGGCTGTGGGAGAGATGGCACACATGAACAAAACTGAGAAGTGGCTGTGAAGCAGAGGATTTCAGGAAGGACAGTAAGCGAATGTATGTGAGCAAGAAACAAATGAAGAAAGCGATGCTTGGAAGAAAAATATTCCAAAATAGTTTTTAGATCAGAAAAGTAGGATTCTGAAAGAAAGCATTTAAATGGCTTGGGGAAGTGCGATAGTTCAGTATGAATGTCTTCAACCATCTGCTGTTTATCAAATGACCCCAAATGCAAAAGACCTTATTATATGATATACTCACACTTTGATCTCTTTCTTCTTGGAGGAAGTTCTCTTTGCTTTGACTGATGGTGAAAGAGGTCATCATATCGACTGTCGTTACTACATAATTAATCTGTATGCACGCTTACATGAATTCCTTCCGTATGCTGCTATTTACCACATCGCTAATTTTTCAGTTTGAAAATACAGTGAGTTTTTGTGTATCGCTGCCCTCTACTGGAGAGAAGGTCAGAACTGCTCCATCAGGTCTCAGTCCGAAGCCTTAGAGCCAAGGCAGTTGCTAGTGGTCCTTTTTTGTTGGTGAATCACCTTTCCATGACCGAGGTGTAAAGGTGTGGAGATCTGGGTGGCCAGCTTCCATAAAAAGATTTCTTTTAGTCTGTGAGTTCAAATAAATGATCATACAATTTTATGTCTGAAGTTTATTGACACAGGCAAAATGATGACTAAGCAATGGTTGAGATTTTAAGATGCATGTCTTCCACTACCTTTTGGAAAAGAGGCATCTAAATTCAACACAGAGATGCTGAAAATTCTGAACAGTGCTGCTCTGAAAAGTATTTGCCTATAACTTTATATATAATCTCATCACTTTTCATATCTAAATACTTTGGTTCACTCTCCGCTGCATTACAGAAAGATTGCCCTCCGTCCCTTTTCCTATCTGACGTTTCATGCCTCTATATTTACCTTTCACCATCTATATAAATACTGCCAGAGTACCACATTTATTTTACATTTTATTTTCATTTTTCTTCCAGACTGGGCATTAGCAGAACAACAGAAACATGAAGAGCACAGCAGTGATATTCTCCCAGTTCCTCAGTGTTTCATTCCCTCCACCTACTGTCACGACAACCTATGCACATCCAAAGCAGTTTCTGTTGGAATGCACCAAGTTTTCCAGCTGTCTGAGCACATGCATCGCCAAGGCATGGTGAGAGCTGTGAAGGATGAGGCCTGCTCAGAGCAAGCAGGAAAGAAAGTTTCACTATCACTTTCAAAATATGTCTTCTACACAGTAGATGCTACCAATTTCTGCGTTCATTTTTAACTTTGTCACATTTGTGTCAGATTTGCAAAGATGGAGATCAAATGTGTGCACTTCTCATTCCCTCGTGGCATCAGCTATTGCCGCAAGGCAAGAAGGTATTCTGAGTTTGGCTGTAAGGGTAGAATCACTGAATCACAGAATCATTTAGGTTGGAAAAAATCTCTGAGTTCATCAAGTCCAACCTTTAACTGATCACCACCTTGTCAACTAGAACATGGCATTAAGTGCTAATGCCAGTCATTTCTTGAACACCTCCAGGGATGGTGAATCCACTACCTCCCTGGGCAGTCCATTCCAATGTTTAACAACCCCTTCCATGAAGAAATTCCTCCTGATGTTCAACCTGAATCTCCCCTCATGTACTTTAGGCTGTGTCCTCTCATCCTATCACTGGTTGCCTGAGAGAAGAGAACAACCCCCACCTGGCTACAACCTCCTCTTAGGTAGTTGTAGAGTGTGATGAGGTCATCCCTGAGCCTCCTCTTCTCCAGGCTAAACAGCCCCAGCTCCCTCAGATGCTCCTCATAGGACTTACCCTCTAGACCCTTCACCAGCTTCGTTGTCTTTCTCTGGACTTGCTCCAGCACCTCAGTATTTTTGAACTTTGTATCTTCAACACAGGCAAAAGAATAGCTTTCCTGGCTTCTACCCTAATCTGATTATTGGCAGAGCCATTCAGCCTAAAAATCTGCTTTCTCCTCCTCTTCTGAGTACCCTGAAGCACACATCTGCGTAGAGAATTTTATTTTAAATATTTTTACTTTCCTAATGTTTTAAATGTCTATGGTTGAAAAGGTTTAGTATCTGCCATGGCCATTGTATGTCTGTCATATTTTATTGGGCTGCACTGAAGATAATATTGTCCTAGGTGGTTGAATTGTGTGGGTTCCTCATCTCGTATTACCTAATTAGTTGCTATAAAAACCACTTTACTGCAGTAAATTCCTTTCCCTGTCCTAATGGCTAACATGAAGAAATTAATAGGGCATAGAGTAGAGTGGTTGTTCCCAATGAGTGACTCCTAAATGACAGGTGTCCTCCAAGGGAAAGGTGAGCAGGCATCAGCTCACTTTCTACATCCACATGGACTATTAACTGGTCAGTTAGAGATGGATGATAAGGTGACCTGCTGAGCCACTCATTATGCATCCAGAAAAATCGGAAAACAATACGGTGTCAGTTCAGCATAATTACTTAATATAGAGAAAAAAACTTCATGATTAGCAAGCGTTTGCAATTGCTACATATTATTTTCTGATCTAGAACTAAAACAAGTACTTTGTTGAAAGTATTATTCTTGTGATCTTTAGGCTATCAAACACACAATTGTGCAAAACCCGTGACTCTCAACTTATATCAGGAAATAAGTCAGAAGTTGTCTTGAGAGGCTTCTCAGCGTGGTTTCTGTTTTGGAAGATGTAAAACAGAAGATTTGAGAAAACCATCTTTCCCCATACTGCTCCAAATCTTTATCTGGTAATAGAAACAAACAACTTGCTCTGATTTTCAGATATCAGAATGTATTTTAGTGGTATCAACAGCAGCATTATGAATAAGCATAAAGAGAGAGGAAGGAAAATTAGTTCAAACCAACAAACCTATGAAATTCTCTCAGTAGAATGAAAATACTTTTGCAGATATTGAAAGCTCTGAGAGAAGCACTAAGTGCATATTAGTTTGTAAACATCTGCAAGAGCGTACATTGAATTTCTTAATTAAGGAGAGCTATAATAGCTTATAATATCACGTTTTTTAAATATAAGCATATAATTCTAAAGTGAAGTGCAATACAATATTTTTGCTTCTTTTGACAGAAAAAGAGGGAAACAGAAAAAGAACTTTCTATGAATGAGAAGACTAGCAATCATGTAAAGAATTGTCTCTCACTTAAGATTTTAAGAAAGGTATTTTTAGATAAAAATATTTTATATCTGCATTAATTCCAGGCAGCACAAATAGCACAAAGCAATCAGAGCTAGCTGAAAACTGCCATGTAGTTTGTACAGAAACCATCATCCTGTACTATGTGAGCTAGGATTACTCTTTTCTTATAACAGGTGATAGTGGAAGATACTTCTCTACTCAGACCAACTGCACATCAAAGAGCTCACAACTGTCAACTGAGAGCCAAACTGAGACCTTGACTACCACTGCAGGTAGAAAATAGAGTATCAATAGAAGAAGAAACAAGAGTTGAGCTCCAATATTCTGGTTTTAGATTTTAAGAGTAGTGTTATCATTTGCATCTACCTTGGTCTGTTTCAGCCACCAAAATATTTTTAAAACAAAGGCCTTCACACAAAGCACCAGTGTCCTGGAGAGGAGTCTTAGGAACATTCAGCAGGGCTTTCTGATGTGACAACTCAACTCCCTCCCTCTCCTTAAATGGCTGGATGTCAAGAAGTGATAGCTAGATTTGTCCAGACTTAATGTTATGCAATAATCTTGTCATTTGAACAGAAAAGGAAGTAAGGAGATAGCTGTTTTCTGCATTCTTGTTAAGCCTAACCCAGAATGAGAGAAACTGAGCATAAAATGTGCAATAACGCAGATGGAATTGTTCATTTTTCTGAGGTTTGTGTTTGTTTTTTTATTTATTGTACATTATGGGAAAAGGAGTCAACAGTTTGTTTTGTTAACCATTTTTCATGATCCTTTCATGTGAATCCCAAAAAATCAAGTAGTAAGCACCACACAGCTGTCAAAAGGTCCCAATATTTGAGATTAAACCCACATTTTTAAAATGCTCAATCATCTTCCACTTTGTGCCTGGAAGATATGCTGGTATCTCACAGTTAGGGTGTTTTTGAGGAGAGCTTTTAACAAAAACTTCTGAGTTAAACTCCAGAAAGACCGATAATTAAGACTTACATCAATAAAGGTGTCAGTCAAGTAGGGAAAAGGAATTATTTTAAGGCACAATAAAGAGCTGATAATGTCAATAAAGGTAGCAGAAAGAAATATTTCAGGCTTGTTTCTCCTTCTATGGAAGTCAACAAGAGTTGTATGATGAAGGTAGTAGCAGAGTAAGATAACAAAAGATCAGATCATATGAAATATTTTTTTGTTTTCCATCTGTAGTCTGAACAAAGTGACATGTATAACAGTTAAGTGTTATTATAATTAAGCATCATCTTTCATGG
Source organism: Neopelma chrysocephalum (assembly GCF_003984885.1). Lineage (NCBI taxonomy): Eukaryota > Metazoa > Chordata > Aves > Passeriformes > Pipridae > Neopelma > Neopelma chrysocephalum. Next base: position 26,873,243 of record NW_020897689.1, read on the forward strand.
AAGGTCTGTAGTTAAAGACAAATTAAAAACAACACAGGAAGAAACTACTTAATTATACTTTTTAAAATATGTGAGAACATATTCCAACATATTTAATCTCAAGTAGAAAAAGTTTTCAGGTACTGATACAAATCTACAGTTGTTCAAAATATAGGGTTCTTGTATGGAAGGTCATACTAAAAGGTTTGGGTTAATATGAGCAATTTGACAAGAGAGGGCATCTCTTGAAATTCCCAGAATTTTGCATTTCATAACCTGAGAATTTCAGGTTATGAATTCATAGTTCATAATTCTCATTCTGAGAATTTCATAGCCGTATTCCAGAGAAGTCTTTTCTTGTTACATACATATACTGCAGTTATGGACAATCATGCACACTGCTTTCAAAAGTTCACTGTTAATGGGTATGGAAAAAAGTGTGTATCGAAAACAATTGACTCTATTCTGCCTTCTCTGTGGCAGTTTCTGCCAGATATTTGGGGTAGTGGTGTTTATCCCTCAAAAGCAAGGAGAATAGTTTATTCAACACAACTGAATAAACTCTCCTCAGAGGGAGTTTTGTCCTCATCAGAAAGCCAGCAGCCGTTGAAGGACACTGCCCTGCTCCCTGTGAATTATATCCTGATAGTGCCCTTTCCCCTTCCTAGCAGCCGTATGTTAGTTCATTCAGTGTATTGCTATTGCTTACTTCCAAAAAGCTGAAGCAGCCCCCTGAACTCACAAAACCCCCCAGACTTCTAATATGTGCAGGAAGGGGCAAGTTTTATAACTTCTGTAACAAGAAATCTTTTTGTAAGAGGAAATGAACTTCTTCCATTTCAGTGTTCTAGCTACCAGCTATTGAGAAATTTTTGTTTTCTAATAATCAGCAAACGAATCTGTTTTCAGCTGAGCTAGCACCGCCTTGGAAATCTGCAAGTGCCTGTAAAGTGCTGTGCAGCTCAGCTTATTTTGTAAAATTGTTTGGAGGCCACAATAAAATATATCTGACAGCGTTCTTGTGTAAATCATTCCCGCAGAACAGAACTCCAACACCATAAGCTTTGATCTCACTTGGTAACATTTCACTCCTAGAAGCTTATAAATAAAAATAAAATGCGCTATTTGCTCCTTTTTTAGTACTCATTAAATTTTATTTTAACATTAACATGGCATTCAGTAAAGGACAGCAAGCTACCTTGAATAAATCCCTAAGCATACACAATGAAGCATCTCTGAATGCAGAATCCTTTGGCAAAAGCTAGACCAGAACACTGCACAGCATCCATCACCAAGGTGTAGGGGAAAAGAGTTCGGCTGATGGCAAGAAAACAGATTCCTCGACTTACAAAAAGTGCCACAGTACAGCTTAGTCAGCACTTTGGTGATTAATTACAGCTCGAGATAGACCCTCTGCTATAGAGCTTCTCTGTGCTGCTTCAGTGACACAGAGAACCTGTGAAGCTGGTGTAATTGACTCTTGTGGAGAGAAGCTGAAGGCAAGATCACTGCTGTGATCATAAGGATGCAAAAGCCGCCAGGATGACCAGAGGTCAACAAAGGGAATAGAATATTTTAAGCACAGGTAAAATATCAAAAGACATTACTATCAGTAGCATTACAGGGTACTGTGTTGATTTCTTATAATGCTGTCTTCATTTATTTATTCAAAAAGGTTTTTTTTTAAACTGCCATTACCTGAAAACTGAAGCTGGGGTTGAAACCCAGGTGTGGTTCTTTCTGCATCACTGAAGGAAAGAAAGTGTCAGGAGTGTGCCATTGACGCAGTACTTAATAATGCTGCTCTTTAAGCCACATATAAACCTGTGGCAGTTTGAGCCACGTTAGAAATCTAAAAATCCAATTTTCAGGCTTCTCCACCCCCTCCCACAATTTATGCCAACACCAAAGAGAAACTTTCAGGCCAGAGGCTTCTATAGGGGAAGGGGGAAGTATATACATTTATTTACACAAATAAATACTATACAAGCTAAAAACAACTATATATACATTACATCTCTATCAATCAGTCCTTTCAAGCCCCTCCTTTAAGTTTAGTCCAGGAAAGAGCCTTTTCAAGGCTGGAAAGTAACCAATCCCTCTGTGGGAGTGTTCTGGGCCTGAACGCTCCCCCCTCACCAACTTCCAGTTGTTTGTTGCAGTCTCTCCTCCTCATGAAGTCCAGGAAGATAGCTCTGAGTCCTTGCTCTCCTGCTGCTGTGTGATCTCTCTCTCTCTCTCATACCTTGGTTCGTAGGCTGCTGCAGTGTGGTTCTGCTCATCAAGTGTCCACGTCCTGGCATGTGGATTTCTCCTCAGGTTTTCGGTTGTCCTGCGTGGCAGAGACATCCTCCGGGCCCCTTCTCCCTCTCTCTGGGCGGGGTCCGTCTCCAATTTCGCTTGGGACTCTTTCTCCCGAGCGCCGGGCCTACCTCCACGGCCCGTCCACTTGGCTCAGCTTCAATGCTGAGCCTCTCCTCCACTTTCCAGCGGAGGGAAAGGAAAGCCCCCCTCCACAGCTTAGCTGTAGAAAAGGAGGGGGGAGAAGGCTTGGCTACAAAAGCCTGCCTCTCTCCTCTTACCTCAGGTCAGATTCAGGTGCTCACGTGAGTCTCTTCCCTCACTGCACACACTCAAAATGCTGCCTCTAACTCTGCTCTGAGCTAGGCAGAGCTGGGGGGGCCGCAGGGCTCCCCTCTCCCCCCGGAGGGGAGAAAGGGAGCCCAGCCACCCCCTGGCCTTCCACACCTACACGCAGCAGACATCAACAGCCCAAGTGCCAACACAGAACTCTTGCCAACCACTTCCGGTGCTGTGTATATATGATTTTGAGCAGAAGCGAACAACATGAGTGGTGATTGGCTCTTCAGGGAACACTGCCCTGGCACCCAATCACCTCTGAGTCCCCCTCTTCTCGAGGGGGAGCCAATCTCAAACCATGACAACCATTTCTATCTGTCACTGATACGTTGTTTCTCAGGGTTAACAAGAATAAAAGGTGGTAATATATGCTTTTGTCTTTCAAGAGAATTATAGGTAGAGTTTTGAAGAAGGAATTCTTATGCTAAAAAATGCCATTGTTTTAATTGTATCATGGTTCATTTCCTACCATAAATGCAGTAAAAATCGGGCCTGGGAAAGGAAGGGGAGAAAGAAAGGGGGAGATAAAATGCCTTACAGTTTTCTTAAAGTTAACCAGTCTGACCTGTTACTTCATCTGTACTGGGTTTCTATTAGTCTCTGGAACAGACTCCTGAGGGAAACTGAGGGTCCTATTTCTTCATCTTTAACTACTGTTTTGTAGAAAGCACTTGAGATTATACTCTCATTCTACCAAAGCAGCTAAATACGCCTATTCAAACATAAAGATTTTTTTTATATCAATTTTCATGTATATTTAAGTGGATGAATTTGCAGCCCTAAAATGAAGTAAGGAGTAAATTCTAGAGATCACTAAACACTGTTAATAAATACCTCTGTGATAGATGACCGTGATGTTACTCCATTCTGATAATTTAATACTTTGTTTTCTCCTTACAGTCTGGTTATCATCCAGGATTCTTTAATGGGAAGTGGCAGACTATAGGAACAAAGAACAGTCCATCTTTAAACTGCTCTTCATAGTTGAGCTGTTCTAAATCCCATGGACAACTTTAAACTCAAGACCACCATATTCTCACTTGGTTTAACAGAAGCAAGTGGTGCCTATTTCAAGTAGACAGAATTTCATTCAGGGAAGAAATTAATACAGTTTAAGGTCAAAAGAGCTGGTAAGGGGGCCTCCTATATGTATATCACCATTTTTTATATAAGGTCTGATAATTTGCTTTTATTTTAAAAAGATCAACCTAGCCTGAAATGTGCTCAGAAAAAGAATGGTTCTTCTTCTTCTTTTCTATGAAAACAAACTCATCTAACCAGCATCAAAGAAAACAGCTCTGAATAGTTACATACCAATATCGGACTGGGCTCATAGAGGAGTTAGCCAAAGGCCAATTACAAGCTGATCTAGCTAAAGCCAGTGTATTCTGGACCTAGGACAATCTGGATTTAGGCCAAGAACTAGGATGGAAAGAGCTTTACTGGATGATGAATTATCTCCTGCTGTCAGCAGACAGTAGAAAGACATACATTCTCCTACTGGAATTACGCAGCATAAGATAAGATAACAAATGCCACTTAAAGGTAGCATGAATCCTGAGAAACACATTCTCAATTGCTTGTGATGCTGTGCCTGCTTATTTTTTAACATTTCTGTGAACATAATATGAACTATATATTGCAAAGTTCATCCCTCTGCATCCCATCCCTCTCTGCACATAAAGAGTGCACCCCAACATAGTAGTTGGCTTTAAAATTATTTAATATTCATATTGTTTTAATGCCTAAGAACTATGCTCAGGATGATCAGTTCTCCTGTACCAAATGCTTTGCAAATATAGAATAAAATAGTATCTTTCAGGGAGCTAATGAAGTGAGAGCAAGACTAGAGATGGAAGATAAGCAAAATAGGGAAGTAACTGGTGACAGACAACATGGCTTCACTAAGGGCAAATTGTGCTCTACAAATTTTTTGACCTTCTGTGATAGAGTTACAGACTTGGTGGATAAGGGAAAGCAGCTGATATTATCTACCTGCACTTCTGCAAAACATATTAATATTATCATTGAGATTTTTTTATCTGGGCTCAGGGATCCATTTCAGCTTCTAAATATATGTGAAAATGTCAAGAAATCACTTACAAAATGCATTTACAAAATGCATTGTATGGAAAGGTATCAAAAACTTTTGCATCTCAGAATTTTCCCTATATTGAGCAAACGTTTGATCTGGTTAAGCAACTGGATAAAAGTTCAATCCGCTGATTCCTCTGAAAATTTTACATAATCCATGCGTCTTCAAAGGTTGAAGGAAGAATCACAGACAGCTATGCTTTATAAAACATCTAAACTCTAGAACAAGGCAAATTAGTTTTAAAAGTTAAGTGCATGCTAGGAGTGCAGTAAAAGTCAATCAGAATTAATGCTTGCACATATTCTTACAGCTGTGACATTAATCAAGTGTAAAGTGAACATAAAGTGGTATATATGGCACAATTCACCCTTTTCTGGAAAGGTTTTCCCACAGGGGCTCACATAGTTTTGGAGGGAGCTCTACATCTTCAAATGTTTCAGTATTATGTAATATGTGTGATGGTGAAGGTGAAAACTCTACACAGTGGTATGCTCAAGAGCAGGACTGTTAGGCAGGATGTAGTAGGACAGAGAGAAAAGGTGTGTAGGATTTGAAAAGTAGCCTTATTGCCCTAAGCTGAGGTGCTTACTTTCTGCATACCCTCAGTAAAATGGTTATCACACACTTTTCTATGTGATAAAAGAACGTTTTATATATACACTGAAGCACATACCAGTCTCTCTCCTGGCTGGTACAAGAAGAATATAACCCATCAAGTCCCATTATTTCCCTGAGAGTTTGAAGCTGTGAGAGCTCAGTGCTCAGCATGTTCTAGATGTAGATTCTCAGTGCAGTGACAGCTAGCAAGGTTACTCATAAGGATAAGGTGGAACACGCATATAAACATTTATAGAATTAGGTTTTTGGCCTCTGTCCTGGAGCATACACTCTCAATTTAGTACTTGAAGTTTTAAATATTGCCCTCTGAGAAGCTCTTTGTACCACTGTTCAAAATGCAGTTCATCAACTTGCCATTCCCTAGCTGGCTTCATTGATGCTTCGCTAGCTCTACTTTTTCTTAGACAAGAATACATATCCCTGTATCCAGAGGCAGTGTCAAAGGAAGGGAATAAATGCCCTTTTAAGCGCTAAACCTTAAACTTTTATCACTGTTAAAAAAATTCTCAAGACATTATTAACTCTTATGTGGTGAGAAAATAGGTGAAATAAAATGAAAGTAGAAAGTGAATAAATAAGTGTTCCTTAAATAATTTTGGACACACACATAAAAAGACAGTCTCTTCACCACATTTTTAGGCAATGGCTTCAGGCTCCTAGTTCATAACTAGAGTTTCTTGGTTCTTTGGCTAATTTAACATTAAATTTAATTTCTCTCCCCACCTAAGCAACTTATCCAAAAAACTTAATATGTGCTTTTGAGCCCCCACAATCTTATGTTTATGGCCAGGGTTGCAGTGCAGAACATTTCACTCCAGAGGAACTCAGCGAGTGACTGGAGCTTGGCAGCAAGGTGCCAATTTGACCCGACATGAGGCTATTTGCTCCAGGACCTGTCAGAATGTGCTGACTTGGCCAAAGAGGAAGAATTGCTGTTCTTTTTACTGCCAATAACTGATCCACTGCCATGTCAAGACTGCAAGAACTCCATACCCATGTGAACGTCAGAGCCAAGAAAAGCCTCAATCTGGCCTTTCCAGCAAAGTTGGAAAAGCCTTAATCTGGTCTTTCAATACTGAAAGAGGAGAAAATTAAGGTTTCTGATTTGAATCTTGTAAAATGTCTCATACTCCATTCATTTAGACTAAACTCTCAGTATTAAAGTACTAAATTCTACAGCACTAAGGGAATACAAAGCCCTAAAATTCTATACAGACACACGAAGTCCCTCACCAAAGCCCATACCTTCCTCTGAAAAAGAGCACTTTGATGTCAAATTTAAAACTCCTGACCTATTTAGCTATTTCATAAAGAAATTGTGTCCTCAGAAAAGGTAACATTATAACTCATACCAATTCTTCCACTGGCCTTCTTCAACTTCAGGCTCTGTTCTAATCTCTTTTATTTTAGTTCATACAGCTAGTTCTCTCCCCAGTCTCAATCTCAGTCAAACCTTGGGTCATTCATTCCACAGTTGGTTCTGGAGCAACAAAGACAGAAAATAGTTATGCATGATCAAGATGCAGATTATAATGTTGAAATTTGTGCATGTCAAAACTATTCTATTCAGGAAAAAAAAAAGGAAAAAAGTTACAGTTGAAATTAAGAAGGGCACATGCAGAGAGAAAGATAAACAATGTCATGAATATGGTTCATCACAGATTTATTTTTTCACTCCCGTGAAAGACATTCTTCCTAACACCGGCGACCTTGCACAATTTTTTATCTTTTTTTTGTAACTAACAGGGCATGGGGAATAATAGTGTGTCCTTTTATGAAATTATCAAACAAATCATCCTGTGTGATGTTTCTGCAATTCCTTGTTCTACTAAACAACGTATGTTAAATCGTTCTAATGCTCTTTGAAATGTGTGAAAATAAACAGGCAGGAGTTATTGAATAAATCATTTAAGTGATATTTGATAAACACAGAGGAAGAGCTTATGTTAAAAATGCCTCTGTGTTTATGTAGCAAAGATGTAGCCTTATGACTGGCTTGTATTTTGAGAAATTCACATTGTTAATTTCAAAAAAGAGTTTTCCATGCAATAGTTTTGCCATTCAGCCAGTATTATGTACCTTAGTACACTGTGTTTGAAAGCAAACGTAGTGGATTCATACAAATAGAAGCAAGGGCAATCAGGGATACTTTAGAAGAGTCATCAGAGCTTGTTTATGCCATTTATTCAAGATAGGTGGATGATGTATATTCACCAGGTACAGAAAACCAGTACCTTAAAACCAGGAGTTTGAATCATTCAAAGGCTAATAGTGTTCTCTGAGTCTGTAAATAGCTACAAAAAGGCATGGAATTTCTTTTTTCTTTTTTTTTTTTTTTTTTTTTTGAGATGTGTGTGTGTGTTGTTTTGGTTTTGCTTATTTTTAAAAAAAAACAAGCACAGGAAGTATATTTTACAACTTTGAAGAAATATTTTAGCTAATGGTATCTCATAGGGAAGATTCGTCTAACTTTATCATGTAAATACAAAGGCACCATTGCAAAGCATCATTAGCATTCTTGCTAAACTCGAAAAAAAATATCAAACAAACAACCTATAACCGAATAGCAGAGTAAATTAGAACCTTGCTGCTCTGCAGGGGAAAACTGAAATGTACAATTGCCTTTGTGCACTGCATTTCCACTATAATCAAATGGAAAGTTACCATTCTTAGTTTTACCATTAGAATGTTCAGCAGTGACTAGATAGGAAAAATGAACTGTGCAATGAAAGAAAATAAAGCTTTATCTGCACACTATTTACTAGAAGACTATTAAAAACAGAAATGAAGATAGCTAGCAATGAAAGAGGATGGGGAACCTACAGAATTGATCCTTAGTAATATAACTGTCTAGTGCACCTCAGTTTCTCCTTTTAGTAGATCTATAAATGCATACACTGTAGAACTGTTTTTTCACATTGAAAAATTTTTATTATTACAAATCATGTGATGATGTCTTCCCAAGTGTTCATTTCCCAGGAGGGTTGCTAATAGTTAATAAAAAAATATTAAAATTTACATGGTACTAAAAACTAAACTGGAAAATAAATATGCAATAAATGAGAATGATTATACTGAACATTTATTAGCTTGTAAGCATACTAAATCAGAGCTTCTTTATTAATATAGCTCAAGCTGCTATCGGAATGTATTTGAATTTATGTCTAGGCTTACATAGTCTTTCTGGGAATTTGAACAATAGTAGTAGATTTGAAAGAATGTAACTGAAAGAGAAATTGTTATCTAATAAATATAGAAACAATGGAAAAGCTAGTATGAAAGAATGTTTAACGTAAAAGGAGTACAGTCGTGCCATAGTATATGGCTAAAAAAAAGTTTTCTGACTCTAAAAAAGAGTTTATTAGTTATTCAGATGCTTAATTTGCTATAACCCTGGTCTACCAACCCCTGAAGTGGCACCAGCATTTGGAAAGTGACCTGAGCAGACTCACTTTACGGCAAGAAATGGAGAGATGGAATTTTCTGGCACATTGAAGTTATTTAAAGGCCAACATACATGCACATTCTCTCACTTTGGTCACAATTAAGAATGTTATCTCCACCCAATTAAAAAAAAAAGGCAAGACTGACCTCTTTTCATGCTGTTCTTGATTTCCAGGATGTACAATTCCTTTACCTCTTTTCTCTTGACGTACAAAACCTTATGATTCTCTGTATAACCCTTTCTGCCTATAAGAGGAGCTGAACTAATGATGGATATTGCACCACCAGCAGATACTTTTGAAGGTGCAGATTTCCCCAGTGTACTGACTATGAACTTTAGTAGTTTCAGCATGTAGGGTATTAACTATAGCATAAAATATGAGACTAGTTCGGATGTGAGTTAGGGGCTAAAAGATGTTCAGGGTAAAGTATTCTGAGAATATATCAGTTTTTAAACGTCATCTGACTGTGAATACGATGAATCCATCAACCCGTCTTAAGCCTGGTTGGATTGCTTAGTGATTCAAAATAAGTTTTCCAGGTGGTCTTTACCTAGATAGAGAACAGTGAAGAACTCTCATTTGAAAAAGTTGGGAGGAGATATAATTCATGGCAAAGAATAAAAAATGGAGTTTCCTGGAACATATTACTTAAAATACATTTTGACACAGTGTTAGCATTTGAAATAGTTGTACTTGTATAGAAATGCTGAGTATCCAACTATAGCTAACTTCTTAATACACATCTCCCTTCCTTTTACTATAGCCTCACCTGTATCCCCTCTGGATTGAAATTCCTGAATTTTTATTTATTTTTTCCAGGTGGTAAGAAAGCTTGAAGAAGAGAACTTTCACCATTTACTGATTTCAATACCCACTAACGTCCAAAACTCTGCAATATGAGCGCAAACATATTGCATATGAGTGCAACTCAGTCTCCTCTGGGTTAGGAGACTTTGCAATAATAACAACAACAACAATAATAATAATAATTTCAATTTGGACAAATTTAAATCAGAATCCTGATAAGGCATCATTCCATGATGTAAAGGTAATGGGTAGTTTCATACTGAGCCAGCTTTATTCCTGGAGTGGTGAACGCCTCCACTCTATTCTGGGAGACACCACAGACAGAGACAGCTCTGAAAAAACTTATTCTCCCTGGATGAAAAAAAGCTCTTCTGCATCCATGCAAAAGAAGATATTGCAGGCAAATGTGGACATTTATTTAAGAGGAAGCATGCCAGTAAGCTCATAGGTGGGATGGCTGTGATATGTCAGCTTTAAAGTCCTTGGTGGTAATGGCAAGAGGAATTGCCTTCACCTTCTGGTGTGAACATATGCTAAGTCTGCTTTCCAGCTCTTCTTATAGGAGTTAAGTGAATCAAAATATTTGGGGCAAATCCAAGTTAAGCACTTAAGTGATGTGCAAGCTTTAGAGATAACCTTACATTGGTAATGTTACTAACAAATATATAGCTTTCTATAGAATTTCTAGACCTGATATTCAGGTACAAGATTAAACCGTCTCTGACTAGAAATTTTAATAATAATGGGGGAAGGGTATGTTGGATGATATCCTATATAATGAGTATTATTACCAAAGTAAAGGTAAAATGAAGAAATTGGTCTTTTTTCAATATTGATCTCATGGGTATAAAATTGACATTATTTGCCAAGAGCTGTCTATTTCTTTTTCTATTTCATTTATTTTTCTCAACAATAATGCATTTCTTTGCTGCTGTGTTATCCTAACTATTTGATATGAAATCTGTTATGGGTTACTTAGTCTGTAGTGCTCTCACACAAGTTCAGGTTGTCGGTTTCTTTTTGCTTCAATAGAAGCTAAGAATTTTTCTGCCATAGACTGATAGAAAAATATATAATTTCTGTCTGACTTACACTTTTTTTTTTTGCCAGCTTCTAGCTGCAAAGAGATTTTAAAATTAAATTATTTATTAGTAGGCATTAATTCATAAACAGTATTTGAAATTCTTCAGTGTGCTTCCATATATTAGAACAGTAATAATAATTGTATTTCATTTCCATGGGATTTTCCAGGAGCTGACCTTTACAGTATAAGCCAATTAGACCAGTCAGTGTTCCTCTGCTCTTCTGAGAGAGGTGAAATTAGAAAATATCTTGTTATAACTTTCTGAAAAAGGTGGAAAGCTGAAGAATTAGAGTTTGAAGTCCTTTCAGTTAATCTCCATGGACAAGAGATTTCCACATGATTAAGCTACACATGCAGATTTAAAGATCTAATCTCAGTTCCTCTCTGAAAATTTGTATTTTCTCTCTCAGTTCTTTGCTAGGAAGAAGCCCATCACAAACATTGAAGATGAAGCCCCAACATGTTTCTGAGCTCACTAATACCTATTGTTATTTTTAGGTTTTGAGCCATTTTAAGTGGAAATGTTTCTGTGGGCACTTATGGTCTCTCAACTATCCAGGAAACAAATTCTAGATTTTGAATCTTTGTCTTGTATCACTACATGATCAACATTAAAGAATTTCCCTAGAGATAATTTCAACTATATGGACACAGAACTGATGTGTTAGCTTTTACTTTCCAGAATTAGTCAGAGGAGAAAAAAGTCTTCACTTAGGACTTTTTATAATAACATGCATAAAAAGGTTTTTTTCAACAAGTGTTTTGAATTGTTTGCAGCTAGCTGAAACAAAATCAAACAACACAGTAATGCATGCAATCTTGAAACTGATCACTACAGAATTTCCATTTTAAAAGTCAACCCATTTGATTTACTTCACATACCATATTTTATAAATGGAGAAGAAACTTAATAAATAGAGAAAGAGTAACGGAATTAGGATAGAAGGAATCAAGAGCTAAAGTCCATATGTCTAAAACAGTTTGGGGCATACTGGTTAATATCTATATAAAGAATACTTCCATTCTAAAATGCACTAGTTTGAAGAAGGCAGTTTGACTGCAAATAAACTTAATCTAAACCAACTGTGAAAGATAGTCTGTTTTTTTCCCTCTTTTATGCTTTATAAATAAGGCAGAGAAATTTTATTTCAAACACATAGACTAATTTGGTAGTTTCATTTAACTTTCAGTAATCAATTTTCACTAAAACCAAGAAGAATTTCTATCCAAATGTTCTATCTAATTTTCTATCTCAATAGACAGACATGAAAGATTTTTTGTAAAAATTTTATCAAAACCCACCAGAGAAGTTGAAAAACACTGATGAATCATTCCTCTAAAGAGTCAGAATTCAATTAGTGTGCTATATTTACCAGAAAGGAAATTGAATTTTCTTTTTAAAGATGCATTTTTTCAATTCACATTTCACCTTTTTTCTAACACTGCCTCTATTTTATCGTTTTGGTTGAGTGATTCACCTCACTAGCAATGAAGATGACAGTTCTCACTGTTTTCAAGGCCAGCTCATAGGATGTAGGTAAGCTTCTCCAAATTTCTGATTCACAGAAGTTCCATTGTTTGTGTTTGTTAATTAATGCTTGGAGCTGAAGTTAAGCACACCTTCCAGAAAGGCTCCCCATGTTGATTTTTGACTACTGTTCGTACAAGGTTTATCACAAGCCTTTGTTACAATTCCCAGTAAATAACATCCCTTCAAATTGGCACATTAGTTTGATCTGTGTTATGGCAAAAATTTCAGTATCATTATGTTTAAGTTCACTTACACATATTTAATTTTATCACTTTCTGTTTTCTAGACAGATTTATCTTTTATCCGATTTGAAACACAGATTAATAATAATACTCTTTAATCCTCTGTTTGATGAACTAAATTGATTGAGACCCTTAATTCTCTACTTGTAAGATATAGTTTCCACCTCTTTAATGGTGCCTGGGCTCTTCTCCAAACCTAGTTTAGTTTCTCGAGATCTTTCTTTAAATACAAACACTCAAATTACAAATCATGTTTCAGTAATGTTCACATCAGTATCATAATAGTTACATCCTAAAGGACAATGTAACAGCAATTTTCTCACTGGAATTACGATTAGCTATTAGCATGATCATAATACCTTATTTAGAGTCATTGCTCCCTGGGGTAGAGTCTCCTGTCATATTTGATTGTCTGCACCTTGTCTTTAGACATAAAACCATCTGTCTCCTATTGAAGCGCATAGTGGTTTACTGTACCTATGAATCAAGTTACCCCTGTTGCTTTGTATTAGTAATTGTCCTTGTCATGTTTTCCCTCTCCTTCACTAATGAATTTTTGTGTTTTCTTTCATGTCGTTGACAGACACATTAAATGTCACAGCTCAAAAGTTGATTTAGAGAGGTGATTCATAAAGTTCTTCTTTTTCAATTTGTTTTTGAATTGTTGGTTGCAAGCAAACTGTTGAGAGGTTTGTACTTCTCCTTGCCCTTTTTAGTTTCACAGTTACTCAGTTTGGCTGTGCACTGGTAAAATTAGACTTAAACTGGACCAGCCTATATTGTGTAATTCACCCTTTGGCTTAAACTTTATTCTCCTACTTGATGGTGTTTTTCCATACATCACTGTAATTTCTATTAAGTATTTAAGTATTAACACCTGTTAAATGTTAGAGACTTTCTATTTTAAAAGGCAACTATAAATACTATGCCAATGTTCAAAAGTAGCAGCAATACACAATCTCTTTTTTAAAACACCATATTATTGCAAACACTTGTGTGATTATATTACTCACTTTTAAAAAAATAATCAAAGCTTTTGTGTATTTAAAGATAAGCGTGTACTTAATTACTCACAGGTTTCCTTTTTGAAATATCACATTGTTCTGATTCTCTCTGCTTCCGTAAAGGTACCATAAAAACCTTATTCACACAGAGTACTGGCTAGCAGCCATGAGATATGCCCAGGTTAGAGATCCCCTGCAAAAACACTCAAATATCCTTTGGATACTCCTTTCTCAGAACTGCAGATCCCCTTTCTCTAACTCCTGCCACCTCAAATGCCAGTTGGTGCTGCTGGCTCTGCTGAAGGCAGCAGCAGGAGCAGCTGCAGCAAAATGGGCAAGGCTGCTTGCCTACCTGAAATCTGTACCTTGAGTTAAAAGCTTAATTTTTGTCATTTCTGTGGGCTAGATAGGCATTTGTCTTGTATGCCTGAACTGCTTGCATGTATCTTTACACGGAGAACTCTGCAATAGGGAAAATAGTGAAAAGTGAAAGAAACTAATTTAAAATAATCTAATGATTATATTTTCCAGATAAAAATTTGAGATATTTTCTGATGAGAATCCACATAAATGTGACTAAAAGCCATGTTTCATCAAATATTCACCTTCTGTGGAAAGTATGCTGCTCAATCCATTTCTCAAAATGGCTTCACAAAACTGGCAGCTGATTTAAGTCAGTATTACCTTTGGAATGGTGCAGGTGAGTTCTAGTGATGTGCTATAGTTTCCATGGGCTTCCTTTGGGACCACAGATAACTCCACCGCCAGTGGTTCTTCAAACTTAGTGAAGTTTCCATTGCTATTTTCAGTTTTGTGTATAATCACTCTCTGTATAGTTTGGATCCTTAATACTCTAAGGTTAGGAGTTTTTCAGCCGGGATTTTGGTTCTGACCATACAATTTTAAGATAGATTCTGAAAACGTAATCCTTTCAAACATTTTTGTCCATTCATGTCAGACCAATTTGCATGATCAAGCTGCTAGGGTTTCTCTGAAACATTTTCACTATTTTTTAAAAGGAACCTGAAATCTAGGATCACATTTGGGTTTTCTTCTGTGAGGAACAAAAACGTGGGATATCAGTGCTGATAATCCCATGAAATTGGATAGGAACTGCACAGGTTCTCCAACTGCTATTGGGCAATAATCTTGTGGGTTCTACACCTGACCAGAGACAATTACAAATTCCTTTAGATTACATGAATAGAGATTGTATTTTCTTCTCTTTTGTATGCCAATACTGTCAAATATTACTTAGATATTAAACCATGCAGCTGACTTAAATTCCATGCAGGTGCCTTATCCAAATTGCCATGGCTGTAATCTTAAAGTGTATTGCCTGAACACTGTAAACAGTAAACTTTGTTTACTGGGTGATAATTCCTTTTCTGGCTTGAACACTTTTCTAATGGGAAAATTAACTATAACAGGACCTTTTTCTCAAGAGTGAAATTTCAGACTTTATTGTATTTTCTGAAGCAAATATCTACAGAAGAGCTGACTGCTATATTTTTGTTAGAGATGAAAGATGTATCTAGCAATGTGCATTCTTTCTATTTTCCAGCAAAGGAAATATGCTTAAATTCATCTGCAATTATCTTCATATTATCTGAGGCACTTCTAATAAATGTTAGGGTCAGGAAAGTAATTAGACTTCACCTGTAAAATAGCTGTGAAGCTTGGAATGGCCATTCCTTAATCTCTGCAGTGATCTATTTCTCTCCTTATTCCTATTAATACTTGTCGTTTACAAGCCACATCATTCTTTCTTCTTCTTGAATTTGATATTGTAGAGTTCTGGCTAAGATAAGTTGCTCTGAATTACAAAGCAAATCAATGACTCTCACTATAGAGACTCAGTATACAAAGTTAAGTCATGTTCTATTTGGGAAGCTAATCTTAGAACCAGTAGCTGAGAATTGAAAACCCTTGAGTTACAGGTATCTTCAAAGTAAAGTGAAGTATGAAAAAGTAAAAAAATAGGCAAAGCAAATTTGGAAAATGGAAACCTGTGAACACATTTGTCTTGGGAGGTATATTTTAGAAAGGGTAAATATTAAAAATTCACTGTACTAAGGTTAATTGGCTAATTAAAAAAGAATGGTAACTTTCTTTAGGTTTTAAATTATTGATAAAATACAGACATTAAAAATAATTAGACTTATTAAGTATGTAACTGTAGGGGCGTGTCTGAGGTACAGAGGGATGTACCAGGGCAGAGAGGCCCAAGGAGCATGCGCCGAGGTTCACAGCCCCCATTGGGTAGAGGGATCACATGGTTATGGGATATAAAAGAGTGCGGGAAATTCAAATAAAGGCTCTTTGATTCCACCAGCTCCGGAGAGCGTGTAGTTATTCCTTATCATATAAGGACAGCGTCCACGTGGACGCACATTGTGGTCAGTTTTGTAATACCTTTTAAAATACATTTGGGGGTCGGAACTAGATGATATTTAAGATCCCTTCCAACCCAAATCATTCGATGATTCTATGTATTTTTTTATACATGGAATACAACAAAAATATACTCTCACATAATCCAAGTCATAGCACTATAGAAGAGCAAGAATATTTTCCCTGTTCAGTAAATCCTGTAGTCATTAACATTTCTAGTGATTCGTGCAGTGTATTTTCTAAACAGGAAAAAAAGCTGGGAAGCAAGGGCAGACAGAAATGCTACCATTCAAAGCTCTATTTTTTCCATTAATTTTCATGCAGAATGTTTGTTTTGCACTACACCTCAGGCAAAACATTTCCCCAAAAAAGTCCAGCACCCTTTCATCCCAGTCTAGGTAAGCCCTGGCTAGGGGGTGATTCTGGAAAACATCTGTAAGTCATTTAAGCAATCATGGTGTAACCCGTGAACTGCCAAAATCCTCAAGCCATGTAGTTCACTTTGAGAAGGGCAGCTTGTGGGAAAGTTTTGTGAAAAGATGGCAGGACACATCTTTCTGGCACTTTATTCTGAGAACTTCAGAAGAGAATCCCAAGTTAGTGGAGGATGAAAACCCCAGAAAAGAACAGAGTTTCAGGACAGTGCTCACGTAAATGATCAACACGTGATAAGCTGGTCATGACGGAATGATGATTTGTGCATTTTTTCTATGTAGAACAAAAGGAATTCTAGTGATGTAAAGGAAAGAAGCAAAAGTTAAGGGCATCCAAAGCAATTTTAAGAGAGGTATTTGATGGAATTCTTGGATCTCTTGGAATTTGGGGCCATGTGTCAATGGGTGGAAATAGGAATAGTTTTAGAAAAGGATACATAGATTAAATTATGCAATCTATGTTGATGGAAAGAGTTTAGGAGGCAACATAAGAAGGAACAGAGGTAGAAGTGCAGAAAGTTCATAGCCAACAGGAGATTACGCTAAAAGCATTAGCAAATAAATTAAAAGCTCCAAAATTAGTATTTTCTCAGTATTACCTTTTCTAATTAAACTATCCTTATAAGAGGATGCTTTGCAATAGTCAATGAAGCCCTCTGGGTTCACGTCTCCATTACAAAAGTGTTTTACACTTTGACCCAACAAACTAAGTCACTTGAGTACTTTACATGCCCTTCTTTTAAAACCCATAAATATTTGGAAAAGGCTGATGCCTGAGTGGTTAACCTGGAAAAAGCACAAAATCTGTTTAAGTTAAGATGGGTTTTGATCACATCTAGCTGAATACAAGGAGTAGGTGTAGATTGATAGATTAGGAATACAAGCCCAGCTCATCAAGTCTCTCTTGTATCCTTGAAATCCTGAAAACTCACCAACAACAGTTGTATGGGGAGTGCAGAATGGTAGTAGTCTTGACCCAAATAAGACATTAAGCTGCTGGTTAACAGTAAAGATAATTTTAATTAAAAAAAAAGACAAAAAGTCAATTTATATTTTGTTAAATACATGTGGATAACTGACAACAGCATCTACAAAGCCTTGAAGAAATTAAAGTCTAAGAACAACTTTTCATAAAGAACCTCCCGATTAGCAAAGGCAAGGGCATTTGACATATGGAAACAAAAGTGTTAACATGCTTAATTAGTTAATTTCAGCAGATTTCATTCTGAGTCATTCTAATTAAGGTGGTGAAAAGGGAAGCTGAAGATGAGGTTTTTGAAAAAAAACATTGCTACTGAGTCAGGGGAGTTTGGGGTTAGATATCAGGTAAGTTTTTCACACAGAGAAAGTTGGGCACTGGAACAGGCTCCCCAGGGAAGTCGTCACAGCACCAAGCCTGCCAGAGTTCAAGAAGCATTTGGGCAGTGTTTTCTGACACATGATGTGACTCTTGAGATCTCCTGTGCAGGGCCAGGAGTTGGACTCCATGATCCTGACAGTCTCTTCCAACTCAATGTATTTTATGATTCTATGATTCTATTTGAGAAAAAAATATTTCTTTTAAAATTATGCATAAAGAAATAGTTTGATTTCAGTTCACCATGAATGATCACAGTAGAATGACTGTGCTCAACAACATTAAAAAGTCCCATTCCAAAGTAAGGTTTAAAGAAATCTCTAACTTTATGGTGCAAACCTGCACTGAGAACATCAGAGAACTACAATATGGAAAATTCCAATATTTGGCAACCCAAAAAAGCTTGATTGACACAATAAAGCTAACATGCTACATGAAAAATTAGAAAATTTCTGATATTAGATTTGACAAAAGAACTACTGCAATATGCCATAAAACTTAGACAAAGGTACAAAATATCATTCTGTAGTTTGCCAAACTTGAAAGTACCTTCACTTAGGCTCATGTATATTTTGAGGCATTCTTAAACAGCAATTGTTTTAGAAAAAGTTGTTACAAATTACTTATTTCTGGACATGAAGAAATACTACTTGATAGAGAGTTCCTGTTTTCTGATTTGGCTGAGCATTGTAGTTAGCTTTTCACCCGTGCTTTTCTTCTAAATTAGTTTGTTTTAGCATTCTTGCTGTCTTATTGACGTTAGAAATTCTGCAGAGTAACCTCATTGCTCTCATACTTAGTTTTTGAACAGCGATTTAATTTTATCCCCAGGTGATTTAATTTTCTCTCCAGGTGTCCTTAATCCTCTTTTTTTGTATGTGTGGTTACCTTAGTCTTAGTGAAATAATGTATTTGATCTTTTGAAGAAGTCAGCCCTGTGACATACCTTACTTCTCTATGTTGCATGACCCAAATCCTTCATAATACTCCATTTTCATCAGGATGTGTTAAACTTTCTATTAAAAGAAACTAGGGTCCTAAATACTGATCATGTCAATGTGGGAAACTGAAACAGATGGAAAACAAATTTAATGCACATGAAGTAAAGTTCAATCATCTTTGTTAGGAGCTATGAATTAAATGTGGCAAATTTATTCAACTTCTGTAGATAAGGACAAACTCAATTTTTTGTTGGCTTATGTATCTTGAGAGACTTCTATTAAAGCTACATGTATTTATGTGAGCTAGTAAATGGCAGTGAAACACTTCATATTCAGCTAAGCTTTTTCTACAGACAGCAGCTTTGTATTGCCGCCCAATGAATTTCACACTTAGCTATTCCCTACTTCTAGTCTTAAACAGTAATCCTAAAGATGAATGCAAAATTATTTGAAAGTGAATTGGAGTATGTTAATAACTCATAACTATTCTTCACTGTAGAGAAGCTTTCTTCCAGAAATCCTTATGAGTAAAACAGATCCCTAAAAGAATCGTAGTTAGAAAAGACTCTCCTTACAAATTTGCTTAGAAGGAACGATGTATGGAAAAGGGAAATAAGCAAGAAGTCTTCTCAGAAGTATGTTAAAGCCACCAAATATTGTTGAAGCTTCAAGTGTACTTCAGAAGTGTAATTTCTTATTTTAAAAATTAAATAGAAGCAAATCGGTGACTGTGTGATGGTGTAGTACAAGTGGTACAAGTGGTACAAGTGGTACAAGTGGTAGCTCTTCCCTTTAAACAAGATGTGATAGTCATTAAAAACACACTTTGGTGTTATTCATCATGAGGACAACTTTCCTGTGTTTAAAACTTTAAAATTAAATTCCACAAGGTTGAGAAGGTTGTCCTACCCAAAGTGTGATCTTGACTCATGGAAGGGAGAAATAAGCATAATGAAAGCAATTTAAGTGTCTGCTAACGTGTTAGACTATAAACTTAATTATAATAGGTGCTAATCCACAGACATAACAAAGGCATCTATTTTTATTGATTTTTCTTTCAAGTAGCAGGTTGTCAGATCGTGATCACTGTAGAAAATTTTCAGGGTATTAATCACAAGTAAGCTACCAGTTCAGCTCTTAGGCTGCTACAAATCTTCCATGCTACCTCTCCTTAGAAGTAGTAGTGGATAGACTCCCATTCTCTTCCATCAGTTAAATCTCATCATTCCTGAAAGTGATTGCAGACCCAGAAGAAGGTAGAAAGCCCTGAGAGGTCTCTTTTGCATAGGTAGAAAATATCCAACAATGGCAGGCAGTTGTGAGCTACACAATGCAGTCTGGAACTGCAGCCTGAGGTAGGAATATTGCGTTGCTTCACTCCACAGCTCCAAAGTACTCAGGCATTTATTTACAGACAAGTAAATTGGGGTGCATTACTTGTAGTGTTTTTATGAAACAATAGCTGTTCTCACAACAGAACAAATCCTTCATGTTCAATGAAGTTCAGTGATGTTTTCTGTTCTGATTTTCTAAAAAATATTTTACTTAGTATTGAAATTGTAAAAAACAGCCAAAATGCATGACAACAGTGTATTTGGAAGGCCTTCAAAAGTCAGTTTGAGGCAAATAATTAAAAAGCAACATTTAAAGTTTCATATTTGGGAGCTTAAATTTTCATTTTTGAATACCTGAATGTGGCCAGCACACATCACAAAACTGGTCTGGGTTTCTGCAAAAGCACAGTGTAAGCGCCTTTGGTCAGTTGGGTTTCTTGGCATAGAAATGCTAATGGGTTTACTCTGGTTCACAGAAAACCCGAAAAGAAGGCTTCAGTCATCCTTGGCTGGAAAGACAATTTGTTTCATCCTAGTGGATGATATTGAAGCCTTAATTATCTTTGCCACTTCTGGGGGAGGGGGCAAAGGTCATCAATCCTTAGGAAACTATTCATCAGTATATGTGACTGTTCTCACCTCCACCTCAAATGAAGGGCATGGTCTTTCTGCTAAGATTTCTCAAACATTGTAGGATACATATTAGTAGGAAAAGAAAAAATAATCCCCCACTAAAGCACTCTGTCGTCCATACAGGTTCTTTTTTCCCCTGGAAAGCGGATGAAAGAGACCATGAGACACATGTGACATCTTACTGTGTAACTTAATGCGCTACTGGCAGCCACTTGGATGCTGTGGTGATAAGGGTGGCAAAAAAGCCTATATAGAAGAGATTAGCCAGGGATTTGGGAGAAAGGAAGCCAAGTGGCAATCAAACTGGCTGAAGAAAATAGAGGGAGCACAGAGAGGATTGTACAAGAAGCACCTGCCTGCTCTGAGTGTGTATTTATCTCCCTTTAACTATTTCCCATGAGTTAGACAGCACTGGTAGCTGCAAATTCAAGCACCTTCAGAGTCACTGGATATCAGCTTGGCCCTGTGATCCAATAGCAGTAATTATCTGTCATTGTACAAGAGCACCTGAAAGCTGCTTTTGTATAGCTAGAACACTTTATTTTAGAAAAGCAAAATTGTATCTACTACTTGAAATTGCTGAGATTTTTTATGACTAGCTCTGAGATACAGTAGATCTTCCCCTCTCTACCAGAACCTCCTTTCTTCCTTTTCTATTTTCTTTTTATATTTTCTATTTTTTGATCCCCCCCAAAAATAGGAATATTGATTGCAATATGTAGGACATTGTCTTCAATGGTACATAAACACCAAACAATAGAAAGAGAACATTTTTTGCCAGCCATAATATTATCTAGAACTTCATTTTAATATGATAAAGTCAAATAATTGCCCTTTGGCCACTATTTAATTGCATGAGAACATTAATATTAAATGCTGTACCTTAAGAATACTGAGTTACGATTTTCTTGTTTATAGCCTAAAAATTTTCCCCAGGTATTGTCTTTTATATGAAAGTAAAAAAAAAATCACACAAATAAATAAATGAAGCAGCAAGATTTTGTTTTTTAAAAAGGAAGATTAGTAATTTGTAGTACAATATATTAACACCTGAACCTTGGCCTCAAATCTGATTAGTCTTACATCAGTTTGTAAGTAATGGTTAGTTCATATTTTTCTACAATTTTTCATCCAGTGATCTTTCTTTGGCCTATAGGACAAGCTTCAAATAGAGCCCATCATCGTTATTGACACTGAACATGCCTTAAAAGCAGATGTACTCTTTGCCATCTTATGTTGCAGGTTGCAATATGGGACTACTTTTGCTAAAATTAATCAGAGAACCAGCACATGCTATGTCTACTGTAGTTTTCATTTCAAATAAGGATCTAGATACACATAACATTTTCTAGAAGATAAATATTTTTGATTAATAATTCAGCACAGAAGTCTATTAAATCAAAAGTTAAAACATTAAATAATTGAAATATCCCATGGAGATGGTACTGTTCATAGATTTTTAATGAAACTTAGGAGTCTAAGTCATCAGACAATTCTAAGGTCTCACTTCTCAGTGAACGTGCCATAATGAGAAGTGACCCAACTTCTCTACCTTTTCTATAGCTGACATGAATGGAAGAGAAGATATAAAAGCATCATAAGCTTATAACAACAGATACAAGACTGTCAGAATCTCAGCTAACACTTCCCGCCCTAAAACAAACCCATAAACTGAAAATGTGGATGCCCCATCCCTGGAAGTGTTCAAGTCCAGGTTGGATGGGGCTTTCAGCAACCTGATTTAATGGAAGATGTCTCTGTCCATGACGAGGGGATTGGAACTAGGTGATCTGTAAGATCCCTTTCAACACAGCCCATTCTATGGTATTATGAAATGCTAGCTTTACATGATGAATGTGCTCCTTGCCTTGGAAAAACAAAATGAGGAATACTCAAAGGATTGTAAAAAAATAAAAAATACAGGGCCTTTATAAAGATGGAATGGCCCTTGAGAGGTCACTTTGTTCATTCTCAATCCCTGAGAAAGCATCAGCCATCTCCAATTACCTCATTACCTTCTCTCACAAACCTGCGGTGATGGAAACCCTGCACAGTCTCTTTCACTGCCTTACCTAAAAAGTGAAAAGCTTTCCTCACATTTAACATGGATCTTTCTTGCTGCAGCTTAAAGCTATTACATCTGGTCTCTACCCATTTTGAACATGAATAATAGATTATTCCCTTTTCTTTGCAACAGCCTTTTCATATTGTAAGCCTGTTGTGACATCCCCCTTGGATTCTATTTCTGTTTACTAAAAGAGCTGAAAAAAACAAAACAGCTTCTTCCATAAATAAAGCCTTGTAGTCCTCTAGGCAAAGAATTGTTGTTTTTCTTAGTGCACTTCAATGGGTCTACATCTTCCTGAGGTGCCTCTTGAAACATCAAATGAGATTAGGTCTAACCAGTGAGAATTATTACTAAAGAATATTTCCAATAGCCTGGCTAACATATTCAAGTACAATGATCTTCTGTGTACCTGCATGGCATTAAAAGGTTCATTTGGCTTGTGATCTACAGCAGTTCCCAGAGCCTTTCCTCGAACAACAACCTACCTAGTTGTTTCACACCTGTTTTTGTGAACGTGAATAGTCCTACCTCTTTCACTGAGGTTTTATTTCAATGTCAAAGATTTTTGTTCAAACCATATACCTTTATATATATATGATATGTATGACCATATTATTTTATATATATATCTCATGATATATAACCAAATATCATTATGAATTATAAAATGTGCTCTAACTTTCCAAATTTAGGTTGTTGGTAGATGTAATGCTTTTCATTTCATCCCCTATGTCATTAGTAAAACCACTGAATATAAAAGACCTAGCCTGTGAAATGTGACTACTGAATTCGGTTAGACGTTTCCTTCCAGTTTGACAGTGAACTCACTGGTATCTGTTCTTCAGGTACTGTTATCATTTACTGTTAATCACTTCTTCACTGCAAATTGTATTTCTTCATCTTCATGAGATCTTAGAATGATTTGGGGCGGAAGGGACCTGAAAGATCATCCAGTTCCAAATCCCCTGCCATGGGCCGGTACACCTTCCACCAGACCAGGTTGCTCAAAGCCCCCTCCAATCTGGCCTTGAACACTTCCAGGGATGGGACATTCACAACTTCCCTGAGCAACCAGTTCCAGTGTTTCACCACTTTCAAAGTAAAGAATTTCTTCCCAATATATAATCTAAATCTCTCCTCTTTCAATTTAAAGTCATTGTTTCTTGTCCTATTGCTACATACCCTTATAAAGAAGTCCCTCTCCAGCTCTCTTGTAGGCCCCCTTCACATAACAAAAGGCTTATAGAAGGTCTCTCTGGAGCCTTCTCTTCTCAGAGCTGAACAATCCCACCTCTCTCAGCCTGTCTTCATAGAAGAGGTGCTCCAGCCCTCTGATAATCTCCTCTGGATTTGCCCCACTATATACACTATATTCATATGTTCATGATCCCAGAGCTGGATGCAGTACTCCAGGTGAGGTCTCACCTTAGCAGAGTAGAGGTGGAAGAGAGGATCACCTCCCTTGACCTGCTGATCACACGTCTGAGAATATCATAGGAGACTCTGTTAGGAGCCTTACTAGTGCTAAGATACAGAACAGAACACAGGGTCAGGAAGGAAAGAAGGAATTCAGATTGGTTTGATCTGATTTGCTAATCTGAATCCAGTTGGCTGCTACTGATCCTTTTCTTATCTTGTAGATGCTCACAAATATTTGATACCGTCATTCTTTTGAGTTGTTTTTTTGTGGGATCAGAGTTTAGATGTTTGACCTACAATTTACTGGATTAGCTACTTAAAATAAAACAAAATAAATAAAGTAAAATGAAAGTTTCTTATCTGTGTATGTATGTAGTTAATCTCATGTATCATGCCTACTTTACACGTTAATGGTTCTGAAAGTGCTCTGAGGGTCTTATAGGATAAATTTCATCAGGTCCAATTTGTGACAATAGGTGTCTTGTCATATTAACCTATAGACCAGATTTTTTCTGTGCTGTAAAATGAGTTCTAGCCACCATGTTTTTGTGATAGTCATAGCTTGAAAGCAATCCTTGCTGACAGATCACAAAGATTTTAAAATCTGGTATAGCATCATTATGAAATACATTTGTAAGATAAAGCATCTAATTTTAAGTGGTTTTATAAATGTTGCAAGACGTCTCCAAAATGATCCTCCCTGGGTGTGCAATGCAGTCACAACATAGGCAAACAGACACATATCTATATTGTCCCTGATCGAGATACTGACAAGTGAACACGGGCCAGTCAGGCTGCAGTGCAAGTACCTCAAGCTTGCCAGAAAACCTAGGTACCTGTTCTGACTACTAATTAGGCTAATAAAGGTTCTGCTGCTACATTTTCTCTGCTAATTATTATCCTCATAACTAAAACTAAACTTAAGGATATAGTAGGTATATATGCCAGTGCTCCAGTAACTCAGCTGATGATATATATCTCCTAAACCACAGTCATGTACCCCTTAATAAAATACCAGCAGAGACAAGAGAAGAATCAATAGAGTTAAAATGTGTTCTGTTTATGGTATTTTTTTGGCAACAGATAGTTATTTCCTGTAATTCCTTCTGTATGTGTCACTATGTGATAAATTACTTTGTGGCAGTGTTTTTTCCTTTAATCAAAAAAAACTGAATTCAAGTTGTCCTTTCCCTTAATTATCTATCAGACTTATTGTATAGCTCAGTTGCACTATTTGGTCACTATATTTTAATTTACTGACTACATAAATATGTAAATGCTTAAGATATAAATTTAATCCACTTAAGTAGATATTTAGACCAGTAAGATGTATAATCATGTATGTACTGCCAATATACATATTCTAATTTTCATATATAACTCAAATGCATAAAAACAAGACACATGAAAGCAAGCAAATGTTTTATATATTATACAGTATGTAAATAACTATAATCACTATACATTCACGAAATTAAAAAATAATCATGCAACGTATTAGTACCCTTTGCTATTTTCCTTTATTACTCCCTAGAAGTTCACTTCATGATGATCATTTTATTTATTGAAACTATAAAGAAAATTGTTTGGAAGCCAGTGATAAAGCTTTCAGCATTGAAACATTTTGAAAGACCTTTGCAGTCCACTTGCTAAATCTTAGGCACAAGCCAACATACAGAAGGAACATAAAATGCAGTGAAATGCTGAAGCCAAGGAGAAGGCAAGTGGTGTGGGGATGGCAGAACTGGAAACATATTTCAGGTTCAATTTAACATAATTTAAATTAGTGCTGGAGCATTCAACTAGAATAACTCTTTCGAAAGCCACTAATGTACCCCAGCAACAGGCAGAGGACACCCTGAGGGGTCATATGAAGCACAACCTTCCCTGTTTTCACTTCAGGGTTTGGTCTGACCCAGACCAGGCAATAGGAAAGGGAAAGGAAAAGGAGTTATTTCAAGAAGTATTAGGATTCCATGAAACTTTGTGTAAAGGTAGTTTAAAACTGGAACAAAATATTTCTTTTGCTCCAGTCCTATGCCCTCCAAATCCTTCATTTCCCCCATGAACAGAACTCAGAATTGACTGAGCCTGGAAAATGCTCATGGAGTTATTCATCTGATTTCTTGTTTTGTATCCATGGTAAAGCAATCTGCTTGATTGCCAAGAGACCTTTTTTGTTTGGTTGAATTGGGAGAGAGGTCAGAGAAGAGGAGAAGAAAAAGAGGTTTCAGGGAAAATGAAAACCACACAAGGAAGAAACAGTAATGCAGGTCAACTTAAAGTTTAGAGTTTGTTGGAAGACAAGCATTTGGGTTTGTCTCTAGGTTAACAACCTTTTTCCTTGACTCCCACTCTTTATCAGTTACTTATTTCGAAAAGAAAAGGCCATTTCAACATGAGAAGATGAACTATTTCTTTTAAAAAATGTCAAAAGTATTTTGAGTGTTCAGCTACTAGAATATTTTAACATTTTTGAATACTCCCTGTTTCACTTTTTTGGCAGAAAGTATTTGCCCACACAATCTCTTTAGAACTGCATGTAATTGTGAATTTACTATTTGATAAGGAAAAAAACACAACAATCCAAAGCTATCTGCTACTGAAAAGCATAAGATTGCCCAGGTATAATTATTTGTTGCATTTGTGTGGCTTTAGGTTGTACATCTGCAGATTACCATGGTACTTCTATTTTTAAGCAAAATTCCTTGAGGCACATAGATCTTGAAGATTTAAACTGTTCACATAATTCTTTCTCTTAAAAAAACCCCAAAACCAAACCAAATTTGTATTTCTGATAAACAGTGTGCAAGAAAATACAGAATACTTCAGTTAGAGAAATCTTTGCAAAAACCTCAAAGCTTTTTTTAAAAAATCCTTTTCCTATTAGGACACCATCAAAACATTTCAAGGATCATTGTTGTAATTTTTATTTTAAACTAAAAACACAGTAAGAGACTGCATAGCTTCAAACATAGACACAGAAAGGCACTCAATTTTAGAGCAGTTCAGTGGTTAGGTTACACATGTGGGAGACAGCCCTGTCTTCTCCCCGTACCCTCTGTTGAATCTTTTAAACGTTACAAACAAGCCATCAACAGTCATGTCTGCCCCTGGATTCTCACACACCCCGAGCTGAGCACTCTTATTATTAGGCAAAGGCAAATCAATTAATGCAACTGTAACCCAAGACTGAAAGATTGTGTGATTCAGAGGTTGAGGGTTTGAATTACAGATTATAGAATATATGTTATATTAAAGAAGCATACAATGGTTTGGGTTGGAAGGGACCTTAAAGATCGTCTAGATCCAACTCCCCCTCCATAGGCAGGAATGCCACCCATTAGATCAGGTTGCACAGGGTCCCAGCCAACCTGACCTTGAACACTTATTAGTGGTACTTAGGTGAAGCAAAACTACAGGTTTAGGATGTGAAGTAACCCAGTTACAAGAATTCACTACCAGCCCAGGGGAAGACTCCCACCTGCTTCAGTCTGAAACCTGTTTGTATCAAATGAGTGTGTGATGTTGCTATGCCAAAATTAAGCTGAATCACGGTTTGCAGTAATTTTCTCAGTAGGCCTTAAAGCAGGCTAATTTTTAATTAAGGCTTGAATTAATTACCTTTCTATTAAAATTAATGGGCTCTTGCTCCATGTTTCTTGTTCTTATAAGCAAAAGCTGTACTTGTGTCAGGCTGTTTGTGGCTATCCCAACATGAAATTTCACATCTGGTATTAGCACAATGTCTAAACCCTGTCAAATGGTGGAGTATTACTTTATTTATGTAAAGAAAAGTTAGTCTACCAGCTCCCTAATGATATGAGAAATTTATGTGATGAGAAAAAATTGTTCCTTCCAGAAACAGATTTTTTCCAAACAAGTCCAATTTACCTCTTCACTCACTGTATCCTTTGGGGTGCTTACTGCACTTCTGAGGATATCAACCTTCTTTGACTATCATGTCTGGGGATACCCACTGAGAAGGCTTGGTTTACTTTTTAATCCACTTTATCAGTGCTTGTGACAAGATCAAATGTTTGTGCAAACAGCTCTTCATTGTGCTAATGAGGGACTGAATTTTGTTGAAGTGGATTTTTCCTTTAAATTCTCAGAAAGTTGCACAAGGACTTTTGATACAAATCAAGTCCTTAGGAACAAAAGCCTTTACCTGTTGCTGTAGTCTTGGGAAATGTAACATTTCTGTAAAAAGTGCTCCCTCCCTGTCCTAAGGGTCCATTGCTGATGACCTTACATGGTTGAAAAGAACGACCTCAGTGAGAACCAAAACACTGGGTTAAAATGTGCCACTATACTCGCTTCTATGATGGCAGGCAGCAGCAAAACACAGCGTATACAGTTAAGATATCCTCAGCTCGGCTCTCTCAAATGCATCCATTCCTGCAGAGGCAAAGTAGCAGTAATTGGTGCTCAAAGCATTGAAGAATAATGATTAGAAATAGGACAGACCACAGCAGGGGAAAATTCTATCACAGCTTCTCAAAGGCATCCAAACAATAATGCATCAGCTTTTTCAGTCAGGTCTAATTTTATCTTCTAGCTTTTCCAGCTAATAGAGGGGAAAAGGTGTTGCTGTGGATAGTTTAGTTAATATACACATACATCCTGGCTAAAACTGCCCTGCAAAATAGATACCAAAACAACTCAGGACTCTAACGAACTAACTACAAGTTCAAAGACAAACATGAAGAGTATGACAAATCTCAAAGACATTACTTTGGAGAAATTTTAGTTAAAGGTCTGTCACATGTGGCATGGAAAGACTGGCTGCAATACCAAACTTACCATGTTGTTCATAGATGCCAATTGAGAGAAAGAAAGAAAATGTTCTGGTAATGCACTGGCTGGTTCCCAGGATACTGCTTTCAGCTCTAGTGTTCCCCATTCCTGAGGATGTGAAGCAGCAGAAAGTGGTCTAGCCGCTTGGGACCATGTAGAAGGGGTCATCCATAGGGTGGAAACAGACCTTTGTGTTTAAAGCTTAGAAAGATCTTAAGACACTTGGGGACATTCATCTTATTCAGTACATTTCTCTGAAATACCTTTTATTTTGAAACTTAGATACAGAAAGTGGTGAACTGGATGGATCTTTGGGTTGATTTACTACTGTAATTCCAACATTCAGGTTGCATCTATACAGGATGAACAAGGAGCTGAAAGAAAGATAAGCTCACAGTGTCCTAGGTTTATAAAATTCCTGAAATTCAACAGACCCTTCCACCATTGCAGCAGTAACTATTTCCCTCAGTTCCTAATTACTCTGAATTATAATTCAGCAATCTTTTAACAGTCAAGTGTGTACATGAGCTGTGTATATGCATGTGCGAAGAGAGACAGAGAAGACAGCAAGGGCCGTGGACCAAAGGAGAAATACCTACTTCCTTTCAATGACAGGACACCTGCATGAACCCTTCTGTAGTTCTGGGATCAAAATTTTCTTTGTCTGTCCAGGCTGCCAGTCTACAATCACTATCACAGTGTCACTGATACAGTACAATACACAAGCATGGGCAAACAAGCAGATGATAAGACACAAGGTTTCATTAGGTTGAACACTTATCATGGGTTTGTACACAATTAATTATCCATAATCAAAATCTGATCACTCAGTTCAGGTACACAGGCAGATAGGAAACCCTCATCTGAGGTCGAACTTCCAAGGAAAAAATGTGAGAATCTGCTGGACACTGCACAAAATCAAAGGAGTAGTTGACAAAACCCAAAGGGGTCTAAAACTGTTAAGACAATAGTGAATTTGGGACCAATATACCTAAGTGTAAGGCAAGTACGAGAAACTGCCTTTGGGTGAATATCATTGAAGTATAGTGAAAAGGAGTGTTGGCTTAGCAGGAGTCACCAAGCCAAAACTAGCAAATAGGGCATAAAATCAGCAAACCCAGGGCTAGTGGGGGAAAGAGTAAAATTAGCTTGGGCTGATTATGTGTGAGAAGGAAAAGAGAGAATACTGGGCAAAGCAAACCATGCAATCAGGGCTGTTCTGGATCCCTCTGAGCAGCCCTGCAGCTGATCAACTCAGGACAGTGCAGGTCAGGGAACCTCCCGTTCTGGCCGCACCCCACATCTGACCGGCTTCTGTAGCCCAAGGAACCAGGGTGCTGTTCTTCACGTAAATACAGGGGCACTGTAAAAGGGATGGTAGAGGAACTGGACCTGCTCTAGCACATACATGGCTTAATGTTGATGCCACGGGCTTGGCTTCGTCTCTTACTTCTCTCTGCTAAGGAAATTCAGCAGATTAGTTGCAGTTTGATTGAGAGCACTTGCCCATCAATCTGACTCACTTTTCTATTAACTCTCACCATAGCCTCTGAACAGTACTCAGAGGGCAGTAAATTAATCCTTGCTGATCGGAACTGAGAAATGAAGTGATCACATAGACACAAAGTACTTAGAACAACAGAAGCTGGACCGGAGTTATAGGGTCAAAGAGAATATGGCACTTCTGCAGTTAGGACATTGCATTCTCACTTCACTGCTGCTGTATTTCATGACTATATACTAGGCATCCTTGCAAACTTCCTAAACTCTTGTGAGACTTTCCAGGAATTTGAATAGAAGTTTAATGATGATATCTTGGCAGAGCAGACCTTTTTGCAGTATATGATGATTCTAGTGGTAAATTATTCTTTATAGTAAGAGCAGTATAATTTTCTAGTCCTGAGTCTAACACAGCAAGTAATTCTGGATATTACAGGGAAACTCCCAAACATTCTCTTTGATAAAGGTTATTATATACTGCATGACATTCAGCCTGCAGAAAAATATAGATTTTTAAATAAAAACAGAAGTGCTTCAATGATCAAAACTAATTGACTTTCACAATTTTTACCAAATATTTATCTGCATGAAAATAAGGATACTTTTCGTGGTGTTTTATCAAAAATTTTTGTAGCATATGCATGATTTAATAATTCACAGCTGCTTAAATAGTAACATCAAGTGTCCTTTATTTGAATTATTTCACTCAAAATGGAATCATATTGCCAAAGTAAGAACTTGTAAATTGAATCATTCTAAACTAAAAAACTTCTGTGTAAATCTTTGTAGGCAAAATTTACCATGTCATTACAGAGTCAGTCCCATTTAAGCTGGAGAGCAGCAGAATTCATCTACAAATAATCCTTTTGGAACAACTATACAGGGACTACAGGATCATCTCTGTGAGAAATGTCAAGACCTAGTGTATTCTAAGACCATACTATCACAGCAACTCTATCAAATTTTTGCAAAAAAGTTTTAAAAAATCCAAACAAACAAACAAAAACCCAACAAAACAAAAAAGAAAAAACAAGAGAGAAAATCACATCACCTTCCAAAGCATGAGGTGGTATGGATGAATGAACAGCAATGACACAAATGAGATAAGATTGGATTTAAAGAGTTAATTTTAAGGTTCACTTCTTGTATCCCCCTTTTTCTGAAAGCAATAATTGTATTGTTTATACAGCAGAAAGGTTCTTACTCCAATATAATATATACCTTTTTAGGCTAATAGTCCTTAAAGACTGGTCCATGCACAGTCCCTTTCACCCTGTAATGAAGTACAGCAAAAGAACAAAAGTATTGTTTCAGCATTTATATAGGTAAATATGATTAATCACATAGGGTAGGAGGAAAAAAAAATCCTGAAATCTATTGCTGGAGACAAGGATGCTTTGGTGGAAGTAACACCTGCAATAGCAGTTTTACTCTGATCCCTGGATATTTACAGGTAGAGGCAGAATCTTTGTCATGGTCTGGAAGGATCATTGTGCATAAATGAGCACAACTGGATTTAGTTTGCATTTTTGTTTTAATTTAATTGAGGATTTTTTCATCATTTCAGACATAGATGTTCAAGAATAAATGTTGATATTTTATTAAGTACCTTAAAGTTGTACACTTCCATATTTAATATACGTAATTTGAAGATTAGTACCAAATTACTTGCTCTGGACCATAACCCAAACTGATAAACATGGATGGTGTTGCCCATACATAAAAGGGGATTTGGACACAATTGCACTCCCACGGGACACTTCAGTGTGGGAAAAATGAGAGAAAGAGAATGCCGCCATATTTTCTTACTGGAAGTTTTCATCAGTGGGTTCCTGTTCTCTGAAAAAAAAAAAAAAGAGATCTTTCCAAGAAAAGGGGAGAAGAGAGAGGGGACAAAGCAAGGAACTGGAGAAAAAATTGAAAGAATATGTCTGTCTCCCTTTCTTCTTTACTTTGGGAAAAAAGCAGGGACAACAATGAGACACTGCATCCAGGCACAATTCCTTTAAAATCATACCAGTCTAATCCAATATTAAAATCAAGCGGCAAGAATCTCATTGAGGTGCTCGAAATAACCTTAGGGTAATGACACACATTACTACCAGCACAGTACTAAGAGGAAGTACTGTAGATCTATGCAATATTTTTTTCACTTTACTGGGAAAATACAATTCTACTCTATGATATTTTTATCTACTCAAAAATTCCTGCAATGTGAATCTATGGGTACATCCATGTGCAAGGAGGTTAGCTGTATTCTTTAACTCACTCAATGGAAAATGAATAAAAACTGCCTTCCTATTTTAGTAGCAGGCTAGCATGCATCACTGAGACATGTAAATTTCTTTTGCAGGTACAAGGCAGAAGGTAAAGAGACCTGTGATTTCTGTAGCTCATACTGTTGGTACGTAGGGTTACAGAGAACTAAACTGAAAGATATTTTTTCTAAACTGTGTAAATTTGCAGAGATTAATCTCCGTATTTTTTTTTACTACCCAATCAGCATACTAACTGATTTCACTCATTTTTATAAATAACATTTGTCTTCCTATTGCCATTCAAATATAATTTATTCTAGGTGGAGAGATTACAGACCTTGATTTTATCTGAAACATCTTTGAGTCATAGTGAGTAAAATGACTCACTTCCATCATCACTGTTCAGTGAAATGATTCTGGTATATCAAAATTATCTGTTCTGTCTAGTCCACCCTGTTCTATTTATTTTCCTAAAACTTGATTTCTGATGAGCAATGATTTAAGGCAACATTTCAAGTTTTCCCTTATTGTTTTTCAGACCAATCTTTCACTGTTATATCTCCCAGCTTCCAGACCAGAAGAACCTGCTATTTTTGTAGCCATTGTCAAAGGTACTATTTTGCTTCAGATAGATTTTGCATTCTGATTCAGATTCCAGTCAGCAATATCAATATGAGATCCCACTGGGAAAGGAAGAGCTGTTTGCTCCTCAGAAAATCTCACTCTGACAGACAAGGAGAAAGCTTGTCTGGTTGATTTAAAGGAATGTAAAATCTAGGAAGTTATCTTAAGTTATCTTAAGCTCTGCCAGGGGAGGTTTAGGTTGGATATTAGGAAGAAATTCTTTACAGAGAGAGTAATCAGACATTGGAATGGGCTGCCCAGGGAAGTGGTGGATTCTCTGTCTCTGGAGGTTTTTAAGATGAGATTGGATATGGCACTTAGTGCCATGGTCTAGTAACCATGGCAGTGTTGGATCAAGGGTTGGACTTGATGATCTCAGAGATCCTTTCCAACCCGGCTGATTCTACGATTCTGTGATTCTATGTGGTACACGTGACACAGGGTCAACTTTAGTTCTAGACTCTCCAGAAGAAGAGAGACATGGACATATTGGAGTGAGTCCCAGACAGGGCTACGAAGGTGACTAAGAGATGGAGGTACTAGGAGAACAGTCTTGGAGAGAGGAGTCTGTTAAGCCTGGAGAAGACAAGGCTTAGGGAGTTCTTAGTGTGTATCAATACCAGAGTTGGGAGCTGCAGAAGATGGATGCAGACTCTTCTCAGTGGTGCCCACTGAGAGGACAGGAGTCAATGGGCACAGACTGAAACACAAGAAGTTTTGGTTAAACATAAGAAAAAAAAATCACTTTTTTATTGTAAGGATGGTTGAACACGAGAACAGGTTATCTAGGCAGGCTGTGGAGTCTGTCTCTGGAGATATTCAAAATACAGGTGGACATGGTCCTGAGCAATCTGCTCTAGCTAATGCTACTTTGAGGAGGGGTGTTGGAGTAGATGGCCTCTGGAGGTACCTTTCAGACTCAACCATTGTTTGATTCTGGTAGGAGTTAACCCTGATAATAAACCATCCTTAGGATGTATATGGTGCAGCATTATAGGGGAATACTAAATAGATCTCTGTTCCCTGAGTCAACAATGCTTTTCCTTTAATAACAAAATGGAGTTATATTTAATGTGCTTCCTGTATCCTTGCTTGGCAACCATGTTTATGCTAAAATATCTGCATGCCTAAGTAGCCAAGGTAAGGGTCTTTACTGATCAGCCTGAAAAACAAGAAACACATTTGCTTCTTTCTGTACTATACTAGCAAGCAAAGAAAAGCTGAAGAAAATAGAAGAATTTTGTGCAAGAGAATGTGCATCATTCAACTTTGAGGTAAATAAAGCCTAATAGCACTAAAACATATAATGGCATTTTTTATAAAGCAGATCAGTTTAGTGCAGTTTAGTGCAATTTTTACAAGTTTCAACAAAACCAGTAATTAATCTTCCAAATGGAAGAAAAAGAGATTTTGCTGATTTCTGAGGCATCGAGCTACAAATAATGTTTTCTCTTTCGGGAAGCAAAGTGACATGCAAAGTATCACATATATAGGAAGAACAAAAGAAACTTCCCATGCAGGCATGCAGGTACTACGCTGAAAATTGACTGGAAAGTGGTCTTTCTACAATCTCTATAATTTTACAATTTTTTCCTCATCCCACTCCAAAAATATCACTGACTCCAAGCCTTTCATTTTGTCAACAATGGCAGAAGAAAAAAAAAGGTGCAGCTTACTAAAGTTCTGGCTTCTACCTGTAAGGGGACTGACATTACCTACTTTGAACCCTTGATCAGCAGAACAGCATCCAACTGAGCAGAATATGGGGCAAGAGCAGATGTTTGCATAGCTCAAAAATTGTACCACTAGGCTAGATCTTGGAAAGTGGTTCCATTTTCTCTCATGAGTTTTTAGACCTACAGTTCATAGAGTAGCACAATCTCTTTTTCCCATTCCTCACTCAAAAGCAGAGGCCTGAAATGTCAGATGCATATTCTCCAGCTATGTAATGGTGTTTGGCCAAGGCAAAAGAGTCCTGGCCAAGCAGAAGCAGATAATTTTTATCTCCACGAGGTGCTTTCACTGTAATTTAGATAAAGGCACCCTCTGGCCCGTTTCCTAGAGGTAAAGAAAAGAAAAAGCTAACCACACAGGGGCAAAAGGTAATACAGAAACTTCGAGCAAGGGATCTGCATTTCAAAGTTAAAATCCTGGCTAGTCCCAAAGATACTATGCCTTCTTACTTCAAACTGTTCTTTGCGTTTCAGTACCTGCTATCTTCAAAATAGATGTTTTCCTTCCAAACAGGAAGCTATTAATTGTTAAACAATGGTATTTCTTTTGCTTTCCCAAAATCTATTCTAAAATTGCTTCCAATGTCCATGCTATTACCCTATGATAAATACAAATTTATGTGTCAGTCCCTCCTTCCTAATGAATAAGTTACATTACATATAGGAGGCAGAACATGACTAAATAGTAATCCTAGAACATCTGATTTATTACAAATTCATACCCTTCATTAACACAGAATATTTTGTACCCGCAGTCTTCTCCTAGGCAACCTACCTGTTCTTCTGATGCAGAAGGTGGGAGAATGGTGTCCCTGTTTCATGTTAAAATGTACTGCTTTTTCATACTGCTATGGCATGGATATGGCACATAAAGAATGATACAGTTTGTCAAAGTGCAGCTGGGGCAGCATATTCTCTTTCTTGATTTTACCACAAAATATCCACAGCAGTCATAATGATGATGCAGAGAATGTAAGAGTTTGGTTTGCATCAAAGGAATTCATGAAAGTTAATGCATATCAAAAATAAAAAGGCATCTGAGTCACTGCACAAAAGCTATTTTTGAACTTATATAATCAAATATACTTACGTATGATATAGAGAGACTGTGCCAGCTATGGCATGCATATCCCTCTACTGTAATTAATCTTTGCAAGCTCTTTCAGTCATTTTAGATCTACATTTACTTCTGCCTCACACAGTTGTGGCATTATCTCAGTTTTACCATCTGTCACAGACATCAGAAAAAAAAGTACTTAAACCAAAGATCATAAAAATACGTTTTAATGCATTCTGGTTTTCCTACTTTACCATTTCTGTACACATAGGCCTGTACACATAGTTAAGACAAAAAGCACTGTGCTACTGAATGAGAATGGAAGAGTATCAGCAAAGAAGCTTTCACAAGGGCTTTGCTTAATATACTTACTTAGGTCTTGCATCCTTCACAACATGGTTCACATCTTACAGTTCAAGCTCCTCTCTGTTTTTAAATAAAAGATCCAATGGAAATAGCAGGGGCGGAAGGAATCTTTTCGCCGATCAGCAGTTGCCAGGGTGTCTTTTCATGCTTTGGCAGTTGTTAGGACACTTACCCAAGAGCTAGGCCATTAATGAGAAGTCTAATGACTTCCATTCCTTTTCTTAAAGCATTCAGCACGTCACCAGTATTTATGAGGAAGCCTGCTGTAGCTACAGGGACATTATGTGCCTCACTGTATTTCAAGCTGAGAGATGATAAAAATGGAGCATTAGTTTATCTTTTTTTTTTTTTTTTAAACAGTCTTCCTTTCCTTCTGTCCTTTGTAAATAGATGTACCACATTTCTCACAGCCTGAAGCTAAAGAAATATCTTCAGGCTTGTTGCCAGATCTATTTTCCTCCAAATATCTACCAAATCACCAGAAGCTCTTATTAACTGAGGGAACTGAACCTTCAGACAACAACTGTTCCAGTCCCTCCTGGGGATTTTTTATCTGAGTATAGTAAACAATTCAAAGTTTGAAGTTCTGTATACTTATTCATTTGTTTTGCTTTATTTTTCAAAGCAATCAATGGTCTTAACATTTTATAAACAAAATGGTGGTTTCTAATACAGAACAATTCTACCAATTAAGGAAAAAAAAATCCATCTAGGTGGATCTGTTTTCAGTTTTCTTCTCACAACATAACCTCCTTTCAAATTTTCCAAAGGGAAATTTGTTTTCCTTACCTTCCTTAGACCATGGAAACTAGTTAAGGTCCCAGTTTTGCAAACACATGCTGCTTTAGTCACTGAAAATCTCAGAATCACAGAATGGGTCAAGTTGGAAGGGACCACAGTGGGTCACCTGTTCCAACCTCCCTGCTCAAGCAGGGTTATCCTACAGCACGTGGCCCAGGATTGCATCCAGACGGTTCTTGAATATCTCCTGTGAAGCCCAACCTCTCTGGGCAATTTGTTCCAGTGCACGGTCACTCACGCAGTTAAGAAGTTCTCCCTCGTATTCACGTGGAAATTCCTATGCATCAGTTTCCTCCTGATGCTTCTTGTCCTGTTGCTTGGCAGAGCCGAGAAGAGCCTGACTCCATGTGTGCAAGCATAACCTTATATATTTGTAAGACTTCTACCTTGATTCTTTACTATCTGTTTCTAGTTTATCCTCTGGGATCTGTTATTGTATTGGGTTTGCATGGCCAGGTTTTGGTAGCAGAGGGGTTATAGGGGAGGCTTCTGTGAGAAGCTGCTGGAAACTTCTCTCATGTCTGGCAGAGCCAATGCCAGCTGGCTCCAGACAGATCTGCTACTGGTCAAGGCCAAACCAATCAGGGATGATAGTAATGCCTCTGTGATAACATATTTAAGAAGGGATAAAAAAAAGTTGTTGGGCAGATGAAAGTTGTAGCCAGAGAAGAGCAGAGTGAGAACATTTGAACAGCTCTGCAGATGCCAGGATCAGTGGAGAAGGAGGGCAAGGAGGTGCTCCAGGCCCTAGAACTGAGGTTCCCCTGCAGCTCGCGGTGAAGACCATGGTGAACCAGGCTGTGCCCCTGCAGCCCATTGAAGACCACATGAGTGCAGACATCCACCTGCAGCCCATGGAGGAGCCCATGCCAGAGCAGATGGATGCCCAAAGGAGGCTGTGACCCCATGGGAGGCCCATGCTGGAGCCTCCCATGTGGGAGGGAGCTGTTGACCCCTGGAGAGAGGAGCCCATGCTGGAGCAGGTTTTTCCTGATAGGACTTGTGGCCCTGTGGGGGACCCACTCTGGAGCAGCCTGTGCCTGCAGGATTGCACCCCGTGGAGAAGCGACCCAGTTGCAGCAGTTTGTGAGGAATTGTTGCTCATGGAATGGACTCATGCTGGAGAAGTTCATGAAGGACTGTCTCCCGTGAGAGAGAGCTCAGGGAAGCAGAAGGACTCCTCTCTTTGAGCAGTTGCAGAAACAACGGACCATAACCCCCATTCTCTGTCTTCCTGCAACGCTGTGGAGGGGAGGAGGTAGAACTTGGAAGGAGGGAGGGGTGGGGGGAAGGTATTTTTAAGATTTATTTTACTTCTCATTCTCCTGCTCTGATTCTGTTAGTAATAAATTAAATTAATATCCCCACTTTGAGTCTGTTTTGCCTGTGATGGTGATAGGTAAGTGATCTGTCTTGTCCTTGTCTCAACTCTGTCCAGTTGCAGAGGGGAGTGAGAGAGTGGCTTTAGTGGGTAACCCTGGCATCCAGCCAGGGTTAACCCAGTACAGTTATCTACCCAGTATTTTATTTAATACAAGTGAACCTTCCAAGATAATAATTTAAACCTTCTCTTGTTTTGTGCCAAGTTAACCATCTACCTAAAGGACTAAATATATGAAAAAGAGAATCCTGGAAGTGCAGTAACAGTCAATAAGATCTAAACTATTTGAAGTGTAGAAATGCCATTGGAATGCTAATTCAGCTCTTAAAAAGTTTAAATTGTTCCCCTGACACATTTATTTTGCTGTTGTTTCTTATGGAAGCAGAAAGGAGATTCCCTCTTCTTCTTCAACCTTTCAAATAGCTTTAAAAGCACTATTAATATACTTGCTCTCCAATCCATCAGCTTGCCTTAAAGATGAAATAAGTTATGTTTCTCAGACAGTTCCATGATCATTTCTTGTAGTGATGATAAATACACAAATTCTCTTCCCATCTTTGAAATTGCAGGAACTAATTGCCTTGTGTGCAGAGAAAGCTCCTTTGAAATCAGAATTTTATTTTTTTCCCTAACGTATGGGAAAAGTTTTCTCCTTGTCATGACATCTCCATCTCATTGATGTTTTCCTCTTGTGCTCTCTTTTGGTCTTGCAGTCTAAGGTAATTTTAAATCAGTGTTCAGTGATAGGCTTCTGCCTTTTATAAATAATTTTGACTGTATATTAACTAGTGATTATAGAGAGATTAAACATTCACATCACTTGTCTTCAGCCTTCTTGCCACTGTAGACCCTCATTCTGATGATCTACTGTGAGCACACAGAGTGAAATTTTGAGAAGGAATCAAGAAACAAGACAGAATTTGTACTTGACACTCAAGAATTTTATTGGATGTGCAAAAGTATTTCAATACAAAGGTTTTGCTTCCAGTAAAAGCTACCTGAAAAACTACTGAAAACCAGCTATTATTTCACTTTTTGCAGTGTATCTTTATGGCATTTCATTGTGATTAAGTATCATGGTGTCTTAAATGAGTCATAGAACAGCACAGAATGATGTGTTAATATCCTCAGTTTTGTATTTTTTTTCTCTTACTGTGACTGGAATTGTCCTATTATTCTGTATCTACTGGTACATTTGTGACATATAACTTTAGTTATAATGCAGCTATGTGTTCTCTGGATGATAATGAAAAATGGAGTCAGATTTTATATCTTTATTGAGTCAATGATCTCCAAGTTTTTTGAGCACTTTTAAAACTCTTTTCTCTTAAATGACTCATAAGATTCCCCATGCAATGTGTACTCCCCCTAACTAGGCTAATAAGACTTAGCTACTGCTCAGGAGTCTTTTAGAGCAATATTTGTCATAGTTCCTACTTGGTGTGCTCAGGCAGTGACAGAACACAAAAGCAGATTGTATCATTAATCTCAGATTTGATAGAAATAACACAAGGTTAGAATAACCTATTACAATAAATAGAAATATTATTACAGCCAAAGGTAAGTGTTAACCTAAACTTTTCTGAAAGCTAACGCACTAGCAACAATAATTCAACCCACTAATGTCCACTGGCTGAACATGCTACCATCAATCAGGAAACTCTCCCAGGACTTCAAGATAAAATCAAGTGGAAGGAGTTTTTGTGCAGAGCTGTTGTGCTAAGTGAGGAACAATCTCAAATGCCTGTGAGGTGAGAAGTGATACATAACAAGTAGAGGCAGATTTATAAAAGACTTAGGTCTAATCTCTGCTGGACTCGGGCCCCCTGAGACAGTACATCTTGGGGAAACAATCGATGCCATTAAAAATGGCTATTTATTGCACTGTGCTATTTTCAACTTACAGAATTTTCAGTATTCCCTTGAGAAATCTCTTAAATACCATGGAAAATAAATCAGTAGTCAATGGGAATTATAATGATGCTTAATGTGGGAGGTGTATTGTAAAGTTCAATCTAAAGCATAGGTCATAGAAATCAGACAAGGGAAAACCATAATTGTATACAGTCAATGAATCCAAATGACTCTCTAATTATGATGTAAGCTTTTATGAATCCACGTGTTGCTGCATAAAAGAGACTTATTACTCACAAAAAGCTTATTAATCCCCTATGTCCCAAGGAAGGGACATTGCAATGCAAAAGGCTATTTTTGTAGTCAAAAGTGCTGTGAATTTGTGCCTTGTAGATGGAAGTTGTGAAAAATTTCAGTAATTAGAAGAAAAATCAACCTTCATTATAGTTAATATTTCATTTTAAGCCCTGGGGACCATAAAGTGGAATTTTTCTCTAGAGTGATTTTTATTTGTCACAGGAACCTTAAGGAATAGCAATATCATGTGTATAAGTTTACACAACTCTAATCAGTAGACTAGAAAGTGGTTTCACCAAACCAGCAAAATGAGGCCCATAAAGACAGCCCAAGGGAGAGGGAGCAGAGCAAGTGAGGAGCAGGTTGCCTTGTCACACTCTGACCTCCAGAGCTTTCCAAAGGAAGGCTCTCACCTTCTATTATTGGCATAAGCAAGTACACATATTTTAGCAAGTACAAATACAAAAACAGTCAGAAGCTCCACTCAGTCTTCCATTAGCAGTTCCCTTACGAGTATTTTTTTTAAACTTGAGGAATGGCAGCAAGTGAGGGGAAGTGCCCTGCCTCAGAGCTAGTTCATCAGTAAGCAGCAAACGTGCCTGAAAGCCATTCAAGTTCATCAGTAGGCAGCAAATGTGTTTGAAAGCCACTACTGCCCAAAGTAACCTTTTAGCAAATAGAGCCGTTGAGAACTCCACTGTAATAGAGAAAAATAGTGGAAAAGCATTAGAAATGAGATTAGATTTCTGCTGGAGCTGACAACTAGGTGAGTGAGCAAAGTGATCCAGGTGGAAGTTTACCGCCTTTTCATAATACCTACACTTGTCATATCTGACACCATCACAGCACAAGACACAGGGACATGATTTTCCATTTCCCAGTGGCCAGCCTCAGCATTTCCCACATTCAGCCGGCTTACTCCTGGGCTTTATGGTGAAAGACTGCAGATGTTTCAATATATGAATCCTCACAGGTGGACAAAACCCTTCTAATTGCTAAATAATCTCCTTGTTACATGGTTCTAGTACAAATGTTGACCCTACTACTTTGTCCCGTAGTTATGCAAACAGACATAGAATCTTGTGTACAGATTTTGTATTAGGTAAAGGGTTTGTGAAGTACATCCAGCTGGTCAGTGCTTGTACAAGAACTGTTTTTGACACTGCAACATTCATAAAATGATCTTCTCCGTTTGCAAAATTTAAACCACCTTTAACATCAAACGAAATATGAATCCATGGAAGAAGCATCTGCATATTAGAATGTGAGTAGAATCTCCATTTAATTTACTGCAACAATCAATTTCAAGAAGAAATATTATGCTGAATAATATATTTCTGTTCTGAGCTCATAGCAAGGGTTTAAAAAGGACTTCCTATAAGATGCTTAGTATATTTTCTGTAATCTGACAGTACAATCATTACTGTGATTTAGAGAAATGAAGTAAATACTAATATTTGTGTAATTAAACTAATCAGGACAAGTTCCACATGGGGAAGAAGATTGTTGATGAAGCATTTTACCTGGTTTGTGAGAAAAGGAACTCCTTAATATTCCCTTCACCCCTCCTTCTTCAATATTCTTTCCTCTAATTTGATTTCACAGTATTTACAGAGCACATATTATGGGATTTTTTCCTAACTACCTTATAAAAGTGCTTTCAATCCCCCTCCACTAAAAAAAATACCTTTCAATAATTTAAAGATGTTTAAACAATTATCAAGTAATGGAAAAATCCGTTCACATGATGAACATTTGCAAACTTACTTGCAGAACTATGTATGCAACTACAGCTACTGTGCCCATATCTCATCAATTTTCCCAGTGCCCCTCGAATAGAAGTTCACTTCTTGCAAAATATAAAATTTCTTACTGGTCACAAAACCCAACATATCACATGTGTTCTGAGATGTATATAAAATCTTATATCACCTCCTGTTTCCTTTGATGTACATTGTTGAAGCTACAGCTTATTTTTCTCTCATTTTTCCTATGATGAAGGACAACTACATTAAAGTCTCACAAAGGAAAGAACATGAGGGTAAGAAAGTCCACATCCAGTACAAGTTAAACCTCAGCAGGAATTAGGAAAGACGTGTGCTTAGGATGATTGGCAGATTCAGCCCTGGGCAACGCTAGTCTCTCACGGCAGGGCTTGGCATCGGTCTCCTGTGATCTGGGGCACTGGCTTACAGTCTGTGTGAGGTGTTTGAAGGGCAGGACATTAGGAGAAAGTCACAAATCACCAGTCCTGTCAGCTGTTTGTGGTCATGTACAAGAACATAAAGTAAGAAAGTTTATTTAATTCTCAGCTTCAGCTTGGCTGTGCCTTCCCCCAACCCTGGCTAGAAGCGGAGCACAGGCTTTCAGTGTTTTAAGTTCTCTCTGATTGCCTTAGTCAGGATTACCATCTACCCACTAGTTCTTCCAATAGAGAACAATACAAAGATATCAAATGGAGAGAAATATTGTTAGTGGTAAAAGAAAAAAACAAAAGGAATTCTAACTTCTCATCAAAATTATCAAGTCCAAACTGAGCAGACCCAGAAAATCTATATCCTCAGAAGTTCCCCCTTGTGATTGAATCTTGGAAGAGATGAACTGTCATAATATAGTTCCAAATATTGATAAAAGTTACCCTAAAAAGAGACAATGTCAACTCATAAGACATAACACATGTTCATGTGTTATTGAATGAGGCAATTATCTCAGCAGAAATCCAGAACTCCCTGCTCTTCTGTCGGTGTCTCGTACTAATTACTCCTTCTGATAATTGTTCCTTACAGATTCATCTATGGTAATTTATTAGCACTGATGTCATCCTTTCTATCACTTTATAATATCTAGAATTTTTAATCTAAAGAATAAAACAATGTGATTTGAAAAATGTTGGTATAAATATTTGTGATTATAATGCAGCAATTAACTGCTTTTACCATGCTACCTGCTCTTTAAGCAAATTATGTACAATATGCACTAATATTTGTTTCCTTAGGTAACAGTGTGGGGAGAAATTTACTTTAAATAAATTAAAATTATTTGCTCCTTTCTATTACAGCTTATTCATATTATGACGGTTTAGACTTATGGTGTTGTACCTCTTCCAAAACTCAAAACACTAGTTTAATATATATTAACATTTTAAAAGTACAGATATTTATTTACTTCCTTTCTTAAGCTTCAGGATATCTTAGCTCTAAATCCTCCAAGTATATTAATATTCCTCTTTCGAAAAGGAAGATTCTTTCATAAAAACTTGACTCATAAGGTTTGAGATTTGAAGAAAATACAAAAGTATTATGAGTTTTAAGGATGTATTCCTGACATTCAGCTTTACAGCAAGATATGATAGGAGTGCTGCCCACTTAATGATACAAACACTATTAGAGTCAAGATCAAACTCAGGGTGCTACTGAAATTGTATTCTGGTTTTCGCCTTACACATTTACGTTATTCTGTTATTATCATTGCTCTGCATATATGTATTGGTTATCATTTACAGAAAATGAAAATTGTCAGATATTTCCAGAATTATGGAAATTTCTAACCTACAGGTTTCATCCAACTGTGTTTTTTCTTGGACTAGTCGTGACAATAAAGACCACAGGAAAAAATATGCACAGTTATTCCTTGCAGACACTGGGTGTTTTTTTGAGAACTTATACTTTTTGATAGTGATTTGCAGTCATTATTATGTGTATTTGTCTGAAGTAATAGTGTCTGCAGCTAAGACCTGAATACTGCAACAAATTCAATAACTTCAGATACACAAATGAGTAGAAATTCTCTTATAAAGAAATTTAATGTGTTGAAATGTAAAGCTATTTCAATAATAAAACAATCTTTTGAATACTTTGTGCATAGAGAAGAACTAAAAGTATAGTGTGAGAGGAGA
Source organism: Neopelma chrysocephalum (assembly GCF_003984885.1). Taxonomy (NCBI): domain Eukaryota; kingdom Metazoa; phylum Chordata; class Aves; order Passeriformes; family Pipridae; genus Neopelma; species Neopelma chrysocephalum. The sequence continues at coordinate 26,917,835 of NW_020897689.1, forward strand.
TTTCTAGGTAGCTGCACCCAAAGGTTTGACAGTGCTCTTTGAGTCTTTCACAAGGCTCAGAACGGCTGAACACACTGGTAAGTGCTGAAAGCTCAGACTTTTCCCCCTTGCCCTTTTATCTTTTCAAAATTGTTCATGTCTATAATACAGTAAAAGGAAAAGAAAAAAAAAAGCAACCTTTCTCTTTTTGTAAGACACAGGTTGATTGCTGTCTCTTTTTGAGAAGTAGTATTTGCAGAAATGAGGTCACTGTCTGAAATCACTCCTCCATCTGCTCTGCTTAGCCTGTGAGTCATATGAAGTAAGAAAAAAGATTATATGAGCCAGAGTTAACGTGGAACTGAAAACAATAGAATAGTGCAGCAGCAAAAGAAATAACTACCCCACAGTTTGCTCTGTTCCCCTCTACTTGTTTACTAGCTTGGGTGCATTAATTAAGAAAATCAGTTGAAAACAAGGCAGTGAGAAAAAATAGAGTGCCTAATTGTGATTAAAACAAGCAAAGAAGTGATCATAGGAGAACCATGGCAGTTGTGATGGGAAGTGGATGTTTTCAACACAAAATGCTATGAATTTCATCAGGGATGAGATAATACCATTATGTCTTGCAAGGGCAACAGACTACTGTGCCTTCTAGCCCCCAGAAATAAATCCTAAACAAGTCACAGCTACTATGTACATGACAAGTGGGGGCAGAGATACAAATACAAAATGATAAGAGCATAGAGGAGGTATCAGCATTCTACTGACACCTTGCACTCAACTCTTTTTCTGCTGAAAAGTTCGAGAAAAAGGAAGTTTATTTTTATGTTTTTCTTCCTTAATAATATTCAATCCAAATTTGACAAAGTTATCAGATTGTAAACAGAAATGATGTCTTCCAAAATAGATAGTAATAAGATACATTTAAGTAAACACTTATTTTCCTTTCAAATTTTTGGGTTCATCTACAGAAGTAGGTCAAAATATTCCACAACTAGTTCATGACCTAAAAATGCCACTTCAGATGTTTTGAAACTATCTGTGAAATTGGGTCTTAAAAATACAGAATAATTTTGAGCGGAATAAAAACTGAAAAATAAATAAAAGTAGATCAAGGCATAGATGCATCTTTTGACCAAAGAACTACAGATTTTGTGTCTTCTTGCAAAAATAAAGCATTCAATGTTGCATATTTGTTGTTTGATACAGACAGAGTTAACAGGAAAAAAGCCCAACCTGAGATGTGCTTTTCTGCACGACTCTGTGGATGGCTTGCATAGTGTTTATGTTTGTTTTAGGAAAGAGAGGAGAAACAGCTGCTTACACGCCTTCTGCAGTAAGAAACTGAGAGCTGGCATCACCTTCAGATCTACCTGAGCAGGTCCACCTGCACGCCTCGGGCTCAAAGTCAGGCCAATCTCAGCACCCACAAGAGAAAGCTGCTGCCCTACCACTGTGACCTGTCAAAGCCCCAGCCCAAAACCCAGTCCCCACAGCTCCGACAATCAAATCTCATTTGGGAAGGGATGTATCAAAATCCAGCACTTCTCCATTTGCAGGAGTGCCTGAACGCTGACCCACTGCCTACAGTCTTTACTAACAGCACGTGGCCTGCCGTTTTGAAATAAAAGTAAAGTTTTAATGTGTGTTTTACTGCCCACACTTAGATTTTCATCTTGGCAGCAGAAGCAGAAAATAAATGTTGGCATAGAATTAGTCAACTCCCTTTTGGTTTTAGTCTTAAATTTATTGAAATATTTTTTGGTGTACTTTTTCAGGGATGCTAATGAAAGCAAGGAAGCCACTAATGGCACAGAGGAAAATATTGTCATAAAACATACAAGATTTCAGAGTTCATCAAACACCAGCTTAAGCAGGAAGATCATTTATTCAGTGCTTTGAAAGGGAGGAAGAGGGAGAAACTAATGCAGGGATTGCACAAAATGAGATATACAACATTCATTTAAAATCTTGGCAAAAAATAGAATTAATTTTAATTTAAACTGTTCAATATATTGAATATAACAAATGTCTGAGTTTGTAACTTGCTTAGTATCTTATAGGCAGTACAGAGAATGAATATTTTAATACATTCAACAAATGCTTATTTATTAAATGTTTAAAAAAAACAGTTGACAAAGCCCATTCATGGTAAACAAACCTATAAGCTCACTACAAGCCAAAATCAAGCCCTTATTGATGCCTAAAAATATAAAAATAAAAAAATGCCAATTCAGATAAATTTCTGAGATTTTGTGGTTTGGTTGGTTAATTTTTAATTCAAACCACTGTTCAAAGCCACTCTCACTTAAGGTTGTATACTCCAACCCCTTGCTCTTCTGACAAGAAATTGAGCATGCAGCAACCAATATGTAAACTAATAGCTGAACTCATAGATTCTAAGTCATAAAAGTGTGAATTCAGCTTATATTTCTAGGATCTGAATTTGCATTTGGAGCCAGTATGAATCTTGCTCTTACCTGAAAAAAATTTCTCCCAAGCACTAAAAAGAAGTTAAAAGGATTTTTATTGCTTCCTTAAACTCTAAACCAGCTCAACTTTGCTAGCTGACAGGGGGACCAGAAATATGATGCAATATTTCATTATTACCAGTTGAATCGCTAAAATGCAGAAAAATCTGTGAGCAAAAAGAGCCAATGCATTTGCAGTAAAATTCTTTTGGTGAGTACATTGATCTGCTGAATATTAAAATTTGTAAAATCTTTCACTTTCCATTAACTGCAACGATAATGTTTCTACAGGTAAAACAAACTCAGCTCACTTTGTTCTTTCTCACTTCACCCCAGGCCTGTTCTCATAAGGCATATCATAATGCCCTGAACTAATAAGGCTAGTTCAACAACTACATTCTCCTAACACTTCAAAAGCAGAACAGTAACGGCTGACACAGCCAGCTGGAGCATCAGCCCCAAAGGATTTACACCAGTGGTTACAAAATGCTGGAGAAACCATGAAACTATACAGAAACATTTCCCATCCAAGACAGTCTTTATATATTTCTGAGAAGATCCAATAGCTCTGTTTGCAATCCCAGATGCTAGTAACACTCACCCCTCTGCAAAATTCTGCTGGCTCATCCTCACCCCCATAAATGTTCCAACCCTTACTGCGTTAGTGACCCCTAGTTTGAGAACTGCTGCCTAGGTCTTTCCCTCCCCTATGCTATATTTGTATCCAGTCAATGAATCCGAAATCCCCTGCTAATTGCCATCTAAGCTGTTATAAAGAATCTACACGTGTTAGTGCACGAAAGAGGATTACTGTACTTTAAACTTAGCAAGGCTTGGTAATCCCATGTACCACAGGACTGGACACCATAACCAGTGTGAGTTTAGGGACAGCACTTCGGGCACAGTTCCCTTAGTTGCATGATTTAGTTGTTACTACTACTCTGCTTTTGCTGCAATGCCCGAGAGGTCTGTCCATGATAGATGTGTAACTTGCCAAGGAACACATGCAAAAAAATAATGCTAATATATATCAAGTCATACATTATTTAGTTAGGTGTTTTAACAACTCTTCTAGCATCCTTTCAAGGCAATGTTGGCAGATTTCACTGATGGTATTTATGGCTTTTCAAAATTCCTCTGAAATCTGTTTTAAAGCTAATGGTTTTTGTTTACAGCAACCATTGGGGAAAAAAGCAAGCAGAGCTCCTATCCTAAGAGCTCAGATAGTGATCTTAAGCCTATGCTTATCTCCCAATCTAAGTATTTTAGATATCTGAAATTCCCGTTTATTGAAAAAATCAGTAGTTGAAGACAGCATGAGAAAAGTAGCAAGCACTCCATTACATTAAAATGTGTTTCCAAATTCAATCAGATAATTTTACAATAAGCAAATAAGAATGCTTTTATTTGCAGACAGGGAAAAAAATCACTTTTTAAAATAACTTATGCACTATCAAAATTTGACACAGCTCTATTAAGAGGCACTGCAAAACATTTATTCCTAAAGACCTATATACTGTCTTCCAAAGCTCATGCCTTTTCCAGAGAAGGGACAGGATTATCCAGTAGAGAAGATATTATTTCAAGAAACTCCAAGAAGGTGACTTTTGAGAAAGACAATGCCTACAAGTTAGGGAAATATCCATTTTAGAGCTAGGAAGCATTGGAAGACAGGCTGGGAGACAGTTGTGAGACAACTGGTACTGAAACTCCAGTCTTCATCTTTCAGAAAGAAATGGAATCAAAATGTTATTTGGGCACAAAAAGTCATTCCCCACCATGTGTATAACTACAGTCCAACTCTAGAATTTTATTAATCTTAATCAATATTCTCTTGAATATGAAGAGTATTGTACACCTTCACACAGAGTGAATAAAAAGGAAAGTTACAGAAACTAAGCAATATACCAAAAAAAAGAAATCTCTATTTGCATGGAAATTTCTGGGGGTTTAGTTAAAAAAGACTTATGAAAAAATCGGTGATGACAAATTGATAAGTTAAATATTTTAGAAGACTGACTCTCCAGAACTCTTGGATTTTTCAAGCTTCTGATGATAAAGTAGGTTGAAAAATTGGTGAGTTGGACATGACCAAAAAATCACAGTGTCAAGAAATTGTTTTCATTATCAGTAACACAAATGATCATGTCCACCACATAATGTCATAAGTTAGTTGAATCAGCTGTTATGTTCATTTCTATCTGTGACACAACTATCCTGAGATGGGACACCATAATACTGTGCCACCAAGGAAGGATTTGCTCATGCAGTTAAGAATTCCATATAAAGTATGAATATTTTAAAAAAATTTGAAAAACCCCACCTCCACCAACATATTTACAGTGAATATGCTCTAAAGTAAAATTGTAGAAAAATCAAGCAAAGTATTTTATATGTGTCTGCGCTTGGATTGAGAACTCTTCTGCAGATGTCACTATAGATGTCACTTGTCTACAAAGGTCCAAATTTTACACAGTATTTCTTCACTGAAGCCAACTAGACTATGCTGTGGTATCTCATGGCCTTGAAGTCTATGGTTAAACGCCTCCCCAAAAGTTTTTTAACTCAAAGTTAAGATTACTTCTCTTGTGTCCTCAGCTGTTCTCAAACCACTGAAACCCAGGAAGTAGTATCACAAAAACATATGCTCTATAAGATTTTTAGCTCACACAAAAATCTCAATCCATGAAGCCAGCAGACCAGTAATGTGCAGAAATGTGTGGGCAGCATTGAAGTGAAACACAACGGACCTCCCAAAAAGCACACCATTGCTCCCCAACAGAGCAGTAACAGAGGACCATTTAATCCAAAATTTTTTTGGTGCATACGTAAAAGTTTTTCTATTAGGAGAATGGGTATAAACTTTCCCTGGCTACTATTATTTCCCTGCCCTCTTTAAGCAACTTCACATTTCTACATAATAAGTTAACTGAGCTATATAAAGTGTGATGATAGGTGTCTATAAAGGGCCAAATTGTATGCTTTTGCTTCTCGACTGAATCCAGCTAAACTTTTTGTTCCAGAAACTTGTGGCTCTGAATTTCATAGATAAGCTCCTCGTTTCTCCAAAAAGTCATTAACTCAAAATAAATATTGCCCACTGGCACTTTCTGTTATAATGGATATAGAAATCCAGTTATAGAAATCCACTTCAAATAAGAAAAGGTTATATATTTTTATATAATACATTCAACACTCCTATTGACAGGTTTTCTGCATGACAGTATCTTCAATTTTCTTCTGATGGTGTCTGGTTATATTTTCTGAATGGTTAGAATCAAGCCTCTCAGGAAGTGTCTGAGTGGTCCCAAATATGCTTTCCCTACATCAGTCTACTTAGCTTTCTCAGCCTCTCATCTTGGCAGTGTTCTTCTGAAGTTCCTGTGATCTCATATCAGCTAACATCAATAATATCATCATGATAACAGCAAGCTTTGCTGTCCCTGTGTATAAATCAGGTCATGCTAGTGTTTCCAACCTTCCAAATGTAAATGCCAAGACTGAGGACTCCATGTCTGAAAGAAGTCATCATTTGCCTCCTTCAGTAGTATTTGCAAAATAAAAGGAAATCTCACAGATTTCTCTGGCTTCCTGCAGGGCAAATGCATTATCATCTTTTTCTCCAAAAACAAAATTTGAAGTTCTGTAAAGACTAGGGTTTTGAAATCTTATTCTAATTGAAATCTCTCTCACCATTCCTGACAGAGGACCCATTGATAAAGGGTGATCAAAATATAAAATGTTGACAAAAGATTGTAGCCTTAGCTGCTTGCTAAAGTTAATTTTTAGATAGAATACTGTTAAATTAGAACAGGGCCTTGCTTGCCTATGCTAGCTTACAGACAAGATACGGTTAACTTTATAATGAGGATTCTAGCAGAAATGGAGGCCTTGGAGTTGTGATAAGGAGCTCTGAGGGAGACCTTGAAGATTGATAAAGGGGGGGGCTCTGAGAGAAGGAGAAAAGATGAAACCAGTTTTGAGGTGAGTGGCCAGTGCCAGCTCAGCATTCCTTGCAAAGTTGAAAAGGTCAGAGCTGAGGAACATGTCTTACTTCATCCAAAAGACCTTCAGTGAAGACCCCCAAGGGGTGTTCTGAGGTGGAGTTATAGGAGTGGTATATGTTAATGATTTCTCCTCCCAATTTTCAGGAATTTGCTGACGCTGCTAATGCATATGTAACACAATTAATGTATATGTAACACAATTAACATGTATGTAACACAACTAATGCATATGTAACATTGTATCACATATAAAAGGCTGAACAAAGGCAAGAAGTATGCAAGTTTGGCGAAATTATTCCCCATGCACCTGGCGCTGTAAATAAACTTACCTGCTTCAATACTCTTTGTGAGTTTTGGGGTTTGTTTCCGCAAGTCACCATGGAGGAAATTTTACTCTGAGCTGACCTTTTCAAAACTATTTAACACGGTATTTTCATGGTTAACATTATTAACTTACCTAAGACAAGTGTACAGTTATATATCTCTCCACACATGTGATTGAAAGTCATCTCAGAAGGAATAGCTGGTTAAAAACATCAGGTAGCATGATAAGAGAACCGCTGATTTTCTGCTTAGCTGGGTTTAACCTCTGCAGCAACCATGGTCCTTTTCAAACTTGCTCCACAAAAGGCAAGCAGAACAAAAGAGGAACAGATGATGATCAAGCATTAATCGAAACTCCAAAATAAATGTGACTTTAATATTCCTTTTTCTATATTATGTTACCTCTTTAATATGTAGCAGTAGATTTGCAGCCTGATAGCCTAAGAATAAGAGCAAATTAAGGTTCACAGGGAAAGCAGGAAAGGGTACAAGGCAAGCTTGAAGCTACCATTCCTTAAGAAACTGTTAAATTTACTCTGAGACAAAAGCTCTTGTATTTCCTGTGCTCCAGCTCTATTATTAAGTCTAAGGAAAAGGTATTCCTTCTCCCTACAAATCCTTCTTCCTTTTTTCATGCTCTGATTGATAAAAAACTTTGTGTTTTCCCAAGTGGCGGAAAGAACTTGCAATTATCTTCCTGCTCCATAGAAGTAGACTTAGTAGGTGCCAACATCAATTAAAGCTGAGCAATGTTGGAGGAAAATAGGTGCAATTTAGAGGGAGACTCTAGTCTTTCTGAATGTACCTATTCAGCTGCAGTAGCACTTTCCCAAAACATTTTCCCTTTCCGCCTCTATGACAGCATGCTGCAAACTGCTTCGCAAAGGTCTTTCCTCCCTTCCCCCACATCACATTATTCTTTACATCTTCTCTCTTACACTGAGAAAATGTTGCAGAAAGAGTAGCCAGTGTTTTCCACACAAAACAATTTGTTGACTGTTAGAGGGCATATGGGCAGGACAAGCGCTGCCTTCAGCAGGGTATCTGTGCCCTCTGTCATTATTTTCTGCTCTTGATGCCCGTTCCTAGCTCAAAGCAAGCCCTATTTCTGTCAGCTACTCAGAGCAGTCATTTAAAGGACAAGAGATTTTTTTTGTAGCTGTGCTGCAATTCACAATGCCAACACAGAAAGCCTCCTTCCTTCCTTAGTTTTTGTCTAGGAATGAACACAAAAGATGAGGTGGGGGAAGGGAATGAGAGATGGGAGAGTGCCCCAACATTTCTCCTGGCATATACAAAATTCCTTTCAATGTTCACAGTCTTAACATATAATAACTGGGTTACCTATAGAATATTAAATCATAGGGTCCTTAAAATATCCAAGGATAAGTTATTTTCATTTCTATAACTATAGGAGAACAAATACAGTTGTTTTTATTTAGAGTAATTATACATGTGTGACAACTACTTTTTAACTGGTATTTGAATCTAGTTGCTATTTTGGTAAGGTACTGACTTTTAACCACATGGTAGGTAGCCTCTGCAATTATTGCTGAGATTTATCTTCCATAATCCACTGCTACTATTTACATAAAAAAATTTAAATGGGATTTTCCAAGATATGTTCTTTTTCACATATGAAAGTTTGGAAGTCGTTTTGTGAGCCTCTTTATTCATAGCCACAGTTTTATAATACACTAAAATCATGTATACTTGCAGATTAAAGCAAAGAAGAGGCCTTTAAATTCCTGGAAATTTTGAAAATCATGTTTCCATGCCAAACAACACAGACTAAAGTCCTTCTACTGTCAATCATCTCATCTCAATGTCTTTCTCAACTTACTGTGAAAGCCTATCTTTCTTCGCTCGTATTTGCAAAATATTTTCAAGGAGTTATTTGTGCCGTGACATGTGGGTGAAAATTCCCAATATCTAATTGAGTTTACCACTGTAAATTCAAGAGTAGATAAAGTTATAGTGTACTTAAAACTGAGGTGAGCTATGTTAGATTTGGAACAGAGCTCAGTTAAAGACCTACAGAGTTCCATAGGGCTCTTACCCCCAGGGGAAGTAACAAATACAAAGTTCCAGTGACATAATCCTTTTGCAGTTAATTTAATTTATTTCTTAAATTATCATTTTACAATTACTATCCCTTCTATCTTAAAAATATAATGAAGTATAACAGTCAAAAAAGATATTGCAAACTTGTGCTATTGTCTTCAGTTTCTCTCTAAGAAGAAAACATACCTAGCCTGCCTTATAATAATTTTCTCACTTAGTTATGCCACCCTCAACTAAGCCTCAAAATATCTCCAGGAAAGATCTCTGTTGTCTCCTTCTCTGGGATGAATGTAGATAAATTGCATTCAATCAAAGTTTTGCTTTGAGGTTAAGCATTTGACCCATTTGATACAGTGAGATGATCAACATTCATAATTCAGTCACTGACAGAAAAATTTCTTTCCATAAGTGACATGCATACAATAAGCAACAAAATTAAAAGATCAAAAACTTCAGTGAGACAAGATGTACAAACACAATAAAATAAAACATTTCTTCCTCCAGATAACTTTTGTCTACTAAAATCAATTGGAACTTCTTCATGTAAAATGTTACAAATTTTGCAATACTTCATTTATTATAATATAGAAAAAAAAAATGCATCTAGGGAAAAGAAGAGATATGGCATACTTCATGTCTGCCTCCCTCTCCAAGCATCAGAACCAGTTTGGTGCAAAGGTAAATAACAAGATGACAACGGAGCTTCCCACCAGGAAGGCTTCCCATGGCTGTTCAGGCAGCAGCAGCGAGGGGGAAAGAGATGGCCTTGCCCATGCTGCACCTGATGGTAACGTCTGACTGGAAAATACAGATATTTTAAAATAGAATTCTGATCCTTGTTCAAGGAGGGAAAAAAAAAGAAATTATATTGCTTGTGAATTTAAATACTTTGAAGCCTTATGAAAGGTTCAAAAAAAGTATTTTTCCATTTTGCATGTTTTTATATAAAGTTGAAATAAAATTTGCCATGTTATGGAAATGAAATCCTGAAATTGGGCTGAAAAGCTCTCCAGTGGAAGCATGATGCTCTCACTTTGTACCTACTTCAAAATGGCATTGTCTCAGTGCCAGTCTGTGTCATTGGAAAATTTTCAACTAATTTCAGGTAAGTATATGACTTATGAGAGGTATATCTCCCTATATGGCATGAAGGAAAGTGGAAGCCATGTATTGGCCCTCAGTCTTGTCCTAAAACAGCGCAACAGTGTGCTCTCCGATACATTAACCTGATGGCAAATCTAGCTTACCTCCCTTCTACAAAAGCACCTCAGATATTTTTTAGGTATAAAAGTATCAGAACTTTTTGTGTTCTGAACAGCACAGAATAGCTTGAGAACAACATTAAGCTTTGTATGAACCAACATGACACATTCACAGCCTTATTTGTTAAATGCCAAATGATATTCCATTTTTCAGTGCTTAAGCTCACCTTCTCTGCTGCAGAATTCACTGGTTTCTCCAGCCTACCTCAACACTGAGATTTTTTTGTTCCTGCACGCAGCCGGTAGTCTGGCAAGCTAATCGTCCTCTGCTGATTCTGCCAGATGCCAGTGAAATAGAAAGCTGCCCACCACCAAACAGACTGGCAGTTTTATGACTGTGACAATTGCTTGTGGCAAAATTATAATTAGTACACCAATGTTGCTATGCATTCTAAACTGGATCACACTGATTCCTGCTCCTGTTTTTTAAAACATTCTGAATATATTTTTTAAACAATGGTGAAAACAGCTGCATGCTGATTGCCATTAAAACCAACATCTACCAGATCTAAGCATCAAGCACAGCAATGTCTCTCTCTCTACTTCAAGAGATGGTCTAAGAGGGGAGAACTATGCTGTGTTGGTCCAGGGAAGGCTGTCAGTGTTGTTCCTAGAGTATAAAACATCCTTGAGCGATTAGAGATAACAGCTCATGTAATGTCTCCAAGTGGTTGCTAACATGCAGATTATATAGATTTTTTGCTAAACAGAACACTCTACTCAAGGCTGTTGCTGTGATTAAATATTTTTCATGTGTTTCCATTCCAAACATTTTTAAACACCTCTAAGCAAGGCAGAGTAGGTGGAGAAATATGACATGCAGAGAAAAATACTTAGAAATTTAACATTTCACAAAAAATATTATTGAAAAGGTCAGAAATGCTGCCCAAAAGTGGCTCTTATCGCACTGCCTGATCTCCATGAATGTGGAAGCTGCAATTCCACCAAACTATTTCTTTTTAGATACTGTTAGTGTTTCTTAGGGAGGGGACATGTAAGGTATGCATCTCTCTTTAACCAGTGCAGCAGGGTATTTTCGTCCTGGTGCAGCTGGTGTGAGATATCAAGGAGGTGGCTCTTGGTGGGGAAGGAGACATCTTTCCAGGGGAGACCTGAACCAAACAGGAACTATCATAGATGGTGGTTTCTCACTACCCATTGTAAAGCCTGGCTGCAATCAGCTGCAATGCACTTGCAGACTAGTAAAACCAGGCTAATGTGAAATGGAGAGCACAGCAGGCATGCTGACTACCATTTTGAGTCACTTCAGATAAGAGTTAAGATGAGATGCTCTACTCATGCCAGACAAGTCTGTTGCAGCCTAGTCAAACCTTCCCAGGGACTGGACTCTTCCCACTCCAGGGGTGATGACAGCTGGGACTGATGACAGCAGGACTCTGGGCCTCCCAAATCCAACTCTTCTTTGGATGGACCCACAAGAAGGCCCCAAGGAGCTGCCCAAAAAAGCTTCACTACCTGATACACACACAAAGCAGGTGGAGGGTGGGCAGCCCATGCAAAACCAGGAAAGTTTTGCCACGTATTTTCTAATCTATCATTTTTGAGTTTTATAAATCATAGAATGATTTGGGTTGGAGGGGACCTTAAAAGTCATCTAGTTCTGACTGTCTGCCATGGGCAAGGACACCTTTAGCACTTGACCGGTTGCTCAGAGCTCTGTCCAGCCTGGTCTTGAACATTTCCAGGGATGGGACATCCACAGCTTCTCCGAGCAACCTGTTCCACTGCCTCACCACCCTCACAGTGAAGAACCAAAACCTACTCTCTCTCAGCTGAATGTCATTCCCTCTTGTCCTATTACTATATGCCCTTGTAAAAAAAGTCTCTCTCCAGCTCTCTTGTAGGCTGCCTTCAGGTACTGGAAGGCTGCAATAAGGTCACCCTGAAGACTTTTCTTGTCCGGGCTGAACAATCCCAATACCCTTAGACTTTGTATGCAAGGTTTCAAGAACCACCACAAGCACCACAATATGAGATATCTTTGCATCACTTATAGCACAGAAGCACTTGGAAAAAGAAAACCAACTTGCTGGGCCGAGTTGTCAATGAGGAATATTCAAAAGAACACACCAGGAGCAGTGGCTCTTGCTTGCCTAATGACAGTGTGCCTTGTAGGCTTTTAGTAATGGCTGCAACAGATACGAATAAAACAACATTCACACACTACCACTGCAGTGGCAATGATCTGCTGTCCCATTCTGATTTTCTACAAGGTAGGTTCAAGGTCATGAAGCTAGAAGGCTTGGCAAAAGAAATGAAAAAATCACACAGCAGTCAGAGCCATTTCAGCATTTGCTGTAAGGCAAAGAAATGGAGAACAGAAACCCGTGTGCCTGAGAATCTCCTGCACTCTACTCATCTGGGCATCTCAAAGGAACATCACAAAGGGACTGATCATCAGTTAGCTTTGAAAAATCCAGCTTTGAAGCTGAGATGTACTGATTATAGATTGCTGTGGTCACCATCACTGTGCTAACGACCTAAACACTGCTTACTGTTCAGGATAGGCCTTTCTGTTGCTGCCATGAAAGCCATCATCTTTTAAAAGAAAATACTCTTTCAAGACAATTTCATTGTTCAAGGCCTGACAGCAAACAAGCAAATCACTTTAATACAGTGATTAGTCCATCCAGTATGAGAAGTTAAAAAACAGAGACAAAAGCTCTCCTTCTGGGCATCTTCTTTATCATTCACCATAATGAATCTTAAAAAAGAACAGAAGTAAAAAAGCCATAACTCTAAAATAAAAAAAAGAAAACAACAACAAAACCCACAAAAAACACCAGCTTAAAATATCTCCCTTGAATAAAGAAGCGCATCAAATAAATTGTGTGGGCATACAAGAATTATTTTACTACTTACAAATACTTTTGAAGCCTTGTAGGCCAGTTTCATTTATGAATAAGATAAAAATGCTATGGGTTTGATGTTTTGGTTTGGTTTTTATAAACGGAGATTTGCCCAATTGGTGATTAGAAAGAATCACTGCAAAAGGTATCAGCTCTGCTATTAAAGATAAATATTTCTTAGCAATACTACTCAAATCTCCTGGGAATTCAAGACAAGTTTCACTGGAACTACTGTTAAGAAGTACAAGAAAATTCAATGTTCATAAAGTAGCCCTCTGTAATATATCGATATTGACCTAAGATACTATTGAAGCTACTTCTAGATAAAAGCAATGCTCCCATTCCCCCACTAATATGTTTTATCTGGAGTACAGGAAATCGAGGAAGGAAGCAAGAAAAGGAAAAAAAACAATTTTGTGGGTTTTAGAGACAATAGAAAAAGAGTCAGTGGGGAAAATCTCTTCTACTACTACAAATTGTAGATAAGCTATGAATAATGGATGGTTGAGGAACAGCTGGAAACACCAGAGAGACCAATAGCTTATGTTTTTTTTTTCCAGGAATGGCATGTAACAAGTAGAAAACACTGTCATAGAGCAATTGCTTGTGTATTACATGGGTTTCTCTCACTGGTGCTTGCTCTTTTTAGACAATCTTTACAGTTTGGCATCATAGTATTTGGTACACTGTGGAAACAGAAAGCAATTGGGAAACTGTTGATTCAGTTAAACATTAGGGACTTATATACAGTTAGCAACTAATTGGATTGATCATTTTGGTGCAGCAATTTGGAAAGGAGCTAGAAGACTTCAGGTATGTCTACATCAAAAGTAATCTCCCTCCCATCTTCTTCAAAACAGCTGCTTCTTTTCACTTAGCAATGTCACATGTCTTGCTAAAGTTTCTTATTGATTCACACATTTTGTGAAATGCATTTATTAAATGATAACATCTTCTGTGAGGATTTTTGATGATTGAAAATACAAGTTGCCAGAAATTCACTGCAAAATCCAAGCAAATTGATGAGAGCGATATATTGCATGAGGATTTGCTCGCAGGGTTTCTCTCACCTTGTTTCATAGGTGCTAGTGTGCTATCTTCAATGACTTATGTAATTTAAACAATTAGCACAAAATCATCTTCTGAATACCATGGTTTGCACAGGAGAAAGATCATGGTGATTAGCACTATGTAGCTAGGGTTGCATGTGTGTGGCTAATGGAGGAGGGAAAGCAGGATTCCTCCCTGTGCATATCTCCAGATGTTCAAAACAACACAAGCCATCATCTCTAGCACAGACACTACAGTAATCAAAGCTCAATTGAAAAAAAAAAGCAAAACCACACACCAACCTGTTATGCATTTCCAGGAACAGTGAAAATCTTAAAGTCACAAATGTTAAGGATGTAGGGGCTATATTGTTCCATCATGTTCCCCTGCCATCTCATCTGCTATTTTCTCCACAGTTGCACCCCCAAGCCCTACCCCATAGCCCCCTCTGTGGAAAACCAGTACCAAAAGAATGAAATCCAAGGAAATATACAGCTTCTATGGGATGTTAGGTAATTTAGCTATTAATAACACTTGACATCACATCTTTAGGGAAGCAAAAAGGGGAGCTAAAATAGGCCAGTTCCGACACAGTGTGACTACAAGAGCTGCAGCTGGCCAAAGGCAGCCCTACTGTAACTCACTACTCCAGAATAATTGTAGTCTTTAAACTGTCTGGTCAAGATCTGTGTTTTCAGTGATTTTTCTGTCAGTAAATTAAAACTAATAAAGAGACAGAAAATATACTTGTGGTAATTTGAATGCTATTTCATTTTAATTAGCCAGGTCATCCTTGCTGTAACACTTGAATTAATTGTGAGAAAGTAGTATCATCAGTTCACTGCTAGGTAGCACTGACAGAGTTGTTCAGCAGCTAATCCATCATTCAGAGGCAAAGGCAACATTTTGAAAGAAGATACAAAGCTTTGGGCATTGCTTTTGCTCTGTGACCCACTGATGGAGCCTGTTATTGGCATTAATGTTTTATTAATGAAGATGATAAAGGAAAGAGACATTTACAGACGTGCTTGGACTTGCGACTCCTAGCTGTCTCTACCATGGTCCATTTCCCAAAAGGACAGAGCGTTTGTAATTTCAAATGAGAATCAGCAGCTGCCTTTGCTTATCTGGCTAACACCGTGCCCACGGTCACACAAGCATTAGGCACACTGTGTGTCACAAAGTAGTGCTCCCCTTTGGTACCACCAAACTTAGTGGAGGAAGGCATCAGTGTGACATTGCTGTGAGGCAAAACTTGTTAGCAAAAGATTTAGCACTGCAGCAGCAGAACTGTGTTTTCCCCCTGACTCCAGCACTGCTCTGTCTTGCTCGGTGCTAGCAATAAGTTTGTGCATCCCCAGGGGAGCCCACAGCATACCTGCAATTGCCACTCTGATTTTCTGAACAGCCTTTTCCCTATCTTCACTATAAAATTATTATCTCACTCTGTTCTTCATAAATGCTGCTCAGAAAGCCTAGTGACAACCTGCTTAGAGGAGAAAAAAGGAGCATTTGTCCTCTCTGAATACAGTACAGCACACATACAAATATACCTCTTAGCTATGTAAGATTCCTTGCTCTTTCCAAAAGTAATTGATAAAAGTTTGCTCTCTGTAAGCCAAATACAGTTGATTAAGAGGGGTTACTGTTTGTATTAAAATAATTTTTCTAGTCATGACAAAACTTATTTAAATACTGTAAGAAACCACAGTTTGCTGCCATCAGTGAGAACTGTTTGTCATACAAAAATAGACAGTTAATGGGCATGTGAAATTATCTGATACTGATCCCAGGTCAACAGCTTATTATTATCCAATTTTCAGAGCAGTTTCCTGTTTCCTCAAATGAAGACATCAAATTGGGTAAGACACTTCCACTGGATTAGCCTACTGGGTCATTTTCTGACTGTTAGTACAACTCACTGTAGCAGTAGGCATGTTTTAAATATCAGCAAAATTGTTATTCCATTTATATACCTCATCATAAAAAAAATAGTTTAGCTGTAGCTTTTTGACCTAACCAAAAAAAAGACAGTAAGTCAGTAGAAGGAGTCCAACCTCATTGATCACTTTTTTAGGTCCATGACCTCTAAGTGAAAAAGGTAAAAAAAAACCAACAAAACCAGTAATAACTGTCAAGACATTTTATTTCTGGTTAGGCAGCGTGCAACTGTTTTGCTTTCCCGATGCTTACACTGAAGATAGCATATGGCCATATAGGAAACTCTGCCAATGCAGGGCACAAAACATCCACATCCCTCCTCCCTATCACAATATTTAAAACGAAACAAAATTATTTTTCCTTCAAATGCAAGATCCTAGTGGATCTGCCACATTTTTTACCCCCAAGAAAGAAAATCATCATTTTAATCTCTGAAAAAAATAGAAGATTTTCAGTGTGGAGCCATTATGTATGGTTGCTATGGTGACATAACAGTTGGTTAAATTCAATCAGTTCTCCCTATTATATGGCATTTTGTTTAAGACATTGCTACTTAAAGAAGAAAACTCCCTTCCCCCCTTCCCTTCACACACATCATTTAAGGGTACCCAACAGGCTTATTACTGTACTGATCACTGTGACACAATCTCACCTTGAAGTAAAACCTCTTCTTGAGGAAACCCCCAATAAGCACCAAGAATAACCAGCTAACAAACTGTGAAGACATATGACACATTGCCTTCTCCCTTTACCTTCCTTTATCTTACCTGATACCTTCCTGTATCCTTATACACTAATGTGTCTTTGCAGAGACTATTTTTAACACCTCAGCTACCTAAGCATCTGGCTTTTTTTTCCCCAACTACATTTTCCCTTTCTGAATTTCTTTAAATAAGTAGAATTACATTTTCAGTAATGCAGAAGTTTAGCCACAGTGGAATAATTTTGAAACCCAACAGTAACATGTGCAATGTTCAACATCACTAGGACTGGGAGCTTTTTAGAGTCACTAAAGGCAAATCTCACTTCCCAAATAAGAAAAGTATTAGGGCTTAGTGAAGGAGTTTGGAAAAAAAAATCTGATTCAAGTAGATGGGAGGTCACTTTAGTCCCATAAATATGTCTAAAATGGTCATAAAAACAGTGAAAAATGAGTATAGTTAACATGGGATCAGAGAAATTTCAGCACAAGAAAGACATGGACCTGCTGGAGCACGTCCAGAGGAAGGCCAAAAAAATTATTAGAGAGCTGAAACATGTCTCCTATGAGGATAGGCTGAGAGAACTGAGGTTTTAGAGCCTGGAGAACAAAAGGCTGCATGGAGACCTCCTTGCATCCTTCCAGTAAAGGGGGACTATGAGAAAGATGGGTACAGATTTTTTAGAAGGACCTGCAGCAATAGGACAAGGGGTAATTGTGGGGTGAAGTTGTAGCCCCACAATTAAAGTTTGAGGTAGTGCAAAAGTTAGGCCGTGTTCCATGGGAGCAGTGGAGCTGGTTAGATGGTTTCCATGGACACGGTCTTGGGTTGCAGGGAGTGCAGGGTTAAGACGGTTTGATAATGTGCAGGTGCTTGGATTCCTGGGTGTTGTTGTAGGAATATGTTTGTGTTGTGTGTGAAGTTGGCAAGCTCAATAAAGGCTGCCTGCTGCGCTGAGCAGGCAGACATCTCTTTGTCTCACTACCTTTACGTGTTGCGTGTCTTTCTTCCCCCATGGACCAAGACCCCACGACAGTAACCCCCCTGCGACAGGTAATGGTTTTAAATTAAAAAAGGGTAGATTTAAAGTAGATATAAGGAAGACGTTGTTTACAATGAGGGTGGTGAAGTGGATCACCCAAAGAGGTGCCCCAAACATGCCTGGAAACATTCAAGGTTGCGTTGGACAGGATTCTGAGCAGCCTGATCCAGTTTGAAGATGTCCTGCCTGTGGCAGGGGGATCAAACTACATGATTTGAATGTCCCTTCCAACCCAACCCATTCTATGATTCTGTAATTCTATAATTCTAAATGGCACCCAGTGTGTTTGTTTAGGCTTTAGGAAACTGGTTGTTAGATTATTAACAGGTCTGTCTTAAAACAGAGCCTTATGCACCCTGTTTCACCATGCAAGCAGTCTCAAGAAAACTCCATAGCAAAAGCATAGAGAACAAGGACACAGAGCCTCTATCTTGCAGACAGAGTAAAATAGTGGTCTCTATGCAATGCCTTGCAATGATTGGGGTAAACCTGGATTCAAGCAAGACTTTTACATGGGCGTATATAGTGATAGACAAGGGGTAGTGGCTTTAAACTGAAAAAGGCAACCTTTTGATTAGATATTTGGAAGAAATTATTCATAATGAGGGTGATGAGACACTGGAACAGGTTGCCCAGAGAGAAGATGCCCCAGCTCCAGAAGTTTTCAAGGATGGATGGGGCTTTGAGCAACCTGGTTTAGTGGAAGTGGTCCCTGCCCCTGGCAGGGTGGGCAGAATTAGAGGATAATTAAGATTTCTTCCAACTCAAACCATTCTATGAAGACTGCAGATACAGATTTTAGCAAGATGTAGGGTTTTTACAGGTGCAGAGGCAGACACTGAATTCCAAGATCTTCAGACATGCACTTCCCTTCCTTTTCAGCCCAGTCCACCCCTGTGTTTTCACTCATGGAAAAGGGTCTCAGGTTTACTGATGGTCTTGAGCCAGTTCCAAGGGAAATTAATTGTTCTACTTCCTCATCCTGCTGTTGGAAAAGAAATGCTACTGGAATTGGTGATCTCTTGAGACAGGGAATAAAGCCCGAGCTGAGGAAAGCCTTGCACTGTCTCTGCATCATCTCAGTAACCTTAGGGGTTCCTTTCAGCTTTCTACTCTTCCTTCCCATCCTTACTGTTCATTCATCATAGAAATAGACAAGCTTATATTTTAATGACAACTTGAAAGATCTCTTTTCCTCCCTTTCTAGCCGAGGACATGGGATTCAACTCAAAATACTGTTTCAAAATATTTTCCCTGCTTAAAAAACTCACTGAGTTTTTAATGCTTACTTGAGGAATGCTAAAAAATGTACTTTATGCAGCAGCAAAATTATGCTAGTCCTGACAACTATCTCCCAAATTCAAACTGTTTCAATAATAGAATTGTGTGTATTTGTATTTTAAGAATGCTTTTCCCACTGATGCGGCAGCACAAAAAGCTCCCATCTAACCAAGGGAAAAGGTCTCAACAAGATGTATGTTTTGCACTGGCAACAAGCCCGAGGCCATTAATTTGCCATACTTCTTCAATTCCACTTTTATTTTATTCTGAAGTTATGTAGTAAAGTTGACAGTAAAGAAAACAAAGCACACAGGTAGAGAGAATTTTAAGGCAATGTGATGCCTTTTTAATACAGTTTTACAGAGGATTGTCTGCTACAAATCTGCAAAGCAAACCTGAGACCATTGCAGAATGTGTTAATATTATTTGCATTCATTTATTTGTACTAAACCCTCACTGACTGATGCCTAGCAGAAGAGATTTATTTTGTGCATCAAAGGATCTTCCATTTGGAGTGTACAATGAGCAGATGGGAGTGACTGAGAGTAATGATCTTTTTCTTCCAGTGTACTTAAGTAAGACACCAGATATTGCCTGGTGTTACAACAGAATGGAGCTAATGCCATCTATAGATACTACTGCATTTTTTATGCTGAGAAATGCTTAGGAATTTTGGACAATTTTTTGGGTACTATCAAAGAGCCTTTTCAGGATCCTGGTCTCCATTGTGGAATAAGGTAAGCAGACAGTAATGGCATCAAGAAACTTTACTTGACAGGTACCATAGCAACACTGCTACCAAACTCTGATGAGCTCTGGAAGGTGTCAGAAGCATTTCAGCAGTTTTATTGAATTTTCTAAACAGATTTACAAAGGTTAATGCACATCAATTATTTACTCACAAACCGTCTGAATGTTGCTGGGTTTTGAAGCATGTAATTGAGGGAGGATCGTGAAAGTTCATGTTTCATGGACTGGCTCAGCTAGATGGGATAAACATGCCTGAGAGGCCACAGCCCTTCTTTAGAGCAAAAGTGTTCCAAAACTTTGGCCCAGGGACCTTGCCAGCAGTTCACAGTATTACACAAAGTCCTTTAAGTTGCATCGTCACTGCTAATTTGAGTCCTTTTGGGTTAACTTAGCTTGAAAATGCAGTCACAGGTAAAAGAATGTTAAATCTACCAAGACAAATTCTTTTGGCAGTATATGAGCTGTGCAAACTTGAGTGCAGGAGCAGAGATGGGACAACGAGGAAGCCAACATCAGAGAAAACACCCATGTGAACACTTGTAGGAGACAGCAAATTATTACAGGCAGCTTTCATAAACTCATCACAGAAATAGAACTTGCAGTTTCACATCCCTTTCTACTCTTGGCCTGCCCATAGTTCACCTTTTATTTTGCTGTTCTTGGGGCCCATGTCCTCATTCATGAGAAAGACTTGGAACCAGTGAAGTCCCAGTACCAGCTGGCATGAAAGCAAGCCCATTTCAGAAGAAGTATTACTAGGACAGCTACTGAACACTGGGACCTTGGTTTTCCTAAAGAAAAGATAACAGGAAATACAAGATTAAGATTACTGCAAAATATGGAAGTGTTAACTGAATTCCTGTGTGTTGTCTTATTTCTCAATAGTTTGTTGTTTTGATTTTTTTTTTAAATCATGACTTTTCTAGACTGCCTGTTCAGAGAAGACACTGCAGAGTAAATTTTAAAATAATTTATGTGCAGCAGCATTGAAACATTTAACAAAGTGTTACAGAAAGCATTTATTTCCAAATAATTTTTGTCAAAACAGAGAATACAAAAAGAAAAAAAAATCTGCCCAACATCTAAACATGCAGAGTATCCACGTCTCGCTAATTTAAGCAGAAGAAAGAAAATCTTTTTTTTGTCCACAGAGAAGAAAAAAGTTTGGAGAAATTACTTTGGATTTGGTTCAAAAAGCAACTTGCAAAGTTTCAGGAACTTCCTTCAACCACACAGTTCTGAAGAGATCTGCTTAGCTAGTGTTGAAGTTTCTTAGATTCTTTAAGGTTTTACTTCTGCACAGATGTGAAAGAATGACCCAAATACCAAAGCGGCTCAGTGCTCAGCCATACCTAAATCTAATTAAGACACAACATTTCTGTGCCCATATCTCTGACAGTTTAATCCAATAAAACATACTCAGATTGGTACTACTGTAAACTAACAGGATTAGTTCTTCTTGCCATCAAGCACAACTCACCTAAGATGGTTAATGCCACTCTACCTTCTAAGCACATTTTATGAGAAAGAACCCTTTCTACTAACTTTCTGAAGAGAAGGAGTTTGTGAAGGAGAAATGAGCTGCAAGTTACCAGGGTGGATTTTCAGGCAGGTGCTCTAAGTCAGCAGAGATGTGGTGTGTCTTGAAGTATGACTGAAACCCACATCACTCCTCCATGGACTTGTAATCAAGGTAAGGTAGTGTAGTGACCTTGGATAATTTTCTTTTCGGAGTGCTCTCAGATCCTTGTGCATCCCATCTTCTCTGCTAAGGAGTTTGGGCACCTGAGCTCAGCTTCACTTGGTACTGGTCCTGATTCAGCACCATAAACATCACCTTCATTGGTTTTAGCCCTTCATTTTCTATAGCAAACTGAGCAGTTTTCTCAGAAAGTGCAACGAAAGTTTGGAAACGAAATGAACTGACGGTCCTTTGGGCTACAACACAGCTCCTGGGAGAGCAGTGTAAATCAAAACTTTTACAACGCAGCATTTAAAACAAGCCATATGCACTTCACAAATGATGGTGTGAGGATATTCCAATCACAGGCACATATCACTACCTGCCTTGCTCCAGCTTAGCCCAATTTCTCAAGAGGAAAGGCTCCTACTGGCCTCCATAGGGCTGCCTTGCCCCAGTGAGAACCTATGTTAGCTTGATTATTTCAGTCCAGCTCTGCAAGGTGGGGTTTTTTGCAGTTATAAGAAGGATCTCTTTCCTCAGCTCAGCATATAAGCAACACTCAGCTTTCATTTAAAAAAATAATACTTCACTTAAAAGGAATGCACCACCTGGAATAGATCCTTTTTTTGAAATCATGGACATGTATGTACCAAGGAAATAAGTTGCTATTTAAAAAGATCCTTCTGAATACCTTAATTAAGTAGGCATTGATGGATGGCTGAGATAAATATTTCTACCCTCTACATTTTTACTTGAAGTCTACAACTTATACATGAAAGTCCCCACAGGATAAATACATTCCCCGGCTTCAGCAGCACCCAGAAATGATGCATTTTTTGTTACCTGTGATCATCTGTCCTCATCTGCTTGATTGCCAGGTTTAATCTTGAAATTGAAATGCCCAACGAAATTTCAAAGATTCATATTACATTCCACAGCGTGGTTGTGGTTTTTAATTTCTAAATAACTTGCCTGCAATGCTGTGACTCAGAAGAAGTGTGAATGACAGAAGGAAACTTATTAGATTAAAGACAGTTTGTTGGAGAGAGTAGGGAAAATGAATTCACCCACAGGAACAGGTCCAATATTTTATTTTATTAGCAGAGGTTCAGAAGCCTTCTTCCCATTCCACTCCAGCTCCATTGTTGTGAGGAGCCATTTGAGCCAGGGCCATACAAAGCCTGAAAATGGATTAAATTTGTCTCAAATAACATAAGAGTAGTCCCAAACTCAGATTTAGTTTAGGTTACGTCTTGAAGAAATCCATTCACCTCTGGACATTCCAGAAGGTGGGATTTTCCCAGCTTTTATCACAGAACCCCACTATGGGGATAGGTACCCCAAAGCTCATTGTCTGTAGGTATTCAGCAACCCTTCTCATTCAGTACATAGCTTGAAGTACCTTAGCAGATTCATACAATCCCTTATATCTACTTTAAATATTTTACTCAGAACTGCCCAAATCTTGGGCATACTAGCCACATGCTTTCCTACTGGGAGGCTTTGCCTCTAGGATGCAGCAGTTTCTTTCCTACTGCTGCAACTGAAGAAGTCAGGTGTATTTGCACACCCTGAGAACACAACCAAAGCAAACCCCTCAAAGAGTACAGCTGAAGTGGGAAAAGATAGCACTCTTTTACACTTGGTGCACAAGTAGTTGAAGTGAAGCCATCGAAGTCCCAGGCACAGAAGTTATATCTTTCTCAAGAAAATGAAAGTTTGCATCACTGACTTGGCAAAACACCATCAGATATGTCCTGTGACTGCCTATGCACACTGTGCCCTACTACACATCAGCACAGAATTTACACGGGAAAAGATTTCTAAGTCCACATAATACCTGTGAGCTGAACAATAGCAGGTGACGTCATGCAGAGCTAGAACTAGACTGTGGCAAGTTCTTTTAACATTTGAGACAGGTGAACTGTAGTGGAAGAAAAGGCTGTGAAGTGAACGTCTGGCATTGCTCAAAGGAGAACCCAAGGGACAGAGGCTCGTAGTTTGAGGGAAGGCAAAACCTGGGAATTGCTGTTGCAAACATGAGGTGATGGTGATTAGTACTGCAAATGAAACAGATAGAGGGAGACTAGACCACAGTGGGCTGCATGGCAGCGCTGAGTTAAAAAAAAAATCAGTTGTTAGTTATTCGAATGTGTTATTAAGTATTTCTTCACAGAGTCTCACAATTTCTTCCACTGGAAGTGTTCCTCACATATGAACACATTGATATTTATTGAATAAGATAAAACACACTTTGATATCTCAGTAGATCACTGAAGAGATCCATCTGCCATGACAAAGACCCTTAAGCACACATGCTCAAAAGGGCAAACACAGAGTAGGAGACACTGAGCAGGTAGCAGGTAGAAAAACAAGTTTATTTGGGCAAAAGAAAGACCTGATCCAGAAATTTCCATGTCCTAGGTTTGTGTCCTGATGTACCAGGTTATTCAGTAAAAGAGAAGTGCTTCTTCTTTTAGTGGCTTTTTGTAAGGAACAGGCCAGTTATGCTGTTCAGGGAGAGGTCACAGCTTGCAAGTGCACAATGAAGAGACAGTCTAGCACCTGGACTGTGTGATGAACTTACACCCAAATTGAAATGAATTTCTGAAGGCAGTCACTCAGTCGTACAATACTATCTTATAATGTAAATGTATCATAATGTAAAATGATCAACTGAATAGAACAGCATATTATCACAAGACGCAATAGCCTTATAGGAGTTACTCCAAAAGGTAGAGTTCTTGAAAGAGTGATTTTATGTATTTCAACAGATTTCTTATCACTAAAATCTCTCTCATATTTTGAATAAAATATTTTTAAAAACCCAACTGCTTAGTGAAACAATTTATTCTGGTTTCCCTTCATAGAAATGTCACAGAGAATATAGTAATTTTCTTAAGGTAGGAATCTGAACATTAAAACCCAGCTCTAAAAAAATCTTTAAAATATATACATTATCATTAAATTAGTTTAATTATTTTCTATCTAAAGAGAAAACACTTTTTTCCTACTTATTCAAAATATTGGCATTAATTTAAAAAAAAAGAAACATAGATTCACAATTTTTTTAATTAAAGCAGGTTCCCACCCACATGACACTCCTTTCCTCCAGTCTGTGCTCACAAACTTGGAGGCTATGATTACATATCTGAACTCCAGAGCTGCATTAGTACTTCAGCAGAAGGTAAGAAACACAGTTACTCATTACTCACATCATATTTGGTGACCTGATAGATGTTTGACTAGCAGCTGGGAAAGAAATAATTGACAAATTGAGTACATACTAAAGCAACATATTCTGCTTTTGAGAAGCAGTACTAGTGTTCAGGACTGAAATAGCCACATGCAGGCAAATGCTTTAGCAAGATATCCCAGGGAAGGAATAAAATTAACTGACTTCCTGACATAGAAAATGACAGGCAAAGCATTTGAGGACAAAGGAAAAATAGGACTACTTTACTTCTGATTTTGAAGAACGTGAACCTGGCTTAGATTCTCTGTAGCATGTTGTTGTGAAATACAGAAAAGGTAAAAGTATACGCCACATCAAAACTAAGCTATAGAAATTCTTGTAATTAATTTTTTTTTTTTTTTTTTGCTTACAAGCTAAGTGGACAAGAAAAATGAAAAATTAGTCCAAGGCTACCAGATATGTCATCTCCAACTCATTTGACAACTGATATTACAAGAGGACTATTATATCATTTTCTTCCTTCCTGTCTTTCAAAGCTACATGTAGCTTTCTCAGGTCCTCTGAGTGCAAGAAATGTCACATCAGATGAAATAACTATGGTAATGGCAAGGCAATTTCAGGTTGTGAAACAGAGCTGCAAAGTAGAGCTGGAAAAAAGCTCTACTAAACTCAGTTTAGCTCCCTAAACTGAGCAAAAAGACTGATGAATTAATGTAGGTACGAAGTATTTAACACAAGCTGTTTTGTTAGAAGCAGTTGCCTTGGCAAAGCAAAGTTTTTTAAAAACTCCAGCTATTATGCAAAACAAAATCCTTACAGCTTGTTGCACTGAGCAGGAGCAAACAGGCAGGAAGGACAGAGCTGCGCTAGTGTCTGCCTCTTTCTTGTGACTCTCAGTATCCTTATCCCCCTCATTTACCTTGTGATTAAAAAGCAGTAACAATCAGAGGAAAGAAATCCTTAATGTCAGTATGGTTTCATATCTAATCAGTGGTGATGGTCTGTAATTAATGTATTTAGATAGGAATGATCTTAGGTAGCTTCGGTTTTGGAGACTGAGGCCTAGAACTAAATCACAGAGTCATAGAGTGGTTTGAGTTGGAAGGGACCTTCAGAGGTCATCTAGTCCAGTCCCACTGCCATGGCAGGGACACCTTCCACTACACCAGGTTGCTCAAAGCTCTGTTGAACCTTGAGTCTTGAACACTTCAGGAGTGAGGCAGCCAAAATCTCTCTGAGCAACCATATACAATTTCTTCCTTATATCCAATCTAAATCTACCCTCTTTTATTTTAAAATCATTACCCCTTCTCCTGTTGCTACAAGCCTTGATAAAAAGTATTTCTCCATATTTCTTATAAGTACCTTGAAGATCTTATACTTGAGGCAAAGGTGCACGATGTTGTATACCACCAACATTCCATCCATAAGAGATTCTCAGAGTGCCTAATAAACACCTAATGAGCTTTATAAAACTCTGGGACATGTGCATGACATTTTATGGAGGGATGAATAGAGACGTTGAAAGATTAATTGACTTGCCATACACTGACTTTGCATCTAGCAGCTGTCAGATATTTTGAAATGCACAGATTACTTCAGCTTCTCAAGGACAGTCAGAGCTCTAGTGACTTTTACACAGTTATGTCTACAGGCGCCTGCTGAGGATCAGATCAAAGCAATGAGATTGCTTAGTAGAAATGTGAAAAGCAAACAGAGATTTGGTCCTGGTAAAATTTGGATCTGACACCTATTTCATATCTCTAAGATTAAAATATTGGCCCCACGCAATACACCCTGAAATGTTTCTTCAGGAGCATGATTTCTAATCAAAGGGTTTAAAGTTGAGGTTTTTGAAAAAGTCTAAAAGTCTTTTCAGAATATGGGGAAAAAGTCTTCCAGATTTTTTCAAATGTTTCATAAAGTATTTTTATTGTTGCAGAGGTCCAAATTTGACATTACCTAAGCACATGCAAACATCAGCAAGTGCGCAAGTTATCCAACACAAGTTCAACAGTACAAATGCACCTAGAAGGTGATTTGTTGAATCAGTTTTATTTAGAAGGTCTTGAACATAAACATGCATTTTCCAAATTTATTCCAGGTTCATCTTTCTATTCCTCCTTTTGTTCTAAACTGTTGTTGTAGAACAGAGGTGTGTAATAAAAGGGTTTGACACAGTATACTCTACCTTCAATTCAAATGACTTGAATAAGAAATTATGCAGTGTTAATCAAAGTTAAGAATTTCAAACCATTTTCACAAAAGACAAGTGAGTGAGTCTTACGTCAAAATACATTAATGTTTCAGAAAGAACATTTTGTATTGGCAGGAATTGTTAAAAGCTGTAGACACCACACCTTTCTCAGGTGTTGTGATTGGTATTTCAAGGACAAATGAAGCTGCTAAGCAAAACAAGAAATGCTACTTAGGTTGTCCATTTATTTGAAGAAGTATTTTCACTGAAATGAATGTAGTGTGCATTGTCAAGATTATATTTTGGGAATAAAGCAGTCATAGTCTCCATGGAAATATTGCATACTAAAGAGCAAAAAAATAGGCTAAAAAATGTGGGGTGGGATTTTTTATTTGGTTTGGGTTAAGTTTTTTACAGTTCTACTATGTAGCCTCTTAGAAATGTTTACAGTATCCCTTGTGACATCAAGGTCTAGTGACCCTTAAAAGACCTTCAGGTCTAGGCCCCAAAGTTTCTGAAATTTTCTCGTATCTCCCCATAGCAGAGGAATACTAGCTTTACAAGCCATTTAGCTCAAGCAATTAATGTGTAAATAATTTCTTTTATATGATTTGTGTTCTCTTCTAAATAACCATATGAGTATCCACTTAGTGGTTGGCCCTGCTTCATTTTCACCCTTTAAAAAATAAATTGGATATGATATATTAATATTACATAAGCCCACTGAAGTCCAGTGGCTATTTTGGTGATTTTTTTCGGTCCTGAGGAAATATATCAAATTTACTTTAGATTTTAAACCCTCACCCCCCTTTATTTTCTGTTTTGTAGAGTCCAACTACAAAGCACAAGCTAAGCTGTCAGTTTTTGGAGTGGGTTGTTTCAAAAAGGTACTGTCAAACACTCAACCAATTTGTGTAAGCTACTATTCCTGTGGAAAAGGATGTGCCTATCTTACTCCAGCCAACATGACTCATCTCACTTCTGTCAGTATAAATGTATCTGGACTTCACCAATAATGCTTGAGGTCAATGATTTCCATACCAGCTTATTTCTCAGCTGCACAGACTGAAACAGCAGCAAAACACTGGTCTATTTCTGTTCTTAACATTTAGCTCTTTTTCACCTTTTACCTGGGCTCACGACTCCCTTTTGTGCTGCATATTCACAGACTGCCTTGCTACGTTGAAAGATAAATGCAGAAAAAGGAGCTACTGCATCGCTATAAGGCAAACAACACCCAATCCTATTTATTTTCTTCCTAAAGTATTGAAGAGTTGGTTCCATCTTATAATCTCTGCCTTCAGTTCGTGAAAAATAACTGTTGCATAAGGCGTGAATAATATTGTGTTATATAAATATCTTCTAGTATACGAACATGAAAGTGTGTATTTATGGAGTGGAAAATGCGTAAAAAGCCAATTGCTTTCTTCCCCTTTAACTTAGTGGGCGTTTTCTCTAACAGTTTTTTAACTGTACTCTTTAAAGCTTAAGCATTTTCCAGGTGGATTTGGGAAAAGCTGGCAAAATTCCTTTAACTTTAAATCCTACAAAATGAGTATCCTTTCTTCCCAGCTTCTTATGTCCTCACAGATATGAGCTGCATAAGAAGTCTCTTGCTATCATGCTGCTTGTCAAATTATTAGTGTTGTATCTGAAATATAAACCAGTAATAAGACAAGGAGGCCTGGGAAATACATGCTACAGTAACAATATCATGTCAATGTTGCATTCCAGTATTCCCTAGGTGTCACAGCAGTGGTTGCTAATTCTATTCAAATGGAATATATGCTATTAAGTTGACTTTCCTATGTTCCTTTGCATGTCATTGTGAAAATCCTTTATTTTCCAGCTGGGTTATTTTCCTTTGATCTTGTTTTATTAGTGTGCATATCCCTTCTGTTTTGCTCATGCAAAAGGCTAAAGTAGAAAGCCAAAAAGAAAACTGCAATAATTACCATTCTGTACTTTTACTCTCTGAAGGGACTAGCTGGCATAAGAGATTTGTAAGAGCTTTTATATATGTTTGAATCCAACATAAGGCAGTTGTCTACTGTTTGCCCATAATTCTGCTCTTTTTTAACTTATTATTTATGCTTACTTTTTATCCATTTTAGAACAAATACATCTTTTTTTAATGAAAATATTTTTCACTCTCAGTGCTGTAGCACTGAGGTAACTTAATCCATTTATTTACCAATGCAAGCTAAAGCGGTTTTAAGTGTCTCCCTTGCTGCTTCAGGCAAGATAAACCTATCTTCCAGAAGGCTTGCCTTCATCTTTGCCTTCAAATGTTGTATGTTTTACTGAGGTACAACAACAAAGAAACCAGCCTGCAATGTCACCACCTCGAGGTATTTCCACGCTTTCATTAAAATGCACCTTTCTGAAAACTCAATCAAAATTACTTTTCTCCTTAGCAAGACATAAAAATGCTTTTGAACAAAACAGAAAGGAAGAGGCCAAACTAAAAGCTGGGGCTCAAATTAGTTTTGAAAACCAAGAAAGTGAAACTGCCTTAGGACCTCTTTCATACATGATTTTGATCTGTTTGTAGAAGTATGGATAGCAACTATTTGTTACAGTAGCTATTTATTACAGAAGCAGCCTTCCCCTGGGTCTGATGAATTCATTACCTAACAGAATGGTCCCCTTACATAAACCACTGACAGAAATGCAACTCTTATCAACCCTATGGAGGCATGCATGGCACTGATCAGAGCACACATTTGCACCACCATCAACAGAGAAGCTCTACAGGTACGTAATTTATCAGCACAGGCAAAAATTAACCTTGCAAATAAGAAAAGCCAAAGGTGAGCAAGACATAAAGAGAAGACAGGATGCTTTAGGTAAGTTGTAAGCAACTGTAATTAAGCTTTCATTTGATTTCTGCATTTCTTGCCCTTTCTTCTTACATCGAAAGGAAAACCTCTCGTCACTACTGCTTTACACTGCGTTCATCCCAGGGGTGACCATGGGATCATGGAACCTCAAGGTCATCAACACTTGGACCAAGCCAAAATCCAGTAAGATATGAAAGCAGACATTGGTCCATACCACCTGGCTCCACTCCATGAGCTGAGGCAGTGGGGAGAGGTGGGAGCTGGAGTGGAGGTGATACTGAACAGGCACCAGTTAACCCCAGAGACTGCAATCAAAGGGAGAGAGAAACTGTGCTGTGGAGCATGCAAGATGTGTCATACTGTAAATCACAACTCTGCAGCAGTTGCTGTGGTAACCACACCTTTTTAAAAATCTGTTGGAAGATAAAACATTTATACACTCTCACACCCATCCTTTGCACATAGGTGAAGGCTGCAAAAGTATGCATCCCTCACTTGGAACAAACTTTTATTTTCCTTCCATGAATTCTCTACCACACCTCTCCAAGTACTCAAGACAGGTCTGCAAAGAAGCAGAAATAGACTGGGTTCCCCAGTTTCCCTGTACAGCTGTGAATAGCAGCAGCCACTCAGAGAAAAAACTTTCATCCTTTATTGCCTTTATCTCCTTTCACAATTTTCTCAAGGTTATGAATGCATCATTCCTAACCTGAATTTCAGCTGAGCTGTCTTGCTTGTTTTGATACATAAACAGTTGTCTTTCATAAATTTACAGAAGAAATGTTAACATATTACAATGGTGCTAGGAAGCTTTATTACTTTTATTATTAGAAAGTACTGGCTTAAATGCATCAGTATAATTTCTTATCAATTAAAGAATCTTCCACAGCCCAATAAATCCTCATGCTTGCCCTGCAGAGGACAAATGTGGGACCTATATTTGAACCTGATCCCAGTTCACTCTAAGTGACTTAGTTTGATATGAAAAAAACACTAATGTCACTAACATTGTTTCATGTAATAGAACTATGCTTGCAACCTCTCCTTTGAGCTTTCCCTTGGTATGCTGGATCTGCTTTTCTCCAAATCACTTAGAAAAGACATAAATGTTTATCCTAAAAGAGACTTCATGATGCACTACAAGCCAATCCAACACAGTCAAAAAGCTTATGGATGGATTGTTTTAGATTTACTGAATTCCTAATCTTCCCAGGGATTCTGCATATTTATTAATGGATGAATTATCACAAAAGCCTAATAGCTAGCTGCTGCTGAAGGCCAGTTCAGTGTGGTTCATCAGACCTGAAAACATGATATAGTATATTATAGGCACATATGTAAAATGCAATTGTCAACACTAAGCTTGAATTGTGTAGA
Source organism: Neopelma chrysocephalum (assembly GCF_003984885.1). Taxonomy (NCBI): domain Eukaryota; kingdom Metazoa; phylum Chordata; class Aves; order Passeriformes; family Pipridae; genus Neopelma; species Neopelma chrysocephalum. The sequence goes on from NW_020897689.1 coordinate 26,948,877, forward strand.
TTTTTAGCTTACTGTCCTCAGGATCCTGAAAACAGAAAGTTTATCTATGGTGTCATGGGATCTGTATAATGCTCCTTAGTATTAACTAGCACTAAGTCAAAAGGAAGGAAAAAACAATCCATGATACACTGCTTTTGTCCTTAAGGAAGTCAAAGTACGACACAACACAGTCTCCAGACATTTCTATTTTTCTTAGGGAGGAAAACATGGCAGAAAACAAGCCAATCATGTCCTGTGCTTATCTATAGAAATATATTAGGAATTTATATAGAAGATACCTTGCCAAATAGATGTGTTATAGCAGTTGAGAGTGAGACTTTACATATGTAGTTGTTCACCACCATCAAAAAGGCTATTTGTGACCAAAACAAATGAGTATCAGAGGTCAAGATACAGAACCAGAACTGAAGTGAGGGTTAGATAGAATGCAAACACTGGAGGTTAAAATGCTGTCATGGTTCATGCAGCATCTATACACTGATGCATGAGAATTCAGGACTCAATTTATTCTCTGATGATATTCAGAGAGAGAAGAAAAATTTGAACGAATGTTGTCATTGCAGTTTCCTCATTTTGAAGGAAGAAAAGAAAGCAACCAAATCTGGGTCTAGCCAATACACAGGAAGGTGATAAATGTGCATTCCCACTGCCAGTTGTGCCAGTGGAAGGTGGCACCTCCTTCCTGCCAGCCCACCCCAGCTGCTCACTAGCACCACACAAAAAAACCCCAAAACAAAAAAAACAAACCTCCCCTCAAAAACCACTCCAAAACTTCATGTAAGTACTCCTAGCTCTCCTGTTGTTTTTTTTCCCCACCAAAAGGCCACAAATCAAAAAATCTAAACCAGCAATAATACTTTATTTCAGTTACACATTATTACTGTTATGATCTACTCATTGATTTTAATAACAGAGAATTAGAGTGTATTATAAGGCTATTTATGTATCTTGCAAAGCTGGGACTTCTATCTTATTCATCTCTTGAATACGTAACTATGTTTACTTTCAGTGTAACCATAATTGCTCTCATCAGGAGGGAATCTGACTTATTATCTCAAATGCTATTCCCATAAAGTAATTGCACAAAAATACTAGTAAGGTATGCTTTCTCCCTCCCATAAGACAAAGATTATTTTGCTCTAATGAACTTGCCCATTATTAGAAGAGAAAAAGGTAAAAAGCAAGAGCATCCTCCAAAAAGGAAACAAAACTTCCACGCATATTGCTATCACACTTTTGTACGAATAATGATTTCTGTCTATGCTATCCTAGATATCAAAACCATTTCTAATACTGTTGCTATAATGAAGCATCCTGCTTCTACACTGGGAAAGATCTTTTACCCTCCCCCTGCCTTTTTTGCTAGTTGTTCACATACAGCACGTCTTCAAAGCCCTGTCAAAGCCTGAAAAACACAGCACTTACTCACTGATGATTCCACTATTGATTCAATGGCATTCAAGTTATTATTAGTCTCTCTCTATGGATGTATCATCACCAATACCCTGCTGACTTCCAATGGTAATAGTCCACCTCTGTTAGACTGAAATTGTCAATATCTCAAATCAAAACAATGCTTGAGACTAACTTAGATCAATAGAGCTGATGGATGATGCACACTCCCACCTCACTTAGATTGTTAATGTAAGAGATTTTAATGGTATTTCATTCTGTAGTTCCTACAGCCCTGTTGTTAGCACTCTGGGATAACTGGGGTTGAAGGATTATTGAAGGGAGAAGTGTGCAATTGTACCAAGGTGACTCTTTCCCCACACTTGTTTCCAACCCCCATCAGGCATGGTAAAGTCTGAGCAGCTGCTGTGTCCAATCCATGTCAGGTATGAAGCAACTCAGCTCTACCTTTTGTTTTGTGGTCTTTACAGCAGGTCAATGTTGTTGCAAACTGAAGCAGGAGAGAAGCAAAAGGAAGGGACAAAATAGATAAGGAATAGAAAAGAATGGAAGGTAGAAAGAAAAGTCCACCATCAGCTTCCTCCTCAGAAAGACCACTTACAATCATTTTTTTAGTCCTAAACTGATTATTAATGACTAAGTGTAGCCATTAAACTGGTCCTGTTGATCATAAGTTAAATATTCTCAAGATGTGGAGCTATGTTAGAAGTAAGCACAAAAATGCCTGCAAGACCAGGAATATCTGCAACATCTGACACACTGCTTCAAAAAAATAGTTTTTATACCAAACTAGCAAAAAAAAAATTTAAAAACCCCCAAGCTTCCCAATTTCAGAGGCACTATGCCAAGTTGTCTATGAAGGTCTAAAGCACAGCTGGCTTCAACCCAAAGTCTCCTGCAGTTGCTATAAGAGAGGCTTTGGATACTTTGAATTCCACTACCTAACCCCAATTTTTACTTTGTATTGATGCTCCAAGGCACACTACAAAACGTAGTCACAGAAACAAAGCAGTTGAGTCTTATGATGGACATCAACTCCTCTCTAATACCACCCAGGCTCAAACCAAATGTAGTGTCGCATACTTAGGAAATCGAATGTCATGAAAGCACTGGGCTGCATTTGCCTGCAACAAATGTCTCCATTGACACCCTTTTAATTTATCGTATGACTAATTTTTAAATGGAACTAAGGTCTGCAAGAACAAGTTCTTTCCGCTCTAAAACTTAATCCTTCAAAAAAAATTTCCTCCTGTCCTCTCAAGGACTCTGCCAGCCACTTTCCTCCACACTTTAATGTCTTAGAAGGCTTAGAGCATGCTTTATTGTGCTTCTATAAGAGCACTACATTGTTAGTCTTATGCAGACGTTCAAGAAAGTATCATTTTATCAACATACTGTGTGCATACTAGCTAGTTCAGAAGGTCCTCTCTCCAGAAACCTTCTCTACCTCTGTTTTCTCTGTTGAATTCAACATCAATAACTTTTCATAGAAAGTCGTGCCATTTTAATGTCGTTGTAAGATCACAAGCATCAAAGGTCTTCTAACATGAATATAGTGTTTTTCTCTTCAGTCAGCAACAAACCCCACCAAGCCCTCTGTATTTTTTTAAAATTTTTGATATGTATTTCAGAACTGAGAAATCAAAGTCAATGCTTTTCAAAATGAGGTCATGCATAGCTCCAAACTTATTTCCCTGTCAGGCTTCCATTTTAAAATAAAAATAGAAGAGCAGAATTTATTTTTACAGCAGAGGAATAATCTCTGTTCAGGGGTAGAGATTTTGTTTATCCAAATATCTGAAAACAAACATCTGGCTCTATGGGGGGGGGGGAAATATTAGTTTAAAAGATGAAAACAAGAAGTCACTGCCATTAACCGGAAAAAGGAAGTTGAACAGAGAATATTATACAGCAGATACCAACACAAGTCCTGCCAAGGCCCAACAGTAATACTTAACATTCTACAGGTTGCATCCTCAGAGACATGCAACAGTGCACACCAGAAATTTCTGCACAGAACTAGAGCTCCCACTTCAGCCTTAGAGTGTTTTACTTCAGTCATAACATAATAACTCAATTTTACAGTGCACTTTGACATTGTAGGAGAAAGTAATTTACTAACAGGGAGCCATGATGTGCTCCAACAGGAAACCCACTACCTCGCAGCTCTACCTGATTTATTAATTTCAAAGGGAAAAGAGAATGGCAACTGCAGCTAAAACAAGGTGTTTATTCTCTTTTCAAAATCTACCACCTGTTAAGGAAACTAGAGAGAAAGAAACTTTCAACAACCATAACACACTAAATGCAGTGTAAGTCCCAACATGTATAACACCCAAGGTAGCAGTGGTAACATTTGCTCAAGCCTTATCTTGAAACAGCTTATTTTGTATTGTTGAAAAATATTCATATGTCAAAATGATGGGTGCAAGCATTACCAGCAAGACAACTTCCTGCAAGATCTCGGGGTAAAGTGGATTCTGCTGTTCAGCCCTTCATATCCAGACAATATCATTCCTATCATTATCCCCAACACAGTGTACTGAAGTAGTTCTTTCAGTGGCATACAGGCATGAAATGTGATTAAATATCCTTTTTCATCTCTACGTGACTGGTGACTTAGGAAGCTTAAAAAACCTATGCCACTACATATTTCGATGGACAGACCTGAAAATTCAGTTTCTGGGAGACGCTTATTTCAGATTGTGTCTTGTTGAGTAAAAAGAAGACTAATAGCAGGCAAGAGCTAAATAGAGGTATTTTTCTATGATATCTAGTTTCAGGATTAGTTTGAAAAAGATGTTCGTAAAAGAGTAATACATTCAACTTTTTCTTTGAGGTTGTTTTTGCTTACTGATCTTTCTTACTGAATTTGTTGTTTTTTCAGCTCTTAAGTTAGCTATCAACATCCTTGAGAAGCAGTTCCCAAGCAATATATATCTGTGAGGCCTTCTCAGAGATAACTGCAAATTACAAGACAGTAATCATTCATTACTAGTGAGGTAGTTTTGTCTTTCTGATAGGTTAGATCTAGGTGAAGCTACCTTTATGTCAGTAAAGAGACTTGTGGGGTCCTCCTGAGGTTGAATATCTTCTAAAATTGACTCGGCATCTTGTCCTTTTCAGGTAATACTTCAATCCCCTTTAATTTATGTATTAAAAAAAACAACTGAAAGTTTCAGAAGTTTGCCGGGCACTCTAAGTTTTATACACATTCTATACATAGTAAAGGTTTCTTGTCCATCTGTTTTCATTTTCTTTTACTGAAATGTGGCCCCAAAGTGATTTATTTGTTCCATCCCGAGTAAAGTAGCTTGTGCCTGTGTACAATATTGCAAACTGCAGTACCACACTGATTACAGCATTGGAGTGGGCTATCTGTACCTTGTGTGAAATGCACAATCACCGTGCAGTAACACAGTCAGAGCTAATACGCAACACAAATTCTTAACTACAAATGTCGAGTACTGTCCTCAACATCCAGACTTGTTCGCAGTTGCTAGAAGCATAGACACTTTCTTCTTAGGCAACTCTCTCTACATATTTTCAGAAGCAAGGAAGAGATTGACAAGAGTCAAGACAAAAGTGTTACGCCTACAGTCAAGACAAAAGTGTTACTCCTACAGAGATATTGCAGAACCCAAATTTTACTAGGTTGCTAATGGAACCTCATTTTTCCTCTTCCCCTTGTTAAAAGCCCAACGTAAATTTTGTTATGTACAGTCTAACCTGCTCAACAAATAAAACATTGAATTTAATGGTCTATGTTGCAACCATGGAGATGCTTGTGCTGTTCTGGTTTTGGGGTTTTCTTGATAACCCAAGAGAAGGTCCACTCACAGAGTTCCAAAAATCAGCTGAAAAAGTGAGGTTTCATGAAGTCCAAAGCTGTAATTCTTCAGGTCTGTCTCAAGTGTCTTTCTCCCTCTCACTGTTACCCCCGGTTTAACTACGTAGTTTTGCTTCCAAGAATAAATTTCCATAACCACACTATTTTTTACAGTTCAATTTTACTGCTTAGTGATCTCAAAACAGAATATTTTAGACTTTTATTGTACCGACTCTAAAATCTTACAAACTGCAGAGCTTTGGCCCCCTTACTGTTTGATAGTACAAAAAGCTGTAGCTTACAGACATGCCAAAAATATGTCGTCATACTTCAAATAGCATCTTATATTTATCATGATCATTCCAGCATAGATAAGATTTTGGAGAGCAATTGGCACCTTTGTGTTCAACTTTAAGTAACATAGGAGAGATCCATATTGCAGACAAATGCTTACTGTTCTCTGAGATTAGAGACCTATTCAAGGTCAATTGAGCACCAGATTTGAAACAAGAAATTTTTGGCTATTTCTAGAAACCTTGGCTGCATAGTTTGCAATTTGTTGATTAGTGATACTTTATTAACTTGCAGTTATGCTAAAACCACGACACACTTTGCTTCTTCTGTGTAAACTGTGCATGGGAGGTGATTTCTGTTCCAGTCAGGTGCAGTGTGTTAAGGCTCAAACAAAATGAAAAAGAAAAGGTTCCTATACAACCAAAACAATAGTGCATCACTTGCTTAAAATTTTTAGATAAAATTTTAAATACGTGCAGAAAGTAGATAACAGAACCTTGTAATGATTATAATAATTACCAAGTAAGCTTTTTCAAATTTTAAAGCTAATGGCATTGCACATTGAGCAGAGACTAAGCAAAGGAAATAGCAATTGTAAAACAATTAACCTTGTCCCACTGCTGTAACTTTTTAGGCTAATATTAAAAGCCACATGCCATTTCAGACCTTTACAGAATAGTGCAAGACTAGGAGATATTTTTCAACCAAGAAAAAATTTTGTTTAAATTTGTGTTTCCTTAGCACAATTTGGAGTGATTGGAACCTACTTTTAGCTGAAAGAACAATCTCATGCTGTAGTAAATAGCTTCTGAGATATTAAACTTCAGTTACTGGTCAGGTTAAACCTTGTTCAGGCTGGTGAATTTAACTCTCTGTTTTAAGTAGTTTAGATAGCTTTAAAAAATAGTTAGACATACCTCTGTTGAATGGGCAAGTGCAAAGGACTTAATGAATAGAATGCTCTGGCTTGAGGGACTCCATTAGTATTATATGAGAACCAAGATAGAGAGGAAGCAGTAGGCATGGTATTGTTTCACCTTGACCTTGGCCAAAGTAAAAACCTCATAACTGGGAGGCTATACACAAACATGGATGAAACGCATGACCAATTACAGCAAAACATATTAGCAAAGATTGTTACTAAGCCTGGGAAAGTACCTCCAATGTAAAGCACCTGTGTATCCTGAGACAGTCTCTCTTCTGCATCTCCCCTGATGACTTTGAGGGAAGAACAGATTCATATAAAAACTACAAAAACAAGGAAGTACATAGATGACACCAAGATGAAGAAGCAGGAAAACAGTCTCGAGGACAAAGTCAGCATGACTAGGATAAATTGGACAAGTGGTACAAGAAGATGAAAGACAATAAAGAATGGAGTGATTGATTTCCTATTGCTAAATCTAACACCCAGATGCGAAACAAGGACCACAGCCACCACGGACTGGAGTTTCAAGTGCACAAGAACTAAGTAGGAGTCCTTTTCACCAAAATCATTCTCGAATGGATATGAAATTGTGTAGATGTGCTGCATTTCTGACAGGGAAAGGATCTGTTCTACTCCATACTGGTGACGACATCACTGAGTCTTCAGTTTAGAGCACTACACTTAGAGACAATAAAAATAAATTAAAAAAAAAACGTAAAATAAGACACCAAGCTGCTCATTCCTATTGCCACCAATGTGAGAGGGGTCAGGTTGTATGGCACCTGAAGGACAGGCTCCTAATGTAGCTGCCACCTCTCCTATGCTTCCCATTTCACCCAGTAACAATGATCTTACTCTTTCTCCCCTTGCCCTCCTGTGTCTTTGATCTCTCATAAGTGTTGAGTTCTATTGTTTTATTTTCAGTTCTCATGTAAGCATGACTGTACCTGTACTTTCCAATCTGGAAACATACATTGAAATCAAGGTGTACTCTTAAGTCTGAATATCCCAGGTAGATTCAGCTTGCTCAACTGATAAGTTCTATGAGTGGCAATGCTACTAACCAAAGAGATTAAATTGATAAACTGATGTTTTGGCCTTTTGGTGTTTAATCTCAGAATGGGGGTAGTTGTATTTGTTGACACAAATAAGCAAATAGAAAAAGTGTTGGATTGCATACTGCTAGAGAGATGGTTTTGTGTTTAAAATTTGACCAACACTTCCCTTGGATTGATATTCATGCTGTATTGCAATTCATGTAAACAGCCTTGAGGGAAGAAAAAAAAATTACCTAAGACACTCTGGTTCAAATATTTCAGTGCAGCAGTTTCCCATTCAATTAGATTTTCATGCCTTGGGTCTAGTTTTGTATCACACCAAGTTTTCTGTGCTGTTCTATCTACTATCAGCATTGTGATAAACACCTTTATCTTTGAATTTTATACAGTGATATTTCACTTAAAAAACCCTACATTTCATGGAGCACTGTTACATTAATTCTGTGCTCTAGTTTAAACTTCTAGTTTGTATGAACAGCATTGTGAACCTACATGTTCCCTTACTACATGACTACTCTGCTGTTTAATTGCTATAGCAAAGATAAATTTTAAAAAGTGAAAACTTGCATGCCATATATTAATATTTAATATTTTATGTTTTTTGTTCTTCTTGGGTATCTTACTATTGAAAAGGCATGATTACAGCATAGAACATGTGCAGTTTTTGTCACAGCAATATAAGAAAAGACATTAAGTTATTAAAGAGTGTCCAAAGGAGGGCAACGAAGACAGTGAAGGGAAGTCGTATGAGGAGTGGCTGAGGTCACTTGCTCTGTTCAGCCTGTAGAAGAGGAGACTAAGGGAAGACCTCATTGAAGTCTTGAACTTCCTCATAAGGGGAAGAGGAGGCAGACACTGAACTCTTCACTGTGGTGACCAGTGACAAGACCCAAGGGAATGGCATGAAGTTATGTCAGGGGAGGTTTAGGCTGGATATTAAAAAAGGGTTCTGCAGCCAAAAGGTGGTTGGGTGCTGGAACAGGCTCCCCAGGGAGATGGTCACAGCACCAAGCTGTGTTCAGAGCTCAAGACAGCATTTGGACAATACCCTCAGGCACATGATGTGACTCTAGGGATGATCCTGTGCAGGGCTAAGAGTTGGACTCAATGATCCTTATGAGTTCCTACCAACTCAGTATATTCTTTGATTCTGTGAATGACAGTAATTCTTATTCCAACCTTTGATTTTGCTTAAAATATCATCTACAACTACAACTGAAAAGTTTGTGCATATTGGAGTGCACCGTAGAGCAGAATTCTTCAGGGCCTTCTGAATAACTATATTCCTTTGAACTCAGTGATGTCCATTGAGATGTGAAGTATAGTTAAAAGTATAACACACACTTCTCTAAACTATAAAATAACCTACAAGATTCTGTTTTGAGAAAAAATAAAATCTCTTGTATACCACCACGAAGTTGTTTTCTTCTCTTCATGTTTGAGATTTATTTTTTTTTTGGTGGTGGTGGTGATTATGTGATAGTGGCAACTTTTTTGTCCAGGAATCAGGGTTTCCATCCAGAGATGTAGAACAGTAGAGTCCAAGACTACCATTATCCTGTGTTCATGCTTCAAGGAACTAAGGTGGCTCAGGTATTTAGGACTCAACTTCCCCAACATTTTCAGAGGACCATTTGGCTGCTTCTCTTTCTAAATTCAATGTTGAACTAAATTATGGTTATGAGCATCTTCAGAAAAAAACAAAAAAAAGAAACTTAAAACTCAGTTAGGTTTTGAGGGGGTCCATGCCCACCCTTTAGCACTGACTACTCCCACATCAGAGTGGTTTGATGCCTCCTTCAGAAGCAGGGGGACATGAGAATGGATGGGTAACCAAACACCTGTCCTCCTTGTTCACAGCCAGCTGGCTCAGTCCCTAGACTGAATTTTTCAGGAGTGAACCAGTAACTGTTCTTCATAGGGAAATAGTGGGTATGTGTGCATTCTTCCTGTTTCTCCTCCACCTGTGAATATACTCTAAACTTTTGACAAGTCTGTAGCTATAACATAAAGATCTAAAGATAGTGATATTTGCACTAGCTTTACCTGCCTTGTATAATTTGACCCAAACTTCCAACATTTTAGGGAGCTTGAGCACATGCTATTTCAGAACAAGAACAGACTTTATGAAGGTGGATGCTTACCTTATCACACAGAATAGGTAGGGTTGGAAGGGACCTCTGGTGATCATCTGGTCCAGCCCCCTTGCCAAAGGAAAAGTCACCTAGAGCAGATTACACAGGAACACGTCCAGCTGGGTTTTAAATATCTCCAGAGAGGGACACTCCACAACCAACCTGTGCAGCCTGTTCCAGAAATTATTCCCTGTTCCAACAAGTAAGTTCTTCCTGATGTTGAGGTGGAACTTTCTGCTTAGTTTATGGCCATTACTCCTTCTCCTGACACTGAGCACCACTGAAAAGAGTCTGGCACCATCCTCTTGGCACCCATCTTTGAGATATTTGTGTGTATTGATGAGATCTCTTCTCAGTCTTCTCTAGGTTGAACAGGGACAGCCCTCTCAGTCTCTCCTCATAAGAGGGATGCTCCAGAGCCCTAAACACCTTAGTGTCTCCCCTCCCTAGACCTGCTGGACATGCTGCTTTTGATGTAGCCCAGCACACAATTGGCTTTCTGTGCTGCAAGCGCACATTGCTGTGTCATGTCCAGCCGCTCATCCATCAGAACTCCTAAGTCCTTCTTGGCGGGGCTGCTCTCAGCCTGTTCATTCTCCAGCCTGTGTTGATATCGGGTATTGCCCCGACCCAGGTGCAGCACCTTGCACTTCATCTTGCTAAACCTCGTGAGATTCCCATGGGCCCACTTCTCCAGTTTGTCCTGGTCCCCTTGGATGGCATCTCATCCTTCAAGTGTATCTGTGTCTCTCATGTACGATTGAGCCCAGAACTGAACACTGTGCTACTGGCTTCACACAAGTGTTTTTGCAAACATATGCAAATATGACAAGTTTTCTACCTATAATTTCTGACTTTCCTATTGTGAATGCCACTTGCAATTTTCTAGTTTACCTTATTGTCTTACCCTTTAACACAGTCATTTAGCATTTGGGCCAAGCTACTGTAACAAGTTCTAATTGACACTGCATACCTCACAGTATCTGTCACCGAGGGTTTGTTTTTGTTTTTTTTTTAAAGATAAATCTCTCTCCTTGCATTAAGCAGAACACAGAGAATTTTCCATTACAGTTTTCTCTAGCAAAACAGTGAGACGTTTGTTATCTTCGCTGTTGCTCTTAAGCGCAGTGACATTTTACAGAAAACTGTGCTGTGCATAAGAACACTGGGGAGAGATCAGGGCCTTCTCAAAAAACCCACAAAACCCCAAACCAAACACAAACCAAACAACCAAAAAAAACCCCCAAAACCAACAAAATCAACAAAACCAACCAAGCAAAAACAAATCCCCCCAAAAAACCAAATAAAAACAACAAAAACCCCACACACAGTAAAAAGAATAGCTGAGAAAACAAAAACAATCAGATACTGTGTAACAGCTAATTGAAATGCTGCTTCATTTTACAATTCTCTGATGAGGTGCACTATAACACAGTGACTGAAATAACTTCACGTAATGGGACTACCTCTATTAATCTACTTATAAGGAAGCTGTTCATTAATTAGGGTGGACAGAGCAATCACAGGGTTGCTGAACAAAAGCAATACCAATTTATGCTGTTGACAAGTATCTGATTAGGAATTAATGGCAGAAAACTGTTCAAATATATAAGCTCCATCTTTCAGAGAAGCACATGGCACAGGTGTACATAATGAGAGACTAGCATATCCATCTTCAAAATAGATTCAAGAGTCTGTTTAAAAAACATTAACCCTTCATTACACAACTAGTTCAAAGCAGGTTCCCTGTAAAACTATCTCACTACTTCTATTGTGAGTCCTTTGTAAACCTCCAGATTCTTAGTTACTTGAAGATTAACATCCCCACACCCACCAAAGAATTAAAAAAAACCCCAAATAAACAAAGCACAACCCAGTAACCACAACCCAAACCAAATAAAAGCACAAAGCCCACCCAAACACATCAACCCATATTACCCAGGAGCTGATGAGCAGTTTGACCAAAGCCTGTCTGGAAAGAAGATTTTTAGAACTTCTCAATGTTTCTCTGTGCAATAAGGACAATATAGTCCAACCCAAGTTATTTAGAAGACATCGTTCCATCTCAGGACAGCATGTTATGAAAAAGTTATTTATTCAAAGCTAACATAGCTAGTTGTGCATGTGCATAAATGTCTGGATTTATTTGGGTTTGGTTTTGTTTAAACTTTCAGAAAGTTGAATATCTGACAGTGGTGTTTTCTGTCATCTGTCTCAAGCAGGGCACAACAAATATTTCACAAACAGTTTATTCATCTGGAAATGTTGATGCACTTAAAAGATTGCAAGACCAAGGGCTTGATAAGCAAGCATATTGCAGTGCATATCTTACCTCCTCAACAATTTTTTATTTTTTAATAATAAACAACATTTATTAATCCCATATCTCCTCACCACAACACCATGTGAAACTAAGTAATTAGTGCAACATCTTTCATAAGCTATGTTAATAAACTCCAGCATCTCTGTGCACGCTTTGGGAGAAATTCAATAAACAAAAGAACTAAGACTTCCAAAGAACATTTGAGAAATTCATGTCTGAGGCAATTTGTCTTCCCTCTCAAAAACCCTTAAATATGCCTTTTATTCGTGGTATCCTAGAGAAGGAGGAAGACCTGACCTGACCTCTTTGTATGTCTGTGTTCTGGGAGTGTGACTGGGTCAAACTGCTCATGGTTGGGGACCAGAAATGTATACTTATTACCCTGGGTTATGTTAGGCTTCTCAAAACTAGGCAATATTTTCTGGCTATATTTTCCATGCAGATGTTTGGATGCTCTGGCCCAGAAGTTGTCTTCAGTTCGGTGATCTAGTTTTCTAGGTTGAACAAGAAAGGGTTTGTTTCTTTTTTTAGACTATCTAGTACATATCTGTCTTCTGATCTTCAGCTTTCCAGAATGTATTTCTAGTAGTACAATAGACTCTTTCAACAGGCAGAAGCAGCCTCTACCATAATGGAAGGCCAGTGTTCAGGCCAGACCCTGAAAGTGCCAGGCAGGTAGCCCACACCCTTCCTTTGGAGGCACAGACAGACTCCAGCTCCATCCCACACAAAACACAGCTGCAGTAACACTCACTTCATTATTCCTGAACCCTTAGCTGAGGTGCTGGCTCTTCCTCTATCTGAAGGAAAAAGCTGGCAAGCCAGTATCTTGGTTTCAGCTGAAGTAATTTTCTTCTTTGTATCTGGTACAGTGCTGTGTTATGGATTTAGTATGAGAATAATGTTAATAGCACACTGATGTTTTAGTTGTTGCTAGGTAGTGTTTCCTATGAATCAGGGTATTTTCAGTTTCCCATGCTCTGCCAAGACACCAGGAGGGAGCATGATCCGGACAAGTGACCTGAAATGGCCAAAGGGATATTCCATACCATAGAATATCATTCTCACTATATAAACCAGGGGAAATTGGCTGGGAGCCACAGATAGCTGCTCAGGGACAGGCTGGGCATTGGTCAATGGGTGGTGAGCAATCATATTGTGCATCACTTTTTTCTTTTGGGTTTTTTCCTCTCTCTCATTTTCCTCACAATTATTATTATTATCAGTATTATTATTTTATTTCTATTATTAAACTGTTATCACAATCCACAAGGAGTGCCTTTACTTTCCAATTCTCCTCTTTACTGAGGAGGAGGGGAAGAGATTGTGTGGTACTTGACTGATAGCTGGATTTAAACCATGACAGCTGGATAACTTCTCTGCACCTAGAGGCCAAACCACTCTGCAGTTAGCTGAGTACCACTCACACTGTAACTGAAATGCAGATTTTATAGCTTTTTACCTCGCTTGTTTGCAGAAACATGTAATAGGAAGACACTCAGCATTCCACCACTGTTGATTACAAAAGTCTTAAATCAAGGCTAGTAAGTTAGTCCACCTTTCCATGTTTTGCACATCTTTTGCAGGCTATAGAATGCAGTGACCTCCTGTCCTGGCACTGCAATACTTGGTTGTGAGAGAACCAATACAGACTTGTCTCCTGCTATTTGAAGTTGAGCAGAGAAAGAAACCTGTATTTTTCTTACTGCTGTAGCCCATACTGCTTCCTCCTTGAAATTAAAGGTGGGGGATGAAGCAGAGGGAAAACAGACAGACCACCATTGTGAATGTTGTCTCACCAATTTACTTTTTGTATTAAATGTGAACATTTCCCTCTGTTTAAGTACCATACAGCTTTACTTCATTATTTGCAGCCAACTATGATGCTAGGAGAAAATGATTCCTTATTGTAAATTAGATCCTATTGTATGAGTTGTTTCAGATTGGTATCTTGACATTGAGACGATGTTATATTTTTAGAAGTAGACAGGAAATTTGGTCTTTTACTTTGGAAACCATAAGCAAAATTCTGCTTTTTCAAAATGCAGACATTCATGAATGGCTAAACCAACCAATTTCCCCATGGACATGCATCATTTATCAAATAACCTGGAGAATCTGATCCTGCAATCCCTGTCAAACAACAGTCCCATTGAGGCCAGTAAGGTCATTCTCAGAGCTACAGGATCAGGCCTTTGTGTTTGCTAGCAAAAAAGCAAGCAAACAACTATTTTGCAGACTATACTGAATCCACTCTTCTGAAATATCCTGAGTTTCCAACAGTGACCTTTGGATAAGCCTCACTGCTGATCTGTCCTCACAATTTGGAAATAACCTCCAATCTCAACATTTCAGAATTGCAAGTAGAGATTGAGAAGATGCTCTGTCTCTCTACAGTATGAGAGTATGGTATATTTATCTCAGAGAAGCAGCTCATCTTTAGAAAAAAAGCACATCTAGGAATAGCTAAAAAAGGGGTAGAGAAATAAGAAAAAGAAAGGAGTTGACATTGAAAGGTGATGGACAACACAAGAAAGAGAGCATGAGCTACAATCAGATACAAGAGCAGTGGTCCTGCCTCAATTGTTTATTGTTGTGTACATGCCACGGACAGGGGTGAAAGCAGAAAAGTACATGGTTATCTGTTCCTGTGACTAAACAGTCTGACACCACACTGGCAGCTGCTATTATCAGGAGCATTGGTAATCAAGCAAATTTTCATGTGCATGCATGTTCTGATGTAATCCCCTGCATCTATTTATACTGGAGTACTTGCATAAATTACACTGGTTTGTAATACAAATAGAATTTGGGATAATTATTTTCTTTCCCATTAAATCTTTAAGTACTTCTGAAAATGCTAACAGGGAATTGCATCATTAACAACTATCAAGGCAGCTTACATTTTACTGAATTAACATCTCCAGGTGACACAGCACTGGTCTTGAACAAAGACCAGTAAAGTAAACATGGTTAGATTTACAGAGCTTTCTTCAGAGAAAAGATAAGTCAATTCTCCGTACAGGCAATGAAGACATAAAGGCTTTTCAAGAGTACTCCAGAGTCCTTCAGTCACTGCCCGTGGAGCACACCTTCTGAAAGGCCCTAGGGGTCATGAAGGACAGCCAGCTGAATGCAAGCCAGCAGCATGCCCTGACAGTGTGGAAGGTTATATAGCAATCATATATTATCAGAGGCACAGTCAGCAGATCGAGAGAGGGGATGGTCCCTCTTGGATAAGCATTTTCTTATATTGTGTTTAGAATATTGTGCACAGATTTTGGGTCCCCCAACACAGGAAAGACATTGTTAAACTGAATGAGTTCAGCAGAGGACCACTAGGTTAGTCAGAGCTAAAACACCTGCCCTCTGAAGACAGGTTGAAGGACCAAGGCTTGTTCAACCTGAAGACAAGACAGCTCCAAGGGCATCTAACAGCAGAACATCAGTACCTATGAGGTTACTCAGTAAATAGAGGCATGCTTACCACAGCAGTGCACAGAGAGAAGACATTGGGCATAAAGAGAAGTGAGAGGCACAGACTGGATGCAAAGAGAAACTTTTCACCCCGAGAACAGCTGTACACTGATTCAGATTGGCAAGGGAGGCTGTACAGGATATATCTTGAGGTTTTCAAGACCAGAAATATCAGAGTAATATGATCTGATCACACAGCTGACTCTGCTTGAGAAGAAGGCCAGACCAGAGATCTGCTGAAGTCCCTCCCAGCTTCAATTATTCCATCCTACAATCCACTTTGTCTGCAGTCCTGCTCCCAACACAGTCTTTTGCTGTACATGTCCATGAAGCAGAAACCAACCTTGAAAGACAACTGTACTCCAGCATACCATCCTCACAGCAGCTCCACTTCCACGCAGTTGTCCCACTGCTTACTTAGTTGAGGTCTGCTCAAGCTGGTAGCTCATCTTATTTTGGGTGCACAACCGGGTCTCTAGCCTGGTAACGGGCAGCATGTTGAAGCTCAGAGCTGTGGATCTCAGAAGAGAAGGGGCTTAGGTCCAGGTCTCCTGCTTCCCAGGGAAGAGAAGGACAGAAATAGCAGCAACACCACTAACTTCTGTAGTGCTGGGTATGAGCTGGACATAAAGCTACCTGTTTCTCCAGCAAAACTAAGAGACTGAGTGGATTTCAGGTCTGCCTCAAAAGCAAACTGGCTACTAATGAACAAGAATATCCAAGCCTGGAGTACAAGCTTTCTTCAACAGCTGAAGGAAAGGCTCTGTTGGATTTGAGGGGTCACCACTGTTAAATGGCATCATGCATGGGCAGACTGAAGAGATTTCTTGGCTGTGGAAGACAAAATTTCACCTAAAATGGACTCATGCCCCTTTGTGGGCAATCCATAGCTTTCAGTGATTTGGGCTGGGGGAGTTGTCAAAATTTAGTGCTTATGGCACAGCAGAGCTTTCAGAAGAAAGAAAAATCTCATGCTTATATTTAGCGAGTGAGCAATGAAGCAAAATGGCATAGCAAATGCTGACGGTAGTGGTGAGGCTGTGGGGGTGGGAGGGGGGCGTGAAAACTGGCAAGAGCTTCAGAAGAGCGAGTTTTGGTATTTCAATTTAAGAGGTAAAGACTAGATGCTCTACAGCAGGTACTGAAATTCCAGTGCTGTAGAAATTTAAACATCATCTGAGCTTTCTCCCATCTCCCACCCCTCTGTCTTGTTTAAAAAATATTTACAAGGGGGTGAAAGGCAACCTTTAGATGTGTGACCATAGCTGTGTGCCGATGGTTTCTATAAATAGAGGTTTGCTGAAGCACTAAACTATGTTTTGCTGCAGTATGGCATTATGGCTTCTGCTCAGCAAAAGCTGTTCCCATTCTCATTTCAGACCCCTGCTAGTGTTGACATCTGGCTCTCAACTACATGACTTTTTTGCCCTCCATCATCAGAACAGAGGAAATTCCAGCTTTGTCTTCAAAGAACAAAGTTTGGTTTTATAGCTCAAACCTACCTAATGAACAATACAAAATTGATTTTAAAAGTCTGATGATTCCAGACTATATTTTGGGCAATAAAAATGAATTTGTGCTTAGTCATCATTCATTTTGTTGTTTTGTCTGGATCTGTTCTGAGTTCTCTGGTGCATAATTTAGACAGTGTAGACAATTTGCATTTTATTTCCCCTCCTGCCTTTTCACAACTTACTCTCCCTTTTTTCAATAGTCCTGACACCTGCATGTGTGTCATAGGCCCCTTCGAAACCCAATTTCTGTGGGGTACTAGCAGGAATAAATTTATGTGCACAGCTCTTCAGTGATGGCAGGAAGCTTGCAAAAAGTATGTGGTTTTTTTATTCCCACAAAATCATATACCTTTTACACCTTGTCCATACTGTGGAGTGGCAAGTCCAGTTCACACTACAAAGAGAGAAACTTGGTTAACCTAAATGTAAGAAAGGGATATGTGCTGGAATAATAATTTTTATTTTATACCAGTAAGCTCAAAACAAAATGGCTGAAACTTCTAAAAAGGTCTGCAGCTACAATTATATATAGAATCAGTAGCCAGGAAATATTGTTTTGCCTGCTTACATTATCATCTTCCTCCATTGAAAAAAACAAATGAAGTCAATAAAACATGCAAGCATAAGACTTTCAAAAAACTACATTTTCTTCCTCCAGTTCTTCTCTTCTCCCTTACCATTACTAACTACTCTCTTTTTCCCTTGTATTTTTCTCCTTTTAAAAGAAGATAACTTGTTTATGTACTTATCTTAGCTTTATTTTATCTGCACAAAGAAAAAAAACCAAAACCAAACAATTTTTTTCATGCACTTTGTTATTGAACTTCTTCAATTCACACATTGTAGGTTCACAAGGCGTAAGGTGATCACCATGCAGATTAGTTCAGACTAAGTAGTATTGTGTGGTTCTGGATGTGCCCACCCATGAAATAACCTCATGCCTGACCTAGCAGCAAAAATTACTTCCAAATTCTATTTGTCTAAAGGCCTTCCTGCTTTGGCATCTATGCCAACTTGCTTTTGTAGTTTGGGGAACAGCCAAGAGGGAGATCAGTTTGAGTGGGTTTTTTTTAAATCATCTTCCCAAAAGCATCTGTTTCAAACATGCCTGGAAAGAAGCTGTTGGGCTAGATGAACCTCTGGTCTGGCCCAGTGTGGCTGTTCTGCATCCTTTGAGGGCAAAGGTTCTGTCACATTTAAAGGAATTGCAGCTAAATAGTTCATTCCAAAGAGTGTTGAGATACATGTTTGAATCAAAATACAACACATGTTGTGAAAGACAAGGCGTTGGAAAACTTGCTCAAGAACTGATAAATATGTTGTGGATAGACATGTTCAAGAAGCAACAAAAACAGAAAGCAGTTGTAAGCAAGTAGTGGAGATTTCTTAATCCAAAAATTTCAGATTCAATCAGTGAGAGCAGGTTTATTATTTAGTCTTTAATATTCCCTTCCTTCCAGCTTTTTTTAAAATAAAAACCTATTCTAATAAGCAACACTATTTTGAAAATAAAAACAAAGTTTTTAAATATACCTATATCTTTCAGATTTATTCATGCTATTTTAATCTAGTAGCAAAGATTTAGAGAAAAAAATATAATCCGAAAGAAGAGGAAATCATGAAAACAAACCCCAAAAGAAAAACAGCTATACTAATTCAACCTTGGAATAAGATGCTTTTTCTTAGCTGTGAGAATAATTAGACATTGAAAGAGCTTATCTGGTAGGTGGTAGACTCAACAGAGACTGGAGCTTTTAAAGATTAAATATTTAAAGTGAAAACTCAATCTAATGTAGGAAAGAAAAAACCCTGAGGTCCATAATATTAAAAAAAGCCAACAAAGAGTAGATGACTAGAATAGTCTCTTGTGACCATGAAAATCTCTACATATAGATAACACTATATATTTCCTCCTCCAGTAACCATACAGGGGACAGTTTCAGACACTTTGGAGGCAGCAGAAAAAAAGGCTCTCCTTTCTCCTGAGCTTTGGATCATGGTCTCAGACAGGAGCTCTCAGCCTCCATAAACCTCCAGAGATCTACACTTCCTTCAGGCACCCATGTACAGGGAGCAGAAAAGGCTCACCCAATTCGTGTCACTGGGTGGACATACACCAGAACTTTCACGTGGCACCTTCCTCTCCCAAGAAAACCAGCTGGCTGAAGGCTGGATTGGGCACTGTAGTCTCTAACTGAAGGGTATGTTGTGTTTTGTTTTGGGTTTTTTTGTTTGGGTTTTTTTTGTTCGTTTGTTTTTTTAAGCAGACTCCAGCACAATTCTCTCTCTCACACAAACTGCATATGACATTTCACCAACTTCCCTGCTGTTTCGGGAGTCCTGAGCACTGGGAACAGTCACTCTTGCTCTCTGCCTGCAAGTTTGTTTTGCAGGGACCAAACTGTATCAGGCTAATGAAAGATCCACTGGGCATAGGTTAGGTCATCTGAGGGAAACTGGATAGCTTAAAGCTCAGAAGCAGTCAGGCAAGCCAACAGATAGGTTTTTGTAATTTAAGACCTGAAAAGCCTTTTTAAGCTGCAGGTTTGCTTTTCACTGTAGCTTCCCTACAAAGCACGAGCAGAACAACAGCAGCAAAGCACAGTGCTATTCTTATGAATCATTCCCCTGTTCTGCTGCATCTCTATTTGTGTTTAATGTATGACATTAAGGGCTTTTCAGAGTGTCTAGAATCACAGAGCAAATGACAATAATGTCTTATCAAATAGTCTCCCAAGTATATAAATAACACTTCATACAAGTCTTCCCATAGCATACATTTACATAACTTTTTTTAAAGCCAACGAAAATTTACCTGCCTCACACTGTTCTTCAAAACAATAAAAATCTATTCAAGACTCTTGAATGACTGTGTAAAAGATTAACATGCTGTGAAGCAACTGTTCTCTTGGAGCTACTGGGGACCTAAAGATATTTTTATCCTTTTAGAGCTGTGGATTTTTTTCTTGTTGCTTGGAGAAGGGCCATTGTCAAGTACAGGTTTTGCTTTCATCACAGATGTGGCCAGCAGTCAACCCAAGCTCCACTTTCTTTTCAAACTCTATCCCTCAGCATATGCCCTCAAGCAAGCTCAGAGTTTGGGAAAGCTTGTGTGGCTATCAGGGAGCACAACTGACACACCTTTCATTTCAGTAAGGGCTGACTAGATACAGCAAAACACTTGTGTCAATGGTGACAGAAAGCTCTCTAAAACTGAAGTTGGTTATCTTGCTCCAGTTCTAACCAGTGTTAAAGGATAATTCTAATTAACCATCTTTGACACTGGAACATCTTATTGCCTCAAAGTTCAGGTTTACATCTGCCTCAATTTTTGTAGCTCTTCTAGGCCATGTTGCTGCTGGAGCGCTGGCCAGTCTTTCCACAGCAAGATGAAGTCCAGTACAAGTCAGATCATGTCACTATTTTGGCCTCAGCAATCTCACACCAGAGTTCTTGGAAAGAAGCCCACAAAGAAGTTCCCATGACAAAAACATCTAAATATGTGAGGTGGGGAAGAGGGGTGTTGTTTGACATGCTAGCCAGATTCCCTCCTCTGGGAAGTTGCTGCTCTCTTATTCAAAGTTTTAAAAAGCCAGGTGTCGATGAATCTGATCTTATACCCTCCAAGGACTAGACAACTCTTCATAGTAAAACTATAACATCCTTTTGCCCAACACTTTGTTTTAAGCATCCAATTATCAAACTCAATGATCACCACAAACTTTAAAAAAAAAAAAATCACAGACCTTGCAGTACTTTGTCCAATTTGACCCTAAGTCCACATACTCACATAGCGGCGCTATAGACGCAAACCACTCTTTGTCTTCCCTTCAATAGCAACAAGCACCATGGCTGCCCATGGCATAAAATTTCCCCTAAGTTCTTACTTCAGAGAAGAAGCAGAAAAAAAACCATCAAGTCACCTGGCAGATGTTAGTGATGTGCTCTGCTGCACCAGTAAGTCATGTTTTGCTGCCAACCATACAGCAAGAGTGGGGCAGCTCCAGCAGATCAGGGCCCACTAGTTTGTATTGTGCCTACCTCCACCCCTTCATATTCCTTGGTGGCATGGAGAATATGGTAAAGTTTTAGTCACCTCTATCCTCCTGCAGTTAAATTTCAGTTTTTAGGTGATACCCAGAAGACAGTTACTAATCAGTTTTTACCCAGAATACATGAACTAAGAATAGAGTCACCAGCAATTTGGATACATCTTCCTTCTAACTAACTTCTTTCTAATGACCCACACTTATGTAGTTTCCCCAAGAAATATATTCAGCTATTTTACAACTCTCAGCATTGGTCTGTCACTGAAAAACATGGTGTATAAAACAATTCTTGCTGGGCTTTCATTTTTATGTTATATAAATATTCCCACCATCCTAAACCTGGAGGGATTTCTATTTAATGAATATGGTCATTGAGAATTTGGTGCAAGTCAAGCTAAAAAGTTCTCTTTGGTTTCTAATTTAGCTATTTGCTCAGTTGCTTTTCATCACCTCAGAAACTGGCCGAGAGTTTAGGTAAAGTTTCAGTTTAATCCTTTTTACAGCTGTAACTAGTAATGTGATGTTAGTGGCTCATCAGAGGATGGTTTCTTTTGGTGCATCTTTCTTCCATCCTCAAAGGGCTCCTACTGAGAATTGTCCCACTTGCTGCTATGGATTGGGTCCTTTCATTATTCCTTTGGTGATTTTTGAATGGCCACAGCCTGGTTCTCTGAATGGTCTTTAACTGGTCAGGAGATTTCATTCCTCTTTTTGTCACCTCCCTGACATCACCAGGGCTCTGCCACCATCGCACAGCCTCCTCAGAGTAACTCCCATTAAAACTCTGCAGCTTATTGTGAACTTGGTAAATCAGAAGCATTAGGTCAAAGATTAGAACAGACACAGAATTTCAAACAGTGATGTTAACCTCAAAAGTTAGAGACTGTCCTTTCCAGGCCATCTGAGTCACTTCCAATAGCTGTGACAGCCACATCTCTCTGCCACTTTGCAGGGAAAAGCAGAGAGGCAACACCCTCAACACACAAGTGCGCAGTTTTTATGCCCTCTTCTCTGGCTGACCACTAATCTCCCAGTCAGATGCGCCCACTAACATTTGCGGTTTACTGAGTATCTATCTGTTAAAGGGAGATGCTGAAAGTCCTGAAAGTAACATGTCAGCCAGAATTTTCACTTCTAACCCTAGTGCCTCTTTCAGATATCAGTCTCTGTTGGATGAAGACTTCTGTTTTGCAAGAGTTTGTGAGAATTTCTGACAACCTTCCAAGACCAAGGATTAAAGTAAGCAAATTGGAGTCCTCTTGTACGAGTCATTCAAGCCAGAGCATAAGAAATAATTAGTAATTAAGAGTTGCAATACAAGTTTTTCTGCAGTGATCCAAGTTAGCAAGGTTAAGAAGAGAAACAAAATGCACAATCAGCTATTTCCCACTAGACTAAATCACAATAACTCACTCCAGGTAGTTGTGTAACTCACTCCACGTAAGTTGTGTCCAGAAAAAGCTGCTTTCTCTCATACATATCTAGATGCAAGTGCTTGAACCAACAGTAGGTGTAGATGTGGCCAAGATATTTTCTAATCACAAATCCAGTTTGAATCCAACATTCTCATTTAGCACATGAAGTCAGTCAACACCCTTGCAAACACATTTCCTAGGTTTGCTCCATCTTATAATTAGCACTAGCTGATGAAGAATCTTCAAAAAAGCTTTTTCTATAAATGTTATATCTTACTTCAAATTCAGATCCCACAACTTGTGGTCTACTTATTGGATTATACAAACAAAATAGAGTAATTAAAGCCTAGGCTAATAGCATTTCATATTTATTCCTATACCAAATTCTTACACTGATTTCTAAAACACATCTACTAAACAGTTCAGACCATTGCATGACTAGGGATTGGATAGTCTTGATTTATCATACAAATAGCCAAGAGGTTCAGACACTCAGCAAGTCTGGGCCCAGAGCCTAATATTAATAATCTTTTAGCTTATGCCAAGTGAGCCATATCTTCTCTACAAAAATATTTTTCCTGTAAACCAGTCACAGGAAATAGCCAACACAGCCAACTAGGGACTCAAGATCATCAGATGGGGTTGATAATAGTATTATTTGCTTGAAAGTTTAACAAAGAGTCTACAAATCCAATGTGAAGATGTCCAACTGTGTTTGCAGTCACGGGGACTAGTTAATCCCTGGTAAAAGTCCAGCTGGAAAAATTTGTAAGGCCTGTGCAATGATGATCTAAACTCCACTTCTGACTGGATCTTCATATTCATTGTTTCCATTGGCAAGATCTTCCAAATATCTGCCTGCTGTCGTATTTGCAACACCATCTTCAGTGTGTTTGCTTTGCTCTGGGTGCACAGCCACCAGTCCCTGCACAGTTCCCTCTACTCCTCCACACTCCCTGCTCCTTGTCCCATCTACTTACTGCTTAAAGCTAAGATGGGAAAGATGTGTCACCAACCTATTCACTTAGGAAGTTCCTTAACTATTCTTCTGTGATACAACTCAAGCCTCAATTTTCTCCCGTTCCTGCTTTCTGGCTCTATACCAACCCCTGATCCTTTCTTTCTGCTCTCTGCTCTTTTCCACTGCTTATTGCACTTCAGATCTGCTCCTTACTGCTCATACCCCCCTGCAACCCACTGGATTTTAGCAAATTCATCCTAGCTGAGCATTAGCTAAATATAGTGGGGTTGGGGAGAAAATCCAAAAAACAAACCACAAATCAATCTCTATTCTGTAGACACTGTCACAACAGGTCCTCAGCCACAAAGTTCTCAGGATGCATGGAGTCATGTACACAATTGATGAGTGTTTAGAGAGTGGAAGGGGAGATACAGTGACTATTGCTGCCAGCAGGCAGAATATTCCAAGAATTCAAGATGTGTTCATAAATTAACAAATATGCTGGGATATATGAATCGATTTTTTCTCCCTCAGGTGTTTAGGAAACTCTGGCAAAAGCAAAACCCTTGCTTCACTTTTGAAGGCCACCAGCTGACAGATTTTAAATCCCTGCATCAAGTCACAAGCACAGAATCATCTTAAAGAGATTGATAGCCCATCAATTAAAAAAAGCAACAACAACAAACAACCAAATGCCACAAATTCACACACCCTCAAAAAATCCCACAAACAAAAAACCTTCCCCATACGTTTTTCCCTTAGCTTTGTCTTCAGCTAACGTGGTGCTGTCATTTCTTGAATTAACTGAAGTCATTGCAAGCATAGGAAATCGGGGGAGTAAGATATTAATTTGAAAAATTAAGAACTAGGAAAATGGTAAGCAACCAAGAAAAATATCTTGGAATGAAAAGTGCTATGTAGCTCTCATTGTAAGTGTAGTGTCTGAGTATCATTCCACTTATCATTGCCTTAACAAACAAAGACTTTACTGTACTGTGCTGGTTTAAAAGTTAACCAGCAAGGGAAAATGAACTCAATTCAAAAGAGAGATTTATAAGTCAGAATAACAATTTATTAAAATAATGCAATAAGTACAATTATACAGACAGACAATTGGTTTTAACCCACAAAACCCAAATGTATAAACCAGCACCCTAGGGTATGAACAAGAGTGGTGTACCTTGGCCCACCCCCGAGTCCAAAGCAAAGGGAGAGGGGATAAACCTGCTGGTGGGAGAGCTGCTGCAGTCTGGTCAGAAGTGGTGATTGCAGTCCAGTCGAGGGTGGTGGTCTCAGTCTAGTTGAAGGCAGTGGTCTGGAGTCTTCCTCTGGATCCCACAAGAGGTCGCAAGGTTCTGAAACTCCCAGTTATATACTCTCCAGTTCAGGCAGGAGTGCTCAGTCCCTCCCTCAGAGTAGGGAATTCCATAAAAGGGCATGCGGATGCTCAGTCCCTCCTCCATAAAAGGGTATCAGAGCGGGGAATTCCATAAAAGGGTATCAGAGCGAGGAATTCCATAAAAGGGTATAGGAACATCTTCCCACCTTGCAGGTCTCTACTGACAACAGTTTCTGGGGAAATGGCATGGAGGCTATAGAATACACAGTTTTGGGTTGCACCCATCCAGTGATGAATTGGTCCCAGCCGTTCTAACCAGGACATGTACCTAAAACCGAGTGATAAGATATAAAAAAAGAGGAAGGTTAACACAACATTAATTCTTACTCAGTATTAATTCTTAGTATGTATCCTGCGGGGGAAAACTTTTAAAATAGAAAGTGAACATCTCTGTGGTTTTCTCCTGCTGCACTTGTGAACTAGAAAGCAGGATTTATTCTCCTACAAGGGAACACAATTGCCTACATCAATCTCAGGTGCATTAGCAGGGAAAACAAATGTTTTCAAATGGTGAATAAAACCCCAATGACATAAATATAAATGAATCAGTAAAACTACATAATCAGATGCATCAATGGCCTTTTTTACAATTACAGACAGTGCCCTGGAGGGCAGTCACATTAAAGTAAATAATTTTTTTTTAATGTCATATGGGTTATATATTGCTAGTTGGAGTGAGAACAGCAGTCTAAGATGAAAGTCAATACAGAATTTAAGCTTTTTAAGCTGCTCTTTCATGTCTACTTGAGCTGTATATAATCAGGGACATCCATCTTAGAAAAACATTCTTCCAACACGTTGAGATTACTGCTGCCTGGAAATTTTTTCAATCCCATTTCACTTATAGCTTCTGACAATGTTAGTGACAGCCATGTCACAAAGCATTAGGTAAAATTGTGAGAATTAATTACATGCTATTTGTTTAACTTCTCTTGTCATCCATCTCTGCTCCTTCTATTTGAAAATTCACTCGCTTACCTAAATCATCTTCCCCTCACTCACACTGTGTGTTACCCAGTCCCACTTTTGCATTGAGCACCTATGTCTTTTTCTTCAAGTAAGGAACAAATGGAAAATGCTTAAAGTGTTTATGCTCCATTAAAACTTAATTCTGCTTTTAATCCCAGACCAGAGTGTTGATAGATTCATTCATATTAAATAGAACTTGAGTCTCTGTGGTCCCTTTCTCTCTAATGAGGCTAGAACAGAAAGAGGACGCTACTCACTGTGAGCAGGAATATCACTTTCTGGTCTCACTATTTAATTCTGTTTATTATAGGTGCTCAAAACTGTATGTTATCCTACAGCTCCCGTTTTAACTTCCATTAACTACATTGTCACAGTTCACAGAGCAGAATTGGAGCAATCGCTATGAGGGACACAGTTATTTAAGAGGGAAGAGGTAGATGAGAAATGTTATGCTCCCCAATTGTTAGAACATAGCTGTTTGGCTCAAATATTCCTTTTATCATGCCAGGCTATTTCTAGGACACATACAGGTCCAACACTGACCTCAAGACAAGCTATAAGACTAGCATGCTTGGAAAAATCTGTTGGTGTGATTTGCTACTAATAAGGTTCCTGAAAATAAACTGCAAGCAGAACATCATTGAAATGTTGTCAGTATACCAAGTACATGTAAAAAAAAATAACAACTATAAAACCAAAAAAAACAACAAAACAAACAAACAAACAAAACCACTGAAGCACATACCAGCACACCTCAACTCTGCTAATTGTTTCTATTTATGAAAGCAATTCAGTCCCAATGAGACTAAAGTAGAAACAAATATTCAGCTAAATCAGACTGTTTTTCAGAATTAAAAGTAACATTTAATACCTTTATGCACCAAGTTTTCTTTCTAATCATTGCAGTTCTTTGTTTGAAGACATAACTTTGCAGAAAGCCTTGTTCTCTAAATCCCTGCAATGCCAAATCCTTCCCTTCACACTTGGGAGGGGTAAGGGAGGGAAGTCACCAGGGAAAGAATATTTTCCCTGTTATATCACAGCTGTACTCAAAGTGAACCCACATTTGACAACACTCACTTTCTCAGCTCAGCCCCTGGGTTTTTTTCTCTGGGGTCACTGCTGTCTCTTGAGCAGGCAGTGGCATGGTCAGATGCCAGAGGCACCACCAGGCAAGCACTGTCCTCTTCTCACAGTTTGCTGCTATCCTCATATAAAAGAAGTTGTTTCCCATGTTAACAACACTACACTGACAATGAAGACAGCTTCTTGCCTGCCAGTCAGGCAGCTGCTCCCACTCCCATGGAGCTGCACATTGGCAGAGCCCGCCTGTCTCCACTGACCTCAGTGCCACACTGTCTGCCACGGCTCACTCCACAATGGACAGTGCTGCCCATCTTCTGCAAAGGTCTTTTGGCTTTCTGCATCCCTCAGGACAGGGGGGTAATGTGTGTTTATTTTGGCATCTTTGTCACCCCTGCACTTGCACCAGCCTGCTGGCAGATCCCCGGCCATATTTCCTTCTGCCCAAGAGGAGTACGCGACAGGGCACAAAAGGCAGAGTATTCTGCTGAGGACAAAAGGGATTTGGGGTGACTTTGACTGCCACACCACTTTTTTTACAGTAAGGCTTTTCTAGGAACACACTTTTGCTTTCCAGCAAAACTGCTCAGTCTAGCAGAGGTCTGATTAAGCCAGCAACCCTTGTGATTGTGTGAGCTTCTGCTATGCTGCCCCATGGTATCAAATTTACTGGGCAGGATTTGACTATGCTTTGCTGTCCAGCAGATATGTGTGAGAAACAGGCACTTCAGCTGCCCCAAGAGGGTAAACCCTGCTGGCAGTATGGAGCTTTAAAGCTCCTCTGAAATATTTAGTGAAGAAAATGTTCACCTGAACACTGAGACACAAAGTGCTCCTTTCCCTCTGGACAGGAGGCAGCAAAAGCAAGGGGAATGGTAAGTGGAAATAAAAAGACAACCAATGATTAACTGTGGTTTTTCCAATGCGAATGTACCTCCACTTCGGCCCCATCACTCCTGCTTATTCTTTAGCTTGTAACCTTACACCTGTCCTGATCTGATGCAAGTAGAAGCAGCAGTGTACCTGGATGCAGAAAAGAGCCAGTAGGTCCAGGCAGTGGTCCTTTGGAAGCAAACAGCAGGAACTGCTAATAGTATAACACATGAACAAGTCCAAGTGCGTCTGTAAACAGACACCTTAGGCATGCCTAGAGGAGCATTAAGATTCACACAATCCTCACCACTACAACATTTAGATCACATAAGCTCACTGACTACTGTGGCAACACCCTCAAAATTGTTTTCTTCTCCACATAAGTAAAGAATGGCGGTTGAGCCAGTAACTATTTGTTGCCCTATGCCAACCTTCAAGAGAGAGGAAAAGGTCAGTAAGGTATGTTCAGCAGTATGGTAATGTGCAGAAGGAAATTCATCTGCACTGCCATAGGCTGTGGAGAACACCACCCTTAACTCCTGGGTTAGATGTAACAGATGAAACAAGCATAGAAGCACCTGAAGTGACTCAGAAACCCATTAAAAAAAAGTCACACAACACTAGCCAATAGAAGCAATGAATTGTCTGGTTTGGGTCAGGGTAATTTAAGTAATAATTACATTTTGAGCAAAGCATGCCAAGTGATAAATGCAAAACGTGTGTCGCAACAAACTGAACTTGTTCAGCAGCACTAGGACACTTCCCTCTTGGAGAGGGAAGAGAATAGGAAGCCTCCTTCTCTAGTAATGACAAGCTGGAAATCTTTATCATAGTCAGATCAAAATGCTACCTTTTTGAAAACAACATTTTACAAGCTTTCTGTAAACACATTTCCTTTTGACTTCATCTATCTTCATAAAAGCTTTCCTCCCCTTTAATCTCTCCAGGTGAAACCTCCACTTCCTCCCACTTCAGTTTTGGCAAACACTTGCACACTAAGCAGCTCCCTACCTTTAATTAGCTGTCAGCAGCAGCTATGAGGACAAGGAAAATGGAAATTGGAGCATTTACCAAGTTGCAGTCAGCAATGCTGACCAGTTTGCAGCCAAAGCCCCACACCTTTTCTCCCTTCCCTCACTAGGCTGTTGGAGAGATACTTAGACAAGCACCTTGGCACTTCCCTTGAGAAGCACAACGTTGATCACAGCATGTGCATACTCTGAATTATATGGCATTAACATTTTTTTTTAGAAAAACAGAGGTACTCCGTCACTAACATCCTTGGTGAGAAAGGGGGGAAAAAAGGTAGTGTTCCTCCTCTCAAAGGATCATGCTGTGAATTATATCACGTACATTTCAACAGCTTAAGCACTAGTCCAGAAAGGTGTACAGAGGTGAGGGGCTGCAACTGCATACAACAAAGCTGAAGGGATTACAGCATAACATATATTTTGCTTTTGGTAACCTTAGTTATTGAACCTTCTATCTAAACACAAACTCAACAGACAATCCACAGACAAATCCCCAGTGTGATATTTAAAGGTAGTTGGTGTAAATAATGCATAAGAATAACAGATGGAGCCTCTAGCCAGCACAGGGTGATTCAAGTTACTCATCCTCAGACTCTGGTCTCAACATATAGAATCCAGTCGTAGTTTCTGCACTGAAATATTTGTGACACTTCACTGCCACCAAGAGCTTCAAGAACAATATTGTGCCATTTATTTTTTGAAACAGGCATTCTCCCTACTTCTGCAGAGAAGACACTGACAGACAATAAAGAGCTAAGGCTATTTTGGTTGGAGTCATTCTTTTTCTTTGCCACTGCGAGTGTTCCCTCTCCCAGCCCATTGTAACATTCCATTACACAGGGAAGCAAGTGTTTCACTTCTAGGGCTTCTGCTGCTTCTGTTTAATATCAGCAACTCTTTTTTCTGATGCAGAGATTGTTGTGATTAAAGCCGGTTAGAACTTCAAGAAAGAGGAAGCAAGAACATACTATGTTATTTGTACAGGAGCAAAAATATCATTAGCAGGAATCAATTGTAGCAATATAAGTCAGAACACATGGGAGGGTTTGTACTACAGTATATCAAGATGTTTGGTAGCAAGTGCTACCTGATGTCAATAGGTACTTTATGAAAAGGATGCATATACCTTTATGATTTGCAATATGAAGATCATCCTAAATGCACATCCAACAGGTCTTGCAAGGCAGTGCAATCTCTCACCTGTCACCATAGCAGGCTGCAGCATCAAAAGATTGCACTCTCACTTTCCCACCCATTGCTCAGATGTCTTTTTCTCCTCATTCACTTATGTGAGACGAGAAGTTGCCCCAGTAACTTGGTTAGTCTGGTCTGGTCTGGTCCATTACTCTGCTGCCGGTATTATCTCCAAGTCATTACATAGACACCTGGAAAAGCAGACAAGTGACAAAACACTATAGCTCCCTAAAAACCAAATCTTTCACAGCTGCTGATTTTGAGTTTTACCTTCCAAAGAGCAAGTATCCTGTATTTGTTTAGGCACTGAGAGGAAAAACTTGGAGACAGTGTCAGTTCTCAGTTCTGATGTTACCTGGGTTCTTTTCAGTATGTAAGAAAACCCATCACAAAACCAAACCCACAATGCAGCCCTTCTGTGTCTTTCTAATCCTCTATTTGATTATGTGACCATTCATATATCAAATAGATATTTCATTGAAAAACATTTTGCTCTTTGGAATTTTAACATTTGTTTCTATAATTGCCAGTAACGCAGAAACACTAAAATAAAAATTCTGCTTTCTTGTATGTGTCACTGTTTCCTGTGAGGATTGCCATCATACTTTGGAAACCTTATGGATCAGGACACAATAAGTTACTTTACTGTATACCGTAATTCCACATTTCTAGAACAAGTAGCAAACATTTAGATGACAACTTCCGTCTAGGATTTTTTCATTTTGGATTATTGCATAATAATTCTATCTGAGAATTTCCTGCTTGTGTAAGTTGATATAAACCTGATTTCTGCAGTCTAGGGTTTGGAGTAATTCGGATGAATTCATATTTCTAATGTTTTACAAGCACGGCAAGAGGAAACAACTTCAAATGTTTCTCAATTAACCACCGATGAAGTAGTCATTAGTCGTGGAAGCGATAACAGTAACAAGTCACAAAGTACATGAAATAACATCCTCACCATTTGTAAATGTTAGAACAGTGCCTGAGGGCTTCTAATAGAAAGTCACTGTTCCAGTAATGCACAAAGAAGTTGGCCATTATCCTTGGGAGGCTTTTAGGTTCTGAATGCATGAGAACAGCAGAGGAAGCAGGTAAAAATAGTAAGATAGAAGCAAAACAAATAGAGTTATGACACTCAAGTATCAGATTTTTAAAAAAAATTTAAATTTTGGTCCAGGACTTACTTAGAAAAGGAGCATTTAAAAAGAGATAAAGCCTAACAAAAGGTAGGAAAATAAGGGGAGTAACTAGAAGAAGGGAGTCAGCCCAGGTCACAGGAAGGGGGAAGTGCATCTCAAAAATCCAACCAACCCCACAGGGCAGAACAGCCCCCCCAGCCACAGGTCCTCCAAGCCCACTACCACAGTACCTTTTCCTGGCAATCTCTTCTTCTCAGTGCTCAGGGTGTAGCTTTTCCCTAGAGTGCTCCTAAACTTTGAGAACCAGCAGAGTTGAAATAGAAACAATAACTACCAAATCTCTCAAGAGAGGCACATCATTCTTTCTTGTAGCTGTGGGTGGTCGGAAGATTAGTGGTCCCAGATGGAGCTTGTTGCCTCACGAAAGGTATCTGAAGTAGGTCTGCACGCCTGCTTGCTTATATTTCACAGGTGGGTATAGAGCTCATTGTGCTTATTAAGGAGAATATCCTGAATAATTCAGTATAGACTTATTATAGAAATGTTGCAACACTAAAGTCAAGTGATTAATCTATGCTTAATTAACATAAACCCATAGAACATCCTTGTGATGCTCCTTATCTTTTTCTTCTTTGCTCTCCTGGGTCATAAACTGATGGAGTGTATCAGGGGTTACTAGATGGTACAAAAGGGGTGAACAAGAGTAGGCATGTATGTGCACTGAGAGATGGATAGCACAGTAACGGCAGTAATATCTAGATTGCAATGCTGAAAACACTGTGGGGAAAAGAAGTGAGAGCCCTGAGCTCTGAAGTGTGATTGCCTTACTTTCCATCTAGGAGCAGAAAGCAATGTGGTGAGATTTGCTGCTCTAATAAAAAAAAGGTCATGCAACAAAGCTCTGGCTGCATCATACCCAGATGTTTTTGTCTTACAGGTAAATCGGAGTTAAAATCTCTCAGGTTGGGTACCAAGATGTAAAGTATCATGAGATCTTCAGGTTGCCTTAGTACCTGGGGACCACACTTGTGTGGTGTGCCCACACCTGTGCTTTAACTGGAATACCTCTGTATGCTGCTTGAAGACCTCAGATGGTCTCTCCCAAAGTGATTGGGAGAGTCTGTGAAGGAAAGCAGGTTGGGCAGTACTGCACACTGCTGCATCCCCAGCTGGAAAAGCAAGAGTGGAAGCATGAGAGATAAAACCAGAGTCAGAGCTGGGACAAAAAGCACATGAAATAGCACAACTGACAGCTCTGGCAGGTCTATGTGTCTGATAGGAAGGTGCAATGTAATGTGCATTATATGAGAGGAAAATAAAGCTTCATGTGGCCATCACACTCCTAAGGAAACTCTAATTGTCACATAAAGCACTCAGGTTTTCCTCCAACT
The DNA here is from genome assembly GCF_003984885.1 of Neopelma chrysocephalum. Classification (NCBI taxonomy): domain Eukaryota; kingdom Metazoa; phylum Chordata; class Aves; order Passeriformes; family Pipridae; genus Neopelma; species Neopelma chrysocephalum. The sequence continues at coordinate 26,981,355 of NW_020897689.1, forward strand.
GAAATTACAACTTTGGAATGAGGTTACTTGTTGATAATGGGCTGCATCTTCAGCCGTTGTAAATCTGCATGACTCTGCAAATGCCCGACCAGTACTGCTGATTTAAACCAGCTAAGTACCTGGCCCTGAACACTGACCAAAGAGGTATCCTCTGCCTGCTGGGTTTATGGGCATGCTGTGTTAGCATGGACAGGTTCGTTCTTATAATTCACACCTTTGTGTGGTCCTGATGTTTTTGAGCCTGGAGCCAGCTCATCCATATGCCTGGGCTGTACAGCTGGTGTGCTTAGTCCAGACCAGAGCGCCCTGCTTGTCCATGTGCCATGTGGAGAGGCAGGGATGCTGCATCCTGATGTCCCACTGGGATTCAACTGAGGCACATGCTCAGTCTTGGGGCTCCCTGGCTCCCTCTGTGACCCTGCTCTCCTCAGGCAGAGGAACATCCCTGTCCAGCCCTGGTTCCACCAATGCTGCAGTGGGAGGTAGAGAGCACACAGGGTTGCTGTGCAGTACTCCACGATACATGCATCTGGGTCTGGCCATTAGTAAGTATAAGAGAAGGCATAACACTCCAGCACTGGAGCTGGAGGCTCACAGGCTTAACTAGGAGTTTTACTCTAATATAAGTATATACAGGATTTGATAGCCTTAAGAGAATAAGCCATGGACTTGTTCCCAAGAGGTATCTTTATTAATTTAGGGAAGAAAATAAAGAAACTTGGCAAAGGTTCAGAAAAGCACTACACAAGATAGACAAAATGTTCCACCACAATACTGATTCAGTATGTACTAATCCACAACACTTAAGTCAAAATCCAATCCCTCCAGCTCCAAGCCACCCAAAGCATCAAGAAAGGAGCAAAGAAAGAGAAGCAGAGGGAGTAAGAAGAGAGAAGGAGAAAGAGGGAGAGACAGATCAAATAACCACCGTTGAAACTTTTTAGAGATCAGCTCTCACTCATCCAGGTGGCAGGGCCATGACACTAGGCAAACACATGCCTTTGGTTTTATCTGCCCTGGTCCCTGTGACCAACCCCTCCAGGTGGGGCCTCTGACCCACCAGCCACTCTGGGGTTCCAGGCTAGGGTGAAGGGCAGTGTCGTCACTGTCCCTGCCATTCTGAGCCTGGGTTAGGGGCTCCAGGAGGTGTGGTGTCTCATAGTTTTCCTGGGCTGTTTGTGACTGACAGCTACTCCAGGGCTTCCCTGTGTGGGCTCCAGGGACTTGCCATGAGGGATACAACACCACTGCACCTCTGTGAGATTCAACCCATCCCTTTCCCCTCCACACACACACACACACTCCCCACAAGGTGGTTCTGACCCAATAATTACTGATCTGGTGTCTAGCAGAAGGTGTTAGATGTCACCTGAAAAATTACAGTTTCCCTGGCTGCTTTTGTCTCGGGATTCGCTGCATAAAGCCCATTTGGAGCTGTGTTCCCAACAATGCCTATTTACATAATTAAGAGTGGTTTCTGCTCTAACCCACAACCTAGGCTTTTTCTCATGGCATAAGGAGGTTGAAAAGTGCACATCGCTTTTGAAATCTGTCTCTGAACATTTCTTCTAGCAGCAATCACAGACCTCATCTCATAAACAGCCACATTTTTCAATACAAGTTAAACATTTGTTGGTTCTAATCTAATTATTTATAGAAATGTCCTTCTCCTGTGATCCATAATCTTTTCAAACCTCAGTGGTTTCTTGCTGTGAGAAATGATTCACTCTGGGCTGAGTGTATCATGGTAGCTGCATATTTGTTCATTGTGGTGCAATTTTTGATCCAGAAAACTGAGTCTTATAATGGTTCCTGGGGAATGGCTCTCCTAAGGAGCTCTGCCAATGGGGTAATCCAGTCCCCAAATGTTCAAGATCCTCCTGAAATTAACTGGAAGTGCATACAGAGGTATGAGTAATTGTTCTTACACATATTCTACCAAATATTTATAGCATCTATTTTCTCCTAATTGACAGATTTTGTAATAAATGTTTTAAGGCATTTATAGTCATGGAAGATTAGCTCTTTGAATCTACAAAGTTAATTCTAGTGATTGGATGGACCCACACAGGTTTAAATTGACAATCAAAATGAGAACTGGAAAGCTCAAATGTCTGAGACGAACTTACACTTGAAACCATACCATTCAGATGCATGCAAAAGGGAGAAAACCATTCACCGACCATAAGGCGTACGTGTCAACCATTATGGGGGCATTCTGGCAAAGCACTCTGAAGGGCTTATTGAGATCTACTTTAAAAAAAAAAAGAAAGGCCTAAAAAACCAGAAGATAACATGACCATGAGGCAAAGTACAATTAAAGCATCCCCAACCATTTGTTACAGAGCACAATATTAGGAAAATTAATCAAGTTATGGCCCTGATGGAGGAACCAAAGGTGCAAAAGTGCAAACTGTGCGAGGGTGCAAGGGGAAAGAATGGTCCTGGAGCTGGTCATGATAAACCTTACTGACACTAGGTTGCTGGTTTCACATAAGAAATATAATTAAGAGACAACCTGATACCTCTTGTGTGTCATTAAAGCAAGTATTAATTGATGTTATGTCCTGGAGGACTAATACTAGGTACTGGAACATTCCTCGTGTCTGGTGGGGGGGGGTTCCTTTATGTATAAGTTGACATTGGGTAGGTTTTAATCCAAGGTAATGAATTTCTTCCTAGAACATTACATGTTTATTCCTTGATGTGGGAATGTGTCTGGGTCTGTTATTGTCTTGGTTGGCAGCTTATGGGGTAAAGCATAAAAATTAATGTAGATCATGCATACGAGTTATGTGAAATATTCCTACATGGATAGTATGTATAATATGGCAATGCAAAGTAATACATATTATAAAATATGGATTACTGGGGAGGGGGGGCAGGGGGTTTGTGTGAATGTCTACCAAGCCTTCCTGATCCTTGAAACCAGACACAAACAGGGGCTATAGTCCTTCCAAGGCAGAGGGTAAGAGCAAAGGAAAAGAAGTTCTTGGGAAGGAAACTGACCACAATTTTGGTGAGCTTAGAGAGCTTCATTCATATCTGGTTTACCACAGGACCACACCAGTGTGCAAACAGTCCGAAATTCCCTTGAAATTTTTTATAGTATAATTTTAATAGTACTATTCAAGGTAAAAGTTTGTAACCAGTGTTTTTTTCCCTTTGAAGATACATTTTTACCCTGGAGTGGAGAAAGAGGTATGTTGTTTCACCACTGAGAAAGATCCCACCCAATTATTTCAAAGGATGGAATTATTTGTTTTAAGAAATCACTTGGGCAATCCATATTAACATGTTAACCATGATTCAGCAAGTTTTCCTTGGCAGCCTAATGTTGGTGTTGATTTCTCTGGTTAAGTTTTGTTAAGAACTACTGTAGCATGGTAAATGGAAAACAGATCATTGCCGGAAGGGTTTGCTTTGTCAAATGTCATCCTAATTGGTGACGACTGCAGCTGCATGGGGAGGGTTAGATGTATGGGGCTCTCCCCATGTGACTGAGCTGGGTTATATGACCCCACCGCCCCACAAACTGCAAAAAGGAGCATTGTAAGCCAGTTGTGTTTCAATCAATAATTGGAATCATTAGTGTTACATGGTGACTAGTCCTCGTGCTTACCTCAGTAGCTGTGGAGTACTGAATTTGTGTCATTTCTGATTTCTCCCTTCCACATCACAGCAGCTTAGTGTAGATAGTTTTCACAGGCAATTAAAGGACCTAAGACAGGAACAGGAGTGAGAGGGAAGACACTGTGTGTTAATTAGATTTTTTTCAAATTATTGACCCAGTCATGCAAAGGCAATATCTGAGATTTGTTGTTGTTTTTACTATTTTTACCACTCCAATATCTGAAGCAGTTTTACATTGATTTGACTTAAAACCTATGACAGACATGTAAAGTTTCAATAATGAAAGGTTTTGTTCTTTAAGGGTTCTGAGGTGGAAAAAGGGACCCACTTCTCAACTGTATCTAAAATATCTACACCAAAACAATACTAACATTGTTTTCTAGAATGAGGAAATGAACATATATATAAATATAAAAACTATTATCACAATGCATAAAACAAATTTAACATTTTGGTATTACTACTCCAATAATCATTTGGTAAAACATACAATTTTTTAAAAATAATGTGAACAGAAAAATTCTCCCAGTTGGGTTGTTAATCATTACCCTAACACCTTTTTGAAATTTCATGAGGAATAATAATAATAATAACAATAACAACTTCTTTCTTAAATGAAATTAGATTTGAGCTATCAAGCCATGTGGGTGTCTGCTGCACTTCCCCTCGCCTTCTTCCACAGCCTTTGGACGCTGCTGAACAGCTTCAAGGAAGCAGCAAGATGTCTGACAGAAGAGAAATCTTGTCAATGTACTCACTGAAAAAGTCCGTGAAAAAAACATATTGGAAAAAAGTGCCAAAAAAACAATTTCAACATTTCTATATAGAGCAGGGTATGCTGTGCCCATTCTGCTGGGCTCTGTACTCCAGAGCTGAGCCACTCTATTCTCTGGGTGAACTCAGGGATATTAAGGGTATAGGAAACAATCATGAAAAAAATACTGACATGTGTCTAAATGGGATTAAAAAAAAAAAGAAGAAAGAAAAAAAGAAAGAAAAAGGACTACATTTGTGTTGATCTTTATTTCCCTAATTTAGTCTCCTAGATGAGTCTTCGGTGGCTAAGTCTTGTTCCCTACCCAATCTTTCAAGGTTTGCTGGGGCACTGACTGTTTGAACATGCTAGAAATCTTGATTTGGATGCATGTGATCTTCTTTCACACAAGTACAGGCTTTATCTCAACAGCATAACATCTATCTTTTGTCTAGGTACCGTGCTGATGCACTTCTTCCATGCTATGCCTTCTAAGTCTTACCTCCATCATTTGGAAAGCCATTAATTCTCACCATGTCCAGGGACGTGTGACTTCTGCCCTGGCAGTAAGACTCTTTCATTAGTAGAAAGGGGACAGCCTTGTGATAGCAGCCAGATCGAGCAGAGAGGCTAGAGAATTAGCAGTCAGAATTAGTGGGTTTGCCAGCAGCTACTTAGATTAGATTAGAAAAGGTGTTAGGAGAGATTAGCTGGGGATGGGCTCAGAGATAGTGATAGGAGTCAGTGGGGACATTAGAGGGCACCCAGGGACGATACTTTCTGGACAGTGGCATTCCCCAGTCTCAGGGGAAAGGTTGTGTCAGGTATCACTCAGTGACTGGGAGGAGGAGGTGATGGACACAGCACAAAGTGATCACGTCCCATGGGTTCTGTCTGAACTGTCGCAAACTGTAAATTGCCCCTGGTAATCAGCTGGTCTGATGCCTTCAGGATCCTGGGGAAATTCACAGCAATGTTGTGAATACTTGGCAATGTTGAACACTTCCCTGGTGGACCTGGGTTCCTCAAGCCGGACCATGAGATGATTTTACAAAACAGGTAGCTTTCAGGACAATGTAGTTTCTGACAGAATTTACATAAACAAGAGATCCTTACCTCCCACAGTGGCACTGCCTTCATCAAGCAACAGCTGGTCTTCACTATGAACATTGCCTGACATGTGACATAGTGGCATATTCATCCTCTCCTTTAGCCCCTACTCTGTATTGCTGGGGTCTTCCCATGCTGCCATGATCTGGTTGCAATTCTGCAGCATCTCAATCTTCATCTGGAAACAACTGTCTTTTTCTTTCCTCTGCTGCTTTTCCATCTCTCACCTGGAGTTGATGGAAATGAGCTTGGAGGCAATACACCTGGCTTTTTTTTTCTTCGGCCTTGTAGATAGATGACTGCTGAAAAGTGTTCTCCATTTTTTAATTCTTTCCACAAGGTGATATGCTCCTACTTCTTGCCTCTGGATCCTCCCTCCCCATCTTCCCCTCCTGAGCACTTCTCAACACCCCCAGTGACTATGGTTACCAGATCCACCACAGGGTGAGACAGGAGCCTTGTGAGTTTGCAGTTTTCCCTGCTGGCATCTGCAGGTATTCAGGGGGCTTAATCCCCACTCTGCATAACAGACTCCTGCCTCAAAATCCACCTTTGAGGAACATCAGCAAAGGTGACTATGTGGGCAAGGTGGTCCTCAAATCTAGAGGCCAAGAACAGCCACAGCAGGAGGAGTATGATAGGTAGGTAAAGGACATTCTGCCTGGAGGAGAAACCCCTACATCTGTAGGTGGCATGGTCTGAAAAAAGATACCCCACAATAGGCTGCCATGGGAAAGAAGGCCCAATAGACTGGGAAGTAAAATGCTTTTACAAATTTAGAGAAATGAAAATCGAGAGAGTAATTTTTAACAGTCTTGGCTCTACCCTGAGCATATAATGAGTATAAATTCCAAGCGGACAAAGGTGATAACGGTAAAAATAAAGGATGTGCCATATACTGCATTTGCTCTTTTAAAAAATGCAGACGCTGCAGCGAGCATCCACAGGGCTGTGAGTCACTTTGTTCCAACCAAAAACCACCATCAAAAAAAACCACACCCCAAAACAAAAACAAAAAAATCAAACCCCAAACAAAATAAACTTATAGCTATACAAAATTAAGAACTTTTTGCCACGTGGTAGCTAGTCTACTTACTCCAAAACAATCACAGCGCTAACAAGGATAGCAGCTAGAGTGGGAGTGTTTGGAACAGTGAAGGTAAAATCTTCAAAGTAACAGAATAACAAAGCTTGAAAACAAAGTATCTTTTGCTGATGAGCTGCACGTGTTTGTTAGACCTTTGTTTTACCAGTATAAATAAATATTTCTAATTTCATTGACAGCTGCCGGGGTTGATTTGACTCTCTTCACGCCTCACGCTCATTTGTCACAGCTGCTGCTGGCAGTGCCGTGCCCGCCCTAAGCGGCTGCATCCCGCTTATCCTCAGCAGCTCCCGGCCGGGGAGCGGCGCTGCCCCCGCGCGGGGTCGCGGAGACACCGCGGCTGCGGTGGCGGCGGAGCGGCGCCAGGTGGTGCTATCGCACCGCCGGCCGCCTCCGCATCTCCCGGCCACCGGCACGGCACCGCCCGGCACCCACCTGGCACCGCCTTGGCACCGGCCTGGCAGCCCCGGCACCCACCTGGCATCGCTCTGGCACCACTCGGCATCGCTCTGGCACCGGCCGCATTGCCCGGCTTTGCCGGTATCGCCCAGCATCACTGCAATATCCAGTAGCACCTGGCAGCACCCAGTACTACTGGGCATCACCCTAGCATCAACCCATCAGCACCTGGCACTGTTGGTTATTGTTCTGGCACCGACCTGGCAACACCTAGTACTGCCCTAGCACCTCTCTGGTACCACCCACATCACTTGGCATTGCCTGATGTTGTTGCATTGCTTGACAGCTCCTGGCAGTGCCTGACATGGCTTTGGCACCACCCCAGCACTGCCCCACATCACTGCAACATTGCCCAGCATCACCTGACACCAAGCCTGCACTGCCCTGCATCACCTGACATCAGCCCAGCAGCAGCTGGACACTGCCCCAGCACTCCCCCAGCACTGCCCAGCATTGCCCTGGCATTGCTTTGGCATCACTCTGGCCTTGCTCCAGCACTGACCAACAGCCCTGGGGAGGCTCAGCAAGACCTGTTCGTTTTCCTTTGTATAATTATTATAAACACAATTTACTCAGTACATACATTGCTTTCCATTTTTAATCCAATAAATTATTCAGGATAAGTACTTTATTAGGCTGTTTTTCTTTTCTCCTTCTCCCTTGGGCTGGGTCTCCCATATTTATAACCACAGGGATGTGGCACAGTCGTTTCTGCAAGAGAAATACTTGTCTGGGAACTGGTTCTGGGTTTGTGCTGTGTGGGCAGGTTTTCAAGTGAAGTCAAATTTTTCTTTTTCCAGGAGTAGAGGTGGGATACATGAAACAAAAGTTTCATGTTAGAAGGTTGAAACGTGGTTGATCACTCAGTGTTTTTAAAGCAATTCATTGGACTGTGGTGCTTTATGTGCATCCACATAAATCATAAAATCATTCAGGTTAGAAAAGACCTTTAAGATCATCAGTTCCAACTGTTCAGCCCAGCACTGCCAAGTCCACCACTAAATCAAGTGCCACATCTACATGTCCTTTAAATACCCCTAGGGACGGTGTCTCTACCAATTCCTTGAGCAGTCTGTTACAATGCTTGACAACCTTTATTGTGAAGAATTTTTTCTTAGTATCCAATCTAAACCCCCCTTAGTGCAACTGGAGGTCATTTTCTCTCATCCTGACACTTGTTACCTGGGAGAAGAGACCGACACCTCCCTGTCCTCGCTACAACCTCCTTTCAGGTAGTTGTAGAGAATGATAAGGTCTTCCCTGAGCCTCCTTTTCTCCAGGCTAAACAACCCCAGCTCCCTCAGCTGCTCCTCATAAGACTCGTGTTCCAGGCCCTTCACCAGCTCCAGCGCTGCCTTCTCTGGACATGCTCCAGAACCTCAATCTGTGAATATCAATGAAGTGTGCAAAATAACTACTTTCTCCCTGAGCAAGTGTTTCTTGCTTTTCTAGTACATACTCCAAAGTGGCTATAAAAGAGCTGTTTCCGAATGAGGGAAAAAAAACCCAGGTCAGGAAACAGTTGGGTGGAATACTTCTGTTCTGTCAGCACTGCCCACAGAAGCTGAGGCATGAAGTTGGGTGACAGCAGACACATCGGCAAACTCAGTGGGCTTCAGCTCTGTGCATTTCATCTGGCCTTCCTACACCTTGAGAGGCACTTCAAGAGAAACAAAAAAAGAATAAAACAAACAAAAAAATAACCAGGAATTAAAATGTATACAACTGTTGATAAATTTTGACAGATTCTCTGTCAATTGGTTTTCTGTGCAAGTTAGATATGCTTTTTCTACAGCTTTATGAAATGCAATTGCTTAAAGCCACTCGACCACTACCCTTTCCCTTAAGAGAAAGATTTCTGGAATACTTCTCAGGATCACTGTAGAAATCATTCTTCAGCAGAGGATTATGAGGATTTCCATGCCATAACAGCCACAGAGAGAATGTCATCCTGCAACCTCTTGTTCATACAAATATTAGATGATTTCCAGAAGGTCCCTTCCAACTTCAGCTATTCTGTGATTTTCTGAAATAGCTTCTACTCTCCTAACTGGCTATCCACCTTTCCATCGCCTTGTTTTACTGCTTCTGGGAGGTGTCGCTCATTCTCTGTGCCCGTAAAAGTTCATAGGACTTGAATTATTCAGCGCTGCCCTTTCCTAGACTGAGCCCAAAAAGCCTAGAGCTAAACAAGTCTTGGAGAGCAACTTCCCAGAAATGGTGTTGAAAACACCAGTCCTTTCAACAGCTCTCAAACAGTCACAGCAGAGACCCTTCTCAGCTGGGCTGCCCAAAAATACCTGCAGAGGACAACTGATGTGTCTGTACCCAGCCTGAAGAGACTCACTGCAGGGGCTGCACCCTGGCACCTCACAGAAGAAGGACAAAGCAAAGCAAAAAGGTCCAAACTCCACAACTGAGTTTCAAAAGAAAGTGAGTGGCTTGCTACCTTGCTACAAAGAGATAAGCAAAGATTTATTCTTTCTTTTAAACACGTAGTAGAATGGCATTAGTATGCATATAATCAGTAACCCATAAAACACAGGGCAGTTTTATCCCAGAGACTCATTTCTGTCCCAAATGATTTTGTAATAAAACTCGGGACACATGGGATTATGAAAAAAGATATTAAACATTTTTTAACATGCCGAATGACATATTCTCTTAAAATATTTGGAGAAAGGAACGCTGGAATCCTTTGAAGTGACTTTCAATTAAGCTTTTAAATTAATTAGGACGTTATTTTTGTGTAACAGCTAGACTATAAATTTGGTTTCTAATTAAATACTGTATGAAAACTCCATATCATACGTCACTGCTTGTGAATTTATTTGCTGTTGGATTTGACCGAAGTTACTCGGAGACATGCTCTTTTCTCCTTCTCTGGGGGGCGGGGAGGAGAATGTCCTCCCTCTGGGAAACCAAAGGAAAGCTAAAGGACTCACCATTGTGCTATTATAAGAAAAAAATAACAGTTTAATTACTATTCTCACACAACAAGATTTCTTTTGTAGTTCTGGTCAAGATTTCACTGTAATTTCTCTGTCACAGTCCTACAAGGCCTGTCTCTGTTCTCTGGAGGAAGCTGCTAATGCCTGGTGTCACATTAGTCCTCAAAGGGCTAATTCATTTTTACTGGACCATTTTTAGTCATATCATATTTTAAGAAAAATATGAGCAGGTTTCACTACTTTGTCACAAAAGCTAAGGAGCAGATAATGCCAAGTCCTACCAGTAGCAATATTGGGCAATGCATTTTTAATAATTACACAGTGTTACAGGTATAGCTATTTCTCTGAATATTAGGCCTCAATAACTCTTTTGTCTCTGTCCTTTATTACCCTTTAATTCCTCTGTCTCTAAACCTCTCTTCAATTTCTTCGCCTAATTTAAAATAAAATCCTACTATATTTCTGACTGTAAAAATAACCTTACCCTTTTCCTTTTGTTCTCTCCTCTTTGATTCCAAATGACATCAGTTCAAAGCAAAATGTTACTGTACACCTGAGCTTTTTTTTCCAAGGTAACCCTAAAGTTTTTCCAGCATTTAATGATGACTAGTTACATGAATAAGGTTAATAGTTCACTGGGACAAAAAGAACATAAATTTCTTTCAGCCTAAATAATTTGATGATAGTAGTCATCAGGGAATCACCTGAGGCTGGTTTTTGAGCTTAGCTAAAGAAATGTGTCTCTCTATCAGCCAAACTGCTGTGGGTTTTTTTTCCCTGGACCATCATGTTAAAGCCATGTGACTATCTGGTCAACAGACTGAGTTGAGTGCAGTATGAGCAGGAGCCTGGTGTTGGGGGAGGGGGGGAACACGATACAGTACAATGCCTGACACTGCCTCTTGCAGCTTCCCACTCAGAATGAAATCACCCCCTTAAGATGGCATTGCAGAATTACTTGACATGACACACCAGCCTGCAGCCTACTCCAAAGGTAATTTGGTGATATATTGCTAAGAAGCTCATAGAGGCATTGGTAGCACACATTATTTCCCCTGTGCTGAACAATATCCGAATGCACTATGAACTCTACTCTGTGTTTCTGTCTGAAGCATTCATGCCATCACAAGCCTGCAGGGTCTAGGACACCAAAGATACAGCCATGGGTTTGTGCTGCTGAACACTACACTGTCCAGTTGCTCTGCCTTGACCATTCAGAAGGGCTTTGCATAACGTTTCACACTTTTCAATCTAAATCTTCTCATGCATCTTTGATTTAGGATTCCCCACCTTAACCATATATAAAGAGTTTCAACAGTTCCTGTCCTTCATTTCTGAAGCCAAGGAATAAAACTGTGCTCTTGTTTTTACATAAAGCAATATAGCCTAAATGGTTGTTAATATTTAACTGTACCCTAAACTTCATTTTCATGAGTAATATTTGCCCAAACTATGTGGGGGTGAGAGATGCCTGAAACAATCAGGACTTGGAGACCGTCATGTATTTTTGTTTTTAAACGACTGAGCTGGAAACAGAAGTCTTCTCAGTCCCATGCAAAATAGCCTAATGTTGGAAGTGTGTAGTAGACACGGGTCTGGGTATTCAAGAACCTAGAAACAGGTCTTTTTTCTTGAAGATGCTGTAGGCAATTAGTGTCTCAAAAAAAACAAAACCAAACACCTCAACTGGAGGCTGTCCATGTTTAGACTGTAGAGGCTGTAGAGCACCCAGAAAAGTCTACATAACCATTGTAACTCTTGACAACTACCGCAGTCTAAATCCTGACACTTTTACTCATAGATATTTTTCCTACTTAGCAGGATTTACTATTTTCCTCCTTTTTTTTTATTTAACATTAATATGAACATAAGGGAAGATTTCAAAATTGTTGACTGATTCTGAGTTTTTGATTTGCCATGTCTCCAAGGCCCTCATTTTCCAAGTGATTCCCAGACCACATTAAAATGTCACAAGTTAGACAAAATACAGGCTCTCAAAGTGCCAGTGATAAATGGCATGACTAGAAGAGTCATAAGTGAGATGAAGAAATTTTATTACCAGAAAACATCATTATAGGGCTCCACTAAAAGCCATGTTCAAATTAAGGCTTTTACAAATACATGGCTAAAGAGCTTTCAGATGAACAGAAATGGGAAGGTGAAGTCTGCTGAGTCTCTTTTCTGTTTTCATACAGGTTTGACAAAGGTCCAGCAAAGAAAGAAATTAAACTCTTGCAAAGTCTGTGAAAATGGCTGGCTGCACAGACCATTCAGGGAGTGTCTGCAGTGGAAGCTCCTACTTTACGGGACACAGGAGAATCCACTTAAGAGAGAGATTTGTCCAGATGCCATCATTAAGGAAAATACCTTTTTTTTTGATACGTCAGTCATAAGACTTCAACTCTAAAACCAGTTCCAATTAGGATTGTGCTTACAGAGCAACTTTTACCTTTGGCTTTACAATACTTCAATGCTCTGGAGTTTTTCCCTCCAACAATGTTACCCTCCCTAGGTAACTTCTGAGAAGTCCTTCTGCTGGCCTGTGCTTAAGAGGATGTTATTTTACTTTTCAAGGTAATGCAGTGACTTCGTTGGCACTCTGTGAAAGTCACAGAAATGCAGGTTCCAGCTTTACAAAATCCACTACATAGATGAAGTGACAGCTCAAATGCCTCTCTTGCCATTTCTGAAAGGACTCAGCTTCTACTAGAAAGAGTGCAAGTACATCAGTCTGTTTATTGACCACACTCCTGCTGACTTTTTGCCTGAAGGCAACTCTTTCCTGTCATGGTATTTACTATCCACTTGGGTATGTAATTCTCACTAACCACTGGGGAGTCTCCTTCATCCTTAGCATTGCAGGTCCTCTCTCCTCTTCCCACATGCTTTTACCAATCCAGCTTCTTGGATTGCCAAGAAGAAGAAAAAAACCCTCTCTCTTGCTGATCTTCAGTGTGAGTCATAGATCGGAATTAGACAAAAGGATTATTCAAAAGAGTTAGCCTAATGGTGTCAAAATAATCAATATATTTTAATATTCTGTTTGGAAAGCATTTTCTGCTGGACGATTTATGATCTTTTACTTACAGAAGACATTAAAAATATTCGGACTTGTGCTAAATATGCAAAACAAAAATAATTACTTGAAGTATCCTATATATTTCAATATGCAGCGGCAAGAAGTGGAAAAGGTGTGTTGATGTGGAAAATTCTTAATTAACATTTGAGTAAGTATTCTCTGTCTACCTCCTCCTCAGCTCACTGTGCAAGATTTTAATATTCTCGTATATTCTCTGTGCTATAAATTCTCAGTTCTACATCAGGGAGTGGCATGTGATCAACAGTTTCTCATTATAAATTGTGATAGGCCCTATTGATCTACCTTCCAACGGGATACTTGCCTCTGACTTTAAATGAATATTAATAAAGCTGTTAGTCCTCCATCAAAAAAACAAATGCTTTCTCCATTTCAGTAAGTAAGCATGATAGTTGTCATCGGTATTCCTAAATATCAAACTCATTATTTCACTTCCAGAGCAGTCACCCTAAAAAGAGATTTAACACAGTTTTCAAACATCAAAATTATTTCATTTTATTTTGAGAGAACTTGCAAGAACTTTCTCTGTTTGTCAGGAGCAGGTCTTCTGTTTTAACAGTGATGAAAAGGTGTATCAAACATCATTGAAAATCTGTGTTTTCCCCATTGGCTTTCTATGTTAGCAAGGCTCCAGCTCATTTCTGATCAATGAAGACAACAGTAGATGAAGAAAAAAAGTGACAGACATTCCTGCAGGGCTGAAGGGCATACACCACATAATTTTGTTGCTGTCAGTTTATTTCTTTTTTTCCTGTGTAAAATAAAGGAACCTGTGGCAGGTGATCAGGATTGCTAGCTGTTGCTGGTTTCTGTTAAAAAGCCTTTTAATACCTGTCTCCCAGCTTTGCAGCCTATGCTAAATTTTTCATAAGAGAAAATTACAGGCCCCAAAAGTGCAACCAAGGACATGTGGAACACCCTGGGGTTATTGGAGCAGGCTGGCAAAGATGGGATGGAGATATGTGGGAGGCTGGACTGCAGTATCAGAGATGCATGAGACACTACATCACGTCTCTCTCTTCTGTGCCATTTGTATAATCTGCAAGAATCAGAAAATTGCTAGAAGTCTGGGAGAGTGAATGAAGTGCTCTGGAAATAAATAAAAAAAGAAAGGAAGGTAGGAAAGGCACTCAAAGAATCACAGGAAATTTTCCTCTTCTTGCTGGACAGTCAAATTTTGAATCTAATTCTCATGTAAACTGATCTAATATATTCAGAGTTTACAAGACCCCAGATTATGCTGTAAAAACCCATACAGTGAGAGCGCGCAGAGAAAAACTAGAATTTCGTGTGTTCAAAGCTCAGGGGAAGGTGTTCACAATACAGATTAATTTAGGGATTTTAATTAATGACAAATTAATGTGGGTGTTGTGCTCAAGAAGCTATACACCTTTCAAAATCTCAAGTATTGTGTTACTGGTTGATGAGAGGCTCAACATGAGCCAGCAATGGGCACTCACAGTCCAGAAAGCCAACCATAGCCTGAGCTGCATCAAAAGAAATTTGGCCAGCAGGTTGAGGAAGGTGACCTCTAGTGCCCTCTTGCAAGACCCCACCTTGAGTTCTGCATCCATCTCTGGGGTCCACAGCACAGGAAGGACATGGACCTGTTGGAGTGCATCCAGAGGAGGGCCACAAAGATGATCAGAGATTGGAGCACCTCTGCTGAGAAGACAGACTGAGAGAGCTGGTGTTGTTCATCTTGGAGAAGAGATTGCTCTGGGAAGACCTTAGAGCACCTTTCAGAGCTTAAAGGGGCCTACAGAAGAGGAAGAGCTGGAGAGGGACTTTTTACAAGGGCATGTAGTGACAGGACAAGGGCAAATGGCTTCAAACAGAAATAGGGTAGATCTAGAATGGTTACTTGAAAGAAATTCTTTGCTGTGAGGGTGATGAGGCCCTGGAACATGTTGCCCAGAGAAGCTGTGGATGTCTCATCCCTGGAAGTGTTCATGGCCAGGTTGGATGGGGCTCTGAGCAACCTGGTCTAGTGGAAGATGTCCCTGCCCATGGCAGGGGGGATGGAACTAGATGATCGTTAAAGGTCAGTTCTAACTCAAACCATTCTATGATTCTATGATACAGCATCAAAACTCATTGAAAAAATAGTTACTTTCTAATATTTGTCCTGAACAATACTGAAGAGAGGGCCACTAAAAATCACCCATGAGCCACCAGTGACAAATGAATTGTCAGATCAAAAAGTGCTTGGTATAGCAGGAGTGATTTTGCATCCTTTTTTGTAGGTCTGTTTTCAGAATGGGAAATGGTTAAGAAAATGCCAAGACTGTAAGGGCAACCAAGGTTAAAAAGCAGGAGCTCAGTTATAGTTGCACCAACTAAGTGGGCCAACCAAACTAGAGGCTGCCATTCCCTATTCCCTGCTTCATGTGAATGTCCGCACTTCACACCCATATGCAGCTTGCTCTGCAGCAGGTAGCAGCAGCTTTTCACCCTCCTTGCAATTAGTGTACCATTTTAAATTGTACCATTTTAAACAGCTCTAAAATAAACCAGATTGCAGTCACATTGAAATACATATATATGTGTGTGTGTGTGTGTGTGTCTGAAACCTGACTACAATCTAATTTCTTTAAAGGTCGCCTGATGCTGATATCACAAGAAACAGTTCTGCAGAAGCAGAGATTGATTCCACTTCCCCTCTTTTGCCAGGCAATAACCTTAGAAAAACTTTCATATTGATGGTGATTCACTAGTTTCAAAGGCCAGACAAAATAAATCTTTAATAAAGAGGTTTGCCCCAAGAAGGAACAGGTAGTTTAAAGAGCTTGGACCTCCAAATCGTCAGCCTGTGTGCTCCCTGTAATTTAATAGTGCGGATCTTGCCTAACTTCATTAAGAGGATGACAGTGAAATTGAGATAAATCATCCCATGGTGAGTGAAGGACCAATACAGACAAAATTATAACCAGCAGGACAAATAGGTTATATTATCACACAGATAACTTACTTCCACACTAGTATTAAAATGATTTTTATTAACGCAAACTATGTATTTTACATAAGGCTCATGCTATTGTGAAATTAAGTACATTGTATGATTCACACAAATGTATCTGTAGTTGATGGACCATTCTTAGGTTTAGTTTTTGATTATTTTCAACCCCTTCCTTGAGTGTGAATTTTGTTATCTTTTGTAGTAACCTCTCAGTTGAAAAAAATTACTGTTTTGATGTGTATAAAGACTTTTCCTCCAGAAAGCTGAGTCACTTTTTTGATTAAACACATTCATCATAAAATGTGCATTTCAATAACTTTTTTCCCTGGAATTTTGATAAAAATTGCAAGGACTAACATTGAGTTCATCCTACCTGGAAAGAAATTAAATTCAGAGACTTTATTTCAGGTCTTGCAATAGCAGCTTTTCAACACCAGTCCACTGTACCTCCCCATTCTTTTGTGTCTATTCCTTTCCAGAGGCAAAGTGCTTGATGCGGAGGGAAAGGTTGCCCTGGCATAGCCATTCTCTTATGTCATCTTTGGGCCATTGGTGGTGCATATCTGCAGGACTGTTTTCATTCCGTGTTTTGGAGGTGACCTGGAAGGGGTAGGTGTGGGTTGTGACTCTGCTTTTGGCTGAGCCCCATCCTTCTGCTCTCATCACCTCAAGGACACTTATGGACTACAGACACAACTTTAGCAAATGAAGTTTAGTCAGTACAGATAAGGAGGACACACACCAAAATGAGTTCTGTGCTACTCCTTGCCCAATTCTACTTCTGGACTCTGTGATTGTGAATATATTAATTTCCTGAAACAAAGTTTGTACTTCAGCATAAAATACTGTAATGTAAGGCTGAATGAAACCCAAGGGCCTTGGCTGGACTAGGAAATCTCTTTTTAATAGTTTTATCCTGTTTGCATTGAGTTAGAATGCATTTCCTTAGTACAGGGCACAGGAAAATATTCTTCTTATAATTGATTGATTTAGAAGGGTTCTGCTCTATATCATCAAGGGGGAATAATACAGACCTGTCATGTCAGACAACTTGATTTTGAAATAAGAGCACAAACATTAACAATTGCAGTAACTGACCTGTCATGCCATCTACTTAAAAAAGACTTAAACAGTTACTTATAATCTAAACTGCAGAGTGGAGAATCACTAGTCATGTGTGACTGATTCCTTGCAGATGAGAGCTTTATGTACAGTTAGGGCAGTCACAGGGGCTGCACATATTCTTGCCTGGTACCACCAGCCAGGACTGGTCTCCTGACTCTTGTGTGGGCACCTGTTGTGGTAGCGAAGGACCTCCCTGGGCCATGAGCTAGGCTTTCTTTCACTGGACAGGGAAAGGAGGTGGCTGGTCCTCCCCTGGCTCTCGCATGGGGGAAGAGGCTGTGGTGAGCCAGTTGACCAGGGCTGTGTCCAGATGGCTTTTGAATATCCTCCAGGATAGTGACCTCATGATCTCTCTGGGCAGCCTGTGCCAGTGCCTGGTCACCTTCACAGTACAGTGTATACAACTAAATAAACACAGAATTAAAAAAAAAAAAAAAAAAAGTCTGAAAGGTTGCTGGGAAGATTTCTGAACCATTCTTTACCTAAGGACAGGAGCAGCTCTTTCTAGCAGGACACCACCACAAGAGCTCCCTAAAGTTCCCAGGCAGAGCTACCAGCCATGCAAAGATGTGTGAGCCAGTTCATGGGGATTCTGCAGTTGGCATGGCATGGCACAGAAGAGTGCAGTGCTACCTGCATGGCTGAGGAAGCTCCAGGGCTCTGTGATGGTAATGGAAAGGAAAAGGTGCTGTTTTTGAGGTTAGAACAATGTTTAAAAGGAAAACTAAATGGAAAATCTTTGCAAAAAAGCCCTCTGAGATATTGACCTTTTTTTGGACTACTTGACTGCAACCACTGATGAGATAGCCTTTTTTTTTAGCATGCACAAAAACTCAGAGCTACATATCCTGTTAAAAAAACCCAACTTCTTATATTCATGGCATTTGGTTGTAGAAAAGAATCAAAGACTTCTTTAGTAAAGATGTGTTTTCCTCTGATGCCACAATTTACAGAAATACCAAATACTCCTAAGGAGGTATTAAAATATTCCTAAGAGTTGGCAATATTTAGAGATTCACTACAGTAATATAACTCTGGCAAATCCCGTGCTGGTGGCTGATAATACAGGCAAGTATTTTCATGGGAAAATATGCTGTCTTCATTTGAATATTCAATCATTTTCCAAGTGTTTCAGACTTGGAAATGTGGTATTTGAGTTAAGTGTTCAGAAATTCTGAGGCATATCTTCATTGAGTGGTTAATTTTGCATTTGCAGTTGAAAGGATCTTAACAAGTTCTCTACATTCCCATGAATTCTGTGCATCAGGTGAAGACTGCATAGCTGCAACTTATATTTTATATATTAAAATATATAAAGAACCCTCCAGTGAATAAATAAATAATATTACTATTTCTTGTACAATATGAGGATTTATTTATGATACTTTTGATTGTTAAGAGCAATTGGATCCTGTATTTGCTGCAACTTATAGTGTAATGCATTATGTGAAGAGTAAGCCACAACAAAGACTAAATAACAAGTTATTTGGTTGTAGATTATCTTTTAGCTAAAACTCACGATTGCAATGGAGAAGCAAAAGAAGGAAATGTAGTTTGTGTATCTTGGAACTAAAGTACAAAGTTTGATTCCAGCTACTAATTCTGACTTTGTGCATGTGTCTTAGAAGTTTTAAGCATTATTGAAGCTATGAAACCTGATAAAAGTTGAGCATACCATATTTATATGAAGAATATTGAAGGAAGTGAATGAATTCCCATGTTTTATGAACGCTTCATTCTCTCCTTTTGGTAAAATGAGTAAATTTTGTTTTTTTCCAATCCTTTGCGAATGCACCTATGAAGAGAGTATTTTCCTTTTGTAGATTGGCTTAGATAGCAAATATTGCTCTGTAGGTCTCAAACAAAGAGTGCTCCTCTAATTTATGTTAAGAATTTAAAACCTTAAGAAAACACATCCAAACCTCTGAAAGCTCAGGTGCACTGAAATGTTTTAAAATGAAGTAAGACCTGTTACAAATATTAACATAAACCCTAGAGTAAACAAGTTATTTATAAGAGTGTGTAGCTCAGGTATGCTCAGGAGAAATGTATTTTCCTTAGAGCTTCCCTCAAAATCAAACCTTTACTGCTATTTTTCCCTGGATGCTCTATTTCCATACACGAAGGGATGTCACATCCTGAGACTCTTCTGTCAGGTTTTGTTGCATGGGCCAACAGATACAAAAGGTTTTGGGAGGCACAAGCCCAGACAGTTAATGTGAACGTGTAAATCTCACTTCCTTAGGAAGTCAGGCAAAGAAAACTTTACCACTAACTGCAGATGATCACATAAATGGGTAACTCAGGTTCAGCTGAGCTCATTGTGCGTTGTTGCATATGGTTTGTTGCCAAGATATGGAGTGCAATTTGTACAACCTGAAAGCAGCAGTAGCAGCTTTGAAGCCAGTGTTAGAAGTGTGATTGGGTAAAATCCAGGCTCCTTTCAGGATGGTTAGAAGCCTGCCAGGGGCTTTCAGGAGCTTGGGCTCATTAACTGCAACCAGGTTCAGAAATAAAGGCAAACATGACTAATAATTTTTCAGCTCCTAGCAAAAATATCCTATGGCTCACTCAAAGTATTGATTTATTTACATGATTCTTCTAAAATAATAATTTTTAAAAGCAGGTAGGCTGTAGATTTCAAAATGGGAATGAGCTAGAGCCAGTGCACCTCCAGGTGCTGTTCTTGCAGAAACATCATGTACCTTTAACACAATTAAAACATAAACATGTACAATTTCTAAACCACAGCTGGAGCCTTCAGCTTTTTTTCTTGATTTGCCACCATGGTTACAGAGCGATGCATAACGGCTAACTCGGCAGGCTGCCTTTTTGCAGAGGGACAAGTAGAGCTAGTCTGTACAAAGAGATGACTTAAAAGAATCCCTTACCCCATTTTCTAGAAAAAAAATTACTCCCTATCATTGATTTATCTCTAGGAGGTGCATTTGGGAATACATGTAAAACCAAGAAATTGCTCATATGAGATTTTAGGACCACTGTGGATGATAGAGAGTAAGATCTTAAGAAGTTCATTTATAAGTTCCAGGAAAGTTGTCATGTTCCAGAAAACACCCTTAGAAATCTTTGTTTTCTGAAGTTACTAATGATTTCTGAACCTACCCATGTACCAAACGTGAGCACAAAAGTGCAGCTGCTCTCTCACCCCTTGATTTCTTTCAGCAGCAGCCAGAACAAGTTTTCTTTGTTTCAGGGTAAGTTAAAGGTTTCCCCTTACCAGCAAAAGAAAGACTTTTAAGAAAGACAAAGACTGCCACAAACCTGTCCGTCTCTCCCACATATACAAACAAAAAACTAGTCAGCAAACCAGAAACAACCAGGAGTATAGTGTGCAAGACTTTTGGGATGGAGTTGACTACAAAAACAGTGCTGACAGTCTGACAGATATGTTCAGTTGTGTGTTTTGTGTTACATAGTATCACAGGCTTTCTGCTGTCATGCACAGGCATGATTTCACCTATCACAGAGTGTTCACAGTAAAATTACTCTGTTTGTGGGGTTATTTTTCCATGCATATAGCTTACATAAAGAAGGCAAAAAGACTGAGCAGTGAGGATGTCTTATGGTCTGGGCAAGTTTCTGTTGGCAAATAATTTATTTTCTCAAAAGGGGCTGCTGCTTCATCTCACCCAAAACATACCACAATTTCTGTTATAAAGGCATAAATATTTATAAGAAAAATTTGTAGGAAAATTGCTTCCTCAGAGAAGCCCTGTAGATCAAGTGTCCCCTCAGAGTTCAGACTGATGTTTTCAAGGGTCTTCAGTGTCCATTTATGGCCTTTTTTCCTGTACCTTTCTCTGTTCCTTCTGGTCTGGTAATGTCCTCCCATACTTTGATAAGAAAGGCCATGTAACAGAAGGGGCTAGGGTCCCTCAACCCCATTGCTTCAGCTGTTGCTCCATTGCTCCATGCCAGAAAGACTGGGGAGGGAGTATAGTTTTTAGCTGTGCTCTTATGCTGCTAGGGCAAAACCGTGGCTTCATCATGGCCCTTTATACCACCTGTTGCTCTCCATGTATCTGCACTGTTGGAGTCTTAGTCCAAGGTAGAGGCAAAATGATAGCAGGAGAAACATAGTACTGGCTAATACCCAAAGTGACAGTCACAAAACAAAGAGGAGTTGTCTGTCTCCTTTAGGTGTCTGCAAACAGATACTGAAGCCTCAGGCTGATGGATTGTTCCTCTAGAGAGGCGTACTGAGAGGAAATTGGGTTTCTTTGCCCTTTTGCAGAGCGTTTGGCATCTCCCTGAGCAATGACACAGTTTTTGTCACCAACAACATGAAAATTCTTATGTGGAAGCATTTTTTTGCTTCTGTAGATATGGATGCTTGGGTGAAATGAAGGGATCACATAATAATAAGGAACAGGGCCATTACCAGCAAAACTCATTTGTTATCTGCTGTCAAGCCTCAGCAGTGGAGGAAATAGAGTCATCTGTGTGCCCTAATGAAATGTGACAGACATTTAGAGACCGAAGGCTGATATTTTCTGACAGCATCACCATCTGCACTCTGAAAGCTGCTAGTATCTGGACATCATAATCTGCTGTTGGCTGTTTATTGTTGTACCTCAAAATCGCAGGTCACGCAGATCCTGGACTTATATGTCATCAGCTTTGTGTGCAGTCCCCTTACCTCAGCTAGGATCTTAATTCTCAGTGTCTTACTGTGCTCTCTAGTTGGATGTTTAACTTTACAAATAATCAAGCCAATAGCCTAAGATGTAGATATTTGAAAGGGAAAAAAAAAAAGGAAGAAAGAAAAAGCCTTCTAGCCAGTCAGTAGGGAAAATAGATGTTAACCTAATTCTTACCAGGGCAGATGGAGTTATATAATCTGATTTCCAAGAGTAAGTGATTTTTCAAGGAAGTAAGGTTTTAGTACATATTATGAAAGGCAGTTTTTGCAGCTTCAGAATTCTAATGTGGCAGTAGTTTCTACAATCCTACACACAATGCAGGTACAGGGAACAACATTAAAGAAAAAAAGATGCAACAAAAACAGGGAAGTTTACCTTAGTCAAGAAAAAACATGTTGCTTCAGATATACAGGAACACAGAGAATAAAACAATTATTTTTTTAAAGCAGTTTTCAGAACAAGGAAGAAAGTGACCTTGAAAAAAAAACAGTATAGGTTAATTGGAGAAAGAAAAAAAAAAGGCATGGAAAAACCCTTAAAAAAACCCAAAGAGTGGGAGTTAACTTCACTTTGCAGACTTTAAGATTTCCTTGCATTATAAGGAAGAGGAGAAAAAGCTGAAGGCACAAGTAAAGTTACCGAAGCAGATGTGCTCCTTTGGCCTTGAAAAAAATGTTTTTTCTAGGTAAGGTCCCCTGAAGAGGGGTCTTGAATTTTCAGCTTGTTTCCTAGAGTACTGGGTTTGCTTTCCTGCCTGGTAGTAAACATGGGCACTCAAGGTCTTTTTTTTTTTTTTTAATTATTAAATAAACAAAACACCAACACAATCTCACATAAGGAGGAATACTTCTGATCAAGTAAACTCCTAGTGCCTTCTGCAAAGTTCTATTCCTCAGAGCCTGGCTTGAGACATGCTGCTTTCTTATCCACCCAGCTCCTCTGAGCACAGTGATGAGCAAGCTGTCACCTGACTCAGGACTGATCTTTGAAGACACATTTAGCAAACAGAAGGAAGAGTTTGTATATCTCCTGAGCTCAAAGAAGCTCTTGACTTCATGGCATCTGAATGTCTCAAATGCTGAGGAAAAATAGAGATTTCAAGCCTTGTGTTCTTTCAGCTAGTTACCAAAAGGAAGCATGCCATGGGGCTGGTTTCACAGAATCATTTGGGTTGGAAAAGACCTCTGAGATCATCAAGTCCAAGCTTTGACTAATCACCACCTTATCAACTAGACCATGGCATTAAGTGCCACATCCAATCGTTTCTTGAATATGAAAAACTATAAACATGAGGATGATGCAAGGACACACTGTGCCTTTGCACCTCTGGTATCTCAGATATCTGTTTTTTGGACCTCCTGTCTGGAAGTGAATACATGAATACATGAAAATAAAGAAACACAAGGTCAAGAGAGGAGCCACAAAAGCAGCACTGAGAGTGTCATTTTCCCGAACAGCAAAGCTCTGTCACTCCCTGCAGGTTTCAGTGACCTAAATAGAGGAGGACAACAAGATTCCTTGTTCCTGCCTATAGATTTAGCAAGTCTAATGCTCAGTAAAACAAAGTGGTTGCAGAAAAGTATCTACAATTCTGGGAAATATGATGGGAGGAAATACAAGATCTGATAAAAAGTTTTACTTAAGGTTACTGGACTGCATACATATAAACGTCTTCATCTAGTGGAGTACAAAGATCCTGAGCAATGTAGATATTAGACCTGAAAGTCTGGTGTTCTACTATAGTAGGTAAAATACAAAGCAAGTATGTGGTCAGCGGAAGTCAGCTGGAGCTAAAATCTGTGACAAGTCAGGACAAACTGTGTCCCAGGAGCAGGTTTTCCCTTGGAAGGCGATATTGAAGATCACTGCTTTATGGGTAATCCCTCAGCAAGAGATAGCAGGGAAGCACTGGCTAACAGTGTAGTCCTCCTTGGAAATAAATACTTCTGTGGGAAAGGGTCAATATCCCACCAATGAGGCAAAGAAGATTTATTATATTCACTCTCCCTGCTAGGAAGCAGATGGCTTTCATATTTCATCTTGTAGCTGAGGATTTTTAGAATGAGCTGCTTCATGGGAAAGAAATGAGGGGGAACAGCATTAGTAGGAGCTATGTTTACTAAGCAATTACAGGGCAAGGGCATCTACTACAGCAACTGGAGACAGGGTCTAAACCTTCTGGGATGCATGTGCAAACAGAAGAGCAGCTCTTTTCTCCATAGGGCAGGAGCAAATGCGTCACCTTGCCAAAAGACACAATTCAAAGTTTCCCATAGACACAAGGAGGTAGCACTTAAGTCTTCAGAACAATACAGTAGTGCTCATTTTCTACCTCATATAACAAAGCAAGCAATTACAGTCTTCACTAGCTGGTATTTCTAAATGGGGTTCAACTCTCAAAG
Organism: Neopelma chrysocephalum; assembly: GCF_003984885.1. Lineage (NCBI taxonomy): Eukaryota > Metazoa > Chordata > Aves > Passeriformes > Pipridae > Neopelma > Neopelma chrysocephalum. The sequence continues at coordinate 27,005,614 of NW_020897689.1, forward strand.
CACTCATGGAATATTTTCCTTAAAGCTATCAGGAATGCCTTACTCTAACATTTTAGAATCAGCTCAGTTCAGCTTTGAATAGCTGGGTTCAGTTTCCATCTTTCATAAGAGCTAATTGTCTCTCTTTCTGAGAGACAATTGAGTAGCTCTACATTGAGCTACTGTCACAGCATGTGTGAATGATTCATGATAATTTGCCCACATGGCCTCTGGCCTCCTGCTAGAGGCAACTGAGGGAAAAAAACCTCACAAAATTCCCACCACAACTACAGCCCTCCCCCCCCAAACTTCCTTCTCTTTAGAACATCATTTATTGTTGTTACTCACCTTAAGTAAAAGGAAAGACAAAAGCCACACCACAATGTAATGTGTAACACCACAGGGGTTCTAATCAAACCCATACTAAACACGAACTATTGTTGTTTTAGTGTTAAAAGTAGCAAGTTCATATAATAAAATCCAAGTAGCAAGTCACTGGAGGAAAAGTTATTAGAAAAGAAAAGCTGATTATGTTAATTAAACAAAAAAAATCTGCTTGGCAGACAAGAACAGCTTAGAAGCAAATAGATTTAAAATATGTATTTATTTCTTGGTGTTCCCTGGAGCACTCAAACACTAGTATGCAAGTATGTGTGCTCATGCATTCAGTCTGAAGGATTAAAGAAGTGCTGGGCAAGTTGACTAAATTCATGGAAGACGCACTGGTCTTTAAAAATAAAATCCCATGTGTGTCCACAAGGTTTTGTGAATGAAGCTCTGGAAGTAGAGAATAGAGACCTTATTTCTACTTTTTTTGACACAGCAGGATACACACAAATTAAAAATCTATTAGGCCTCAGATACCCCCTTTGTTCTGGAAATCCCAAAATAGTGAAAAAGATTCTGCCAGAGCAGAAGGCTCCAAAAGCCTGTGATGAGAAACCCCATCCATTAGAAACTAGGCTCCATCAGTACTGCTACTCACTCCTTACTGAGTGTCAGGTGAAGAAGATATTTACAAACAACTCAAGTTTTCTCCTCACTCCCACAAACTCTTTTAACAACTTGATCCCTGTGTTGCAGAAATCCATTGAGAGAAATTAGGTTATGTCAAGAGTCAGATTTTCATTAATTTAATTTCTTTTCAGACTTGAGTGGATAACCAAGAGACTTAGGGTAAATCTCACATACTTTCAGGAATTTATTGTACTTTCTCTTATCTTTTCCTCTAATTGAAATTAAACTTTTTTTAGAAAAGCCTTCAGTAATGACACATTAATCTCTGCATTAGCACCCATTTAAAGAAAAACTGCAGCATATTTCATGGTAGTCATATTGAGAATAGTTACATAGCAATTTTACTTACCATTGTAGACATACTACATTCTGAGACATTTAAAAAATGTCAACAAAAACCAAAATAATCAGACACAACATGAGTAGAGACAGTAAGATTTTTAGGTGGTTGTTTGCTATTGAATAAATATTCAAGAATTTTCAACTCTTAAATATAATATTACCACAAAATGCTTTTATTTTTCTGAAATGATAAAATTAATATGGCTGTTTCCAAGTCACAGTTGTTGGTTTTATTTATTTTAGAGCAAGGAATTTCCAATGTAACCACACAGAACCAAAAACTTGATGTACAGTGGCATTTAGTAATCTCTTACAAATTCTGCTGTGGCCACGTGAATTTCCATTTAAGCATTGCTGCTTGATTACCCTTACAAAGAATAGCACAAGTATGGTAATAAAATTCGGATAATCAAACTGCTTGAAAACATAGCAAGTGTAGTGCAGGATTGCCACAGACACATGACTCTTCTGTTCTTTTGGGGTTGTGATAAATACAATTTCACACAGTTGTACAACCCTCTACTTACCACTGTAAATGCTAATATGTGGTGAGTTTGTTTTAAATACCTATAGATACCATTTTGATTGTCTTGTACTTCTAAGATATGAATTATTGTGCTGAATAATGCATTCATTACTACAAATCTCATGAGCACAGTTTGCTTCATGAGATTGTCTAGTGAATCTGAAAACTGCTTCCCCTCTTCTGACAGGAAAAACCAGAGACATGTAAGGTACTAAGAGTTTCTTTAGGAGTTCTTTTTTATTTGTAGAAAACCCTACATCACATCTGTAATAGTTTCTAAAGTCTGCATTTTCTCCAGAAAATATAATCTGTCAGTGAAGATAATACCAAAAAATACCCGCTTCTATCATGTAGTAAGCATATAACAAACCAACGGTAAAGTTTACTTTTGTGCAATTTTCTCACATGTGGCACAAACCCCAGTTGCATATCCTGGATGTAAGTGGTGTGCGGAACATCTGTTGTCAATAGGAAATACTAAATGCGTGCTCTAACTTAGGGATGTATACTCTAGATTGGAGACACATCATTTGGCTCTCAGGGAAAACTACACTATTTAAGCTGCAGTATTTGTTTGTCCTCAATAGGAGCAGGAGACCATAGAAAACTTCCTCAAGGCTTTGCTAGGCTTCCTACCATTTTTAGTTTTCCAAGATATTAGACTTCTGATGGCATCAGCATTCTGACAGTGGTGGACATGACTGTTAAATGGTTGAGTAATAGTGTGTCTGAAAGGACTAGGACAGTAACGGGATATTGTATAACAGTATAGTGGGAGGAGTGGGAGCAGGAGTAGAATAGGGTCATATAAAGCAGTGGCAAAAGCCTGGACTCACTGGCTTTTGAAATTATTCTTTCTCTAAAATGATTAATTAAAAAAAACATGACATATAAGTTTTAAAATTACATGAAGATTATTAACATAATTACGAGGAATACAAAAAAAACCCCAAAACAAACATATTTCAAATTTATAGTGACAAAAAACATTAAAGGAGTAGAATAATTTCAAAGAAATTGATATGTTCGATATCTGTCCTTCCTGCAGCATTGTAGGTGAGTCCATGGCAAACACCATTTTGCACCACAGAGTCTCTCCAAAAGGTTTGCTCTCTCTCATCCACTGGACTTGTCTGCTCATCAGACTCAGAATTGAACCTTTACTCATGATCAGTTTGCTTAGGCTCTCAGAAAGCAAAGATGCAAAGAGTGCTTAGAAAAGAGTTACCTCCCAACCAAAGGTGAACTGATGAAAAAGCTAATGGTAAAACAATTACTATTAAAACATACACACACATGCCTCAAGACCCAATCACTTTCACCTTTCAAAATTTGCTTGGCTAAAAACGTTCACCCAGTGTCTATAGAACTGAACCATCTGTGTACTTGGAATCCAAGTCAGTTTTCATTATTAGATGATTTGAAACAACTTTAATCATATTGAATTCTTCTTTTAATTTTTAAGTGAAAGAAGACTGAGCTAAATTATTATCTTGTATGAGTCGGTGCTGTTAAGTTAAAAAAAAAAAGAAAGAAACCAAGCAAATTTAAAAACAATATTACAGTATGTGGTTATTCATGGCTAAGCCTCTGGCCATGATGAATCCCAAAATTGTTTAACACAAGCAACAGGACACAGGAAGTAATAGCCAATTGCTTAACCCACAATCTCTTTGAGAACCACCTAGCTGAGTAGAAAAGCAGTTTACAGTTTTGCAGAACGTCTGCTTCTCTATATTTCTAGGTGCATTACTACAGGAATTCAGTTGAAGTAGAGCTACAAGCCATTTCTAGAATTAAATACACAGTTATTAATTTCAGACGTATAATAGCGCAATCATCATTACAGAAAGGGAGCATAAAAGTGAAGGGGACATTTATTTAATTTGTATTTTCTGAAAGATCATGGATTTCTTCAGCTATATAGAGCACTTAAAGAGTAAGCTCTGTATTACCAGCTTAATGCAGTGCTATTTAAGGTGAATCTATGTTACAACTGCAAATATATAAAGTCACTTTATGCACAGCAGGTGAGAAATATCTACCATGACAGAATTCAGACACAGTATATTTTCATCCTTCAAGATATTAACAAATTCAAACCCTTTTTTAAGACACTCCAGTCTTGTAAATCAAGCCCCAGAAAAGCTGCAAAACTGAAGAATATATTGGTGAACTCCTTATCATTGCATCAGTTTCTCTTCTTTCAATATCAAGAAAATAAAAGGAATAGTTGAGGCACAAGTGATTTTTATGCAGAAGTATAGAAGTATTTCAAATAAGTAGACTAAAACTTCAGTACTTATTTTAACTTTTTTAAAAAAAGACAGAGATCATAGGTATATGATCACAGTAATAGATCACAGTTACTGCAGTCTTACTGGATTGCTCTTTTTTTTCCCAAGATGAAAAAGAAATTGGTTCACAGAACTTGCCAAATCCACTTTATCCTGCCATTTCACATAGCTCATGTCTAATCAAAGCAAAGCACAAACCCGTGCTTCAAGGGAGTCTGAAATCATTCTGCTATACTTGACAGTAAACTATTTCTTCGGTAAAGACAACTTCAGTGAACCCATTCACTTAAAGAAGAGTCCATCCAGCTGAACTGACATAAATGTTGCACGCAGAACTTAACACGAAAGTGCTCTGACAACAAGCTTTTGAGAATAAGTTCATATCATAAGAGTTTGTGCTTGAAACTACTTTTATAACTATGGTTATTGTTTCTGTTAAGAGGCACTGCATAAATATGGAGTTATTCATCTAATGCACTTAATATTTCTCAGCTGAGGACTATTGCAGTTTTACCCTATGTCTAGGTGTGATAATACTTTGGTTTGCTTTACAACAGTAGCATTGCACTGGCAATACAGCTGATACTAAAGAGAAGGCTGAAAAATCTGCAGACTGGAGGACTGAAGAAACCCAATCTGCTCCCTTACTTCTTTTCATGCTTCTTGGTTAGTTTTCCTCTTTCTAGCTGGAGGCTTGCACTGTTTGTTCGCTTCTCCTTTTGCTGGCTCTCCTGGGAAACTTGCTGCACTGCTCGGAGGATAGCAGTCTGCACAATCTGCTTGCTGGCGTTCTGCAGCTTAACTTCATCTTGCTCCGTCCCTGGCTTCTCACCTGCCAAACAAGAAAGAAAGGGAACTAAGAACTTGGGACTACTCTGTGAAAACATGAAGGACAGAAAAAGAGTAAGAAACCCCAACAAAACAACCAAACCACAGAGTGCCTGGGGACAGTTTATTACTTAAGAAACCTGTCAATACAGAAGACGAATTAGGGTGGAAAGTGCCCCTGTGTGCTCAGTGCTACAGGACTGAATGAAGGGGGAGACTGAGTCATACAGCTGAGTTACCCACTCCCCAGCTCTTGGGACAGCTGCGACTTCACGGCTGAAACAAGCACAGATACATTTTGCAGTAAGACAGGAAATGAGGGTTTTCTCATCCAGCTGTGAATCACATCCTTTTTGACTTGAGCTGTGTTTCTGGAGAGGGAATTGGATTTCATTTTGCAAGCCTGACATGTACTCCACCACCATACAGAAAAAAATCTGTTTCATTAACATTTCTGTTTACTATTACTTCAGATTAAAAGCCCTCATCCATCAAATTCCAACTGACTTCAACGTACAAAATTTTGTTAAGTGCAGTTTATTAATCCTTAGCTAGGTTTTCAAAGATATCTGCACAACATTAAAAAAGGTTCAGATTGCTATACATAAAACAGAAAACACTTTCTATAGCAACCTGACAAATACATATTTCTTATGTGAAACTTCCTTGTTTTGCCAGAAGGTTTAATCTGGAGAACAAAAAAGTAATGTAGTGTGACTACTGACATTTGGTAATGAAGAATAGTTTATGTTAAGAGGTTTCTCTTTAAACACAAATGACAATTCAGACAATAAAAAATGCTCCATAACATTCAAAGTTATCTTGATGAAAGAAATATATATTCTGAATTAAGGTGATTTACACCTACTGGCATTTAGGAACTCAGTTGCCAATTGAAATTCTTAGCCTAGGTGCTTATTTACATCACTAGATTTAATTTTAAAGGTTTTGAAGACACTGATCTCAGTTCTTTCTTAAATGACTGATATGCTCAAGTATTTAATTAAATAGTATTTGTATTTTACTGTCTTTTTTAATGACATGTATTAAGAATTACGTCCTGAGAGAAATCAAACAGAGTGAATTAAAGGTCAGTTGCTTTTATGAGAGGTCCGTATCTGGAACTGTGATAAATTCCCAATGTTCTTTCAGGATAAAAAGATAGAAACAGGGTAAAGATAGAAACAAATGGAAAATCACTAGTTTCCTTAAGGAATACACTATTAAGATGTGATATGCTTGAGGTCCTGCACCTGGGTCAAGGCAATACGCGATATCAACGCAGACTGAATGAATCAGTGGTGAATTCATTATGAGCAGCTTTCTGGAGAAGGACTTTGAGATAGCAGTAGACAAAATAGTGGAAATGAGATGGCCATGTCTGCTTGCAGCCCAGAAAGCCAGTTGTATGGTGGTCTATATAAAAGAAGCGTGGTCAGCAGGGCAAGGGAGGTGATTCTACCCCTCTACTCTGTTCCCATGAGATTCTGGAGTACTGTGTCAAGGTCTGGGGTCCTCAGCACTGTAAAGACATGGACCTGTTGGAACATGCCCAGAGGAGGGCCATGAAGATGATCAGAGGGCTTAGGTGACTCTCCTATGAAGGCAAGCTGTGAAAGCTGGAGTTGCTCAGCATGGAGAAGACAAGACTCCAGAGAGACCTTATTATGGCCTTTCAGTACATAAAAGGGACTTATAAGAAAACTGGAGATTTTTTACCAGGGCAGGTAAAAGGTCTGAAAGGACAAGGAGCAATGGTTTTAAACTAAGAAGGTAAATTTATACTGAACGTAAAGAAGAAATTTTTTATGATAAGGATGATGAGACATTGGGAACAACCTTCCCAGAGCTGTTGTGGATGCCTCATCCCTGAAAACATTCAAGATGCGGTTGGACAGGGCTTTGAGCAACCTGATGTAATGAAAGATGTCCCTGCCCATGGCAGAAGGGTTGGACTAGATGATCTTTGAAGGTTCTTTCTGACCCAAACTGTTCTGCGAGCCCAAAACAACCTGCAAAACAATCAAAGCTTACTCAATGAGAAAGGAATAATTCCTTACCTCCCACCTTTCTATGAAAGGACTTAAAAACAAATACTTATTTTTATCAGGTTCATATTATACATGTTTTGGTTAAAAGCAAAATAAAAATGTTGTTTAATTCTACTGAAACTGAATAATTAAAAAAAAAATCCTGCAACTGTATTGTAATGACAAAGTTTGTCTATAATTAAGAGGTTAAAAATGTGAAAACTTAGAAAATATGCTTTAAACTGGAAAAGCTGACTAAAAGAAATCACTTGAATTCTTGGTACTATCAGCTTCCCCAATTCAGTTTTTCCTGCTCCTCAGCACTTGAAACAGTGTTTTTTTTGATAAAATTCAATGTTACTTAACAGTAAAGTATAAATACTTCTTTATTACTCAAATACGAACTCACCTTTTATTACACAATTGTAAGGTGATAGAAATTTAATTAGTCTTCTTGCAGAGTTGGTCAGTCAACTCAGCTGATATTCAGAAGATAATGTATTAACAAAAGCATAGATAAACATGAAATTCTAAATACAGATGAGTATGTTGTAATGGTCTATGATATTATATGAAATGTGAAAAATTTGCCAACCCCTAAAGCCATAAACCCCCAGAATTTATTGCTGAAAAGATACTATAATTAAGTACATTGCTGTTGAAAATGACTCAGTTTTCTTTCCTTTGGGATGCTTTGGTCCTTGCCATGTAATATCTGCAAAATCTGAATTTTAAATATTTTTACATGAGGAAGGTCATTCACAGCAACATCCAGCTGAAAAAAGGATAGTTTTCCAGTGAATTTCTATATTTTCAGTTGTTTATTTTGGAGTAAAACCCATCTGAAAGCACCACTCAGATAAGTGATATGTAGTTTTCATCTGCTCACCTTTAGATTAGCAACTCAGTAGATGATTCTTTTATTTGCTGAAATAACCAAGAACAGAGAATCCAAACCCCCTGGACTACTTCTGCCCTGCCTCTGAGGGCTTAGATATGCAGAGAAAGGAAATAAGGCAGCTCAAACAAACTTAATTTATATTTGTGTAACTTTTAGATAACAACAGCTAATTGGCTTTGGACACGGAGAGAGCCAAAGCTGTTGGAGTGGGGGTGATGTGACCAATGAGACCAGCTTCTGCTGACCATCTAAATTAGAAAGCAAGTGAAAATAATAGTTATTTTTGAGGGGGATATCTGGTGCTGTGTAGAGATCCAAGACTATTATGTGCAGAAGCTGGACTGCCAACCAGAATCCAGACATATTAAGCAGCTCCCCTGGGTGTGTGGTGTTAATTACAGCTGGCCCATCTGGACATGATGCTGGGAAAATGGTTCTATATTACCCTACTTCAGCGGAAGTTGGACAAGATGACCTCCAGAGGTCCCTTCCCACCATGAATTTTCTTCACTCCTGCGACTCTAGCTGGTTAGGTTGCCACAAACCCCAATTTTTCCACTTCCTGAAGGAGTAAACAGCCATGTCTTGAAGAGCATTCCCCACTACATTCTCTTCTTCCAATTACTTATTTCAAGGAAATCACTTAGCTAGCTGTTTCTGAGAAGCTCATTTATTTATTGATATGCTGGACCTACTCTGAGGAAGAAGAAATGAATTGACTAAGGAAAGCAGAGATGACTCATGCAAGAATCCCAAAGAGGCTGAGCTACAACATATCTACTTTCACCTTGCTGAAATACAGACTGCTGTGGACATCAAAGCAGAAATTTGACTGCCTGTAGAATTAATCAGGCATTTTAAGAACTGTGTCTTTTCAATCAGGTGAAACAGAGACATCACTCCTGCTGTCCGAGTATTTGGTGTTTCGGTAATCAAAATAAGAGTTACTGGAGTGATAACATACAATTAATTTTTATCTATGTTTTTTTTAAATTTGAAGAATAACTAGTTAAGTTAAAATTCCATGACAAATAGGTCACTTGAAGTAACTGCTGGGGAAAATTTGAAGGATATCAGAAGCAGCATTCTGTCTACTAGTTATCCTTGTCTAAAGACTACTTTTTTTTCTATTGATGTCAGAAGATCTTTTCTACTTACTCTCTATCTTTAGATGCTCACCTGACATAAAGGAACCCAGCACCTCAATTCTGTAAATAGAGAACTGAAATATCCAGGTTAAGTGATGTTAAATGCAAAGCAGCAATTTATCATTAACACATGACAAAGTCTCTTTAGCATGTTTTTATTACCTTATCTTTCACTTGGTAAATTTTATGCCAACTAACACAGAAGATGAAAATTAACTTTCAAATTCCGGTCTGGTTCTGCAATCTAAAGTTTAGTTTGAGAGATCCAAAAAAACCTCAAAATATTGGACTGGCTGCAGGAATCAGTCACATATTCGACATCCAGCTAAAACTAGCACCATAGATCAGTGCCTTGAAATTCCCTTAGCTTGCTTGAGGATGCTCTCCAAGAAGGAAAACATGCTAGCAGTTTGGAAAAAGAATAAAAGTATTTGAAGTAAATTCCAAGTACTCTTTTCAATTAATAGAACTAATATTAGTTTAAGTCCAAAAACATCTTGTGTAGGAGACTTTACATCCTCTGTGATGTTTCTAAACTATGGAATATCCACAGAAAGGTATACATAGAAAAAAATAGGTACAGAGAAAAAACATTTGACAGAACTTCACTCTGGTTGCACATGAGCCTTTTCTCATTTATACAGTTCACTTTCTTCAAAGCATCCCAAGTCATTTACTTTCCAGCCTGCAATCAAAGTAGTCTCCTACACTTTCTGTTGATATCCCCTGTGGCTTTTCCCTTTCAGCTTGCTACAAATTTATTATGCCTTATAAACACTCCTACCAAATATCAACAGGTAATTTGTTTGAATCAGCATCTAAGTTCTCTACTGTACCTTGTCATAGGAATATTATCATGAAACTAAACTACCACAGGCATGACCTTGCAAAGATGCAAGTCCATCCCAGATCCAGTAATGCTGGCAATAAACTGTGGGGTGCACAATAGGTGATTTAGAAGGAAACAGAAGCAACATTTCTGATACGCAAAGAGAGCAGGAACTAAATGGTGAATGAGCTGTGGTAGGAAGAAACTTTCCACTCTTGGAGAACATGGAATAGAAATAATTTATCCCATACTTTCTAAGAAGACATCAGTAATGCATGAGCATGCATGACCATGAATATACATTCAGTCTCAGGAAACTTCTACTGTCCCTCAATTATCCCTTTTGCTTCTTTGCCTGTATGAGGTTACTATTTTCCAAGGAGAAAAATAACGCCTTTAATTTTAATTCACCTTTCCTCAAAGCTTGTGACGTTTATGCAGCTCATCATGTCTTCGTGCAGGTTACATCTCATTCTGTCTTGAGGAACAATACAAACATTGCATTTGAAGAGAGCAGCTTAGCTTATATGACAGGTTCCATGAATCTCAATGGCTATGCATCAGAGGTCAGAAGTTTATGTTCTGCTTCACAGGAATAACAAATGCAGTTTAATTCCAGCAAATGAATACCACTAACGTCAGTCTTCTGGAAATGAGAATTTCTTGTTTGTGTAAACAGCTTTGAGCTCAACCACATCTAAAACTAAGAATAAAAGTCACATTCCTCTAAGCAAACTTCTGATCAATTTAGAACTCAGAAATATCCAAAATGTTTTCCCCTGTTAGCTACAATTTTAATTTATGCAGGAATCTTGAAGCTGAAAGAGCCAAGAAGTAAATATTTTTTTCTTCATTTTTACATGAGATTATGCAGGTATAGGCTTTAACCAGAAAATTTACTATTAGTTTTATCAATATATTGCTTTGGATTGCAATAGCTAACCATTATACTATTTTCTGCAGGACTGCAACATTAGAATTAATTTTTTTCCATTATTAATAAAAATTAATAATAATTCAACATAAATGCTGATCTCTGGAAAATCCATTTCAATTCTATTGAAAATTACTACTGTAATTTTTATAATCCAACTGACAGTACTGATGAATTTTTAAAGGAAATGACAGTATAAGTAAGCAAGACCATGATGATTAGAATTCATCAAATGGTCCAGTGTGGATGAATGGGAGCTGTATTTATGGAAAAAAGTTGCATGTTATTACCTAAATTGTTTTTATAAGGTCTACAGATTTAAAAACTTTCAGAACCAGGCAAGTTTGTAATAACATAATATACATGTGTATGTTGCAATAATTAACACTAACATTCTTTGCATCAATATCGATATTCTTCTACAAGAAACCAAGTTAATTTCTTTAACTTCCCTGTGGCATTAGGCAGTAACATATCTCCATCTTGTTGACCACAGCATAGAAGTCCCAGGTGAGCCGCTTCTAGTGAATATTTCGTAATCTGTGAATTAAAATGGTTAAAAAATCTCCTTCTTTGTTTTGCTTTAGAGGTTGGTGCTAGGACTTCAGTACAAAATGCCTAATTTGAAGAAGAGATATAAAGTATGAGGCTACACAGCATCCATAATCAGGAAATGTTGATGAGTCAGTTTAATTATATCCAGAATGAATGAACATGGCAATCAGCCAGGGCTGAAGGCTTTCCAACACATGTGCACAAACCAACTTTATGCATGAGAGCCATTAAGCTGTTTACAGGATTAGAGACCCAATTTGTCTCAATGTTAGTAATGATGCCAGTTCAGAGACCTCATGAAATGATCCTACAAGGAAGTTGTAAATTTAATATTTTAAAAAATAAATAATAAATGCATTCTTAACTGTATTAGAGTTAATTGTGTCCAGTACCATTTCTCATGCTCTAAAATGCAGCCTGATGAGGTCCTGACTAATAGCTGTCAAGTATTGGAAAGCATTACTCAGTTACTGCAATTCCTTGAGGAAGAAGGGAGGACACTGAACATATCAGAACAGCTTAAAGTGTTTTAATGTAGGATCATTGAGTTTTTCCAATACCCTAACCACTCTGTGCAGGGGATTGTAACACTCACTTTCACTAGAAAATTCATGGTTCGGTTCAGTTTTATTTTTTGCCCTAACATCACTCCCTAATTCCTGCTGCAAAACAAGTATGGAAGAAGAACTTCCCCCAAGAAGGGGGCTAGCACAGACTACTTTATTCTTCAAAATAAAAGAGCAGAAATACAGATAAACTGTTGCAAAGGACATAATAATATCTCCAGAGTAATACTTTACTGTATCTTTTTATCCAGACACTACCTATGTCTCAACTGAGTTTCTGTAATTTTTTTCCCCACTGAATTTTTCAATTTCTTAAAAGAAGAAAATATCAGGAAACCTCTTTGGTTTGCTTGCTATATGAAAACTGTCTTTTTGGAGACTCCAGCAATTTATTTCATACTATTTGAAATATGCCAGCCAAAATGAAGCTTCCAAAGTTGTTTTTTCTTAGAGCTCGAGATCTATAGATACATTATCTATTCCTAAGCATTTTTTCAACATATTTTAGTAAGGTTTCTTGCCATAAATTAATAATATTAACTAAAACCAGATTAAACACTTCAATCTATATATTTTCTTCACACATAGCAATAAATTCACTCCTTAAGGACTGTGTCTTTTCAGCTTTGAGACTGAATGTAGTTCAAAGGGTTGGTCACAGACAATTCTGCCACACCCAAACATGTAAATGTGATACTTAGATTTTGATCCCAGAAGGAAAATTTCTCATTCCAATACTGTAAAATAACAATAATTTATCAGAGTTTTTAGCTCTTGGGCTAGAGTTCAGTGTATCAAAAATAATATACTTCCTAAAGAGCATCCAGGACCAGCTAATTCAAAGTTTATGAAAAAATTATATTCTCTCCATCTGTACAATTTTCCTACTTCTTTAGGGAATCCATTTCAAATATTGAAATAAGAAACCTCTCTATATCAAAACCTGTGATTCTTCCATGGAGAGAGAGGTCCAACAGCAAAGAAACAGGTGACCTACAACAGAATCGTAGAATAGTTTGGGTCAGAAGTGACCTTAAGGATCATCTAGTTCCAAACTCCCTGCCAAGGGGCATCCACAATTTCTCTGGACAACCTCTTCCAGTGTCTCTCCATCCTCACAGTGAAGAATTTCTTCGTAATGTCTAATCTAAGTCTCCCCTCTTTCAGTTCAAAACTGTTCCTCCTTGTCTTATCACTATCTGCCCACATAAAAAGTCACTCTCCCTTTTTTTATAAGTTCCCTTTATGGACTGGAAAGCTCCACAAAGTCTTCTCCGGGCTGAACAACACAAACTCTATCAACCTGTCTTCATAGGAGAGGTGTTTCAGCCCTCTGATCATCTTTGTTGCCCTTCTCTGAACCTGCTATAAAAGGTGCATGCCCTTCTTTTGCTGAGGACTCCAGCACTGGATGCAGCACTCCAGGCGGACTCTCAGCAGACCAGAGTAGAGAGGGAGAACCCTCTCCCTTGATCTGCTGGCCACATTTCTTTTGATTCATCTCAGGGTACAGTTGGTTTTCTGGGCTGCAAGCATACACTGCTGGCTCATGTCCAGCCTCTCATCCCAGCACCACCAAGTCCTTCTCGGCAAGGCTGCTCTCACAGCTCTTCTCCCAGTCCATGCTCATGTCTGGGATTGCCCTGATCTGCAGGTGCAGGACCTTGCACGTGGACTTGCTGAACTTCATGAGGTTCTTGTGGGTCTACCTCTCAAGTTTGCCCAGATCTCCCTGGATTGCATTCCATCCTTCTGTTGTGCCAACTGCACTGCTCAGCTTCATGTCATCTGTAAACTTGCTGAGGGTGCAATCGATCCCACTGTCTCTGTCATTGATGAAAGTACTGAAGAGCACCAGTTCCAAGACAGAGCCCTGAGGGACACCACTCATTATCTAACTCTCTCTGCGTTCCATTTTCTACTGTTCCGGTGCTCAGAAATTCCTACACAAAGAAAGAAAACATTAAGAATGGAAAGCTAAACAACATTTATGTAGACTTCTGAATCTGTACCAAAAGGTTCATTGGTGGACTTCAACAAATCCCCACTGGAATACTTAGCTTTTGTGTTGGAAGACTTTTGTATCCAACACTGCATAGCATAAGTAAAGGGGAAGTTTTCAGTGGAGGCATATTCCACTACTAAAGGTTTATTTTGCTAGCTGTTGTATTCATATTTCTGCAATCTTTTGTGGGTTTTGGTCTTAAAGATGTATGTACAGGTTAATTAAAATTTCCTCTATCTGAACCTGATTTTTTTAAAGAAGAAAATTGTGAAGAGGTTATGTAACCTGTCAAAAGCCAGCAAACCAGTGAAAACAACCTGCTAAATTTTAGATGTGTTTCAGTTTATATCGGATTATTCAGAAGAAGAAATTGTCTAGCTAAACCTCACCTGATACAGAGCCCTTCTCTAGCTTTAAAAAAAACCAACAACAACAAAGAAAAACCCCACAACCCACAATAAAAACCCCAGGAAAAAACCCTAAATTTGCAACTTTCCTGCTTATTTTGGAATTTGAGCGGAGTACCAAAGCTGTTAACATGGCTATTAGCAATTGAGGCTGAGATTTTATATATATATATACATATACATATATATATGTATGCATATACACAAAGTCACGAGAGAAAGTGAATCAAAGATTATATAAATCTAAAAGGCACCTTGAAAGAGTAAAACCTTTTATTTATTTTTTTTCGTAGCTGTAATCTTGACAGAATCTGTCTTTACAACAGGTTCTTTTCCACCATTGCATCTAATTCTCTGTCTTTCAAGATAAATGTTTTCTGCTCTATTAAGGAACTATTACCTCAAGATAAAATGCAATGTCAATCTGCGAGAATTTAATAGAAGTAGTAATGGACATGCAACACCTCCATACTGATAAATTGTGAATAGATTCATTGCCCAAAGACAGAAAATACGGTGTCATTGTATCAAATATGCATACTACAAAGTGAAGCAAATGCAAGTAATTTACAGGAGATTATATTTGCCTTACCATTAGAGAAATAGCTGAGTAGTACATGGCTCAATTTACTTCTTCAGGCAGAAAATTTCAAACTCTCTTGAAGAAGGAAGACAGTATCTTCTGCAAACACTACTACAGGCATTTACAGGAGCAGACAACAGCAGCACCTGCCCTGACTTCCCTGGCAAGGCATTCTAAAGGAACCTGAAACATTTTGTGACTGTTCAGGTCAGCCTTTAATTGCTACTGACATCAGTAAAGACTCTTCTCCAATTGACATCCACTGAAATTCTGTAGGACCTTTCAAGTTATTATGTAAAGAACGCAATACAAATGAGTAACTAGTAGTCAGAAAATTTCAGAAAGCCTATAAAGAAATTATAAATACATTGCTTGCAAATAATTTTTGCTTAACCTAGTATTTGTAAACTTAATACAATGGATTATGTCCTTAATAAAATGTTTAATAGAAAAGATTGAAGGTATAGGAATAAATCTACCTTTCATTGTATTTTACAGTAAGTGCATTTATTTCCATTATCATGATAAAGCTTATAAGACTGGAATCTTATTATTTAAGTCTATTACAAGTACAAGAGAACAATTCATCTAGAAGAATAATGACTTGGAGGGATAAACTTTGGAGGTCAGTGTAACTTATTCCTTTTCCACATTGACTGTTTGACTTTCCTGCTCAGTAAACAGTGCCAGTAAAGATGTTAATAATGACTGTATCACTTATTACCACCATCCCCCAACTATGAACAACTCCTTCAATATTGCCCACTACACTGCCACTGTGAAACCAGAATTCTTCTCACTGCTAACCTGAATAGGATTCAACCCAGTGATATGGAAGTGACAGGTGCCAGCCTCAGTTGTTTAAGCCTTCAGTTCTGTTAAAAATAATTTTTAAAAGTACCTTCTGTGGCAGTTTTTAAGACTATATTGATTCATACTTTAAAGAAAGATTGCACCTAGAACTGTTGACTATTTTTTAAGCTTGATAATTTCATCACATTTCTGAATATCTATGAACAAACTTTCTTTCACTTCACTAATGAGATCTGCTAGTGGAGTTTCACAGCAGGGGAAAGATCAATGTGTCACTGGGGAGAGGGCAGCATAAGCAACCATTTTTCCTCAGCAAAAAAGAATAAGAAATTTCCTCCTATATGATTTCTTCCTACCAGGTGGCAAACACTTCAAACCACAGTAGCTGTAACTACTGTTACAGCTCTTAGCTGTAAATGCACTCAGATCCTTTCAGGCAGCAATTGGTCCTACACTCACTACCAGCCATCACAAATTCTGGACAAGAAAAACATATGAGACTGCCTGAGGCCCTGCAAATAGTCTTGTCTGTAGCTTTTGATTTATGTCCCTCACATGGACTTTGTCAGCAGTAAGCTAATGAGTAAGAATCCCACATATAAATACTCTTCTGTCTTATATTAGAGATTTTTTTTGTGGGGGCTACAGAAATCAGAGCACTAGCAGAACGTAGCACAGCAGTTAATGGGGACAAGGACTGCGTCCTGCCTTGTTCTCATGGATAAAAGACACTTCATTAATGGACATAACATCACACTCCGCACAAACACCAGAGATATCCCACAACAGGTTACCTTCAAAAAACTCGTTATTGGTAGCAATTTTTGCATTCATTAACATGTCCCTCCATACCATCTTGATCTGGGCATTTTGGACAGGGATCTCCATAGTACCTATAATTCTATAATCAAAAAAAGAAAAAGTCTATCAAGAAATTTCATGTCTTCACTTTCCACAGCACAACAGGTTGCTGCTATCCCAGCTTTTCCGTCAGAGGAGATAAGGACTATTGAGACCAGTAAGCACATCTGTTTCAGTGTGCAGCTGCTACGTCTTCAATTGCAGTTTAATGAGATTCCTAAAACGTTTGGTACAGGACATGCTTCTGATCTTGTGTCATTACGCAAGTCTGCTATACTGCTCCTAGCTTAAAAATGTTAAGAACAGCTGTGCTGCTGAAAAGCTAGTTGAAAAGCTACTGGTGCTGCTGTTGCATGAAAAAGGCGCTGAGCATTGAATATTCTGACTTCTCTAATGTCTATCTTTAAACTTTGTGTTCACGCTTTTTTCTTTTTTACATAAAAATATTGATACAAAAATTAGTTCTATCTCATTCTCCTTCTTTTTAGACTGCAGGATCATAAGTAAAGCACGTGAGTTTCTAGTTATTGAGAAAATGCCAGGTAAAAGAAATTCTTCAAATCACACTGATAAATAACAAGATTCACCTAAAAGTTGAAATCTCACAATTCAAAGCAGGTACAAGCTTAAAGGAAGGGAGTATTCTGAACTGAAACAAGCTGTCAGTGTAATGTTCCAATCTTTCTTGAAGTATTCAGATGAAAACTGACTCCTTTCCAGGATACATTATTTAGCCAAAAAACCCCAAACCTATTCAAAAAACCCCAAACCTATTCAACCAAATACAGTTTTGTACTAGATGAAAGAGTGATGGCCTGCAATGATGAGATTTTATAATTTGGTTATTTTATTTATGGTTTTACAGAATAAGAGAAGAGTAAAATTCTCAAAATAGACTAAAATAATCATTGAAATTATACTCTAGTGAGATCTGCTTAGAAAACACATTAGGTAGCTCAGATGTCCTTAACAGGTTTCTAACATTATTCCCAAGTTAATTCTAAAAATGCAGGCTGTGGTTGTGCTACATCAGCACACGCACACAAGGGCAAAAGCCTAAGACATAAGTGTTTGAGTGACTCGTGCAAAATGGCATCAGAGAAAATCATTGGAGCTTGAAAAACACCTTTGTACTGTGCTTGTTCAGGCAAATGGGAGGTAAAGAGTATTATTTTTATGTTTGCACTGAAAAAAGACATCTTAAGGTTGATAATAAGCACGGAATATGCCCAAGGTAATTTTTGGAAGAGTAACTAAAGTTTGCAAATTAGTTTGATTAGTAACATTTCAAATTATTGTTAAATTTGATAAATGCCAATATTGGAAGTGATCATACCTTTGTAAACTAATTATGTGCTATCAGAAGAAAGTTTGCTGCATTCTGTAATTTATGCTAATGCTTTAGAACAAACAACTGTTTTAATATCTCTTAATTTCCTACCTCACAAGGACACATATTTAATCTTTGGAATTATTTAGAGTTATCAATATTTTATAGGCTAATTTGGCATTGATTTTTTTTTTAAATTCTGGAATACACTATCCTCTAAAGAAAATCTATCTCCTAAGAAAACCTGCCAATTCAACAGTGATGACTTCTCTTTGCTTTTTGATCCAATCCAAAACCTTGAAATTTCATGCTTCCCTACTGCAGTCCCATATATAATTCCATCCTTACATCCAATGACAAGTAACATATTTTTGTCTTCTCAGGCTGCCTAAAGCAGTTCAATTCAGGAAAGATAAAGAAGTTAAATCTCACAATATGTAGCTTGTGCACATTTCCATCACATGGATCATACCCCATTGTAAGGGCAGCACAACATGTGAATCCTCCAGAAAAAATGAATGCCCAAACATCTAAGAATTTGGACTGCATTTCCTATACATCAGCATAACGTTAGTCAACTAGCAGAAAATTGTGTAATGAAGCCCTGCTCACATTAAACCAAGTAAGGAAAAATGTATTTCTTTTTATTTCTTTTTCTGGAACAGACTTAATTCTAAGGAGGAATGAAGAAAGATCACATATGAAGAATACGTTTTTACATACCTGCAAATAGCAATACACTGTCTAAATGTCCCAGAAAGTCCCATTTTGAACATGGAAGACTGGCTTTTTTGTAATAATTTTGATCTACCTAGCTAAGTAATATCCAGGCTTTGGGGGGGATTGTTTATTTGTTTATTTGGGGGGATTTATTGTGGGTTTTTTTCCAACACAGTAGCTATAAGATTTCAGGAGTTGAAGATTACTAGGAAAGTATCTATTCAAGTAAATAGTCAGTTGGCTTCATCTTTTTAAAAGTCTATTTAAACCTGGTAAGTCTCCTCTTGGTTGTTGTTTTGTTTTCTTCTTTCCACCTCCATCCTGGAACTTTGTTTATCATTCTGACCCCAAACGTTCATAGTTTGATAAATCTTCTGCTTCCTCTCCCCTCACACCCCAACAAATAAATGGACTTTTGCTTCCTTTCTCCTCGCATCTCAACAAATAAATGGAACAGAAAATGAGGTCGTTCATCACAGTGAGATAAAATCAGAAAGTTGACTCAAGAAATGAAACTCTGTTTCCAAGTAAATTTACAATATTCTTACATTACATGGCCTTAAGAACTGTGAAGATGCTAAAGATGTATAAAGCTCTGATTATTTTTATTTTTTTTTAATATCTGGAGAAAAGATAATTCCAGGTCAGGGTTGATTTGCAGCGAAAAAAAAGGCAATAAAAAAAATCAGAATCTACTCAGGCTTGCTCTGTCTGAATATAAGAGATTGTTTTATCATGTCTTTTACAAACTCCTACTGAGTTGCTCTGTGTATTTTATGGCAACATTTGCAAGGAAACCATGGGCTTTTCTTTGAGTAAAAGCAAACTGAAGAAGAATGACTATATAATACCAATTTGGACAGATTTTTTTTTCTGTCCATGGATTACAGTTGTTAATGACACTTGGGGTTTGTTCTCTGTCAATCTTTGGTGGGGGGGAAAGCACATTTTCATTATTTTAGAGGTAATCTCTTCCTGCAGTATTCTGGTCCCACAGTGCATTTCAAGAACGTGTACAGTTAATGGTGACAGTCTGACAGATAAAAGGAGTTCAGAAAAGAGCCACTAATACTGAAAGGTGTATTACAAAAAGCAGTGGTTGGTTCTATTAATATAAATAACTTGGTCCCAGTTTCAGAACACGATGTAAGTGAATGAATCAAATTAGACAGCAACCAGGCAGTTAAAGAGACAAAATGAACTTCAGATTGTTGAAAAGATATAATATTTTTTTCAAAAAATTAGACTCTATTGAGCTGGCAAAGTTAATCCCAAGATGATTTATTTTAATGAAGGTTCTTACTCCTTCACAGACTGGGTATAGGACTTCAAAGAAGACAAAACTTCTGTTAGCTTTGCAAATAAAAGGTATTAATAGTTATTAATTGTCAAATTGCAGCTTTTACCTTCCCTTTTCTATTGACCCACTATTTTACTGACAGTTACACACCTTTAAACAAGTTATTTTCAAGTCATTTCACTACACATTTATATCCTGGAACTACCAGGCTTCTCATTCCTTTCTGAATAACAAACTGCCTACTTCAAAGCAGAATGTATGAAATCCAATGCAGATTCTCTGTAGTTTCCCTTCTTCTATGTGTTAGCTGATATATACTATGCAGCAGAGATTCTGCACCCTTATAGAGTGAGGTCTCACATTAGACATGCACTCCTTCTGAAATCTTCAATTTTGTTCCAGTAAAAATGGGACCGAACAAACTTTCTGTTCTCTTCCATTCAAATATTTTGGGGGGGGGGGGACAGGGAGGAATTGAAATTTGTAAAATACCTCCATGAGTTTCACAGATTGTCTCATCTGCAGTCACCAGTGTGGACGCCAAGGGGGACTCACTCTCCAGTCAATCCAAGGCCACGTCCCCCCTCCTGACCCTTTTCTACAGTCTGACAAGCAGTCCTCTGCACACTTGTATAGGAGGCTCCTCTCCCTGATGGGAACCACAGGGGTGACCCTCATAACCTCCGGCTCCACAGCCAAACACATCCTAAGCTAAGCCACCTTCTTTGAACCTACCTGCCTCTGCCTGCTGGCAGCTCTGGTTCACCCACCACCCCCTCCCCGCATCAGTTCTCCGGCACGGCCGGGCCCTTCCCGCTGGCTTCCCCAGTTGGGATCGGGAAGCGGTTGCCCTTACCTGGAGCGAACACCATGGTGCCGCCCGGGCGGCGCGGCTCAGCACCTCGGACAGCTCCCGGCCCTGCGGGGGCTCAGCACCACGGACAGCGCCCGTCCCCGTCGGGCTCAGCACCACGGACAGCGCCCGGCCCCGCACGGCGGCGGAGGCGGCTGCGGGCCGCGGTCCCTCCCTCCACAATGCGGCGGGGCGGGGAGGGGGCCGGGGCGCCCGCACGGACACACACACACACACTCACACACTCTCCCAGGGAACCATCACTGCCACAACTCGTGGCCCTGCAGTGGCAGCAGGGGGAAGGGCAAAGAGGAGAAAGGCGATAGCGATGTGCCCAGCAGGGAGCCCGGCTAATTGCTCCTAATTACCTCGCGGCAACAGCCCCGCTGCCTGACATTTTGGGGTACACTGCTCTCACCACAAGCTAACAGCCCTGGTAACGGGCTCCAGCGACACTGTACTTCGTCACAGTATTTTACTTTCCAAATGTTCAAATGCTGAGGAATTTATACTCTGATTTCACCGGCCCGTTAACCCAGCTGTACCCAACAGCAGCACTTTAAGAGGGAACATGAATGTTTTGGCATATAAAATACGACATCAGGGCCAAACAGTAAAGAAAGTAATTAATAAGTAATAAAATAGAGAAGATGAGGCCAAACAGCAGAAGAAGACAATTTAAAATTTCCCACCAACTTTTATGGTTCACATTTAATTTGCTTTTGTTTGTAAAACCCATGCTTAGATTTCTTGTGGACCCTGAACTTCTATAGAAGTAAGATGAACAACAGCCAGATGGGACACAATTTAGAAAAACTAACTCTCCTGTTTAAGCCTTCCCTGCAAGAGGAATTTTGAAAAACATTGATTACCAGTGCAAATTAGAGAAAGTAGATTCGGAAAAAAAAAATTAGCATGAATGTTTGTATGTAAATTTTTCCAATATGCAATACATTTTCCAACCACATTTTCATAACCTACAGGTCATTTCATAACCCACAAGCTTATTTCATTCTTTTTCACAGTCAAGCATTTTACACACACAGAATTCTCCAATTAAACCTGGAGAGATTTAAATCTCAAAATAAGGCCTTATTCTTAAAATACAGATACAGAAAAGCACTGGCCTGTTTAAATAATATTGCCTATATACTTCAACAAGAACTCAAGAAAGGCATCACTGTCAAAGTCAAACTAATTATCTGATGACAATTTTTTCTTTTCTTTTCTTTTTTTTTTTTAACTGTATAACATAATTTCTCCTTGGAAATGCCTTTCAGATTTACCTTCACTTATCATTTCTAGTATCCAATTTCTGGATATTCCTTTAATTGCCCTTAACAATTTCAGCTTCTTTATTGCCATTTGTTTCTCTCTCCTGTCCTGTATTTCAGGGACTTAATTTCACTTCTCTCAGAGCACAAACAAATATAAACATACCTCCCGTTGCTCAGAAATGGTGTTCCCTCTATGATTATTACTTCAAAATTCTGCATTCTAACCTTTTTTCATCTATCATTATTCTCACTCACCTAAAGTCTGGGAACTAATATGGTACCTAAGAAATCAATTAGAACAATTTCTAGTACAAGTATCCCGTATGAAATACAGACAAGACTGCAGTCAGCATTATTCAGCATTCTTAAGAGAAAGGTGAAGGATATCCTGTAATCTTTAGAAAATCAGAACTGATATACAATTTGGAAAGGCTGTAAGAAAATTTACACTAGTATTTTCATGATGTATCAGTTATGTGGCCCCTAATGCTTGATTTGTGGATCCCCATTGTTCAATGGAGAGTCATTCATCATGAAAAAGAGATGCTAAGCCACTTCTCCCAAAAGAAAAATCTATTGAATATATTTCTATTGCATACATCCTCAAAAGAAATTATATGGATATCTATAAGGGATTGGGTTTTAAGGTAGTGGAGCAGCTTGTTAAAAGATTTTGAAAACATTTTGGCGAAAGAATACAGTTCATTAACAATAATGTTCAACACACGTCTTTCTTTAACTGCTCTCTGTGTTTACCTCAACAAATAGCTCAAACCAGGCACATTTTATTTTAGAGTTTTCAGTTTTCTTGCTCAAATTAAAGGCTACCAGCAACTAATGTTTTCTCACACAGAAAATAAATGTTATCAAGAAGCATTTTGGGCTTCTTTTTGTCACATAATTAATTTTGAATTTCAGATTTGGTCACAAGTTCAAATTAACACAAAATCACTAAAATAACTGCACATGACAGAGCTCTATAGTGAACTGTCACCTCAAAAAAATGTGCAGTTAATGTAGTAAAGCCACTAAAACAAAGACTGAACTAATAGTTATTTTTCATTCAACTTCAGATCAGTGGAAAATATTGTCAGGTATTCCCAGTACTAAAAAAACCCAAAACTTAAGAATGAAGCACAGTGGTAAAAATTACATTATATCATTAAAATACATGTAAAGATGTACCATCAAGTTGTATGAAATTGAAACCGCAAAAGCACTTACAAAAAATCTGTATATATTTTATCACTAATTATACAGTCCCTCTGTAACATTTACATTCTTACTGTTCGAGTGAGGAATTACTATTTTCTGTATAACACTAGGACATCTAAAAATTCTTCAGTATGTATCTTCAAATACTTTTGAAGAAGTCTTGACTTACTTACAGGGTACTTTTTTTAAGAAATGTAATGCTTTTTTAAAAAGTTAACTAACATTTTGAGACAGTTATAAAAATCAAGTTGACTGATGTCACTTTAAATCATCCATTGCTATTCATAACTCCGTGGTTTTATATCTGATTTAAACCCTTTATTCTAATGGAACTGAAAACAATTATTTGGTTGCATGGAATCAGAAGCTTAGTAAATATGTATTAAGGAGGTATTTTTATCTGATATTCAAATTTTCAATGTTTTGTTAACAAGTACACACAGCTAATATTTTACAGGTAAGATTTTAAACTCTTTTCTGAAAGACTCATTCAGAAGTAATCACTTAAATACGAGAACAATTTATAATAAAATGTTTTCTAAAGCAATAAACAAGGTTTCATATGGCTACATCAGATGCTAGTATTATATTTTGTAAAAAGCTTTCTTCCCAACTTTGAGAATTAATTATCTCTCTATCATATTAGAGTTTGTTTTTGGTTTTTGTTGGGTTTTTTTGTTTTTTTTTTAAATTTCCTTCCACATCTAAACTTTAATAGTCAAATCTAGCTTTTTGGGAGGGAAGACTAATACAATTAGGAAATTGCTTTAACTACTTGATGCCTTTTGCTAAACTGACTACTATCATAATGGTCTTCAAAAACCTATTACAGTCACTGACTGTAATAAGCCTAACAATAAAAATCTTTACTAGCCCAGGTGCAATACATTATATCCGAAAATTCAAGGAAATTGTTCAGAGGAAATTGTGACTGTCAGCAAGAAATATCTAAATATTAGATGAATATCTGAAGTGTCAGATATACAATTTGTATAGTAGGGGTCATACTATTCAGGGTCCTAGATTTAGACATCTAATACCACACTGATCAATATACCTCTAACAGAGACATGTAGTGAATAAACAGAGGAGGTAGAAAAGAAAAATAAAAATGGGCACAAGAGCAAATCTCCTGAAAAAATAATTAAATGAAAAGTCAGTTACCTTTCTGTGAGTGCTTCAGAAGAATAATGATGCACAGATTTCCAGCAGCTAAAGACATGACACCTTGAAAGCCAGAAGCAAGAACATGCAACATTTCTCAAGACAGGAAAAAGCGAATTCCATTGAAGATAGATGTGCCCACCACAGTTTCAATTCATCAGTCTATTCATCTTTCTTAATTAATCTGATAAACTGCACAGTAGTCCAGGGCTGAGGTTTACAAATATGAATAAATTTTAGACAGAGTCTAGGAGAAATAGCTGTACAGTTTTAGGGTGGGTTTGGGGTTTTTGTTTGTTTTTTTGCTTATTGCAGGGTTTTTTAAGTAGCACAAAGATGAGTCCACCACAGGACTTCCACAGTCTGTAAATAGATCCCAAAAAAAGACTTCCACAGTCTATAAATAGATCCCACTTCCATCTAGCTGGTTTTATTGCCACCCTCTCATCTGAATGCCTCACACTCATGAATAACAGTGCCATAAGTAAATTAGCATCTTTCTCTTTTAGATGGAAGTTAAAATTAGAGAAGCTGAACCCAAAGCAAAAGCCAATCAACAAGAAACAATGACCTAGATAAATTCAGGAGGTTTAAATAAAAGATTGACTGACTCACCTAAAATATCACATACAACTGTGCAGTAGAATCAAAGCAATCATTGCTCCCACCTGCCACACCTTTGCAAGTTGCCAGTCCCTTCACCGAGACAGATGAATGAATCACAGTCCAAAATTCAGAGGCTTTCCATTACACAGGAATTCTTTTATACAGCAAGGAATTCAGTCCTGTCGAGTCCTTGGCTAATGACTGGATCTAGCAGAGACACTGTGAAACATAGGCAGAGGCTTTAAAGAACCTCACACACAACCACTGTCTCCTGACATGGACCAGGCCATACCATTCTGTACCACACTGAAGACGCATAGGATGGGTTGTGAGTCTGCCACAAATGAAACTCTCACCTTCAAACCTTTTCTGTTACTACCAGCATGACATTTGTTACACTAAAAATGAGTGGCTTTTACGTGTCTTTCTCTCTTCTATAAAAACTGTTTTAAGACTCTGATCGTGCCACAGCTTATTGGTGTGTGTAACTTGACATGAATCATAAAATTTGGCATTTGCTCAAGTCTTCAAAGAACCTAAAAGGAGAGAATTAAAGAAGCATTTATGACCCATGGCAAAACAGCCAGCCAATGAACTAAGGAGAAGAAAAGTCAGCTTTATAATGAATGAAGATATTTCCAAACTCGTAAAAAATGCTATTAGAGTCCTCAATAAATCAGTTATACATTTTGACAAATGTAAACAACCTAAATATTAAACCACATGCTTAATTTAATGCTGAGAGAACAAAGGTATGTAAAATGTAAATACTGAAATCATAATTTTAATATGCTACTAAACAGCTTAAATTCAAGAACTGAGAATGGGAAATTGTACTGAATTACAGCAATATGAAATACAAACACTAAATACACAACTTGTCCTATAGAGTCAAAAAATGGGGATTTCATCATGTATGGCTAAAAATTAAAAACTGTGGCCAAATAAGATAAATATATGAATTTTAAATTGAGTTTGAAAACATCAACTTTGATACAAAAGAAAGGATTTAAAACAGTAGAGTATCAAAACTTTAAATTAGGTTAGCAAGATTCACAGAGCATAATGCACGTCCAAATGAAAAGTATCTATAATAGGACATCCCTATTCTAGCAGAATTTATCACATCCATCAAATCAGGGCTACTGTCTGACTGCATTTAATCTGTCCTTGAAACAATGGGAGATCTACAAGAAAGTCATACAGCTGGATAAAAGTTAATTACTGAAGTGGAAAATTAAACCTATGCTTTATCTTGAAAACATATGACTAACACTCTCAAAATGGGTAATTGTTCACTTCAATTAAAACATTTCTGTCTAACATAACTCTGTTTATGATGGCAGTAATGTCATTTTCAAGTAAGAATTGCAGGGTCATGGTTTGGTGGTGGGGTTTTTTGTGTTGTTTTTTGGTTTTTGGGTTTTTTTGCAGACCGAATGGCAAAACTCTAGCATAAGCAAACCTGTCAGGCACCATAAAAAAATGTAAGTTTTAATTGTTACTATGTGCATAGTTATAGATAACTCTTAGTCTAGTAACCAAGCCCAGTTATGTTCAGACTTCTAACTCATCTGAAATACAAAAGAAAGAGCTGCTCTTTCCTAATTCCCAAGCTAACAGTTGAAATCATTTTCCTTACTTGACCCAAGATCAAGAAATCCAGAAACAAAATTAGAATATACATATACATACTTTTTTTAAAAAATCAAGTCTTTCCAATAGGAGCAGTCAATGAGATCTTATTGCTTTCCAGGGTATAAGGTTTCCTGTACAGTGCTGAAAAGTTAAATATTGAAAGCCTACACCAGCAGTACAAATTTTATGCTCAAAATCCTGGTTTAAGTTCTATTTTATACTTTAAGAGCACGAATATAGTGGCCATTGTTGTTATAAATCTTACTGGATAATCTGGACAAATTAGTAAAATATTACTGGGTAAAATATCAAAATCAATAATAGCTGTAATATAAAATAAGGCATTTTGTAAAAAGAAAATATTCAAATACCGTTACTTCAGATGGGGAAAAAAATTGTTAAAAGTACAGAAAACTATGAGAAATATCAGAGAACAGAAATATTTCCAGGTAAGAATTTCTCACTGAGAGAAGGCAACTCTCAGCAAGGAATACCTTCTGAAGCCTCAGCTACACAACTCAATAACCACATATAAAACTCATTAATCTGAAGTATGTACCAAGTGGAAATGTATGAAAACCTACACATTTTATATTCAGGCCTTCAAATGGATTAATATTTATATATGGAAATAAATCAAAATCAATCGTTTGAAAGCTTTAAGTTTACCACAGGATCCTAAACCAGAAAGACAGAAAAAAACAATTCTTGTGATGAAATCAGTCTAGCTGACATCACCTAATGAAATACAGAACCTACTTTGGATCTATATTATTTGCAATAACTAAAAAGAGTGATTATTTTTTACACAGCAAGTGATCTAAAATAGATGTAAATAACTATGAGGAAAATATTGTTTACTTCTAATACTTGCAAAAATTAACTTATGTTGAAAAAATACATTTTTCATCCTTTCAGGATTACAGTTTTATTCTTCAGTAAGTTAAATACCTATCGTCTTTTATTAACAACTCTTTTCTCCTTAATTTGACCAATTTGCCACCATTCAAGGCTGTGTAGGATTGTTGAATAAGAGGTAAGCAGGGTCAGATTAATTTAAATAATAACAAAGAGAAAAAAAGCCCCAACTTCAAACCCCAAATTCCACTCTCCTGAAAAAGCAGAAATTAAGCACAGATATCCCTCTTCAAAATCCCATAAGTCTACTAGCAGTGGGTGTTGCAAAGGACTTATGTCTGATCCCTTCTGTTGCCTGGCTGCTTCTCAAAAACTGTGCAACAAGTGCTGTGTTTCATCATATGGTATTCAATGTGCTGCCAAAGCTGGCAAGTCCTGCTCCATTCCTTCTCCTAACTCTAGCAATGTGCTCCTGGCCACTTACCTTGGGTCAAACCTAATGAATTGGTTCAACAAGGGAGGTCAATTTAAAACTAACTCACTGAAGCACTGAATTGCTTTGTTATAGGAATACACTCAACTGGCTTATTCTAAAGCCACAAAAGCCACTAAATCTGAGGCTAACAGACGGAGGAAACAGGTGCAAAAGGTAACAGCAAAAAAAGAAAGGAGAGAACGGGATTACCCCTTTTAGCAACAATTTGCAGTTTTACTATGGCAGTTGAAACACAAAGCTGATGTCTTAAGAGGTAGCTCCACAATAACTGAAGTTGTTCTAAATTGAGGCTGCTCTTCCACTGACCCTAGCACCAAGGCAATCATGTGAGGCTGATAAAGTTAAGAAAAAAATGCCTCAGAACAGTTATTCTTGTTAGGGTGCTTCAGCTCTTCATGAATTGGTTCACTGAGACCTTACAGGAGTGCTACTGCAGGCAGAAAAACAACAATAAACTGCAGCAACCACAACTTTGGTTGTCTTAAATCACTGTGGATGTGATTCCTTGACCTCATTTACCTCTTTTGTTAACTCGAAAACAGGGAAACATCTCATGATTTAGCTGTGCCTTGGGCATAAAGCCTACTGCCTTGGTGCATTTATTTCTCTCTTTTTGTTACCACCTAAGACAGACAAATAGGTTCGAGCTAAATAGAGTGCCAAGCCTCTTCCTGTGATCAAAGAACCGAGGCTAGATCATCTTTGGATCATCATCATGGCTAGCCTTCGCGAACAAAGATTTGGGAAGGGCTCTACCCACGTTTCTTGCAAGCGTGTTGGTGGTTAAAAAGGCCAACATGAGAAAGGCATGTCCGGTTGCAAAAGGCACAGCAGAAAGACTCCTTGGATGGTATATTCTGCAAGGCTCGATTCTTTCTGCATTGTCTTTTCTCCTCAAGGGTGATCCTGCGTGCGTTCTCAAAAGCATCAGCAGCGTTATAGATGGTCTGTCTCCAGGCCTCCCGATTGGAGGCCAGAGTAGACCAGTTATGGTGGTCAATATGCCCGAGGCTGAGTTGTTGTTTCAGGGAGTATTTGTATCTTTTCTTCGGGGCTCCTCTCTTGCGGCAGCCAGTGGCAAGTTCACCATAGAGCAGGATCTTTGGATCAAAGTCAATAGCTATTACTTTGTTATAAAATAGTACATACTATCCCGCATATTAATGAGCAACCAGAATATTAGATCTACCACAATTTTATGCGTGGTAAATTCTACCTGAAGAAACAGGTGGAATTGTTTTGAGCTTCCCTTGAACCTCTTTACCCCGACAAGCACTCAAAAATAAAGAATTCAACAGGGACAAAAGAACATAACTTAGCAATGAGATTTGTCATGACAAGATAAACCTTTAGGGGGTGAGCTGTCACTCCTTACACCAGTTTAAATGAGAAGATCCTGTTCCTTCCTCTTCCCTGTTTACCATTATCCCTGCTGTTACCTGAATACTTTGATCACTTACCTTGCACCAACAGAGAAGTTCACCAGACACCCTTCTGAGCAGGAAAGGAATCAAGAAGGAACAAGACTCACCCTTTCAGCACAATTAAGCTTTTCCATACCAAGTATACTTTGCTGTGCCTTTAGAAGACTGTACTCTCAAACAGCAAGCTTTATAGCAGAAGAGAAACAAATAAAAACAATGCTTAAATTTAAAAAAACATTGTAAACTATTCTTCCATACATAAGAAGCCACTCTATTCATTTTACATCTTTGCAAAGCAATCGGATCAAATTCTACTGCCATCTGAGAAAACATTCCTTAGTGGCCTAAGCAAATCTCACGAAAACTTCAGTTATTTTGTAACAGGAAATGGGAGAATGCTAATGGGCTTATCTAAAGTAGAAAAAAGATGGATGTCCAGGTGTAAAGAAAAAAAGTTCTAAATGTGGTAAGATATAGACAGTCAGTATAATTTGATATATTGAGCATCAGAGTTACATGACACTTCATGGCTTTCATAGCCAGAGAAACTAAAGCTATACACTGATTCTAAATGCTGGAGATTAAAGTAACGGAAACAAATAAAAAAATTATGATCTGAGACTAGTGACTTCTTAAGCATTGAAAACATATTCTTTATATAATGCATCCTAAACGTATTAAATACAAAATTGCATTCAATTTGTAATAAAGTTTAATAAATGCAGTGTTTAGAACATTTTCACACTACTTTCTTGCTTTTACCCCAACTTTTCCCTTACTTTGCCCATGCAACCTTAAACACAACAGGAACATGTGAACAAGGTCTGACAGTATGCAAAATTAGAACTAACTAACATTTTGAAAGACAGCGTCCTGAAAACTGTTCTCTGTAAACCCTAATTATGCTGCTGATGAGTACAAAACAGACAGAAATCACCTGCAGATAACTGATAACCTCCCTTGAAGAGAAACTCTCGCCTGGAAGTACATACAATCTTGTGTCAGTACCATTTCCAAATTCTATAGAAGAAAGAAGTGAGGTTTTGATCTCACGGTGGAGCTCTAGTGTACCCCATCCTCCTGTTTGAGCAATCTGCAGTGCCACTACAATGCTTTGTTCCTGTAAGCACTGTTTGTAGTACCCCGGACCCTGAAAAAAAAGTATCTTTATTACTGAAGAATGAAAACTTAGATGCAGGGAAGCTTGGTCTTTAGAATATTTTAAAAGCCAAAAATACTCTAAGTCGTTAGCATATGCAGATTACTTAAATGTATAAATAGGCCATTGGGAAGAAGTCAGAAAACTACCAGTGTAGGCACAGTAGGACTTGGGTGGTTTTGGTTATTGTTTTCAACACAAGGGTTTGCATCAGAAAAGACATTTTTCTAAACAGAAGAAAAATTCTCATGTTTTGGTGGAAAAAGTAGAAAATAGCTCTCATGTTTTAATTTCATAAAGATGATCTATATCCAATGCATTATATCTATTTGTCTTAGTTCTTAATTCAAAATTTACTATTTTGGGCTATTTCAGGCTTCTTGTATTACATTTAAAAATCATTCCTGAGAATAGGTGTTTCAACTCTTATGACACATATTTAACAAATCTATTCATGGAAATTCTCCATCTGTTCTGAAATGAGTGAGAATGTTATTATAATTGTTTTAGATCTATATGAAGACAAATGACAGACCAACTGCAGTAATGGAATTTTTAATGAAATGTGCAAGTTTCTGGCTGACTGGGCATACTGCTGTGATCTAAAGACTAACTGTTTGAAAAAGATGAAAATTCCTTAGATCTGTCTTTACCTTCCAGGTAGAATTATTCTGTTCTGTATCAGTCTGCAAATGTTTACATTCAGAAAAGTCATCTGTTGTAAGCAGATGTACTCTCCCTCATAAATGCTTTGTCCTTTCTGTAAGCCTAGAGGTGTCTGAATTTATAAAATACTTAATAAAGATAATCTGTCCCTAAAAATAGGGACAGTCTACCTTAGGGTAGACTTTCTGATATAATCAGATATATCTGTATCTCACCCAGACTCTACTAATTTTAAGTATTCTTACTTAATGGAATAACGAAAGTTATCTCTGCATTAGAAAACTGGGGCCTGATCTTCAAAAGAACTCGTTTGGGAAAGACTCGTTTGGAAAGACTTCGCAAAGTATTTAGTATTTTGTAGCTTATATATGAACAAACAGAAACTGATCCCCTCGCACGTTTGCCACTGAAGTGAGTGTGAGACATTCCTTTCACAAACTGACCTCTAATACTCTAATCTCCAAGTCTAAATCTTTCTAAAAGAATTAAGCAGAAAAACAAAACCAGAAGTACTCACTCAACTGTGAGTTGCTTCATTTTCTATTATTTTTTTAACTAATGATAAGTGAACACTGTGTAAAAGAAGGGGTGCGGAGTGGAGAAGGGCTGAAAGGTATTCTTCCTGAACATTTAGTTTCCAAACTGAGTTGTACCAGCATACCCATGGCTAACACAACTAGGATCAGAAATTAAGCAGATACCAGAGGACAAAATGTGTTACTTTTGTTCCTTTTTCTCTTAAAAAAAAAAACAACAAAACAAAACCCAAACAAAAAACCAAGCTATTTTAAGAACACCCAGTTAAAATCACAGAATAGTAAAGTTCTTGTTTCAAATATTTCTTTTCACTCTAAGTCAGTCTTTTAAAGTGCAAAGCCTTTTAATTAAAATGTTATACTTCCTTATATTTAGATCTTTTTGCAGCTGAGACGACTGTGGTTTAGTGTCTCATTCGGTGCTGACCTTACACAAGACAACCACCAAAAGCAGCTCATTTCACATCAACTAGCATTGTATACATGTAAGCCCTGCTTACACAACACCTATTCATATATTTAATTCTCATACACAGAGGGTTCCATTGAAGCCACATGGTCACGCAACATCATAAGATGGAGGGAGGTTCAGTGTCAGCCAAAGAGAGTAACCAAGTGTTTGCTATCCTATGTATATTAAAGACATAACTGACTCTGATCTCATAAACCACAGATTGACAAGTGTACATTCAAGACTAATTCTATATGTAATATTTTTGCTACTTAGTCCGGAGAAAAAAACAATCCATATTCAACGTTATTTTAGCCATCTATTTTCTACAGCATTCTGTCATTCCTGCATGCACACCAATTAGCTAACTCGCCTGCTGTTCGAAAACTTTTAAGGAATGTTAGACTAGTCTGGCCCCAATACAGTCAACAGCAAAATTCCCTTTAGTCAGAGAGAATCTCATCCACTGTCTCATAAACTCTGAAAGAAGCTGCCATGCCATCCTTGTAAAAGCAAAAATAAAAATTTGCCCATTACTCAATGAACATGGTTTACAGCTTACTGTTTATCAGGCTGGAAAACCTTGGTGGCTCGGAGCTGACGCACACCTGCTTTTATACATGATGTCTTCTGGCACAGATGAGAGAGACAGAAGCAGTAGTGTCTTAAGATGAAGACAGATTTACCTGAACTTCACAGACAGATCCCCACAATATATAAGCGAACCTCCCTTCAGAACATACACAACAAACACGTTAATTTAGAACACATAAACAATAATCTATATACAGCTAAGGTTACATCCACACCTTCTTTCTGAAACCTTTTCCAAAACTTTAAACTTAAGTATTCTAGGCCTTCTCTCTGCCTTGAGTAAAAACAACTGGGGAGAAAAACAATTATCCATTGGCTTTCAAAAAAAGAAAAAAGAAGGTAATTTCACATCCTTAAAACAGACAGTGGTAGTAGGAATTGCCAATAAAATTCTCAATCAACTTCAGAAATATAACTGAGCCTTTGCCTTCTTAACCAGTGTTGTCAGCTAAGCAGACTTCTGACACTTAAACACCTAAAAATTAGCAGGAGGCCGAGGCCCCTTTCAAAACCTTTGATATGGAGGCAATTTAAGTGACTTCATTTAATTTGATCCTGTCGCAGACTGTTAAGACCAAGTCTCACATAAGGTGTTTATACCTGTCCAAGGAACATGCGACAATAACATTTGTTCATGCCTCTGCACACTTCTGTATTAGATAATGTATAATATCAATCTGTCCCAGCTTTTAAAAGCTACAAACATCACACAGTCCTTATAGCTGTTAACTTTTCCAGCCATAAGCTTTAGCAATAGCAGAATTTACTCTGATGTAACACGGAATGTTATCACACTTTTGGTAGTGAGTCTTTTAATGCAAGTCTATTTTTCTATAACAATTTCAAATTCACAGCCTGACTGATTGTGCTCGAAAGTCAGGGGGCAATATTCTTTTACCTGTAAGACTTGAGCTCTGTCTTTCTACTCAAGTGTCTGCTGTCCCATGAGATCCATTTTAATTTATTACTTTCTAAAAAACCAACCAACCAACAAAAAAACAAAAAAAAACCCCCCAAAACAAACCAATGAAGCTGTTCTTGAGAGGTTATTCAACTTATCCCTCAGCTTCAAAGCAGAATAAACCATATTTAAACCATTCCTAATATATGTTTTTCTAACCCATTTTTGAATGTCACTACTAGTGGAGATTGCAATGCTTCCCCAGGCATTTTGTCCTAGTAATTCATTATTAAACCCTTTAAAAGATTTTTTTTAATGCAAATGTTTACTGCTGTAATTTAAGCTCATTACTTCTTGCACTTTTCATAGTAGATCTAGAGAAAATTTACTTTTTTCACATTTTACACTTTTGAACTCTTATCACAGCAGATCTGTTTTGTACATTCTTATCAACCCCCATTTAATCTAGGAAAAAGTGAACACAATTTTAGATAAGAAAACATAGCACAACTAATATATTTAGAAAAAAAATGTAGATCCTATTTTGGACCTACTATCTTTATATCTATGATCATATACAGTAAAACATTTTAACAATGGTCATTTATCATGTTCCTCAAGAGAACCAATAAAATGCAATGAATACACATCCTCTGATGTTGCACAGGTACAAAATGTACAGTTTGTTTACAAACTAATATTACTGAATGTAAAATGAAGCAACATTTTAAAAAAATATATTGGTAAAGGTCAAAAGTTTACATTTTCTAAAATATTAAGTTCATGTTTTATTTACAGACCAGCATTCAAACAATTACTGGCATTTTAAGATAACTGTTTAACCTGATGAGTACATGAATAAAATGAAGCTGTAAAAAAAAACCCTCAACCAAACAAAAAAACCCCCAACAATAGAAGTTCCATATAACAGTTCCAAAAACACTTTCTAAATTTCTTTTTAGAAAAGCAAGATGTGATGTACCACACAGTAACTTACCAGAAACTGATCTAACACTTCCATATGCTATAGGTATCGCAAGTGACCAATGTTACTACAATGTGCCCAAGAGTGTGGGTTTTTGCCCATTCCAACTTCAAATGAAGTTTTCACAACAGTTGTAGTATTTACAAATTTAAAATAAAGGCTCGATATCCCTTTGGATTGCATTACCACTGTTATTGTGTTTTCTCTTGCTGACTACACACAGGAGACTGCAACCCAAAGACAACTTATTTTGTTGACTCTGTGAGTTAGCTATTAAATTAGCAGCATGTACCCCAGCTTACCTTAAAAAAAAAATAGGCAAGACTAAGCAACCGACTAATAGCGAACACTCACTCTGGATCAATTACAACTGAATTCACTCACTGAAGGGTCTCTATTGCTGAGAGGTGGGGAGTCAGAAGGTGGAAGCTTTTAAACTGGAACAGGACGTATGAGCTGGTACGACAAGCCATGACAAACCCCAGCTGAACACTGTGGGCAGGTATGTGATAGCCTGTGGCTGTGCTCTGCAGCTCCAGAAGTCTGGCAGTGACAGGTCACTCACCAGTGCAGCTAAACCTCCTGTGCTCCCAGAAACACTTCTTTACCTTCACTGTGCTAGGTTAGGTGACCTGAAAGCTGCATAATAAAAAGCACAGCCTCAGGTTGTATTAGCTTTAACTGATTCCTACTGGGTTTGAGTAAGGAGCACGTCTCATCCACACTGCACCCTTTTTCCTTTGTGGCCCAGTCCCATCTCCAGGGCCCTATATAAGAGTGAACACAAAAACAAATGAGGCAGACTTTTTTACCCACTGAAGGAATTGGTGAATGCCATGACACTGCTGCTTTGCCAGTCAGAATCACTGAGAATAATGCAGTTTTTTCAAGAAATCAAGTATTTCATTAAACTTGCCACCTTGATTAAAATAAGAGGGTATCTGGGGGAATGGAATAAGAAGCAATTTCATTCTGATCACCACCCCCCTTACACTCTACTGCACCTACCTATATTAAGTGAAAAAAGGAGGAATTAAAAAGCTTAGGGAATCAATGTCTGCTTCTCAAAAAATTATAACACCTTCAGAATTATGAAAACCAAGTATTTCCTTTCCATGTTTGTGATTTTTGAGATTTCAGCATTTTCAAACTTACCGATTCTCACTGATTGCAATGTTTATGTTGTATGCAGTATTCCATACTGAATGAAATAAGTATCAGCCAGCAATTATCTCTTTTTTATAGAGAACTTGATCACATTCTCAAATTAAAGCAGGTATTAGTGCATTATACTGCTAATGGCAACAAAATTGCTTCACATTCTAAGAATACTCATCTCTGAAATGTTTTAAAATACCTAACCAAGTGATGCTATGCATTCCTATGTAACATTCAATTCTCTAAAAATATGATTTCTTGAAAAAATTCTCAGTCTAAACGTATGCCAACAATAGATTTTGTTCAATTTCATTTCTTATATTATTTCTGATAGTTTCTGCTTTAGTTTTTAACTACAAGCTATAGTTTCTAATTGCTGCTCTGCTTCCGCAGCCATGGCTGCTGCCTGTAACTGTTCTGTTTCACTCTGGATGGAATTGGCTGTAGTAACTTGTTTTCTTTCACTGTGCATATTGTTCTCATGCCTTTTTAGGTCAGATGCCTTAGCAAATGCTTTAGTGCAGGAACTGCAGACAAAAGGTTTCTCTCCTCGGTGTCTTCTTTCATGGTCCTTGAGATGGGACTTGTGCTTGAAAGCCTTATCACACATATGGCATGCAAATGGCCTCTCATTACTGTGAACTCTTTCATGCTTTTTTAGATCTGGTGCGCGAATAAAAGACTTTCCACACACCTCGCAACTGTAAGGCTTGTAGCCTGTGTGTATTTTCAAGTGCTCTTTCAAATGAGCTTGCGTGGTAAAGCCCTTTGTACACATTTCACAAACAAACGGTCTATCAGCAGTGTGTAACTTTTCATGTTTTCTCAATCGCGCTTCGTCAGAAAAGGTCTTGCCACAAGCCTGACATACAATATGTTCCCTGTGACCATAAAGTAAGTACTCAAACTTCATATCCCCGGCTGCCGTGGTCCAGCCAGGTGTCTGTTCATCTTTCACTTCACTTATGCCATCGTTAAATGTCAAAGCCTGAGGGGTCTGAGATCCTAAGTCTTTAGATTCAGTCGTTTCCATAGGCTCTACTTCTTGGCCATAGCAGTTTACTTTTCGAACTTCTTCACTTCCCAACTCTTTCAGAATTGCCTCTTGCACTCTTAGGGTAGTTGTTGGTGACTTTCCATCTTCCTGACTTGGGGGAGTTCCTTCCACTGTCACATCTGATGGACTATCATCATGATCTCCAATTTCTTCCACCTCATCATCTTGTGTATCATTGGGTTCTCCCATAGGACGGTTTATTTTTAGACAGTACTTGCTCTTGGACTGTGTGTTGTCTTCAGGACTAGAAACATCACGTTTTTGAGAGCAGAGTTTATCAAGAAATCGAATACCAAGGATCTGGCCTGAAGACATCATCAAATTTACATCCTCTTTCTTAACAGATATCTTTGCAGTATACATGTAATTGAGAACTTCCTCAAAAATATCAGAACGAAGAAAATCTATTTCTATTACTGATGAACTATCAACTTCCAGTTTTTTGAAAAGTTTTTTGAAGTAGGTACTGCAGGCAGCAAGCACACACCTATGGGCTCTGAACTTAACATCTTCAACCACAATAGCTATGTCACAAAATTCTCCTTCCAAACGTTGTTCATTCAATGTTTTCAGGAACACAGTTTTGTGATCGTCGTCATTATATTTAATGGTTTCAGACATACTGATGAAAAACTCCTGTAAAATAACAAGAGAAAGTTTTGTAATTTTTATAAAGCAGTCTGAGTCATAAAATCCCAACAGACAAAACTATTTACATACTAAAAAAATTGTCAAATCATTTTTTTCTTAATATGATTAGGAAAAGCTTTTAGATTATACAAGCATTACTCTGAAACTTATTTTAAAATTGTGAATACATTTTCCTTCCTTTTCACTTTACAATTACTCAGTTTCATTTATTGACTCAGTTACACAAAACTGGAAACATTCTCTGTGAAACTGCAATTCTCAGTAAATGTATGATCCAACTCTTAAGTAATTCTTGCAGCTAAAGAAAATGTTAATACTAAAAATGTGTAAGAAATACTCTGTGTCAGCACAACAAACTAAATATGAAATATCAAATATAAGCCTTACCATGAACAACGTGGGAAATTTTCAGAGCAAATGATTATTAAATATTTGACAGATTAGCCCTCAGACTGGGCCACCTTCAGCCTGAAAGACAGGAAGATAATAACATTTCAAGAAATTATAAGATCTATTCCAAAAATTAGTTTAAATTTGTATCTTAAAGACAGCACTCTCAATTATTTCATGTTAGACAAAATGCACTGTTAAAATACTCAGTTATTTTTCAGTGGTACTACAGTTCTACTGCATAAACTGATCTGATAGCGCTGTTGATATAAATCATGTGTTTACTTTCCTCTGGCTACTGTACTTCCCTGGCTCCACTTTCCCGCTACTTACTTCGCGCTACACCTAAGAGTCTGAAAAACCTCGACAGGAATCACTACAGTCAACCCAGTAACCAACCCAAGAAGTTGATTAGTCTTCTGCTGAACCAGAGATCTGAGCAACCCTAGCAGAAGGTCTGGCAAGCAGATCGGGCATCCCAAAGGACAGCAGACTGTGCTATGTGTGGATGAGCATCAAGGACCAGGGAAAGAGACACCAAGTGTACCAGATATCTCCAAACAATGGAGATATCTGAAGAGCAGAGGCATAATGCCAGACACATAATCCAAATTATTCAATCCCAATGGCTGGCATCTGATTGTGGCAGAAGAAGGAAACATAGCGGAGAGGAGGGAAATTTAATAATGGTTCAGAACAAATCCTCCATCACCTGGCACAGAGCTGCTGGGAACTTCTTTCCTAAATGCTATGACATTCTACAACAGGTATGATGACAGGTATACAACTTCCACTCTTGGTGCTGTGTGTTTCACATGGTATGGGAACGTTTGACTCACTACAAATACCTTTGCAGGTCTGGCATCTCAGCTACAGTGTCCCTCACTACAAAAAAAAAAAAAAAGGAAGACCACAAAAGAAAACCAAGAAACACTTTTGTGTATTTTTCTGGGCTGTCTGAGTCTGCTGGCCCAGGAAAACATATCAATCCAGCACCAAAGAGGGCAGGACAACCATCATTTCAGCAGTATATGTTTGGAGCTCTTTGTAAGCTGGGAAAAATGCTTTCTTATCAAACAAGTAGCAAAACGTCACTGCTAATAATCTAGCAGCGATTGCACTCTGTTCTGTTAAAAAATATGCAATTTTACTGCAGTTCTGTTGACATTTACTGAGGAAGAATTAATTATTGAGGTAATTGTCTGAATTAATTCTGATTTATTCCTTCACACACTTTTTACACAGCCGCTACCACCGCCGGGACGTGGGGAGGTGTGTCCGGGGCTGTGCCTGCGCGGGACGCGCTCGGTGCCTGCCCACGCCGGTTCCGGCGGCTGCCGTGCCTGTGGCCGCGGAGGCGCACGCCCGCTCCACGCACCCGCCGGCGGGGACGCGGCGCGGGCGGGTTCCCGGCGGGGACCAGCCCAGCTCCTGCCGCGCCGCCCGCGCTCCCGGACCGGCGTCGGGGGCGCCCGCGAGCGGCAGCGGCTGCTCTCCGGAGCG